>NC_133660.1:240037122-240637122 GCF_037893015.1 Macrotis lagotis
CACAGCCTTTCCCTAAGATATTTAGGTTCATCACCTCTGATTCGATTTCAAATTCTTATTCTTATTCATTTAATTTATCTACTCCATTGCCAAATCTTGTCATTTATACTTTCATAATGTCTCTTCTAAATGACCCCTTGCCTCCACAGAGAAAATAAGATATCCACAACCTAGTTCAGACTTTTATCACCTTTCACCTGGACTACTACAGCAGCATTGTGGTAGCCCTGCCTCAAGTCTTTCCCCACTTCAATCTATCTTCCACATGTCTGCCAAGGTGATTTTTTTCCCCCAAAGTCTAGGTCTAATCATGTCTTTCCCTCTGCTTGGTTCCCTTTAATGTTTTCTGATAGCTTCCAGGAACAAAGTCTTTTGTTTGACCCGCCTAACTTTTGATCCTTCTTTCACCTGATTCTGCCATACCTTCAATAATTCAGTAACACAAGGCTATCCGAAGGTCTCCAAACATGATACTCCATCTCCTACTCCCTTCTTTTCAATGGTCGTCTCTGTGCTCCCACTCCCACCCCCAGCCCTCTGTCCTTTAGTTTCTCTGACTTCCTTCAAGACTCAGCTCAGATCTTGCCTTCTTGGGGGTCCCACATCTTTTTTTTTAGGTTTTTACAAGGCAATGGGGTTAAGTGGCTTGCCCAAGGCCACACAGCTAGGTAATTATTAAATGTCTGAGGTGGGATTTGAACTCAGGTACTCCTGGCTCCAGGGCTGGTGCTCTATCCCATGCACCACCTAGCCACCCCCACATCTTTCTTTTTCAGATGACCTTCATCTACTTTGCTTATATCTTGTATGGAGTTAGTTGTTTACATATCTTCCCAATTAGAATGTGTGCTCCCACTGAGACTGGGTTTTTTTTTTTTTTACTTTTTGTATTCTCATATTTTAGCACAATGTGATCACTTAATAATTACTGGTTAAGGGTCTGATTGACTCTGGGACCAAGTCTCATCCTGTATCCCCTCAATTTTAGCCTTTTTTTCTTTCCATATGACAAAGGCAGCAATCCTGAGTTTTCCCTTTCCTTTCCTCCTTCAGCTCTCCTCCTGAATTTTTATTTCTCCAGGTTAAACACTATAGTTGCTTCAACTGATCCTCAAATGCACAAACTTTGTTATGCCCAATTACCCTCCTTCGACCAGGTTCCCACTTGGCATCCTTCCTCAAAATGTCACAGTTAAAACTAGACCTAGCATTTCAGATATAGTTTGACCAAGGTCGAGGATTAACAGGACTGTTACCTCCTTCCTTCCAAGAATCCGATTTCTATTCACCTAGGCTAAGATGCTGCATCCCTTCAATAAACACCTGAATGAAAAATGAGTCTTCGTTACCCTCTCCCCTTCCCTCTGGAGAGGCTGAGGCAGAAACCCAGACTGTTCAGTCTGGCATAGAATTTGCAAAGTCAGCTGTGAGTTGGACATGAAGTGAGAGAGAATGAGGGGATGGGAGCCAGGTATATCCACCAGTAGATGAATTGATTCAATTGAGTCAGTTCATTATTAATTCCTTTGGAACATGGAACAGGCTTTAACAAGATGCAAAAATCAATGATTGCAGGAGAGACAAAGCATCTAATTTACCCAGATGTGGGGAGAGAAAGTGATTTTTAAAAGACCTTGACAAAATATTCAATGTGTAGTATGTAAGGCTGAGGATAAATGATTCCCTCTCATTGATTAATACATTTTTTCCCTCATTGGAAGGAGGGTAGAGGTAATGAGGGCATCCTGATTGGTTTTGAGGTACCAAGATAATTATGACTCTGTTAGAAATCTTAAGTGGTTTTTACTTTTAAGTGGTAGGAGAGCAAAAGAAACCTTAAATGGGTTTTCCAGTGACAGAGAAAGCAATAAATGTCAATTAGAGCTAATAGCACAGGCTGCCAAAAAAGAACTTAGCTTCCTCTTTCTCTCTTGCACCCAAGTAAAAACTAGTGACATATATATGATTAGGTATGTGAGAAGGAGAGTGAGCATCCAAGCAGTTAGGAGACTTAGAAAAGATTGAGGATATCTTGGGTCTCTGATCCTCTTTGTCTCTTTGCATCTGTCTCTGTTTTCTCCATTATTTTCCTTCTCCCTCACTGTCTCTCTCCATATCTCTCTCTGTCTCTCTCTCCCTCTCCCCATCTCTTTTCCTCCTTCCCTCCTCTCTCTCTGTTTCTGTCTCTCTTTCTCTTTTTCTCTCTTCCTTTCTTTCCACCCCTTTCTCATTTATCAGATCATCACCACTTGCCTGGTTCCAGGCTCTGCCTATTGCCAATCCCAGCTTGCCCAAGGAGGAAGACCATTATTACAACTAACAGCTAGGAGAGATGTGTATGATGCTGGGTAAAACAAGGAGATACCAGTACAGTTCAGCTTACCAAATTCTGAGAAATCAAACTTGAGAGTCAAAGGCAATATAACAAGGGTTATTGCTGATTGGGTTGTTAAGTTCCTCTCTTCCCTTATTTAATGGGAGATGTACTAGCCTGGAGGGTTGGGATGAGAATAGGCATATGGAATGGATTCAACTTGTGCTGGTAGAAGTGGGGTTCATTATTGGCTGAGTTGGCAATGGAAAGGAAGGAAGCTGGGAAACAAAAATAGTTCACATTTACATAACACTTAAATATTTTTGAAATATTTTCTATATCTTATTCATTTTGATCTTTACAATGACTCTGTGAAATGGGTTCGATTATTATACCATTTTACAGATGAGGAAACTGAGGCAAACAGAATATTTTTAACTCACTCTCCAGATTCCAAGTTGTATATTCTTTTCATTACACATCCTTAGGGAAATATCAACACCATAAAAGCACACAGGAATGAAAACTGAGCCAGGAGCTGATTTGAGACAAGGTGGGTTGCTGTGTAAGCCTAATTCTTCTGTATGGCCCTTCTTTAAGAATGGAAACTGGGAATATTCTCAGGTTGATAACATGTAGATTAGAAAGTGGTGTTTTGGAGCTTTGGCACCCTCATGTAGCGGACCCATACAATGATTCACAGAACCCCACTTCTCCCCTCTACACCCTCAAGGTGTTAGTGTGAGAAGATCCCAAGTCTCTCCGACTCTATACATCCCTTTTCCATATGAACTCAACTAATCAACATCAAGTTACTCTTTGCACCAAACAACAGTCTCTGTTGTACCCATTCTACACCCCAAAGAAGGACAAGTCTCTGCTTCAATTGAACTGCTACACACCAGCATCTTCATGTTTTCTAGTCCAGTCAACACTGTCTCTTCCATTTCTCTATCGTAGTTTTTGGCTTCTCTCATTGGTGCTCACTATAACCACCCCATAAAAGAAAAGAGAATTCTTTAAAGGTTTTCCTTGCTATTCTGTTGACCCATAGATCAGTTCCTCATGATACAGTAATCAAAGAATAGAAAAGAAGGGGGAGAAGGCAGGATTTGGACATAGAGGGTCATGTGATTAGCTCTGCCTTTCCTCTATGGGTCAGAGTGTAGTATGAAAGAAACTTCCTGCATTCATATTTCTGTGATCTGCTAGAATATAGTTCTCATGGGAAGCAACCATGAGAAAGCATGCTATGCCTATGTTCCCTGGATATCTTTCTATGTTCATAACATTCCCCAGCGAGAAAAAGCTACTATTCCTAAGTACCTGGGGATCACTTGGCACCAGTAGGTGCTTAGTAAAGGGTCATTGATATTTAGTGTTTCACTGACTCATTAATTTTGGTTTGGTATATTTGATTTTCAAGGAGTCTGTTGCTTGGATATGTTTTTATTCCTTCTGGGCCAATCTATTCATTCTCCTTCGAGTCTTTCCTCTAGAACTCTCATCTTTCAATAAACTTCATCCCCAATGTCCACTGATCTCTGTTTCCCTATGCCAATCAGTAATGTTGGGTGGCAGAATTGCTCACTGTGATTTTTCCTTGCCTGGTTCTTCTGTAAGTCTTGTTAGAGTAGTTCTCTCTCTCTCTCTCTCTCTCTCTCTCTCTCTCTCTCTCTCTCTCTCTCTCTCTCTCTCTCTCTCTCTCCTCTTGGAAAATAGGGAACTGGACTTTACTTCTTTGTTCTCCTCTATCACGTCTTATTTCTCTAAATGCTTACTGAGTCTATTTGAACTGAGCTATGACAAAGACTCCTGTCCCAAGATGCTTCTGCACCTGACTTGAGCGAGTTCATCCTTCTGAACCTTTGTGTGCCCTTGATCCTTTGTCTACCTCACTGCTTTCTCATACTTCCTTGCTTTGCCTACTTTAGACAAGTTGCTTTTTCTGTCCGTTCTGAGAGTTCCTGGAAAAGGACAGAATTGCACCTGTGCTGGGCCTGGTCTGGTCTGGAATCAGGGAAGGACTAAAGGGTCAGACGGAGGATGGAATTGAAGAGACATTTTCTAGGTAGTGTATCAAGAGGTAGACTGTGGGACCCTTGAGATATCTCCCTAGGGTACTAAGACCCATGGTCCTCACTGATCCATAGTAAATACTTGGAAGAGCTGTTTTGCAGGGCTGGGTGAGTGGACCTATTCATAAGCAGGTTCTGATCAGCATGCCCCCTTGCCTTCCTCCAACACACACACACACACACACACACACACACACACACACACAGACATACACTGCTTTTCTACTTTCCAGTTTTGTTCCTTTCCTGCTTTGATCTCCAGTTTCCTCGACTTATGTTTTCCTACCCCTGTCTGCTTAGGAAACTCACTGACTTTAGGTCCTCTGGGTGCTTCTATGTGGATTAATTTACCTGTTCACTTGCTAATTAGCCTTTCTTCATTGTTCCCAGCCTAGGGCCATTGCATCTGGCATCAAGTTCCATAAAATTAGATAACTTAAAAAGCCTGTAGGAAGGGATCCTATAGGATCAAATGAACAGAGTTTAACAGCTAGAAGACATCTTACAGCTCATCTAGTCCAATGCCATCATTTTTCATTCAGGGAAACTGAGACCCAGAAAAATTAAGTGACTTATCCATGGTCTTTCAGATACTAAATGGTAGGGTCAGGATTTGGACCCAGGTCATCTGAAGATCATTCATATTAACTCCTTGGTTTTTGCAGGTCCAAGTTGGAGACCCAGCCAAGGTTAGCTCAGATTAGAACCTGGGTTTCCTGAATCTCTCTGGATCCATCTCTCTGTGGATTGTTCATCAATCATTACCTACTGTTTACCTTGTGGGTGCTCATCCTCTCCTCTCTCTCTCTCTCTCCTTTCTTCTTTTTCTCTCTCTCTCCCCCTCTCTTTGTTTCTGTCTCTGTCTCTCTGTCTCTCTGTCTCTCTGTTTCTCTGTTTCTCTCTCTCTCTCTCTCTCTCTCTCTCTGTCTCTCTGTCTCTCTGTCTCTCTGTCTCTCTCCTCTCTTGTCTGTCCTCTCTCTCTGTTTCCATCTCTATTTCTCTCTCGTCTCTCTTTCTTTCTGTCTTTGGCTCTCTCTCTTTTTCTATCACTCTACTTCTCTATCTCTCTTTGTTGTTTTTTTAATCACAACTGAAGCTGTTAATGAAGCTCATGCCTCCCTGAATTTCAAACAATGAGGCACAATCTGGCAACAAGCCATTATTTTTGTGTCCAAAAGAGGAAACTTATTTGTTTTATCTGAGAGCATTTCATAGTGGAGAGAAAGAAAGTTCTGTTTTGGAGGAATTCAGCATAAGCTACTGACTGCAATATCCTGTTTAGAAAAGATTCTGAGATAGGGATGGAACAGACAGAAATGAGTTGATGTTATTACATTAAGCATATACAAAGCACCTCCCAGAGCCAAATCACTTAAGCATAGAATGACAGAGCTACAAGGACCTTAAATACATTGAATCTCTCCCCTTCAGGGTATAGTTGGAGAAACTGAGGCCCAGAGGACTGGTTTATTTCATTTAATTCAATAAATATTTAGTGCCTACTTTGTATAAGACCCACTGCTAGGATCTGAGGATACAAGTTGAGAAATGGCATAGGATCTTGTACTCAGGAGACATAGTTTAATAGAAGATTATATCATATGTGCCCAAAGAATAATAATAGAAAATCAACAAAAAAGGGCAGAAGAGAAATCCAGAACTTTAGATTCCTAGTTCCTGATACTTAATGAATTTTATTAAATGCTCATTGATTGATGGACTAATATCTACAAGGAGAGGTAATTTTCAATTATGAGAATTTCTGAATTGTGCCCTGAAAGAAGAGAAAGGTTTCAACAGGAAAAGATGAAGCAAGAGTATATTTCCAGTATAAGAGACAGCCTTTATGGAGATTGGAGAGGGCAGGACAAATCAAGGAATAACTCACAGTCCAGTTGGCCCATAGAATGTGTGAATAGGGAGAGTGCCAAAGAAAACTGCAAAGGTAATTTGGAGGCAAGCCATGGAAGGATTTACATAGTTTGTTAAGCAATTTCCATTTTATCCTAAAAGGAATATTGAGTCACTGAAGATCTTTGGGTAGGGAAGTGACCCAGTCAGATCTATGGCTTTAGGAAGACTGGCAGTTGTAGAAAGGATAGATCATTGAGGAAAACTGCCTGCAGGGAGGCTATTTTCATAGTCCAGTTGAGAGAGCTTGAGAGCCTGAATTAGGAGAGGATAGATTCAAGAGACATGTTGAAGAGGTCGAATCAACAGGGTGTGATTAGATGTGGGCAGCATGAGAGAGAAAAAAGACATGAAGACCTCAAGGTTTCTGGTCTACTTTGGATTCTTCTGGTCTTGGGGATGATGATGATATCTGATATTTCTTTTAAAAGGTTTCCAAAGCACTTATGAATGTAACAACTGTCTGTGGGAGTCTTTGAGAGTGTTCAGTGTTTTTCTCTTTAATTTTCTGTGTGTGTGTGTGTGTGTGTGTGTGTGTGTGTGTGTGTGTGTGTGTGTATAAAATGGGAAATTGGTCCAGGGAACTTTTAGATATTTGAAAATGTCTAGGATCATTTTATGACTTTAGACTTCCCCCTCACAATATCCCTCCAGAAGGGGGAGAGTTTGAGAGGGCATCTCCTGCTTTGCTAGAAAGACAAAGGGAGAACCATTGCATACGGCTCCCGTGAAAAAGTAGGACTTATGCAATGAACCTCCTGCTGAAGTATTAAACCCCAGTTTCTGCTTAGCAAGCCCATTCGTGCTGCATTATTATATTTTATTATTATATTCATTGGCAATATGGGCTAGCTTGTAGTCAGAAGTAAATATTAGATTCTATATACAGTCCTCGAGCAATTTTTGTTGCGTAACGTGACCCAGAAAAGTCAATGGGTTGATCACATATGTTATAGAGGAAATGTGAAGGGCAAATTAACTTTGAGGGATAGGAGCAGGTCACATCAGTCTCTTAATTCATCCCCTCCAATTGGGCCTCCCCAGAAGCCCATAGAGGAAAGGAACATGTCCCATATCACACAGATAGCAAGGAACAGAGTCAGGAACTGAGCCTGTGGATGTGGTACTCTCTAGGCCCACCATTAAGAGTGCTTCAGGTTTGCTAAGCCCTGTCCTTTTCATTTGGGAGCAGAGATGGTGGTATGTCCCTTTGGGGGAGGGCAGTATCTGAGTGAAGCATAACCTTCTGGAATGTGAGAGCCAGAATTGCTCTTTCCAAATAGGAAAAGGCCAGCAAGGCAATCATGTTAACAGAGGGGAGCCGGCGGCTGTTCACCTTTCCATTCATTGGTGCTCAAAAGGGAGACATGTCCCAGGAGGAGCTAATTGCAATCCTTGCTGGGTGTGATTTCCTGTGGCCTTTCCAAAGCACTCTTAAGGGAGTCTGACATCAATGGATCTTTCAGCAACTATTGGACATGATGGGCATAGTTAGAATTCTTTTCCTTTTTACAGTTC
Organism: Macrotis lagotis; assembly: GCF_037893015.1. Taxonomy (NCBI): domain Eukaryota; kingdom Metazoa; phylum Chordata; class Mammalia; order Peramelemorphia; family Peramelidae; genus Macrotis; species Macrotis lagotis. The sequence goes on from NC_133660.1 coordinate 240,044,944, forward strand.
TGAAGGATGGAAGGGCCATTTTTCTGGGTGTCCTTGACATTTCCCCATGAGATTTCTTTTTTCTTTTGCTACAAGTCAGACCTTCTATTTCTGTTTTCAGTTCTTTCCTGGTAGGTCCCACTTGAATAATCTTATCTGATAGTGGCTAGACACTTCCCTGGAGTCACCCCCATTATAAGAAGTCAGATTTTCATTATAGGAGGCCGCCACAGGTGTCTGGTCTTGCCACAGTGTTTGGAAATTTTTAAAATTTAAATCGACCAATTTTTGTTGGGTAATGTGACCCATATAAAACTTAAAATAAATTTAAAAAATTATCTATTTAAGGTAATGGAGTTAAGTGACTTTCCAAGGTCACACAGCTAGGCGCTTATTAAGTGTTTAAAGTCAGACTTGAATTCAGGTCCTCCTGACTCCAGGGCCGGTGCTCTATCCACTGTGCTAGCTAGCTGCCCCTGTCAAAGTCATTCTTAAAGCATTTTCACTATTGCTGTATGCAGGGTTCTCTTGGTTCTGCTCACCTTGCTCGCTATCACTTTGTATAAATTTTCCCTTGCCTTTCTAAGCTTATTGAGCTTTTCCTTTCTTATTGGACAGTAGTATTCTATCAGAACCATATGCCACAATTTGTTCAGTCATTCCCTGGCGATTGGATCCTTAATGGTATGGAGCAGACATTTCAAATCTCTTAGTCTGAGCCTCTTCCTCGATGCCCTTTACCTAGTCCTAGTCTTGAGTGATTACTTTGCAAAAAGATTTATTGAATTCTAGAGACAAAGGAAAAGTTCTGTCTTCTGATGTATGACTCCTGATGAAAGTATGGCAGCTGAGAAAACTAATGCCAACCAACATTAGCTGCCCTCAAAGGGGTCTGATGTCCAGAGCAAAGGAAGGAAGGTCTTATGCCTCTCTCCCCTCAGTAGTCTACATCTGTGTCCAGTTCCAGGGTCATTAAAAATAATAACAATATGGGGCAACTAGGTAGCGCAGTGGATAGAGCAACGGCCCTGAAGTCAGGAGGACCTGAGTTCAAATTTGACCTCAGACACTTAATTACTTGGCTGTGTGGCCTTGTGCAAGTCACTTAACCCAATTGCCCTGCAAAAACCTAAAAAAGAATAATAACAATAGCTAATATGAGCTCTTGGATCCTGTAAGTGAGGTACTATTTTAATCTTTAATTTAAGGAAAAGATCAGTTTCCTGAGGTGGACAATATTAAGTGACTTGTCCCACTACCACGTAAGTAAGCGAGGGAGGAGTATTAGTACTCAGGACTGCCTAGCAGCACGTTCAGTTCTCTGCTTTCCCCAGATAACTAGGTGATACAGTCGGCAGATCACTGAGCCTGGAGTCCAGAAGACCTGAGTTCAAATTCAGTCTCAGGCACTGACCTGTTGTGTAACTTGGATAAGTGCCTCAATTTCCTCAACTAAAAAAAATGTGGATAATAATAGCACTTACCTCGAAGGGTTATTGTGAAGCTAAAATGAGATAATATCTATAAAGGACTGGGCTCATAGTAGGGGCTTAATAATGCTCATTCTTTTTCCCCTTTTCTCTATTTTACTACCTTATTGCCTCTGATGGGCAGTAGATTGGGACAGAGGACAGGGAGAGAAGGAGGGATAGAATTTGGAACTCAAAACTTTAAAAATAGAATGATAAAATTTGTTTTTACATGTAATTGGGTAGAAATAATTTTTTTAAAAGTTCAAGCAGATGAATTTTATTTGATCCTAGAGACAACATGGAGCCAGTGGAGCTTCTTGGATAGAGAGGTTTTAGGTTAGACTTGTCCTTGAGGAATGTCATCCGACAGTTTTTCAAGGGACGGATTCCAAAGGCAAGAGACTTGATACAGAGAAACAAGGTTAGTCACAGAGGCAGGAAGTCAGGTAGGATTTGACCCAGTGTGATTTCTCTATTCACTGTGTCATGCTGTTGAGACTAATTAGAAAAGGGCAGAGAAAGTAGTGGGTTCAAAAGTTGGAGTAAAGGTAGCTGATTATGCGGGGCGGCGGGGGAGGAAGAGGTAGGGAATTGAGGATGACAACTATGTCACTAACCCAAGTAACTGGAAGGGTGCTGGTGCTACAAGAATAGGGAACTTTGCAAGAGGAGAATAGGAGTGGTTTTATGGGAAAAGTTAGTGAATTCTATTTTAGGCATGTTGAGTTTGAGATTTACAAAGATCCTGCAAAAGTTCTGTTGGTGATTTGGGACTGGAGCTCAAGAAAGAGACTAGGATTGGCTTTAATAGTTCTTGTAGTCATCTGTCCAGAAAAGGCAATTTTAATTTGTGGGAACTGATGAGATCAGGAGAATATAGAAGGAAAAGGGATGATCTTTCGTAGTCCTTAATTTTTACCATCTGTAAAATGAGGAGGTAGATGAGATGACTTCTGATGTTCCTTCCAATTTTAAATCAATGATATCATGACATATCAATGTTTTACCTGGTAAATAAAAGGCTTAGGGGGAATGGGGCAGGGTAAATGACTTCAGATATGATAATTTTCCTGACTATAAAATTTAGATTGAATAAGCAAGCCTGCAGTAAGTCCTCTCCTCTCAGCAACCCTACTGGGATGAAGAGCGTGAAGAGGTTGGCCAATGGCTGACTAATTGGTTAGTTTCCACTTATCCAAGACTTGATTGAAAGATGGTGGGAAGTCGCAAGGGAAATCAATGAACTGGAACCTATGTGCTGAGAGGATCAGAGATAAACTGGGATCCAGACACCAACCTAAGGTCTTTTTAGTGAGCAGTTAAGAGGAAGGCAATAGGGTAAAATGGGCTCATGAGTCAAAGCTGAACTCAATGAAAGAACAGACAAGAGGGAGAGGCAAAAGAGAGCCAGTCTTTGGCAAGAGTTTCCTTTTTATGTTGGGGAAGTCTGGGCAACCCACTCCTTCCGATATGGCCCTGTTGCTGTTTGCCTGTGCCTGACAAAATTCCTGAAGAAGTGATCTCTTGGAAGAGGAGCTAACCATATTTTGCTTGGTTACATTCCAACTGGCTGGTCCATATAGGGATTGAACCCCAAACCTTGGTGTTATAAGCAACAGGCTCTAACCACCTGAGCTAACCAGCACTTGCCACTTACTAGCTGTGTGTGACCTTGGGCAAGTCACTTAACCTTGATTGCCCTGCATCCAGGGCCATCTCTAGTCATCCTGATTCATATCTGACCATAGGACATAGATAACTCTGGAGGAGAAAGTGAGGTTGGTGACTTGGAACAATTCCTGCCCCCCCCCCCCCATCCAATTCATGTTCTTGTCATGACATTCACTTCCTGGATGTCGTGGTTCTCTTTGAAAATGAAGGAGAAACATTGAGGGATCCATTCCAATAAACAGAACCTTAGACTTCTAGGGAAGGAGAGTTAAAGAAGATTTTCAAATTTTGCATAGGGAAAACTTTCCCAAACATGGAATTGTGCTGCTTCCATTATTTGGTGAGTTACTTATCACTAAAACTGAGATTTGGATGACCTATGAGTCCTAAAGAGGATTCTTGCCTGATGGGTAATTTGGACTAGAGCAGACCTCCTTAACCTGGCATGTCTGCTGAAGCCTTTGTATTTAAATGCATAAAATAGAATATATAGGATTACAATGTAAACCAATGATAACAAAATGCAGTCATTAAAAATAATATATTTGCCCATTTTATTGACAGTGCCACTGGACCAGATGACTCCAGAGAAGAAGTGAGACTAGTGACTTTGTAGTCTTCGCTCACTTTGAAAATGAAGGATAAACAATATATATTATTTATACATAAATATATCTATATACTTTCAACATCATTATATATTTCATATATTTATATAGAAATATAGTTATATATTTAATGTACATATTATATGATATATCCATGTGTATTATGTGTATATGTTTGTTTTCATAGACTCCAGATTAAAAGCCCTTGGTAGATAATTCTGAAGAACCTTCTGAATCTGAGATTCTATGGTTTTTAGATCCCAGATCTAAAGATCCCTGACTCATATAGCAGTGACAGAGCCTGAGTTGAGAGGGGATTTGCAGACTCCATTTTTCTCCTGTCCTGGTCTTTTCTGGCTTGTGGTTTAATTAACACAATCACAATCATCCTCTCACTTGCACTGGAAGCTAATTAGCCCTCCCCCTGCTGCTGAAGGTTGCCTGGCTACTGTTGTTGTTTTGGAAATCTTTTCCCAAGGAGGCAAACCTGAGAACGTAGTCCTTCTCTTGTAAGGCTTTTCCAAAAGATATCTGGGAGCCCCTCTCTCCCTCTTCTTGTGCACAACTCCTTTCCATCTCACTCCAGGGTTAGTGCTCCTGATCCTATCATAACCTGGACTCTGAAGGGCCCTCATTGATCCCCATCTTATACCTCTGCCTTCTGGTCCTTACCTGTGCACTATGTTCCTGGCTAATGGGGGTTCATCCAGATCAAAGTTCAGCAGTTCTATCATTCCTCCCCTTTTGCCTTAGTCTTAAAGAGTTGAAATGTATTGAAATGCTATATGTCTGACTCAGCATCACACAGCCAGTATGCTTCAGGACAGGATTTGAACTCTTATCTTTCTGACTCAAAGCCAATTCCTTATTATGTCATAGTCCCTTGTTGAGATCATTCATTGTACCCAGGGAAACTGAGAGGTGGGAGGAGGAAGCTGACCTAGATCATAAATGTTAGAGCTAGGGGTTAGCCTATTTTGATACTATCAAACTCAAACAGACATGAGGCCACCAAATGGGATTATCATGGCAACAAAGATATTAACATTACCTTTGTTGAATCACATTTTCATTTATTTTGTTAAATATATTCCAATGTCATTTTAATCTAGTTCAGACCACAAGCAGGCATGTTGCTGGTATAATACAGCGGCTTTATTCTCCGCCATCCCCATCATTTTACAGAGGAAAGACCTGAAGCTCAGACAGGGGAAATCCTTCCCTAGCATCACTTCCCCAATATATCATTGATAATGACAGAACCTTGACTTGGAGTCAGTCTCCTGACTCCTGGGTTCTAAGTTCAAGGTTCCTTTAGAAGTCTAATAAGCTCTAGTTCTGAGAAGTTGCCTTTATTTGGAATGGAGCTCTCTGGGCACATCTCCTAGGATGAACAGTAGGGGCTCTCTGCTATAAAATGGGCAAAAATCTGTGAACTTCAGGCTATTTCCAACTCAACATTGACCACACATGTACTCAAATTCAGACTCATTTACTTTTCCAAAATGCTGCAGGTCTGGTTTTATCAGCTGCCACAGGAAAATCCCATTTACTGTATCATAAAAATGAACTGAAGCTTGTCATTATATTTGGGCATGGATGTAGCTAAACTGGCTACTTCTCCATGGTAGGTTCTGCCCTACCTACTGCCTCCAAGCCTACAAGGATAATATTCTCTAGTTTTGAGAGCAAATGATCAGTACTGCATCCTGCCAATGGGCTGCACTGATAGGCAGGTGGGAAAGGGAGCTAAGATGGCTCCCAACAGATAGAGGTTCCACAGGGACAATGACTTCTTCATTATGTATCTTGGTATATGATGCATTGTAGAGAGAACATCTTCTATAGGCATCAATTAGATTAGATAGCCATTGAATTCCTTTCCAACTGTGAGATTCTGTGATTTTATGTCCCTAGTTCTTAGCAACACCCACATAGGAAGCACTTAATATTGTTTAATTAGATTGAGTGACAGAGACTAGAAGCAGTCAATTCATCTAAAGTCAATTCACCTGACAAGTCATCTGAAATTCATATATTTAAGGAGCTAAATTTACTAGATCTGCTGCATTTCCTGTGTAATTAGAAAGTTTAGCCCCCGTGAAACATTTTTTGGTACCATATTTGGGTGTTTTAAAAATTCTACCCAAATTGGAAGAAGAGAGCATACATTTAGAAAATGACACAGTACTTTTAATGGTCTCAAACTACTCTCTGACATAAAAACCTTTTCTTCTTAATACCAATTTCATTCCAGCAATGATGGGTGGATTTAAATTTTGGAACCAATAACCTCCAAAGAATCAACATTTGCTGGGAAGTCAGAGGATAACAGAGACTTAGAGTGATCTCAGGATGTTAACAGTGATGATTTGTATATATCCAATTGTATAAGAAATGTGACCTAGTAAAAATTCTGTAGGTTCTGGAGTTAGGAGAGACCTGGGTTTGAAACATGCTTTTGATACTCAGTGGATTGGTGACTATTGGGCAAGTCACTCACCTCGTTTCACCTTCAGTTTCCTCTTCTGTTATTTGGGCATAAAAACTGAAGCATCTACTTCATAAGGAGGTTTTGTAAACTTTTTTAGAATTATGTTAATAAAGAGCAAGACTGAAGGATGTTCAGATGTTGACTTGGAAGCAAAGTAAGGACATTCATTGTTTTTATTCATGTATTTCATTATTTGTGTTAGTCAATAGTTATTAAGAAAATATAGTGTCCCAAAAATCTTAGAGCAACTTTAAGCTTTAATGACTTAGAATTGTTAAAAAACCTGCATTTTTAAGTCCATAAAATGCTTTGTAAAAAATGTTTATATTAGGAATAGCTCTAGATTTGTTTGATGAAAAAAGATTAATCTTGTAGCCAGAACAAGGGATAATAATAGGTCGATAACACCAGTACATGTGGTACTCACAGAGAAAAGACCTCAAGGAAAATTCTGGTTCAGTGAAAAGAACCTCTGTAGGCAGAATTTATGGGAGTACATAGGTGATAATTACCCAGGATGACTTTCCATGGATATTAGATGGACTATATCACAGGCAACACCTTTTTAATCTACCCAGTTTCTTCTCTGCTCTCCTTCTTTACCCTATGAACCGGGCAGAACATGCAACTGCTATCTGTTTCAGGGGGTGGTGGAAAGGGGGCATGTTTGGGCAGGATCACCCTAGTCACAGGGGTCAAGCCCTGCACAAGCCTTCAAGTTAGCTTATATTCCTGCACAAGGGTATTTGTACCTTCAAACTTGTATTGATCTAATTGATTCTTCCATAATGATGCCATCTTGGACCTCTTGGAGTACAAAAGACAGCAACTAACCAGCCAACCAACTCCAATCATCAATGGACTAAAAGTATTAGATTTCTCTGATGTTCATTCTCAAGGAATTTTATTTCATTGGGAATTCTATTATTTTCTTTTGAGGTTTTAGATGTAATTCTTCTCACTTTGTCCATAATACCTTTTTTTTTTTTTGGTGGTGAGAAGCATATTTGGAGTTTGAAGAGGTTTATAGAAAGTGACTTCCACAACTGGGTTCTGACTTCTCTTTCTGGCCTTCTCCATTCAGGTGCTTCATCATGGTTCAGACAAAATGATCTTTCTAATGTTCCTCTCTTATGATTTTCCACTTCCTGTCTCTGAGACTTTCCACAGTCTCCCATGACTGGAACTGCTCTCTTTCCTCACTCTTATCTCTTAAACATCACTTGCTTTATTCAAAGCTCAGATCAGATGAATGATTCAAAGAAAATAAAAATGGGGGCAGTTAGGTGGTTCAGTGGATAGAGCACTGGCCCTGCAGTCAGGGGGACCTAAGTTCAAATCTGACCTCAGACACTTAATAATTACCTAGCTGTGTGACCTTGGGCAAGTTCCTCAACCTTTTGCCTTGCAAAAAACAAAAAAAAAGCAAAAAAAGCAAATAAAAATATAAGAGCTTCTTTTTGGTAAGACTGGGGATTCAGATAGAAAAAGAAGACAGTCCCTGTTTTCTAGAAGGCAACACGTGAAGAATATTGTCACCTCTTTCCTACTGGAGCCTTTTCCTGACCTTATGACACTCAATTCTTCCACTCATCTTCCCCCATTATTTTGTATTGCTTCATTCATAATTTGAATATATGTGTATGCTTAGTTTATTTACACATACTATATTATTTTTGTAAATATGCATACATACACAAATACATATATATACATAAACATATTATACATATATATATATATATATATATATATATATATATATATATATATATATATATATATATATATATATACATAGCTTCCTTCCATAGAATGAAAGTTCCTTGAATTCAGGGACTTTATTTTTTTAAAATTATTTTTATTTGTATATCCAAGCACCTCTCACTGGTCTGCTGGAGAAATGCATATTGATTGCTGCATCTCCTAGAAGATGGGACATCCCTAGAGAGCGATAGAATTGGTTGGTCATATAAAAGGATGTAGACTTTTTCTTCTGATCAAGGAATATCTCAGCCCAAGTTGACTATTCAGTTATGAAGTTTATCAAACCAGGCTAAGAGGGAGTGAGGGAAGGGTTCAAGTACTGTTGTTCACTAAGGTTCATTTGGTGTATTCCTCCTCATCAGTTAGCCTGAGAAGCAGGGATTACTAGTTTTTCTTTAGGGGGTGTTTACTGAGATGAAAATGGCAAGAGAAAGTCCCCCCAAAAGACATGCTTCCCCACACGTTCAGTCATCTCAGCTGTGTATGATTCTTTATGACCCTGTTTGGGATTTTCTTGGCAGAGGTATATTAATGGTTTACCATTTCCTTCTCCAGCTCATTTTACAGATGAGGAAACTGAGGTAAATGTATTGATATACTTATTGATATGGTAAACTAAAACCTTTAGGTAATTAGTGAGGATTGATGGTAGGTATCCATTTATTTGTTAACTGGTTAGTTAGAAAAGCCAATTAACTGCAAGGTAGTGATCTCCTTTCTACTACCTATCCTCTAGGTAGAAACTTATTTTCACAAGGTGGAGAGCTTGTCAAGATTTCAAACATTTGTTTAGTTAAAGGGATAGGGCCTGAACCTAGAATTTCATCAATATAGGCCAGTTGGCACTTTTGCTATTTGTAATTGTAGTTGTCTAGAACCATAAGAGATTAAATGACTTGTCCAGGGTCACACAGTCAATATATATCAGAGGTAGGATGGGAACCGAAGTCTTACTGGTATCAAACTCAGATCTCTTATTTTTCTCAAACCTCATTAAAACCAGAGCCTTTTAGCTGCAGCAGAACTGGGACAAAGGCATACAAAACTTGAATTCATGGGGTGAAAATCATAGTCTATGTTTTGCTGTCTATTAGTGCCTTGGTAGTAACATGTGGGACCATACTGATCATAAACTAAGTCCCTCTATTCCACAGAAAGTCAGATATTTTGACATTAATAATATATCTTCATAAAAAGTCACATTAAAGAGTCTCTCTCTTGTCTTCCTTTCGGTATGTGTTGTAGGCAGATGCCTTCCTAGTGTATCCCTTTCCCCAGCTTGGATTTCATGTGTAGAGAGTAGATGCACTATCTTGTGTGTTGTTTTGGAATAAAGAAAATATGCATCGCACATTGTGCCCCCAGAAGATAACAAACTGGTAGGGTCCATGTGTGAGAGGAATTTTAAGTATGAGAGAGTAGATATAGGGCATGTGTACTGAGCAGGAGACTTTCTTGAGTAAAATTCAAGCTCTTCCTCCTATGCCATACTGTCTATTAGTTAAGTTAATTAAGGCTGGTCCCTTTCACACAGCTGTACAAATAGGTCACCATGTGTAATGACTGCCTGAAGGATCCCTTTACCATCTAATAGTAGGGCCGATAAGTGGCCTGAGACTATTACATGGGATTCAGATGACATATTCATATTAATGTGACATAGAATTAATAGAGATGATTACAGAGAATTTTTCATTTAATAGAATTCGTTATAGACATATCAGCCAAGAGTGTTATCATGGGCCTTTGGCCAGGACAGGAAAATAGACTCATTAGGTGGTACTGGGCATCCTAATGGCACTCATTAGGATGGAATTCTACCTTGATGGCCAGCTCCAGGTGGTTAATTGATCAATGTACTGAAAGCTAACTACAGGCAGAAGCCATCCCAGCTGCAAATTGGTATCCCTCTTTGGGAATGGCAGGATGATTTGTAGAATGATTTAGGACCTTTTGGAAACAAATGTAGAAATGACTGACCCAAGAGTAAAGCAAATACCAGGTGGCCTTGAGGAAAGAATAAACCTCTCCATAAAATGAAAAAAATGCTTTGGACTTGGAAGCAAAGAATGGGATTAGAATGCCTCCTTCTTAAGTTTCCTCAAACTTGTATAGAATTCTAGTATAACCTATGTCAAAAGTAATAAAAAGAATTTCAAAGGTTGACTGTGGACATTAAATGAGTTACAGGTTTTAAGGATGAGACCCCCTCACTATGCATAGCCAGGCTGGTATGATTACTTTTCTCCTTAATTATCATTTTCTTATTACAATTCTAAGGCCATCAATGTTCTGATACTTCCTCATAAATGAAGAGAAATATTTAATATTTTTCATGAATTAGTCCAGAGTATCAATTCTAGTTTATTAAATAAACGAGAAACTTTTCCCCAACAAACTTTCATTCATCTCTCCTAGACCTAATAATAAATCCATTTTTCCAGGCTTACATAAACACCAATGTCATACAATTTCCTAGTTACAGGCTTACATAATACACCAATGTTTACTAGTCATGCAATTATTAACAGCACACCAACAATATAAAGATAAATTTTAAAATGTCAACAATGTGTTGACCTTGATAAATATCACAGCAACCAATCAATTGATGAATTTTTCTCAAGGAAACCCAGTCCCACCATTTAGTTGAAGTCTCCCCAGATTTCTCTTTAGGAATTCAAAGCGTAAGATTTCAGTTCAGTTCTATAAGAAAATGGCTTTTCCGTCTTTCTCAAAGATGACAAGTAATTCTCTCAATCTTTCATTCTCTCAGGAAAGAAGTTCTCTTAGTCCTTGTCCTTTATACCATCATAACCTCTCAGTTAAAAGATTCCAGATGAAAGTTAGACTTAAACTTTGCCCAAGATTCTTTTCCCTCTGAAAGATACACAGACTCAATAGTCTTTGTGGAAGCATATTTAGGCTGGGATTATATATGTAAAAAGTTTTATAATTATAAAATTCTGTCTCTGTATATATATAATATATAAATATGCACACAGAAAAATACATATAACTATCTAAACACATGTAACACAAGTATAGATACAGACACATGCCTATAGATACATATACATAACACATATGTATATTTTAACACATGTATAGTGAAAATGTTAATGATCATAATGTAACTATGGTGCCAGAATCCCTCCTAAAATGAAACCTGGAAAATGAATTCAGGGTTTTCTCTCTCAAGATCTTTCTATCTTCTGCTACCCTTGGAAAGCCTTGGGACCCTTAGTAGTGGGATCATTTTGATTCCTGAAATGACCTCCAGCTCTCTTGAAAGTAGTAATAAAGATATTAAACTTAGATAAATATGTATTTATACAATAATGACAATAACAGAACCATATAATTATTAAATGCATAGGTAGTCAAGAAATTTCTCTCCCTTTCTCACAGGGAAATGAATGGAATCTAAATAGTTATTCAGCCTTACATGAATACTTTGGTGTTTTTAGAGAGTTGACGTCTTTGACCCTAAGAGTTTCACAGTCAACGTGACTTACAGTTTTTTTTTAAATTTTATTTATTTATTTTGAATTTTACAATTTCCCCCCTAATCTTGCTTCCCTCCCCCATCCCCCACAGAAGGCATCTGTTAGTCTTTACATTGTTTCCATGGTATACAATGATCTAAGTTGAAGGTGATGAGAGAGAAATCCTATCTGACTCACAGTTTTAATGAAGGTTAATCCAGCTTTTCTATCCAATGTTGTGACTCTCTGTCCTGTTATGACTTATCCTTAGTTATGACTGGGTTGTTTGCAGTATAATGTGTGTCTCAGACCAAAATCCATCTCTCTCCCTGCTTTCCTTGAACCTTCTTGGTTCTTTTCTTCCTCTCTGCCACCCATAGTCCTTTTTGTAAGGAATCTTCTCCTTTCTTGCTCATGCTCACTAAGAGGCCCCTGCATACAAATGAGAAGGATCTTCTCCACCTTGGTCACTACAATTTTTTGTTGTTCAAAGGCAATTCCAAAAGTACATCTCACAAACTCTTCTAATGTGTTCATTGTTTTCTTCGTTCTCAGCTCAAGTCAGACAAAACTTGATTCTCTTACTAGGACCCTGAATGGTTTTCTGAGTGTGGCCACACACACACACACACACACACACACACACACACACACACACGTGCAATCACTGTCATAGTTTATAGATTTAGTTATTTGCATCATTTGTTTACTTGGGGGAAAATGATTGTTGTGCCAGAATAGATGATGCCAATCAGAACATTGATGTAAATGTTTAAAATGGGATTGTTATATGAATCTGAAATCAGACACCTTGTTTATGAATTTCCAGATTGATAAAAGAATGGATCTAGTGATATGAGGCCTGAGATTCAACTTCCATTTTTCTTTGAAATAGGTCACTAAGTAGGTTTAATAGGTCCCTATTCGACCCTTGGATTTTTTCCAATTTTTCTTCAATTGAATAATTATAGAATTAGAACTGGGAAAGATCTACATGATCAACTACATTAATTCAATCACCTTATTTTTCAAAGAGGGAGACTGAGACCAAGATAGGTAAAATGAGTTGTCCAATGTCACACTGGTGGTAAGTGGCAGAGCTGGGATTTAGTTTCCTTTCACTTCAAATTCAACATTCTTTGACTGCATCATGCTATATCCATTTTTTTTGTTAGTGATTCAGATGAAAGAATACAATGTGCTTATCATTTTCTTTTTTGATAACATGAATCTCAGAGCATGTAGTTAACATACTGAATGTCAATCATATCCAAAAAGAGCTCTTATATTCCATCTGAGCCAGGTCAATATGTTTGAGTGATTAGGTACACACCTTCAGTTGGGAGCTGGCTAATCCCTGTCTGGGGCAGAACAAATGAATTTCAAGTTTGAAGGAGAGCAAATTTAAATATAAAGCTAGGACAGCATGAAGGCTGAATGCTTATAAAGTAATAATATCAGTGGAGTTGAGATGCAGTGGAAAAACTTGTTGTAGAGTTTCAGGACCTGGAACTCCCTACCAGATCAAAGAGTTAATTATTTGTCTGGCTTAATTTATTTCTCATTTCCCTTCCCACAATGACCAAGGATTGAAATGGTAATAATCTAATTTGCTGTATATCTTTTTAACTCAACTATTCAATAGAATGTGGGTTTATGTAGCCTATTTCATTCCTAGAACCCTGGCTTTAAGGTTATTGGTTGGTGGGATTCTACTTATGAAAGGCTTCTTCTAGTTCTGGAATATGCATGTTATATGTTGACTCCAATATTTTCTTATATCTCAGAGTCCTGCCAATCCTCTGGCTATTGGAGGAAGCCTCATTATTTTCATGAACCAAGGATATTCCAAACTGTTTTCTTTCTGTTTATCTGCCATTAATATTGTTGGTCCAGGACTTGGAGAGTGTAGGTCAGGTTGGAGATGAGTTGTCATTGCAAAGACCAGTGGAATGTGTTGGGCATAAAGAGTGAGGGGGATAATTCTAGTCAGAGTAGGTCATAGTCCTAATTATCTGAGTGATGGGGATTTACTATTAGACATAGCTAAGTCAGAATACCCTGACTTCAAAATCCAACCTTAGATCCTTAATAACTATGTGACTCTAAGCAAGCCACCCACCTTAATATTTGCCTCAGTGTCCTCATCTATAAAATGGGGATAATACTATTGCCCAACTCACAGGGTTGTTGTAAGGGTTAAATGAGATATCTGTAAAAAAGCATTGGCATAGTAGAAAACCTAGAGTAGGTGCTCCATAAAATGTTCATTCCTTCTTCTTCCTTCCCTCTTTTCACTGGTTTCCAGGAAAGTCTATTGGATATATAAATATGGCATCTGATACCCTAGGAGTGCCACCTCTTGTAAGTCAATCTTAACAATCTTGGATTCCTCAGAGATTCATTGACTTTGGCACTACAGGATACAGGGTAAATGTAACTAGCAAAGTTGTACATAATAGTTTTGCGTTTCATGTGCAATCATTTTTTAAAAATTCTACCATAAAATTAGACCATTGAGAGACAGGTTAGCTTTACCCTATTGATGAAAGTTTGTTGCCTGATGATAATACTGCACTGCCAAAGAGCCTAGGTGAGGTGGAAAAGACCTGATTCTTAAAAGTTATGGTCTCCCATTGATCACCAACTATCCTGAACTTAACTTGTTAGATCACTGGGCTCACATGGGATAGTGAGAATGGCTTCTTTGCACATTTACTCACTTTAATAAATCTTTTGTGAAAAGTCATGGTCTTCTTTGAGCTACTATTACTATATGAATTATAGCCGCTACCACCCATATACTCTCTTTTTCTTAATTTTTACTTTATTTTAATTTGTGAAATAAAATAAACATTTCCATAAACATGGAGTCAGAAAATTTCATTTAGGAATGGAAGAGCATTAGGAATAGAGGGGAACTAAAAGGAGATCAAGCACATAAAAGGAAGGGAGATATCTTGGCTTGTTTTCTTCAAAAGTTGGTATGGGGGTAGTGAAAGGAAGGCTGGTTTTAGAATCAGAAATGACCTGAGTTTACATCTCCCTGGCATCTACTGGTGATATAACCAGAGGTGAATCACTGAACCTTTCTGAGTCTCAGTTTCTTAATCTGAAAAGTGGAGATCTCATGATCATAGATTTAGAACTATAAGGAAGATTGAGACCATAGTAAAACCTTCTCATTTTACAGATGAGGACACTGAAGTACAGAGAGGTTAAGTGATTTTTTGAGATGTATGACCCTGGACAATTCTTATAACCTCCATCAGCCTCAGTTTCTGATGACAATAATAATAGCATCTATCTCCCAAGGTTGTTGTGAGGATCAAGTGAAATAACAGATATAAAATACTTTGTAAACTTTAAAACATTATATAAATACTAGACATTATTCTTGTTATTATATCACCCACTTTTCTATAGTTGGTAAATATCTACAATGAAACTTTGAATTCCCATTTTCTTGACTTCAAATACAATGTCCACTGCAGCACATTGCCTCTTTGAGTCACCTATCTCATTGAATTGTTGAAAGCTTCTAATAAGATAATGCATGCAAAGTGCCATTGCTGTAAACCCTTATTTAAATGTAATTTCCAATCATTCTGTACTTGAATATGAATTCTGAATCTGGTTGCTGAGATAGAAATGATGGAAACTTTGGAAGGATGTGATTTCCTCAAGGCAAAGGAGTGAGACAAACTGGGCTCTGTAGCCTAAATCACTAATCTGGGGGGCTGGATTTCAAGGGAATCAGAGGAAGGAGAAGTAGCATCCTCTGGTCCAAAAATCCTATAAGGAAAGCCAGAATTTCACAGATGGAGAGAACCTCAATGGCCAAGATCTCAAGGACTAAATTCTATTGACAAAAACAAATGGTTCTTATCAACAAGAAAAGGGGAAACTGTCTAAAAAGACTAATGTGGATGCTCAGGGAAGTCATCAGCTTAAATGAGAAAAAGCCCCACCATGTATAAAAGATGGAAGCAGGAGGTGGAAGATGCATGCAGGAGTATGGTAGAAGTCAGAAGGACGTTTCAGGAGTGCCAGGGTTCAGAATGAACTAAGGCTGCTTCTGAATGCTAACAGCCCAAAAGGCCTTTATGGGTATTGGGGGCAATGGAAGAACAGAGATGGGTCAGGACTGCTGCTTGTAGTGGAGGAGATGATAACAAGTGATGGAGAAAAGGAAACAATACCTGACTCCTATTATATCTGAGAAGATTAATCAATGAAATCTAGTCCTTAGAGCTTGTACCATACCTTCTACCTGCTGCCAACTCACCTGGAGACTGGGTAAGCCTACTTCCAGAAATGAGTGATCAATGGGTTGATATCCTTTCTCTCTTCAAATTCAGAACACAGAAATTCTGACTGTTTCCTATCAGCTTTTACTGTGTGCTGATGAAAAAAAATCTTTTAAATTGACTTTTCAACTAGAACATAAAAAAACTTGAGCTCCTCTTTGTGAGTTCAAATCCAGTCTCAAACACTAACTATGTGACTCTGGACAATTCATTTAACTTTGCTCAGATACACCTCTATAAAATGATCTGGAGAAGGAAATAGCAAACCATTTCACTGTCTTTGCCAACAAAACCTCAAATAGCATCACAAAGAATTGAGCAAGACTGAAATGATTGAACCACAAATGTAGAATTCTGTCTCTCCCTGATGGTTTTCAAGTAGGAGTGGGAGAACTGTGAATTTCTGGGCAAAAGAACCCTTCTCTGTCACCATGTATCATGTGACTGTGAACACATGAAGATATTGTTCTTCTGCCTCTTCAGTGTTTATCCATTCCTGGTCTTTTAGTGTATGAGTGGAAGATGGAACTGACCAGATTACAACTTTAGGAGTTTTGAAAAGTTGAAAGACTTGACAGTCACCTAACAGTTGGAATCCATAGCAATCTGTTAGTAGGTGGAACAGCCAAATGCAGTGAACCCGGATAATGTGACCTGCTTGGCAGTCCCTAAGCAGAGTGGCTCAGATAGATGAGATCTTGCCTTTTAAATGGAATCAGCCTGAGTAGTTGAGAGACTTGACCATCTCTAGTGTCTCATTATGAAGCAAGTAACAGGAGGAGTTCCCAGAGAAAGGACATTGTGGCAGACCCTGTAGAAAACTTTGAGACAGTTTGTATGAAGGAGATCTGAGAGTTGGGATTCTATTTCAACACAATATATATTTATTAGGTACCTACTCCATGTTAGGCACTGATACAAATGAGAAAAAGAAGGACAATCCCTGGCTCCCCTCAAGGAGTTGGCAATCTAATGGGAGAAGGCAACACCTGAAAGGAAGTTAGAAAGGGAAGAGGTTCCTGACAAAGGGGCATTGTGTTCCATGTAGTTCAAATGGAACAGAACTGTGGATAGAAAGTGGGGAGTTAATTGCAGTAACTCTATCAATGGATTATATCTTCATACAATGTCTAAAAAAACATCCAGCACAAGGGAGATGAGGCAGCTATATGGTGCAGTGGATAAAATGTCAAACTTGAAGTCAAGAAGAATGCCTCAGACACTTCCTAAGTGAGTGACCCAGGGAAAGTCAGTTAATCTCTCTCTGTCTCTGTTTTCTCTTCTATAAAAGAGGGATAAAAATAGCAGCTACCTCTTAGGGTTGTTTTGAGGATCAAGAGAGATAACATTTGTAAAGTGTTTTGTACAATAGTACAATAGTTTTTGTACAATAGTCCTATTGTACTCTGCCCTGATCAAATAAACCTAGACTATTAGATTCCGTTCTGGTGCCAAAATTCAGTAAAGATATGGACACAGCTGAGAGAGGGCAACCAGGATTTTGAAGGAACCAGAGACCCTATCCTGTGAGTATTCATTGAAAGAATTAGGGAAATTCATCCTGGGGGAAGAGAAGATTTAGGAGGAACCTGCCAGCTGTCCAGTTGTTTATTGGACAATCAAAGAGAAAAGCGATTAAACTTGTTTTGCTTGACTCTAGAGGTACAGGAGTGATTTCAGTGAGGTAACATCATAAAAGCCATAGATTTAGAGAAAGAAGGGACCTTGGTTACTATAGAATCCAGGCCCCCCCCCCCATCATCCTACAGATAAGGAAACAGTTGCTGAGAAAGGTCAAATGACTTGTCTGAGTTCACTAAGCTAATAAATATCATTATTAGGTTTGAGTTCAGATGTCCCTAGTTCTTTAATCTGGTTCTTTATCTATTGTGACTATTTAGTCTTGATATAAGGAAAAATTCCTAACCATTAGAGCTGTCACTAAATGGAATGGTCTACCCTGAGATTTAGAGTTTAAACTCTTTCACTAGAAGAATTTAAATAGATGTTGGATAACCAATTGATGGGAATGGTGTGTGTGTGTGTGTGTGTGTGTGTGTGTGTGTGTGTGTGTATGTCTGTGCAAAATCTTGCTCAGTTGTGAAGTAAGGATACTAGAACAGATTTTTGATTTTGGTTATAAAACTTAACAGTTTATAGAATGATCTGCTGGGGTTGTTGATTCATTGAATATCCAAAATGGGTCTTTGGTTTGAAGATGTTTATGTCTAAGAACATAGCTGAAGGGCATCATGATCCTAACTTTAAAATTTCAATATATCCATCATCTTAATGATGTGGATTCTTAGACCAGATTGCAACTCCTTCGGGCCTTTTCATTCAATTCAATTCAACTAAGGCAGTTGATTGCTACTAGAGTAAGGTAAGTATAGTAGGCACTGGCCATACAAAGATGAAAGTGGAAAAGTGTCTGACTTTAAGGAACTTTATGATTTAGGCAGCATGACACAGTATATAGGATCTCACACATGGAATGGGAAAGACCTGCTTGGGTCTCTGCCACTAGCTCTGTGGGTGGTGGTTAAATAGTTTAATCTTATCTGTTAAATAGAATGAATGAAAGAATGAAAAAGCATTGATTAAACATTTCATATATGCTAGGCACTCTGCTAATCAATAGAAATGGAGTTGATGATATTCATGGTACCTCATAGGGTTGCCATGAGATTGAAATGAAATGATATATATGAGGTGACTTTCAAATTTTAAAGTACTAGATAAATATTAGTAATTATTGCTATATCTGGTCTGATGCTTGATTATGCCATCTCATTAATTATCCACAGAGGATCTGTCCACTAAGCAGAAGATAATCCTGAAGGTCTTTTAATATGTCACCCATTCACTCAGCATTTTTTGTTGCTTTATTATTCTCTTTCCAATTTCATCTAAAAATACTCTTGGGATGATCATGCTTACTTGGTAGAAGGTTCACAGATTTAGAGCTGGAAGGAATCTTCAGTCCATTCTGATCAAACTCCTCCTGTTAAAGAGAACTAGAGAGATGAAGTGACTTACTCCAATTCACAAAGGTAATTAAACCCAGATCCTTGATTCAAACCAGTATTCTTTCCACTCTGCTATGTTTCGTACAACTGTAATTTTCCTTGTATTGCTTTTTCTTGTTTTATGAGATAGTTCTAACCCCAATATTCTACTAACCGTTAGCATTTTATTAATAAGTTTGTATTATAAACCTGTTTTGATCTTGGTTTCCATGTCTCTTTGCTTGACATAGAAATCAATTGTTCACTGAGTGAGGGGGTATCTGGCTTCTTTTGACTTTCTCATTGTAGGGATTACGTTATATCAGTTAAATTCTATAAGAAATAATGATCATCAGATTCATTGTCTTTGTGTTTATCCATTTTACGTTTTTCAATGACAATAGTTCAAATAGGTCAGTTTGGAGCTGGTTTCATTGAATGAAGCCTCTTCCTTGGGCAGCTAGACAGCACAATGTCCTGGGGCTGAAATCAGGGATCTTCCTGAGTTCAATTTGGACCACAGACACTAGCTGTGTGATTCTGGACAAGTCACTTCACCCTGTTTACCTTAGTTTTCTCATTTGTAAGATGAGTTGGAGAAAGAAATGTAAGCTACCTCAGTGCCAAGAAAACCCCCAAACAGGGTCACAAAGAATCAGACACCACTGAAATGACTGAACAACAAACCACAAAACTTCTTTATTCTTTCTCCTTGAGTAATGTTGACTTTCACTTTTGCTTTGATTTATCCATAGTCTGACTGCACACAGATATTTCAGATGACTCCTACATCAATTATTACTCATTTCCTGTTAAGCAATAATCAATTTTATTTTTTGTATGATATTGTTCAGTGTCTTTTGACTCTAGTCTTGAATCAAGTCTTGATGTCCCATAAGTATGAGGCATCTAGTAGTCCTCAAGTTGAATCTGACCAGTTCTTTAGGTCATCAAATGAACTTTTCACCTCTTGCATGGAGTGGAATATTTTGATCATTCATGGTAGGAAACCTTGGGTTCTCTGGCATCAGTATTGCACAAAACTAAAGAAGCACTTTTAGTCTTTTCTGAAGTGAAGTCCACCCCCTTCAGTATGCCCACTACCTTATATGAATTAGCCCATATTCCTTTCTGATCTTTAGTTATCTGAAGAACTCCATCTCCCTTCACAAATGATGAGAATTTGGTGAGAAACTGATATTGGTACATAGTTTGGACCCCTTCAGCATGAAACGTAGCATCCTAATGTTCAGGAGCTCTTTATGAGATCATCAGCATAGATATTTTTTCTCCCCAGGAAGTTTTGAAACTTTGAATTCATGAATTTAAGAAAAACTGCAGAGGCATGGAACAAAACAAATGATGCAAACTAGTATCTATAATAGGGCACATGACATTCAAAAGATCATGGATTTAGAATTGGGAGGGAGGGACTAGAATGGTATATCCAACTGCCTTATTTCAGAGATGAGAAAATTGAGGCTTTGAGATGTGAAGTGACTTGCCCAGTACCTCATAGCAATTAAGTAAGTCTGAAGTAAAATTTGAGTCTAGGTCATCCTAGGTGTCATAGCAGATAGAATGCTGGCCTGGAGTGAATCAGGAAGACCTGAGTTCAAATCTTGCTTTCAATCCTTTGTTAGTTATGTTAGTTTGGGCAAGTCACTTAACCTGTGCCTTCTTTTCTTCATCAGTGAAATGGGAATAACAATAGCACCTTCTTCTCAGGACATGAGGATCAAATGAGATAATAATTATAAAGTTTTTAGCAAAGCTCTTGGCACATAGGAAGTACTATATAAATGTTAGCTATTTATTATCTTATTATCATCATCATTCTTAATTCTAAGTTTAGTGCTCAATTCAATCTACCACACTACCTTTTTGATATGGAAGGCCATCTTTTTACCCTCATGTGTAGAGTTGTATTTCCTCCAGAAAGTTGGTAAACATCATCAACCCTTCCAATGTATGAATCTAGTTAGGATTCAAGGTAGGAGTAATATCTTGGATATAGATGTCAGTCAGGGTTCTATAGTCATGGAATAGTCTTAATTCTCTACTTTTTTAAAAAACAAACATTATTTTTTTCTGACAGGGGAGATGAAAGACCAAATATATTCTTCTTCTTCCTTCCCCCAAAAGTCCTATTGGGACACTGTCTCTGGTCTGGTCAATGAGTAAATCCAGTTTTCCAAGGCTAGAGTTCAGGTTGAATACATAGATGAATAAAGTTGGAGAAAAGGAATTGGATATATTCACTTGAGAAGTGAAGACTCAAGGAAAATGTGAGCACTATCCTTTCTTGAAGATGCTTTTTTCTATTTGGCCCCAGAATGAAGAATAAGATGACCTCCAAGGTCCCGTCCAAGTCTGATATGCTATGACTCTATGGAATTATATGTTCAGCTGTTTGCAACAGCCTCCTATCTTTATCTGTCTTATAGGACCCAAAAGGCTGAGGGCAATAACTTTTTAGGGGGACCAGGGAACAATGAAAGATGCAATTTGCTTCTTGCAACAGAGCAATAAAACTCCTCTCTAAAATGAGGCATATGCACTGATTGACATGGGGTCCAGCTCTCCCTTCCCCTTTTTCTGCAACTTTTTCACTAAAAGATCAAAAATCACCCAGAATTTCTTGATTGAATCATTTTTTACAACAGCAAAAAGGCAGCTTCAGTGATGCTGCAGGTGGAGATAAATTGGTGGCAAGTATTTTTCTTTCCATCTTCTTCTGCTCTTGTGATGTAGAAGAATTCGTATCTAATCCCAATTTTTCATTTGTTAATTAGTTTTTGTTTGTTCCCTAAAGCTGTTAAATAGAGGTTTATCATTTGATCTCTGTGTCCTCCTTGGCATCTGGCTTTATTGGCAGCAGAAGAGGTGTTGGGATTAAATTTAGACCACAGAGGCTATTGACAGAATGGAGAGAAGATCACACCATTCCCTAACACAATTCTTGGGGCCACAACTTTCAGAACCAAACTAAATCAAGAAAAGCATCTTCTTTGGATCACTGATACCATTAGAATCACTATTCTTTCCCCTCTACACCTTCTTACCTTGTCTGATTCTTTTCCATGCCTCTACTTACATCCTTCAAAGAATCTATCTTTGATAGATCATCATCATCATCACTAGATGAGCTAAAGTCCTCCCTCAGGGTCTTTTGATATTTGATGAATAACAATACAGAATGTGGACTGTTCATTTATTTTCCTTCTTTTTCAATATTCTACTGTTAAAGCTATCATTGGAAATGTAGCCTATTTATGCCTGACAGGTGTCTTTTTGCCCTTTAGATCATACAAAAGTGATATTTTTGGGGGATCATAAGGTTCCCTAATTCACAGTCATATAATTGTGAATCAATGAGCCATGAAAATGAATATAGTTTAGAGCAATGGCCACTCCAAGCTTTATGTCATATAGCAAATGATTAGAGTTTTTGCATCCTAAATCTAAACAGATTTTCTCATGATGTCATCTATAGACACTGCACTTCACCTCCTCTTCTCTTTGCAGCTCTAAGAAAGAGCTTCCCCCACAATTACCTCCTAAGTGACTCTAGCCATAACCATCCCTTCCTATTTCTTTCTTTACCCTTTTTTAAAATCCCAACTATCTTTAAGGCTCCTTTTTACCTTAGCTACTAAGGATGGAACTTTGAAACAACTCCACTTTGTGTTCCTTATTTCCTTATTTCCTTCACCTCCAGGTGGGCATCAGTGTGGTAGAATGTAAAGTATTCATTAGCTTTGGATGTCAAGCAGGTAGGTTTTGGATCCAGTTGAATACGTTGGAAAGTTCATTGTTAAATTTTTAATGTGAGCACTTGTACCCCTCACCAAATGATGCAAATCTGAACTTGACTCATTGCTTTGTCGATTGTTTAGCTTCAGGAAAATGTTGATAATGGAGATTAAACTTGAAAAGAATCAAAGGAGAACATTTTGGGGGAGCTGGTTGTTAAGCATTTACTAGCGGATTCTCAAGGGAACTGGATTTGTAACCTCTTTTTTATACTATTTATTAGCTATCTGAATTTGAACAAGTCTCTTTTAAAGTTTCATTTATCTTTTAAAAGTAAGGATAAGATTACTTGTACTGCTTACCTTACAGGGCAAGTGCTTTGTAAACTATAAAATAATATACAAATATAAGTTATTTACTATATAAGTTTCTTGCAGGTGAAGATTGTTTCATTCTTTGTATTTGTAATATATAGCTCACAAATACTCTTTAATAAATATTGGTTGAAACATTAATCATGTAGTAAATTATTCTAAAAGGATTGAAATAGTTCTTTCCCATAATGTGTTGTTGTGGTCAAAGGGATCCACCATGAACTGGGGGGAATTGAAATACTTTTTCCCCCAGTGCTAAAAGCATACTCAGTTACCCAAGTAAGAATGACCTTTGGGGGTTCCCATGTAAAGCCAAAGGCAGGGCAGCAGAAAAAGTGGTGGGATAAATTGCCCACTGGGGCAATGACCAGTAATCAGGATAAGAAACAGAAGCATGGATTTCAGAGGATGAGGGCAGCTGATGTTTTATCAGCCTGGGAGCTATAACAGCAAAGTATGGAATGGGGACTTGGTTAGTTGATACTGTATGTGAGTTTGGGTAGACTGGGCTGTATGTGCTTATTAACTGAGTTTAATTGTGAGCTCCTTTTTCTGTTCTTCTTATGCTTTTAAATAAATCAGAACAGATTCACTTTATGCTTTAATTTTTTAAAAAAATGTTTTTGTGTGCTTGTGTGCTGGAAGAGACCTTGGGGGGAACCCAAGGAGAGATAGACAAGTCAATTTCAGATGTTTACAGAATTTGGGAAGGTAGAGGAATCAGCAAAAAATGTGCCATGGAGATTATTAGAGAAATCTTGAAGACTGAACTCAGATTGAGTGAACCCAGAGCTATAGTTTTGGGTCATAGGTTATAATATTATCTTTTATTCCTCCAACCTCACATAACACTTAATTTTTTTATTTTTCTGTTTTTATATAATACACATATCATAATGTATTTCTCCCTTAACCTCATTCTAGAGAGCCATCTTTTAATATCAAAGAACAAAAGAGGAAATAAATCATTTCAGAAATGCTAAACAATGTATTAGAGCAAATAGGTGGTGCAGTATTAGAGCATCACACTTTGAATCAGGAAGACTCTTTATGAGTTCAAATCCAGCCTCAGACACTTACTAGCTGTGTGACCCTAGATACTTAACCCTATTTTCTTCAGTTCCTCATTTGTAAAATGAGTAGAAAAGAAAATGGCAGATCGTTCCAGTATCTTTGCCAAGAAAACTTCAAAAGGGGTCACAAAAAGTCAGACACAACAGAAACAAACTCCACAACAAAACAACCCCAAAACAAAACAATATATATTGGAAAAAATCTAATGTTTTATGCAAGTAAGCATTCTGTATCCATAGCCCCACACTTCTTCCAAGAAGTAGGAGAGGATACTTTTTTCATACATCTTATTTGGAGTCAAATGAACTTTATAATCTCTCTGCTTTCAATACTGATTTTTGTGGCTTTTATTTACCTTGGTGTAGTCATCATGTATATTGTTTTCCTACTTCTTTCTTTACTTTCTACCTCCCTTTGCCCTTATCATATGTGATAATATTTATCATAGTATATGTGTCCTTGCCCATACTTAATTTCTCCTGTCATCTCCCAGAGGAGAAAGATTGGATCCAACCTAGGGATATGCTAGTGGATGCTTAACAACCAGTTCTCTGGAAAAAATGTACCCTTGATACACTTTTAAGTTTAAACTGTATTATTTAATATTTTCCCTGGCACTTTTAAAAATCTAAACAATCAATAGAATGATAAATCAATCCCTGATTTGTGACATTGGTTGATATCTGAGGTATTAATGCTCAAGCTGAAAATTTAACAATAGCCTCTCATGAGCCAGTGCAGTTGGCTCTGACAGAGTCCTGATTCTATCTGTCCTCTAGCGCCTCTGAACTGAAAATGTCTTTACTGAATGAGTGATTAGTATTTATATAGATGGATGTACTGATAAATTCAACTGCTGAGAAAAAAGAGACCAGCTCAAGAGAAGGGGTAGCAAAGTGGATAAGAGAGCAAAGATCCTAAGGAGTGAGGAGCAAATCCAACTAATGCATTGAAAAATCTGAAAAAAATCTGAAAAATTATTTGTATTCCTCCACACCTGTCAACACCCCTCCTCTAACCTTAACAAAGCAGTGGGAGGAGGGGGGAGGTCTTGAGCTCCATGGTTTTTTTTTTTTGTAATTTCACAGCATTTTCCTGATTTTCATTTTCATTTTTTCATTTTCTTTCTTTTTCTTTGCAAGGCTATGGGGTTAAGTGACTTGCCCAAGGTCATACAACTAGTAAGCATCAAGTGACTGAGGCTCCATTTGAACTTATCTCCCTGTCTCCAGGACCAGTGCTCTATCCACTTTGTCAGCTAGCTGCTCCCTCTTCATTCATTTTCAATTCTTCCCATTTCCTCTGTTGGAGCTGTCCTTTCCATTTTCATTGTTGTAGTCACTTTGTACTTTGTTTTCCTGCTTCTGATCCCTTCACTTCACATATTGAACCCCACTATTCTTAGCTGATGATCACATTCAGGGACTAAGGTCATTGGGGCCTCTGGCCCAAATCTGTTTTTTCTCAAATACCTACTTCCCTTGAAGTTATGTATCTTGATGACTTTGACAAAGGTGTTCATGAGAAAGATGTTTTTATTTGTTTCTCTGAAGAGTGTTCTTCCAGACAATCTCTGGTTGTCTATACTTTTGTGATTCCTGGTTTCTTGGCCAGAATGTCAAAATGAATGTGACTCAGTTCAATGACATGTTCATTTGTCAGTCAAAGACTTCCCATTTAGAATATCATGGGTTGAATTCATATTTGTAGGTATTCTAAAAACTGTGTACTTGTTTCTCTATCACCATCTTGGCTGAAGTAAATGGTAGTTATAAAGGACTGAGGGCCATTTTATATTTTCAGCTGTTTCATAAGTTGCCAAGGCTAAAAGAAATTCATCTATGACCAATTTGCTGGTACTGAGCTTTTCCATTTACAACTTCATTGGGACCTTTTGACTTTTCTCTTTTCTCATCTTCCCACCTTGACTTTCCTTAGCCTTGATCTGATATTTTCTGCTCTTTCAATGACTGAATTCATTTACTCTGCATTACCTTCACCCTAATCTTAAATAATTAAATTATCCCCCAAAATACCTAAAAGATCCAACAAAATGCTACATGAAAGGACTAGGTTCTTGAGGAGAAAAAAAACAGGTAATATGGTACTTCTGAAACCTCCCCATTTCCCTTAATATGTTTAGAATTTCTTTTTTTCATTTGCTAATTGGGTCATTAGTTGACTACAAGATCTATCCCCTCAGTAGTCTTTAAGGTAAAGGCACTGAGGAGGAACTTGCCCAAGGTCATACAGCTGGTATGTATCAGAGGTGAGACTTGAACACAGGTCTTCTTGATTCCCTCTGCCCACCAAGTTCTATTCCATGCTTGCTCTCTCTCTCTCTCTCTCTCTCTCTCTCTCTCTCTCTCTCTCTCTCTCTCTCTCTCTCTCTCTGAGTTACTAGTGTTTTTTTAAATGAATGAGCTATTATTCCTAGTTTGTTGTCGTCCCTTCCTTCCTCTTTCTTTCTTTCTTTCTTTCTTTCTTTCTTTCTTTCTTTCTTTCTTTCTTTCTTTCTCCTTCTTTCTTTTTTTCTTCTTTCTTTCCTTCTTCCCTTCCTTCCTTCCTTCCTTCCTTCCTTCCTTCCTTCCTTCCTTCCTTCTTCTTTCTGTCTTTCTTTCTCTTTTTTCTTCTTTCCTTCCTTCCTCTTTCTTCCTTCTTTCCTTCTTTCTATCTTTCTTTATTTTTCTTCTTTCCTTCCTTCCTCCCTCCCTTCCTTTCTTCCTTCTTCTTTTATCTATCTTGCTTTCTCTTTTTTCCTTCCTTCCTTCCTTCCTTCCTTCCTTCCTTCCTTCCTTCCTTCCTTCCTCCCTCCCTCCCTCCCTCCCTCCCTTTCTTTCTTCTTCTTTTATCTATCTTGATTTTTCTTTTTTTCCTTCCTTCCTTCCTTCCTTCCTTCCTTCCTTCCTTCCTTCCTTCCTTCCTTCCTTCCTTCCTTCCTTCCTTCCTTCCTACCTTCTCTCTCTCTTTCTCTCTCTCTCTCTCTCTCTTTTCGATAATGTCTAAGTTTAGATTCCTTCTGAGAGATTAGAAGTGATATAGAATCCAGGAGCTAGTAGAGTCAGGAATGATTTCCCAGGGATGGACAGGGTAAAGGAGAAGAGATAAAGATCTTGGAATTGGACTAGGTGCAGGAGAAGACTAGTTTCCTCCAAGACCTTGGTCATCCTGGGACCTGAATACCACCAGGGGTCAGACTTTGACTCTTTCAGTGGATGCAGAGATGCCATCCCTGGGTTTGAAGCCTGAGGAAACATATTAAGGGGGAAGATGCTCCTACTTTAATATACTATGGAATAAGCAGCTTTGAAATTTTGCACGACCAAGGGACTCTTAAAGCCAATGAAGCAGGAGACTATGAAATGATCCATAAGTTAGGAGGGAACATTTATAACTCTCGCTGTTTCAATAAAAGGTTAGTTTAATAGTGCAATTATTCTCCAAGCCCTCAACTTGTGGGGAGGAGGTGCTAGGTAACAAGGCAACCCAGATGGCTTCTCTGCTTTCTTAGTGTGTTGGGCAGAACCTTTCTATTCTTTCCAACCAAGTCCAGCCCCTCCACCCACCTACCCAAAGACAGAGGAGATGGAGCAAGCAGTTCACCACCTTTCCCCCTTAGAAGAATGTCTCCAGTTAAGTGATTTGCTCCAGATCACAGAACCAGTGTATTTTGGAGGTAGACCTTGAACCCAGGTCTTCTTGACACTGAAGAGAAGAACTCTCTTTCCACTATTCCCAACCACCTCTCTCAGGGCTTGTAACTGGAATTAAAAGTCTTCTCAGTCTTTTTAATATCTGGATTCAGCCTTGAACAATCTGTTTTCCCATCTTAATAGTAAATTATGCACACACACACACACACACACACACACGCACACACAAATGTAAGTCAATGTATTTCTAAAAACATCTCCCTGTTCTCCCAAATAACTTTTGTCTATAGTTATTGATGAATTGCAGACTGTTTTCATCTGGATTCTTAGGACATTTATTTCTTGTTATATATACATATATATATATGTATATACATATATACACATATATGTGTGTGTGTATCCACACATATAAATTTATATTCATAGCTAAAAGAAATTTTGGAGTACATGTAGCCCTACTCCATTTTGCAGATGAGGAAACTGAGGCTCAGTGAGCCATAATGACATACCTATGGGTCACCTAGCTAGGAAGTGTGAAAAGTCAGGTTGGTTTTGTTTTTCCTTTTGCAAGGCAGTGGGTTAAGTGACTTGCCCAAGGTCACACAGTAAGTATCAAGTGTCTGAGGTTGGTTTTGCACTCAGGTCCTCCTAACTGCATCCACCTAGCTGCCCCAAAGAACCAGGTTTTGAAATTACTTTTTTCCATATTCTATGCCATTTGTAATTAATTGTCCATTGGTTAAGAATTCCAAATCTTATTCTCAGAGACAATTTTCACTGCTGGCTGTTCACTTTTTCTTTTTGGTGAAATCATTAGGCTTAAGGGACTTGACCAGGATCATACAGCAATTAAGTGTCAAGCATCTGAGGCTGGATTTGGACTCAAATCTTCCCGAGTGCTCTATCCACCACACCACCTAATTGTCTCATAACTGTTTATTTCTGAAACCAATTTGTTTTTCTTGCATTGATTGTCTTTAGTTGGTGGCAGTGAAGAAAATAGCTCCTGTAATTTTACAGTTTCTTGATTCAAGCTTTTTTAATCTTCTGCAGGGTGTCATAGGTTCCTTCTGGCAGTATCATTTGTATCCATGTGAAACACAAAGGCGAGTCATCATCATCTGCTTGGACAAGTCTTATTAGAGTCTTTGTTGTGCCCAGAGTACATGCCCTAGGAAGATGACAGTCCTCTGTTATCATTATCAGATTGACACATAGTTGTCTCAGTACCTGTGATCAAGGACTCACCAACCAGGGACTGCTCCTCTTTTTTCACCCTGGCCATTATTGGATGATCTCTCATCTGATAACTTCTATGTAGTATATCGTTTTTGAAATAGAATAATAATAGCTGATATTAATATAGTCCTTGTTATGGGCTAGGCATCATGCCATAACATCTGGCAATACATATTTCACTAAATACTCACAACAGCCTTGGGATGTAGGTGCTATCATTAGCCTCATTTTAGATAAAAGGAAACTGAGGCAAAGAGAAGTTAGGTGATTTGTTGAGGCTCATGTTGTTGTTTCTGAGACTGGATTTGAACTCAGATCATCCTGACTCCAGGTATCATGATCTATCTCTAAATCATATAGCTACTCCCCAAAGATAAGCTTCTGCTTTCTTCTCAAGCATAATCAACTCTTTTTTTTTCAGAAAAAGGAGTCTTTTTTAAAAAAAGTCCCATAAGTGAACAACTGTTCTCTACCTTCTCTTTCACCACTGTATAACAATTTTCTACTCCCTGATACTTTGACAAGGTTTGATTTTTCCCTTTTCCACATCAGACCTATGATTTTCATTTAAGCTTTAGGGAATATTTCATTGTTCTCCCAAACCTGGAGTCTATGATTTTTCATTTAAGCTTTAGGGAATATTTCATTGTTCCTCAAATCCTCTACCCCCTGTACTTTTTTCTTCCTGGAAGATCAATTTATACTTGATACATAGAAACAGTCACTCAATTGTGGCAGAAATATAAACATTGTATACTCAGTGCAAATCACTACAAAAATTCATGTTTTCTTCATATTGGCTGAGATTTTTCCTTGTTTATTAAATTACTTTTTCTGTTGTTTTCTTTACACTATTCAGTAGTTTTTTCATACTACTCATTCTAGAGACCGGAAAAAATCTCAGTTTAATCTGGCCTCAGACACTTACAAGTTATATGGCCCAGAATAAGTGACCTAATTTCTGCCTCAGTTTCCTCAATTGTAAAATAAAAGTCATAGCAGTACCTCCCTCCCAGAGTTATGAGGATTATATGAGATCCTATTTATAAAACACTTTGCAAAGCCTTGAAATATACAGGTTAGCTCTAAAGCTATGATAATGTAGGGTGGGGGAAGAAGATAAGTTCTATTTTAGACACTGAATTTAGGATATTGATGGAAAATTTAGAACAATTAAAGATGTAGCCTTGGAGTTTAAAGATGAAATTCATGTTGGACAGATAAATTTGGGAGTCATATGCACAAAGGTGACAATAGAACCTAGAGAAGTTGATGAGATCACTAAGGGAGAAAATATAAGATAAGAGGGGTCAGGATGGACCCAGTTCTGGGAACTTTTATGTGTAAGGGACTGGAGATGCAATAAGTATAGCTGAGAAGCAGTTAGGTAGGTAGGAGGGGAACCAGGAGAGAGCATTGTCATGGAAACAGAAAGGAAAGAATAACTAAAAGAGGAGTGTGGTTAATGCTGCCAAAAGATATAGTGGAGGCAGTGCAGATAAAGACTGAGAAAAAGTTTAAAAACATTTATTACTTACTCAAATTAGAGGTAATTTGATGCAAGATGGTGCAGTATGAGGTGCTACGGAATCAGACCCTTAATATAAACTTGGAAATCAACAGGACTATTTCCAGGCATCATGATCTATATCTTGCTACTGGACCCAGATGATTCTGGAAGAGAAAGTGAGGCTGGTGGCTTTGCACAGCCCTCCCTCCCTCCCTTAAATCCCATTTGTATGTCATGGCATCACCTCCACCATGTCACGGTCATCTTCAAGTACAAAGGACAAATAACAAACAGAAAATCAACAAAAAGAAAATTTTAAAAGCTTAATAACTGCAAAAATAAAAATCAAGCAAAACAGAAAATGATCAAAATGAAACAAAGGGTTAACAATTAAAAAAACCACAGAGAAAACAAAAAACCTCAAGTACCAAAAGCAATATACTTAAAAAAAGATACTATTCAAGACATCCCAAGAGATGTTCTCAAATGATTAAATTATAATTTCGAAGAAACAAAGCAAGAATGAACACTGATAGGATAATCTAAAGGTCAATTTAAAGATGAGTTTGTGGAAAGAAAAATCAAGGAAGTAAATTAAGCTAGAAACAAAAGACATTTTTAAAAAAGATCTAGAGAAAATAAAGAAGAAAGATTATATAGAGTGCATATTATAGAAAAACTCAAAAATTTGTTGGTTTGGGTTAAAAACAAATAAAAAGGAAAAGAAAGTGTGTATTCCCTGATGATTAAACAATTAGTACAGGAAGGAAAAATCTAACATCTGTAACAATAAATGTAAATGTATTAAACTCTTCAATAAAAATTTTCAAATGTAGTATGTCAAGCTTAAAATGAATATATTAAAAGCAGAATCACTAATATACTCTTTACAGGAAACACATTTGATCCAAAAAAATCCAGAAAAATATGGTTTCTAAAGAATGAATGTAAATATATATGTATACGTATAATATATAAGATTAAAATATGATCCTCATTAGAGAAACACTAACAAATCATTTTGAAGGATAAAATATAAGCCATTAGTATTCAAATGAAAAGTTGCTCAGATTCTCTAATGATCAGAGAGCTACAAATTGAGATTACTTCAATATTCTACCTTATACCCACTAGAAAGGCAAGTGTGGCAAAAATAATAAGAGGTTGATTTTAATAGGGTTATGGGAAAATAATCATTCAAATATGCTATTGGTGGATCTATGGATTGGTATAGACATTTTGGAGGGAAATATGGCAATATATAATAAAAGTCAAAGAGCTGATCATGTGCTTTGTCCCAATGATTCTACTTCCAGGAATTATCCTAAAAAGTCAGCAAAAGGAAGTGGAGATTTATATAGGTATTATGCCTAGGTTTCTAGGTATCTTTTTTTCTTGTAGGAAAAAACTTGAGACCCACCTATATGTGGATCTGAATAAATCATAGTATGTTATGGTATTGTGAGAAATACTATGATGCCATAAAGAATGATAAATATGAAGATTACAAGGAAGGGTAGAAGGATGCATATGGAATGAAGCAAAGCAAGATTAGCAGAATTAGAATAATATATACCTTGACTATATATCTTTATATTTAGAAAACATTCCAAAGGAATGCAATGTCAGATGAACTTGGAAAGGGTTACAGAGCAAATGTGCCTTCTCTATTTATTTGGTTAAATGCTAAGGGTTTTATATAAAACTCTTCTTTCATTTTTATATTTATCTAATCAATTAGCTTTCTTGAAGGTTAAGTTCGTAATGGTAAAAATAGAGCTTCAGTGGTTCAGAGAACATTGGGAATTTGGGGCACTCATTTTCAATAGAACAATAGATTTGAAAGCTAAGTTTTAAGTGATTGAGAAGTGAATTGGTGATTAGAAAGAGGATATTACCATTTTTAGGAACTTGAAAGCAAGAGAAGAAATTGAGGCTCAAAACTGGATGATATGGTACAGTCAAAGTGTTTTTTTAACTGATAAATGAGTTCTGAATGTCTATAGGTAGAAGAGAAGGAGAAAACAGAAAGTATAATTGAAGATGAAATTAAGTTCCTGGAGAAGGGAGTGCCTGAGATCAAGTTACTCTCCTCAGAATCCTTCAGTTATCTGGAAGCATCTCACTTCAGAACATTCCTCTGTCATATCAGCTTCCTTCCCGCATTGGTTCCTACTGAGTTTCTTCTGAAAGACTCCATTTTGGTAACCTGACCCATGTTGGCCATGCTTCCTTCCTCTTCAGCTTCGCTTTTGACTCTTTGGACACTGGTTCTTCCTCCCCATTGAACAATTCCTCTCTGTCCTCCCTATGTTTTTCAGCTCCCTCTTATTTTTTATTTTTTGTAAATTTTATTTTTTTACTTTTTATTCAGTTATTTACTTTTTTCCCCAACTAAATGCAAAGTTAGTGTTCAACAATTTTTTTGTAAGGTGTTGAGTTTCACACTTTTATCCCTCCCTCCCTCCCTCCCTTCCTTCCTCCCTCCCTCTGATAGAGAGCAGTTTAATATAGGTTTTACATGTACATGTTAAACATATTTCCTTATTCATTTTGTGAAAGAAGAATTGGAACAAAAGAGAAAAACTACAAGAGAAAAAACACCATAAAACATAAAACAAAATTTCAAAATTGAAAATAGTAAGCTTTAGTCTGCATTTAGATTCCATAGTACTTTCTCTGGGTGTGGATAGTATTTCCAATCACAAGTCATTTAGAATTATCTTTGATTATTCTGATGAGTAATTCCATCATAGTTGATCTTCATGCAATGTTGCTATTAATGTGTACAATGTTCTCCTGCTTCTGCTCACTTTACTCAATATCAGTTCATTCAAGTCTTTCTAGGTTTTTCTGAAGTCCCACCCCTCATGATTTCTTACAGAACAATAGTGTTCCATTACATTCATATGCCACAACTTGTTCAGTCGTTCCCTAATTTATGGGCTTCCTTTCAATTTCCAATTCTTTGCCACTACAAAAAGATAAACTCCCTTTTATATGTTGAATTCCCTGCTAGAATGTAAGCTCTTTGAAGGAAAGAAATTTATTCCTTCTTGTTTCTATTTGTATACCAGGGCTTAGCACAATGTCTGACCCACAGTAAGTGCTTAATAAATACTGGCTGCCCACTTGTCTGCCTGCCTTCAGACATTACCATTTACCTATCCCATAAATATAAATAATTAATTCTATCTTCTAAGACCCACAAGCTGTATTATCAGTTAAGTGGTTCAGTGAATAGAGCAGAAAGACTCCTCTTTCTAAGTTCAAATCTGACCTCAAATATCACTCCTTGTGTGATCCTAGCTTCATTTTTCCCATCTGTAAAGTGTGCTATTATACTCTCTATATACTCTAGTACAATTGCTAAGAAAATCCCAAGTGGGGGCACAGACAATCAGACAAAACTGAAATGACTGAACAATAACAAATTGTACTATCCTTGGTGAGGGAGTGGGGCAGCTTACCTCTTCCTTAGCACCTAAAAGGGACAAGAATAGGTAAAGATGAAAATTGAATGTGCAATATCAGCGGAGATGAGGAATTTCAAGATGGATGATGACCTTGATTTCTTCAGTCAAATAGGAACTGAGACTGAGATGAGTGGGTAGGAATATTTGTGCAAGAGTCTTTACTATATTGAATATCAGGAACTGTGGATTGGTAAAGACATTTTGGAGAGAAATATGGCAATATGTAATAAAAGTCAGAGAGCTGATCATGTCTTTTGACCCAGTGATTCTACCTTTAGGATTTATCCTAAAAAGTTAGAAAAAATGAAGTGGGGAATTATCTGTATAGGAATGGGTGTTTCTGGGTACTTTTTTCCTTGTGGGAAAAAAAAAAAAACTTGTGAAGCATGTCTATGTGTCCAGAGACAGGAGAATGACTGAATAAATCATATTATATTATGATGTCATGTGGAATACTATGATGTCATAAAAAATGATGAATATGAAGCCATGGAATTGTGGCTCTAAACATTTTCTGTAACATGTCTAGGATATCTTCCTTTAAGACTCAGTTCAGTGAAATTTTCCCTGATAAGCCTTAGTTTCTTTATCTGTAAGATGAGGGTGCTAGATATCCTTTCCAGTTTTAAAACTACAATCCTGTGACTCCCTTCCCAAAGTTTTTAGGGAACTCTGTCTCTCTTTATTTCTCTTTGTCTCTATTTCTTTCTCTTATCCTATATGTCCTTGGCTGTCTCCATGTTCAGTCCTTTGACCATTGGAGCAATCTCTTTTCTTTTCTTTGTTTCCTCTATACCTGATATTCATTGCTTTGAGGTATGACAGGAAAAGTCATATTGCCTGGTGAGTGCATGGATATCTGGAAATAAAAAATCACTCCTAGCAAGCAACAACTCTAAAAATGAGAGGAGAACTTGGCTCAGGGCACGGCTAGAAAGAAACTGGTGTCTGAGTGACCTGGTGAGAGCAGAAAGCTAAGCATAAGAGCATTTTGAAAATCAGCCCAGAAGGAGATGATGATTTAAGTTGAAGACATACTTCTGGGAAAGAGAAGATAAGTGTTAAGATTGTTTAGCCAGTTATAACTCTTTTGGAGTTTAAAGTGATTTGCTGATTTTGAAAATAACACTGCTTGGAGGGCAGCATGATGTGGTAGGCTGAAAGATCTTGATTCCAAAAAGACCTGAGTTCGAGCACTTGCTGACTGTGTTCTTGAGCAACTGACTGTGTTCTTGAGCAACTCACTTAAATCTGAGTGTCTAGGAAGCCCTCTAAACCTAGGAATTGCAGAGGATCTGCCAACCTGCTTTGAGAGAGGATTTCCTTATCCTCCAGGAATTCCTTTTAGTAATGAAATTTTAGGTCCAGACCTTTCCTTTGGTTTAGTTATATGATAAATACAAATAAGTCTTACCTACAAAGTGACCTGTTAGGATGAAAAGGAATTGGTTATTATGGTGGAAGCAAATATTCTTGGTTTTAACATTTCCTTTTGTTAAAAAGTTGGAAAAAATTGGTAATAGTGGAAAAGACTGAAGCATCAAGCCATGTAAATATTTTCAGAAATGATGGAGATGCTTATTATTAATGACTGCTGGTAGAAGAAAGTTTTGATATCTGTCATCATATATCACAAAGAAAGGCTGCAAGAGGAGACCTAGTTTTAGTTTTTGCCCAGTCACTGAACTCACTGTGTGACAGTAGGCAAGATACTTCTATAATCTTGACCTTCATCTGGGTAATGATAATATGGGCTCATGCTCCATGATTCCTTCTAGCTCTGTATTCCTTCCAGATTTATATTACATATTCTAAACCTACCCATCCTCCAAATCCTCCTGTTTTAGTTGAAGGTAACACTGTGTTTCCAGCGGCAAGTTTTACCACTTTGGAGCATTCATTGTCTTTTTATCTCTCCCTTACTCTTTTATCTAATTATTTATCAAGTTTTGCTGATTCTGCCTCTACAATATTACTTATATCTATTCCTTTTTTTTTTTACACTTACATACTAACTTTCAGGTTTCTTTTTCTCCAATTTATCTTCCATTTGGCTATCAAATAAATACTCATGAGGTTAGACCATGCCATTCCCCTTGCTCAAAAATGTTCACAGTTTCTCTAAAACCTCTAGGATAAAGTCAGACTTCTTAGCATTGCGCTTAAAACCTTTTACAAAAATCTGGTTCTCATCTATTTCTAGACATGTCATATTATTTCCCTTCACTCTTTCCATTTTCAGCCAATCTGCTGAATAACCCTTCTTTGAATTTATTGTTCCATATCTCATCT
The DNA here is from genome assembly GCF_037893015.1 of Macrotis lagotis. NCBI lineage: Eukaryota > Metazoa > Chordata > Mammalia > Peramelemorphia > Peramelidae > Macrotis > Macrotis lagotis. The sequence continues at coordinate 240,081,118 of NC_133660.1, forward strand.
CTATAACAGCCAGCCAGCCAGCCATTAAGCATTTGTTAAGAGTTTTCTATATAAGCTACAAGGAAACAAAAAAAGTGGGGAAAACAGATTAGAGGTGGAAGAGAATTTGGAGGTCAGCTAGTGCAATGCCCTTGTTTTAGAGATAAGGTTGAGGAAGTGATAAGGCAAAGGTTATTAAGGTGGTGAGCGTCAGAAGAAGGATCTGAGCATATGGCATACAACTTCAGTTCTCCCCAAGGAGTGGATTTTCTGAGTGACACTGAATTCTCTCTCTTGATCTGAATTGAAAGCTTATTTAACTCAACTGAAGATCCCATTTACTCCTGTTTATATTTTTAAATTTTTTTTTATTTTTTAAGGACTTTTTTTTTTTTTTTGCAAGGCAAATGGGGTTAAGTGGCTTGCCCAAGGCCACACAGCTAGGTAATTATTAAGTGTCTGAGGTCAGATTTGAACTCAGGTACTCCTGACTTCAGGGCCAGTTCTCTATCCACTGTGCCACCTAGCCGCCCCTCCTTGGTATATTTTTAATCTATATAACCTCTCCTACTTCTACTTAATGTTTGCTTGGATAAAGAGGTGTACTAGTTGTTTGGGATATTTTTTGAGCAACCAGTGTATGGTGGGAGGGAACTCAAAAAGTGTCATTCAGGCTAAGAATTACCCTTCCCTTGAGAGTGAACAGGGAAAGTGACATTGATTTGGGGTCTCCGAAAGTATTATACTGTTATTAGACTATCAATATTTGGGATGTGTTGGATAAATATAATCTAGTCTTGGAGAAAGGTGATAGAAGGAGCAATGCCTTTTTTCTGCTCCCCACAAGACAAAAATTATAGTCTTCCTTGGAAAGGAGAAGACCAGATCCAGATCAGAAATCTATCCAGGGCATATGACAGCCAGCAAATCTTTATATTTAGAAAGAAACCAAGCACATATTTTTTACAATTGTGAATGCCTGGAAGCCTCTGAACCTAGCACCTAGGACAGTAACCTTTTTTTTTTAGAATTGAGTTGAATTTTAAGGTTCTTTCTTGCTCTATAAAGTTTATATATATTATGTTCAAAAGTTTCATCCAATCCTAGAATTCCATATTTCATATTCTTTTTTCTAAGGTGTTTCCTGAAATTCAATGTTCTATAATAATTTTTAATATTCATATAGAATTTTAATATTAGCAGAACTTTGACATACATTGTCTAATTTAAGCCTCATGAATCATTCTGTGAGGTAGGAAATAAGAACACTATTCTCATTTTACAGATGAGGATCTTGATGCCAAGAGACTAAATCTGATCAGTTGGTCACATAACCACTAATATATAAATGGTGGAATTTGAACCCAAATCATTATATGCTCCAGTGACAATGCTTTCTTCAATACTAATCTGTCCTTCTGGACTCCAGTCTCTTCATTTGTATAAAGAAAACATGGTACTAGGTGAAAATAGAGAGAGACAACATAGAACATACAACATTCTAAGTTTCTTTTTAGCTCAATTATAATATAGCCCTGGATCATTCATAATGCCCTATTATGAAAGCAACAACCTCTAAAGGAAGATCCTGGCCACCTGTCACTGACTCCTTTTGCATAATGAGCCACAAACTCACTGATATTACCATGGTACCAGATTTAGAGTCAGAGGACCTATTTTCAAAAACTGTTCTACTTCCCACCAATCTTCTGATCATAGGTAAGTCATTTAACCTTTTGGTTTCCATACATATAAACTGATGAAGTTGAACTAGTTGGCATCTGAAATCCTTTAAAAATTGAAACCTGTGATTGTATGATGCAGTTCTTTAACTTTCACAGAAATATAAAATTCTAATAGTTGTGACCTAGCCCTAACTTTCACTAGTTGGGACCTAGTCCTAAATTTCACTAATAGTATTTAAAAGCTGGAAGGGTCCATTGATGTTTTAATAATCTCACTTTACATGTAACCTGGGATTCAAACCTGGAGAATTTGTGTAAGATTTTCCTAACTGATAGAGAGAATGATGACTCAACATTCTATACCACTGTGGGAGTGATATGGAGTTGACGTAAGAGATCAGGAGAGAAGAAACAATCGTCGTTCTTCTTTGAGAAAGAACACATGTTGATCCATACTCTTTTTGGAGAGAAAATCATGGAGAGAAGGGATTTGGGGAAGTAGTAATCATGTAGAAGAGCTGGTGTCTCAACATTTCGCTAATTTCCAGCTCATCTTCCTAGAGACTTTGGGGGAATTTTCCTTGGGTGATATAGGAGGCTCTTTTGATTAATCTGAGATATTTTGCTCCCATTGGTAGAGATTTATTCACTCTGATTTTTTTTGGTTTATTCTAATTTATAAAGCTTTTATTTCTATTTGCTATCTGTTTGGATAAATAGATTTATTTACTATTGTTTGTGATGATCTTTTGTGTAACCAGTATTTGGTGGAAAGGAACTGTATGCTAAGTATAAGACTGGGGCTATCTTACTCCATTAAGGCATATTTACTAGGGAGATGATTTGAATCTTAAAAACCATTCCCTTAGGAAATCAATTTTGGTGGGGTATTTTACCTATCTCCTCTCAGAGAAGAACAAAAGAGAACAGAATGACCAGCTTCATGGCTTTTCTACTCTTCCTTTCAGGCAGGAATTAGTCTCCTGGGGGGAAGGTGGACTATTAATGACTCTCTTCAAGCAACATTTAGATAATCCATATGAATATACATAATCTACATGGATGACCTACACACCTATGCACACATGTGGGGAATCTGAGGCTCAGAGAGGTGACAGAACTTCCCCAAGATAATACAATAACTTTATTGTAGATTTAAGACTAGAGGCCTGGCTTCCATGATTCACACCAGAAGAGTTCTTTCCGCTACCTGATCCTGCCTACATTTTCTCTAAGTAGAATCTTGTTTTATCTAAAACCAGAACTCAGAATTGTTTATTTTGAAGGACTCCAAATTATGTGCTTGGCTTATAGCCTAAAATAGATAAATATTTCATGAAAACTCAGTCTGGGAAATGTTGGCTATTCAAAAGAAGGAAATAATATTAAAGAATCATCCCAAAGTACAGACAATCTCTTAGGCTGGAGCTATGCTAACTGCCCTACCAATCCCAGGAGAAGGAATTTGGCACTGGGACCAGTGCCTCCTTGATCTCTTTCATATCATCCCCCATAAAGAAGAAAAGTCTCTGACTCCATATAGAAAACTAGGGGTGGACTGTATGCAGTGTTTTGGATAAAAATGAAAAAATATTTAGCAAGAAGGCTTCCTTTACCTCACAAATTGCAATAAGTACTTAATTGGAGGCTTTTACTTTTGAAAGGGTGTATTGATATTTAACATTTATACAATGCTTTAAAGTTTACAAAGGGCTCAGCAAATATTATCTTTTCTCCCTACCAACATTGCTGGGAGATAGATGACATTATCATCCCATTTTATGGATGGAAAAAATCGAGGTAGACAAAAAACATGCCCACACATGGCAAGGTAGGATTTGAACTCAGGTTTTTCAGACTCTTGTTCTAGCACTTTATACACTATACCATCTAGCTGATTGCAGAAGCTTTGGCAAAAATGACTTTCAGAAAAATATCAGCAAACTTATATAAACTGATACAGAGTACACTAAACAAAACCAAAAATAGTAATGATGGCAATGAAAAAAAAGAAAAAATGAAACTTAATGTAGTGTGAATGATAATGAAAAAGGTATTGCCAAAGAAGAAATGAAAAGTATACTTTTTTCTTCTTTGTAGAGGTTAAGTATTATGTATGTGAAATATTGGATTTATTTTCAGATTCAGTAGATACATTGATTAATTTTACTCAATTGTTTTTTTTTTTCTTTTTTTTCCATTTTTAAAACAAGGATTGACTCTCTTTGTAGGAAAGTGGAAAGGAATTATGTTTGGAAACAAAGGTGATTAATAACAAAAGATATTGATAAAAATTCTTTAAAGCCCTCAGAGAAAGAGCAATTTCATCTTCTGGTTTTGACACTATGACCTTGGGTAAATTATTTCCTTTTTCTTTGTATCAGTTTTCTTCTCTAGAAAAAGAGGTTAAGATTAATAGATCTCTGAGGTTCTTCCAATTCTGAAAGAAATTTCCTCGATTTTCTGTCCTCCCTTCCAAAACCACCCTGTATTTATTTAGTATACATACCATGTATCTGTACACATTGCCTTTCCCGTTAGATTGTAAGCTTCTTGAGGGCAGGCACCTTACCATGGTGCCCATCAGAAAAGATGATTATTGATTAATTCATTGGCTGGTTCTAGGGGAATGGAGACTTTTGTTATGTTAGGAGAGACTGAAGGAGCTATAGATACTTACATGGAGAAGGGAAGACTTAGGGGAGGCATAAAGGCAGTCAAGTGGGAGAGAGGTTAGGTCTATTCTTATTGGCCCTAGAGTAGAAAATTAAGTTCCAAGTGAAGAAGTCACAAGAAGACAATACTCAGCATAAAGCCCTTTCAATCAAACCTATCCCTCTACTGAAGTTCCTGATAGGCTTACACATGAATCATCCTTAACTTAACTCTTCCTTGACTTTTCATTGCTCCCTGCCCCTATATCCAACTAAGTTTTATTGTCTTTATTTCCATGCTTTCCTTTGTATATGTCCTCTTCTTTCCATTTACACTGCTCTACTTCAGGCTTTTGTTCACCCTCACCTGTTTTATTGTTGTCTCTTCATCTGTCTGCCTACTTCCAGTCTCTCCCTTCCCCAGTTCCCAAAGCACAAGTTTGAGGGGTTATCACCATACTACAGATGCTTCTTGGGCTTCCTGTTATTTCTACAGCAATTTTCAAGTTTTTCTCTTTGACGCCGAAATCCCTTCACAGTCTGACTCCAGTCTATTTTTTAAAATAATGATTTCACATTCCTCCCCTTCGTGTCCTTTGTTTCTGGCAAATTGGTCTACTTGGTTCTTTTTTCTGTTCATGACATCCGTCTTGTTTCTGTGCCTTTGTACAGGCTGACTCTCCCACCAAAGCCCTAGAGTCTGCTTCCTCACACCCTTTTCTCGTGGAATCCCTAGCTTCATTCAGTGGGGCCAGTTCCAGAACTTATTTATTGAATTTACTTATATATGCTTATGTATGATGATATTGTGTGACCTCAGCAGAATGTAAGCTCTTTAAGAGGAATGGCTGTGTAGTGCCTCCCTGGGCATCTCTAGCCACATCTTCTTCACACGGACTACCAAATGTATCCTTTCCCCACCAGAAAACTGGTCTCTATCCCTGGAACTTCCTTGGGCTTTGAGAGGCCAGGTTTCATCAGTCCTAGCCTTACACATCATCCCCTGGATATGAGAGCATAACTGCCTTGCTGCCATAAGTGTATCCTTAATTGTTTTCCAGTTTCTCTTTATGCACTGTCTTCCCTCATTGAATCTGGTAATGATAGAAGTGGTGCCTTCACTTTGATAGATAACAGTAGATTGTTTGTACCTGTTCAAGGACACTACTTTTTGACTGGACCTGCTGTCTCTCTTTTTGGTTCCCTAGTGAAATCCACTTCTCTCTCTCTCTCTCTCTCTCTCTCTCTCTCTCTCTCTCTCTCTCTCTCTCTCCCTCTCTGTCTCTTTCCCTTGCCCCCCTCCTCTCCCTCTCCTCCCCTCCTCTCCCTTCCCCTCCCCTCCCCTCTCCTCTTCCCTCCTCTCCTGAGAGTTTGGCAATGAAATACATATTTGTTGACTGATTGAGTCTGCTCCATTTGATGCCTCTCTCATCACCCACTTATTATTCAGGCTTCTGGAATCTGGCTTCTACTCCCACCATCCTCCTGAAACACTCCTCTTTGAGGTCTCTAATGACCTTCTTGTCCATAAATCTGGTCTTTTCTACTCCCAGAACTTCAGTAGTCATCTTTTGCAGATGATTTAAAATTTGATTTGTACCCTCAGAATCTCCTTGGAGATTAAGTCCTAAAAATACAACTGCCTATTGGACAGCCTCACCTAGATGTCTCACCAGAACCATTTCTCAAACAAAACAAACAATAAGACTTTCCCTTTCCCTAATTTTCTGTTTCTGTTGAAGGTTCCACCCTCTTCTCAGACATCCAAGACTCAAACTCCCAGAATCATCTTCAACTTTCCCCTCCTCCATATCGAATCACTTACCAAGTTCTTCCATTTCTACCTCTGTAACACTGCTCACACCCATCCCTCTTCTCCATTTGACCTAGAGCAAGCTTCACAGTGATCTGATGAAAGTCATTATTTTGGGCCTCCATATTTGGCACCCCGCCTCGCCTCAAGGGAGCAGTTATCCTTAAACAGAGACCTTTGGAAGTTAAAGGAGTGCCTTAGTATTGGTGGGGCCAATTAGGATCTACCACATCATTCCAACACCATAAATTCAGCTCATATCTTTTCTTCTAAAAATTATTATTGATATTTTTTGTTTTTATGCCATGGATTTCATGGTCTAACTAGTCACACATACCTCCTGAGAATGTTTCTTTGTAACAAAGGAAAACAGTTAAGCAAAATTACTTGACACAATAACAGTCTTGGAGTGTATCATATGCAGATAATCCCTTTTCCCTCTTAGTGAAGATTAAGAGGTGGCCCACATTTCTGTTTGTCTGAACTGTTGCAATAATCTCTTTAATTAGTCTTTATTTTTCTAGACTATCATCTTCTCTGATCCATTCTTCACTCTACTGCCCAAGCAATATTTCTCATATATGATCCTCTTACTTTAACCAAAAAGCTTCAGGGATGACCTAGTTTCTAGCAAATAAAATTATAAACTGCAGACTCTGACATTCAAGGACCTCCACAATCTATTTCCAATCTTCTTTTACAGTTTTTTGGTTATTCTTTCCTATTTCACATATTCAAACATCTAACCAAACATTTACTTTCCAAAGTCCATTCTTCTCCTGCCTTTTCCTGTCTCTAGCTATTTACTCAAGTTAAATCTCAATGTTTTTCATGGACTCCCTCCCCTTAATTCACCAATATTTTTCATTTAAAGTCCAACTTAGATGTCTCCTCTATCATGAAGCCTTCTCAGATCCATCTCTTGGTGAAAATGTTATATTTCCCCAGAATGTTCTGGAATCAGCTTGAAGCTTCTCCTAAGAGTCAATTGTTAAATTTTTGTTATGAACATTTATATATCAGAAATCTAGCAAAGCTACAAATGAGAACATGGTTTATTATTTTGTTCCTTTTCTAGACTTAGGAAAGTGATGGAGATAATTTTAGTAAATGACATTAAACTTAATGGAGACAATTTTAGTAAATGAAATTAAACTTAAAAAATCTGTTGAATACTTAAATTTTTTTTATTTATGGCAATGGGATTAAGTGACTTGCCCAAGGTCACACAGCTAGTCTATTATTAGATGTCTGAGATCAGCTTTGAACCTAGATCCTCCTGACCTCAGAGCCAGTGCTTTATCCACTGTGCCACCTAGCTGCCCCTTATTGAATACTTTTTTTTAGTTAACCATTTACCAGCATACCCCTGCTTCTCGCTCAAATTTCTCATAAACCATTGTCTGAATTTCTTGCTTGCACTTACCTCTTTGTCTCCTAGATCAGCCAATTGACTACATGTTTTTCTCTCTATCTGACTGTAAACTCCTTGGGGGTTTAGTCTATAATATACCTCTGCCATTCAGCTCAGGGTTTTGTATGTGGTAGCTGATTAAGAAATACTTTTTGAAATGAAATTAAATTCATGTATGAGGAGGAAAGTTGGATTAGAATTTTTTGAAGACTCTTTTGAACTCCAAGATCATTTGCTTTTAAGGGTCTTAGATGTGATAAAAAAATGAACATATCTGAAATTTACAATGAGGTAAAATAGCTGATACTAGATAATCCTTGCCTCTCAAAGTACCTGGAGAGTATAGTTCAGAGAGCTGACAGTTGATCCTGTCACTAAGAAATATTTCTTAAGTTCAATTAAAGCAAGATCTCATGCTGAGACCCTGGGATGGTCATAAAACTGATAGTGTACATGCTTTTTTAGATATTTGAGTATGTCCATAAGTAAAACTTAGAAAAACAAAACCTCTATCTCTCTTATGGTCTTAGAAGTGTGGAAAAAACCCAACCTCATTACTAATATTGAAAAAGATATACTGTAGGAATAATAAAAAAAAAAAGAGGTGGATGTCTCATTCTGTGTACACTTCACCAAAGTCTAATGCAAGGGCATTGTCCCCAACACAATCAGATCTATCACAGAGGAGCTTAAATTAAGGATCTATATGAAATGATTAGTTTTAGACAACTTGGAGGAAAAAGTTACCTCTTTTTCTGAGACTGAAAGGTGGGAATGGATAGGTGAGAGTATAGGAAAATAGAGGAAATGAACGGAGAGAATTCCTGTTGGATAAGTCTAATTGTCTCAGATGGGGATGAGATGGAGGCGGTACCATTGGGGCCTTCAGGAGAGAAGAGATTAGGGATAATAACCATGGAGAATATGGGGAGGGGAAGAGGTCATTCAGAAAAGAATAAAAGCTTGTCCTTTATTATGAGGATCCATTCAAGGCAATTCATTATTTGTGCTTCCATCATGCATGATACAATGTGCTAGACACTGACAATATACACAGACAAACATGGAATAGTTTCTTCTCTTGAAGAATTTAGGTTTCCATTGAGAACTTCCAGTATCTCTGCATGTAAAAGTGTCATGGGAGAATTGATGATTTCTCCCTCATTAAAGATCTCGGAGCAGAGACTGAATGGCTATCTGTCAGGTATGTGATAATGAGGGCTTCTTAGAAGTATGGGTCAGGTTGGAGATTCCTTTCAACAATTGAATTGGAAACGAAAGGTTAGAGAGCTTCAATTTATACACAATAGACCTAGGCAACAAAGGTTCACAGGACTTAGAACTGGAAAGAATTTTAGAAAGCATATAATTCAACCTTTTTATTTTGCAGATGCAGGAATTGTGGCCCAGAGGAGTTGGTCAATTAGATAAGATTCTTCACACAGAAAGGGAGGTAGGGCATATAGACTGATGATGAATATCCATGAGAAACCCCTGAATTGATTCCAAAGGAATCTTGGGATCCCCTATTCTTAGCCTTATATTCTTTCTATTTAATTGGGAAGAGAGAAGGGAATAGGTACTTACTATGTATCTTGTGTTTGCTGAGAATTTTATAAATTATCCTCACAGCAATCCTCTGAGGTATATGCTATTTTGATCTCCATTTTATAATCAAGGAAACTGAGGCAGTCAAAGATTAAATAACTTATCCATGGTTGCATAACTAGTGACTTGAACTTAGGTCTTCCTTACTCTAGACTCAACCCTCTAAACAATGGGTCACCTAATTACCGCTAACTGATGCACTTGAAAGAAACTTGTTTTATTTGTTTTCTTCTTGTTTAGTGATGTCTGTCTCCTCTCGACCCTGTGGACCATAGCATACCATAGGATTTTCCTGATTTTGTTTAAGTGGATTAAGGCCAACAGGTGAAGTGACTCATTCAGGGCTACATAGATTGGAAGTGTCTGAGCTTGGATTTGAACTCAAGTATTTCTGACTCCAGATCTAGCTCTATCCACTGAACTGCCTGCTCTTTTGTCTACTTCAGTTAGTTGATTGGTTCTTTGTTATTGAAGAAGACCAAAATGACATCACTATGTTGGAGAGAAGTTAAAGTGTGTCTGACTGTGACTGATCAGACCAAAATGAGTTCAGAATGCTCTACCACAGTTTGGGCACAAATAGTCCATATGAACAATTTGGGATGCTTCATCTAAACTTGTATGTATCTCACGTTTCCTTTGAGCAGCTGCAATTTCTCCTTGTTCATAGAAAATTGTGTGCCCTCTTGATGAATGTCCCTGTATCTCTTCTTCTGACTCCCCATGAGAGTTCTCCATAAAACAGTCTTTTTTGGCAAGCATACATTTGGCACTGGAACAACATGACCAGTCCATCTGTGGGCCATTATTTCCTCAAAGCAGGTCAAAGCTGGGACCTGGGATGGCAATAAAGTGAAGGGCATATCTCGTACTCTTTTTCATAGTATGAATGGGAATGTTCATTAGATCAATAAATGGAGGACTAAGATGGATTCATCACGAGGCTGTTTTTCTATGCCTGAATTCCAGTTGTCAGAGCAACTTGTTTGAGATTATAGGGGGAGCAGATTTAAATTTTGAATTCAGTTCTTCTGATATCAAATCCATACTTCCCCTCATTAACATTTGTCAGCTCAGTTAGAAGAATAGAGAACTCAAAGTCTTCTCTCCAATGTCACTGATAAAAAGGTCATTCAGCATCTGTTTCAAGATGGCAAGTGATGAGTAGATCATTACCTCAAGATTCATCTTGTTCCATTTTTGGACAGCTTATTAGTTATACTGAGCTCTCAGATGACTCTTGATTTTCCTTCCTCAGTGAATCCCCTCTCTCTATAACAGGAGTTCTTTATGGATCTTGGCCTTGACATTGGAAACTGATCTTCTTCCTGTGGGCCTGGGAACTGAAGAATAGCCCCTTGGGCAGGTGGGTGGAAGTTTCTTGAACCAGTGGGAAGTTCAGGCAGAGTATGAATGTGATGGATGTTATTCTAGCTGGGTTTTCAAGTGGAAACTCTGCAAGATGGATAATAAGGAAGTCATTTTTCAGGGCGATCAATATGATGAAAGATTAAATGATGAAATGGGGCCAGTAGTTAGAAGCAGCTGAGCTGGAATTATACACCAGAAAACCCAATGAACCAGAGGAGGGGAAAATACTCTTCCAGAGAAATAGGCCAATCCACATAGGAGACCCTGGGGCAGAGGTAGAGGCAGAGGCAGAGGCAGAGAATGCCAAGTTTTGGCCTGGCATTCAAAACCCTCCATAATTTGACCCAACCAGGTTCCCCAGTTTTATTTTTTACCATTTTCTTATGCTCTAATCATGTGATGTGCTTGGAATTTTCTCAATTTTGAATCTTTGTATATGCTGGGTTTTCTAGCTATTTCCCTGGCTCTACCCTCATCTTTCCTAAACCTATCATGAATGCTGACCTTCAAGACCCTTCCTAAGCTACCTCTTCCATGAAGCTCCTAAGCCCTGTGGGTAATTTTCTTTTACTTTTCTGAAATTCTCATCCCCCTTTCTCTCTGCTATATATGGTATGTTCCTAGCATATGATCAAGATTCATTTTGGGTTTTCTCTGTGTTTTAGATACCTTGACAAGCTCACACATGAGGAGCTTTCCTGGAGCAGAGATGATTTGACTCATCTCTGTCTCTCCCCAAGTAGGCTCAGTGGAAGGCTGCATTAAGAGTGAGTTGGCTCCTGAGTCTCTGAGCAGATGTGGGCTATATGATTTGTAGCTCTCTGTGATGTAAGAAGGCTCCTGGTTGTAAAGGGAAACAACTGGAGAACATCCTATGTTGACTCTGACTTTGGAAAGAAGTTAGATGTGCAAAGGGGCAGGGGGCATTGTGACAGAACTCTAGAAAGGAAGCTCCCAGGAGGTTTTTCAAGAGAACCAACTTCCAAGCTGATGCTAGACCTCCTTCATGTCCAAGGATATCTCCAAATCAATGAGTGAGAAAGCTGTTAGATGATAGATGTAGCTTTGGAGCCAGAAAGAGTTGAGTTCAAATCCTGCCTCAGACACTGAATAACAGTCATCTGTGACAAGTCACTGGATACCTCTAAATCTCAGTTCTCTCATCAGTGATATGGGGATAATACTAAATGTTATATCAAAGGGTTTTGTCAGTATCTAATGAAGTGACATAGGGGTATGGTTTCCCCTTGAAGAGAAATTTTTTCTCAGTTCTTCAGGGTACCAATAGTTAGTCTAGCCATAGTTCATTACAATAATGTCAAACTTTAATGGCATTTTAGAAGACTGTTTCCACAAAAGGTTCTAAAATTAAGACCAGTAGGGACTTAGAGGATATCTTGTACAACCCTCTCATATTATAAATTAGAACACTAAGTTCCAGAAAGAGACTTGCCCAAGGTCACACTGGTAGTGCCTGAATTAGGATTCAAACTCAAGACCTTTGACTCCAAATCTAGAATTTTTTTTTTAATTTAAGGCAATGGGGTTAAGTGGCTTGCCCAAGGTCACACAGCTAGGCAATTATTAAGTGTCTGAGGACATATTTGAACTCAGTTCCTCTTGACTCCAGCGCTGGTGCTCTATCCACTGAACCACCAAGCTACCCCTTCTTCTATTGTTTCCTAACTGGTCTCCTTGTACCCAGACTCATCCATCTCCAATACTTCTACAAAGCTGCCAAATTGACAGTGCTATTGCTCAGGTCTGACTATGACATTTCCCAATTCAAGAAGTTTGTTGTGGCTCCCTATGGCTCCCTATTGCCTCAAAAATATAATTTAAATCCTGGAGGTCACCCTTTCTGGAAATCCCTGACAAATATTTTTCATGAGTCCTCTTTGAAGTGTGGAAATATCAGAAGAATGATCAAAAAAGATAAGGCTCAAAGACAGATTGAAGTCAGATTGGAGGGTGTTCAATGTCCTAAGACATTTGGACTTTATTGTGTATACAAAAGGAAACCATTAATGGGTTTTTGAGAAGGTGAGTGATAACAGTTAGGTATAAACATAAGGAATTTATTAAATAGGTTATCTTGGAAGAGGAAAGAATGGAGGCTAGCAGGGAGGTCAGATTTTGGAGAACGCTACAGAGGAACATTCTGATCCCTTCCCTTAAAACCCAACATTTTTCATCTACCCTTAGGTCCCAAACTTTCATTTTCTATGATTTTTTCCCTCTCAAATCGCCTACTGTTTAAAATTGCCCTGTTTAAGGATGGAATTGTGGTCTAAGTTTCTGCCCTTGTCTTTTTTATAAAGGCATCTTGAAACAGCAGCTAGAGTTCTGCACCTGAACTCAAGAAATAGGTTCAAATTTCATCTAGTATGCTTACCAAATGATGTGCCCTAAGGCAAGTGGTTTGCCATTTATATTTGGGAGTCTCTTGAAGTCAGGAAGATCAGAGTCCAAATCCTGCCTCAGATACTTACCAGTTAAGTGATTTTAAGCAAGTCATTATTCCACATATCCCAGTAGCTAACTACTTAGGTTACCTCATCATAGTGGTAGTAGTCACAGCCTAAGGCAATTGTCTAGGGATTATCTTTTAAATTATAAAAGTTTTAGAAGGCATGAATATGGTGCAGTCTACCCTGGGAGAGATGATGGATGTACTGGATTATAATTTAAACCTCTGGTATTTTCAGAGTTCCTTTAAGAATGACAATTAGTGCCTACCATGTTCCAGGCAAAGGATACAAAAAGAGTCAAAAGATAGTCCCAGTCCTCAAGGAGTTTATAATCTAAGCAATGTATTATACTTTTTTATTTGTAAAATACTCATTTATTGCAGGATAAGACATGGTAATAATGATAATAACACTCTGGGATGTGGGGACCAGACCTCTAATTTCATTAGTATCAGGAAGTTCTGATGAAGAAATTTCCTTTACCAATGTTGTTTGGGAGCTGCTGCTCCTCCATATGATGACTAGTCTCAGAGACATGCTTGGTGAACCTAGAGAGCCTAAGGGTCACACAGTCACAATGTGCCAAAGGTGGGGCTTGAATTTGTCTTTCTACCTCTGAGAATGGCATATTGCTGTTACCACCATTACCACCAAGACCTCTTCTAGCACTGCCACTACCACCGCTATTTCTACTACCATCACTACTAGATAATATAATAGTTAGCTATTGGGCATGTGGATAAAAGACTTGCTTGAAATCACTTAGCTAATAAGGATTTGAACTCAGATCTTTCTGACTCCAGGTGTGGAACTCTGTCCACTTCACCATCTGGCTACTTACCATACTTTTAGGCTTTTGAAATGCTTTCCTCCTGCTACCCCTGAGAGATGGGCAGTGCAAGTCTCATGCCCATTTCATAGATGAGTAAACTGAGGCATAGGAAAGAGAAATAACCTGGGTGGAGTCACAGAGCAAATCAATGTTGGAGCCAAGACTTTTCCAATTGAATCTAGACTTCTCTTAATACTGCATTTCTTCTCAGCTTAAGGAACACGGTGATTCTTTCTGCAGTAGGAAGGGAATTAATATCTCTGTGATAATGGGAGCAAAGTGGTATATTACAAATCCCCAGAGCCTGAAGGAAAGCTTTGGTGGCCAAAACTAGTGAGCTGAAGAACAGAAAAAGCTTCTGGTAGGCCCTGGGTAAGTGAAGCATCTTAAGAGAGGCAATTTTGTGTCTAAAAACATTATATATTAAAGGAAAAAGTATCTACATGTACAAAAATATTTATGGCAACTCTTGTGGCAGCAAAGAATTGGAAATTGAGGGAATGCCAATCAATTGGAGAATGACTGAACAAGTTGTAACTATTGTGCTATAAGAAAAGATGAGTAGGTAGATTTCAGCAAAAGACTGAAGCTGAGTGAAGGGAGCAGAACCAGGAGAACATTGGACACAATAACAGGAATATTATGAGATGATCAACTATGAAAAACTTAGGGCTTCTCAGCAATATAGTGATCAAAGACAATTCCAAAAGACTCATTTTGGAAAATGCCATTCACATCCAAAGAAAAAAAAAACTATGGAATCTGAATGCATATCAAAGCAAACATACTATTTACATTTTTTAAATTGTTTTTTCTCATAGCTTTCCCCTTTTGTTCTTATTCTTCTTTTATAACATGACTATTATGGAAATATGCTTAACATGATTACACATGTATAACCTCTTATCATATTGCTGTCTTGAGAAGTGGGGGAGGGAAGGGAAGGGAGGGAGAAAAATTTGGAATTCAAAAATCTTTCAAAAATAAATGTTAGGGGCAGCTGGGTGGCTCATGGATAGAGCACCAACCCTGGAGTCAGGAGGACCAGAGTTCAAATCCAGTCTCAGATACTTAATACCTGCTTATCTGACCTTGGGCAAGTCACTTAAATCCAGTGTCTTATAATTGGAAAAAATGCTAATAAGTTTAAAATAAAATAACTTAAAAATAAATAAAAAGACTTAGGAGAAAAAAAGAGAACACTATATATTCAGATGGTCAGCACAGAGATGCTTTGTATTGACATTGAAAAGCCAGACACTGGAAAAAATATTTGTACTAAATTCTAGGATATTAGGAAAGCAAATGAGAAGATGCTATGTAGATTATAAGGAAAAGTTAAGCACAGAGATCCAGATTTACAAATTAGGGAATATTTAAGCAAATCTTGACTATTTAGGGATATAGAATTCCCAGGAAGGGAAGGTCAGTCTTAGACCTTCATGGTCAGTCTTCCTTTTAAGTTCCTAACTGATGTATCTCAATGAGGCAGCTAGGTGGTTCAGTGGATAGGAATCTGGGCATGGAGTCAGGAAGACCCATGTTCAAATCTGGTCTTAGATTTGTGTTATTTCGACCAAGTCCCTTAACACTTTTTGTCTCATTTTCTTCATCTGAAAAATGAGCTGGAAGTAAGAAAATGGCAAACCACTCTAGTATCTTTGCTAAGAAAAACCCCACAAAGAGTTGGACATGACTAAATAGCAACAGATCCTCAATCCCCTATTTGTATTATGGTCCTATTAGGTCTCTCTACTACCCAATTCCTCTTTCCACCATTCTTGCTCTTCCAAAGTTCAAAGGAGCTTCTTTAGAGACTCAAGAAGTCTAATTAATGTTAATGGGGCTATAGGCACCTTTTGTAATATGGGAACCTCTCACAAAAAAAAGAAAGACTGGAACCTTAGTGATATTAAGAGACATTCAGACAGTGTCCAGAATGTGAGAGAGAATAATGTTAGCTAGCATTTATGCTATGCTTTAAGGTTTGTAAATCACTTTACATATATCTCATTTGTTCCTCTATGACACCTTATGAGGTGGTGTTGCTATTATTCCCATTTTACTCACAACTATGGTGTTGTAAGATTGAGAGCCGTCCTTGGAGCCAAAAAATGGATTCAAGTCCTGCCCCTGACACATCCTGGGTCTGTGTGATCCTATACACGTCATATTAGTTCTGTAGAACTAAAATTATAAAGAAGGTGCCAATCTACATGGGTAGAGGGAATTTCCTCATCCAGGAGTCCCCTAGATCCATGAGATCAATTTGTAATCCATTTTTAAGATGAGGAAACTGAGGTTAAGAAATTTTCCAAGGCTTCATCAGCAAATAGTAATCAGGCAGGACTCAAACTCAGGTCCTCTTTATTCCAAGTTCAACTCTTTTTTTTTTTTTTAGGTTTTTGCAAGGCAAATGGGGTTAAGTGGCTTGCCCAAGGCCACACAGCTAGGTAATTATTAAGTGTCTGAGACTGTATTTGAACTCAGGTACTCCTGACTCCAAGGCTGGCTTTATCCACTACACCACCTAGCTGCCCCTTCAAGTTCAACTCTTTATGTATTATGCCATCTATCTGCCTTAGAGATAAAGATCTTACTATTCTTTGCATCTGGAGTATGGAAATCTTGGTGCCATGTTATAGAAAAGCCAACGAAGCTATAGTACTTAATAGGAAGGACACTTCATTGATGGGAACACATCCAGAAGATCAGAATGGGGAAACTAGACAATCAGTCTTAGGGAGATTGATTGAAGAAGGCTTATCTTGGAAGACACATTCGGTGAGGGGATTGCAGATATAGTGTCTGTCTTCAGGTATCTGGAGGACAATTACATGAAAAGAAGATTAGGTTTGCTTTGCTTAGTTCAACAAGGTGGAACTAGGAAACCTCGGAGGAGTGTCCTCTGAAGAGCTAATGCTCTTTTTCCTGTATCACATGGCCTCCTCCACTTTGCCAGTCAGGAGAGAGATCTCTTTTCTCAGATTTTTTATATCACTTTATTTAGACTCATCACCAATAAATATTGCATTATAGTTGTAAATGTTTCTGTTTTACATCCCCTGTGGGACTTGAGCTCTGTGAGAACCGGAACTACTCTATCTACCCTTTGAGCAGCTATGTAGTGGAGTAGATGGCACACTGGACTTTGAATCAGAAAGACCTATCTTCCTGAGTTCAAATCTGACCTCACATACTTATTAGTTATGTGATCCTGGGCAAGTCATTCACCTTTTCTTGTCTCAGTTCCCTCATCTATAAAATTATCTAGAGAGGAAATGGCAAGTCACTCTTTACTTATGAAACCCTAAATGGCATCACAAGGAGTTGGATACAACTTAAGAGCAGCAGAGCAGGGGGCGGCTAGGTGGCATAATGGATAAAGCACCGGCCATGGAGTCAGGAGTACCTGGGTTCAAATGGAGTACCTGGGTTCAAATCTGGTCTCAGACACTTAATAATTACCTAGCTGTGTGGCCTTGGGCAAGCCACTTAACCCCATTTGCCTTGCAAAAATACTAAAAAAAAAAAAGAGTAGCAGAGCAACATCAGCCCCTCAGAATGGAGGTTGTTCCCTAATGAATATTTATTTGAATTGAGTTGAACAAACTATACACTGGCATAAGGCAAATCACTTCTATTCTTTCAGTCTCAGTTTTCTCATCTGTAATGAGAGGTTGGAATAGATGACCTCTAAGCTTCTTGCCCTAATTCTATGGTTCTATGGCAAAGTGTATTGCAGCTCTGTCAAGGTAGAGCTTCTAATTCAAATCAATTTTCAGGGCTAAAAGGAGGAGAAAATAAGGAAAATATGAAGGATGGGAAGCAGAAGCAGGGCAGAGGGTCAGTGACATTCTAAAGCAGTGGAGCTCTGTCTGGACTTCAACAACATAATCTCAGCACCATTAAAAACTCACCTGCTTCACAGAGTCTTCTGACTCCTGTCATTCATTAAAGTTCTCTCCATGGGCTCCAGAATCTTCCCCCACAACCCCAGCACCATAAACAACTCTGCTTTGTGAGGTACTTGGTATGTTTCAGTATGACTGTTATCTGAAGAAAGACTTTGGCTCAATAGAAGGAAGAATGGGAGAAGCTGTCCAACATCACATGGCTTGATAGCATCTGGGTTGAGTTTTAAAATGTATATAGTTTCTTTATAGAAATCCTGTAAATTGGATTGTGTGGCTTCTATGATTCATGTTTGCCTGGATTTTCTAAACAACCAGTGAGAAACAGTTACTAGGGCATCCCACATAAAGTTATGAGGACAGACATCAGATGGTAGTCTGAAGGTTGTTGCTTTGGAGTTTGTATAACACCATGAACATAGTGAGGAAAGGTGCAAAGGGAGTAATCGACTTGTTTGAAGCTATTCAGAGAGTTGGATGGAGAGTCTAGAGAGTGAAGATGGAGAGCAAGATGATGAGGGCCAGGGCCAGTTTGGAGCTGGTGAGATCTTGGGTTTTTCTACTAGCTTCTCCCCCATCTAATAAAATGCCCATACGCAGTTGTTGAATAGAATGAATAAACTTTTAAGACCATATGTGGTCTTGTACCATTTATTTGAATCCAGTATTTTTCTGAGCTTTCTTAGGTTGCTTTTGGGAAGGTAAGTTCCAGGGAATGTGTCTGTATGACTGTTAACTGAAGAAAGGCTTTTGCTCAATGAAAGGAAGGATGGGAGGAGCTGTCCAACAACATAAGGTCTGATAGATCCATCAAAAGAGGGATGAAGCTGGCTTGAGTCTTGGTAATGTCTTCTCTGTGGACTTACTTTCAGGTAGTTGGTAGACTAGTCTGATAAACAAATTGGGCAACAAGCATGTGGAAAATAGTTCGATGTGACAGATGTCTCCTGAGATGATTTCAGAGCATCCAATAGCACTAATGAAATAGACCTCTCATTGCATTCTGGCAAAGATTCAGACACATCAGAGCTAGGGAGGAGCTTAGAATCTTAGTATTGCAGCTACACCATGCTCTTTAGAACAAAGTTTCTTTTTTGAGCCATGGATTCCCTTGGTAGTCTCCTGATGCTTATGGACCTCATATCAAAATACTGTTTTAAAATGCATAATGTAAAACACATAACTTCACAAAGGAAACTAGCTGAAATGAAATAGTTATCAAAATATTTTTGAAAAGCCAAATTCATGAATTCTAACATTAAGAATTGCTACTCTAGAAAAAAAAATTCTTTACTCTGATTTTTAGAAATTGAGTTCTTTTCAATGATATAATTCTGGAAGTCCATCTATGCATTCAGTTCACTTAGAATATATACCAATCCTACTCTCACAGAGTTCTTTTTATATTGAGGTCTTAGCTTCTTAGAACATAAAATTCTGTGTTAAGGGGCAACTTAGAACTCTCTCTTCTCACTTGTGCTACTTGGAACCATCTTTCAAGGCTGTGCCCAAGAGACACCCAAGGACTTTCCTAAACCTTCTAATTCTAATTTCCTAAATCTCTCAAAGTATTTCTTAGGGTTTTTTTTTTTTTTGAGAGGGTGTCTCCTTATTTCACCCAGACTGAAAGTGCAATGTCCATTCAGGGTCAAGTTCCACTGTTGATGGACATGGAAGCTCTGATCTGCTCTGACTCTGACCTGGGCTAGTTCATCCCTCCTTAGGCAGACACATGGCTGCACCTCACCCCACTCCTCTAGGGGTTGTCAGATTGGTACTGGATTCTGTGTATACACCTCATTGTCTTTAGCTCTTCTTAAGGTCAGAACTGTACTAAAGTGACTCATCAATCTCAGCCTCTCTCTTAGCAAAGATGACTATACCTAGATGGTGATGCTGGATGATGATGATGATGATGATGATGATGATGATGATGATGTTTGTCCTTCATTTTTGACATCAGGGAGGTGATGCCATGACAAAAAAGTGAATTGGGTTTGAGTAAGGGTGTGCTGAGCTAAGTCACCCAGCCTCACTTCCTCCTTCAGAGTCATTTGGACTAGATGTGAATCAGGATGACTAGAGATAGTCCTGGATGAAAGGCAACCAGGCTTAAGTGACTTGCCCAAGGTCACAGTGTCAAGCGTCTAAGGTCACATATGAACTCATGTGTGGTGCTTTATCCACTGTTACACCTAGCTACTCTATTCTATATTTGATGCACATACACACAAATATACTTAGTATCTGTGTACACATAGGACTTGCCCCTCCATTCCCCTCCCACACCTCCTCAATAGGAAAAGACCCCATCAGGACAGGGGCCATGTCATTTCTGTCTTTATGTCCACAATATCTCACATATAGTGAATGTTTAAAAAGTATTTCTTAGATTTTTGAAATGATCATAGAATATCAGAGAGGATCTTCAACTGTACCACATAGAATGTCAAGTCAGGTAGAGATTTTTAAAGACCCTGTATTGTTGTTTCCAACCTTTGACTATGTCTTTTTTAAGCATTTATTTATTTTTTTGTGGTTTTTTTTTGGCAAGGTGATGGGATTAAGTGACTTACCCAAGGCCACACAGCTAGGTAATTATTAAGTGTCTGAGGCTGGATTTGAACTCAGGTCCTCCTGAATCTAGGGCTGGTACTCTATCCACTGTGCCACCTAGCTGCCCCTGAGTATGTTTTTCAATGTGAAAAAATTTTCAAGAATGTCTTTTGAGATAGTTGTACAATTAATGCCTGTGGATGGAGAAGTTTTTTGTCTGTGAGCATTTTTTCAAAGCCAAAAAGGTTTTCTAAAAGAACCTGCATTTTATTAATCATAATAGCATTTATATATACATATATTTGAAAAGCAATAATGAATTTATCTAATATATAGTTATTCAACCTCTAGCAGATATGTTTGCTTATTTATTATTCTGAATTGTTTAATGAGGTGACAATGGTTCATATATATGGACTAGAGAAACCACTAAACTAATTCAAACTTATTATTTAACAGATAGAGAAACTGAGACTCAGAGAAGAGAAGAAATTAAATATCTTGAAAGTTTCATAGCTTTAAAAATACAATTTTAATCAAATTGCAGTCTTATTCACATTATTGCCATGGGTGCCTGCTTATGTTGTATAGAACTCCAACACTGGCCCAGACATACATGCTCCTTTTTATTCTGTTAGCCGGCTTGTCAGCAGATAACACTGGAAAGTCACATGGATCCCAAAAGTTCAAAAGCGCAGACTGGAAGCTCATTAGGCAAGACATTTAGTCCTCAGAAGAGTCCTATTCAGTAACTTTCATCTTCCAAATTCTATCCAGTCATTAGCTAATGAAATGAGCTCATTAGGGAAAGGGTAGAATGGCAGTGACTATAGTCAGCAGGAGAGCTTTGGAACTCACCAGCTCAGAAGCGTGTAGGTGGTCCCTGATTTGCAATGGAAGGAACTCCTAGTGGGGTGAGAGGAAGACAGGTCACTTAGTTGTGAAGCTTCCTTTCTCACTGGCAAAGCAGAGAATGGTTTGAAGCTCAGGAGATGTGGAAAGTCTCTAACCTCTAGAGGAGGCAGTGAATTGTAGTGAAAAGAGAATTGGATCTGCAGTCAGAAAACTGCCACTTAGTGCTTGTGTGACTTTGAGCAGTCACCTAACCTCTGTGGATCTCCGTTCCTTCATCTATAAAAAGAGGTAATTGGATTATAAGGTCTTTGACAACCCTTCCAGCTCTAAATCCTTTGTTCCTAGAGCTTGGCTGTGCCTCTACCAAAGCTTGGAGAAAGAAAGATAAGACTCGCTCAACTGTCTCTCAACCAATAAGCATTCATTAAGGACATTTCATGTTCCAAGTATCACAAAAAAGTAATGGGGTTCAAAGGTGAAAGTAAAACAATCCATTCCCTCAGAAAGCTAACATTTTCTCTGGGGGGAACAACATAGGAACAGATATTTAGAGATGGAAGTCACCTATGAGATCATCTAATCCAGACCCTTCATTTTTCAGATAAAGAAAATGAGGCAATATAGATGCTATTTGGAAGGCAAATAGCACCAAATAGGTGCTATTTGGAAGGCATTATTCTGGAAGGTGATGTAGGGATCAGTCAAGGCCTATGAAACCCTGTCCTATCTTTATTTCTCTTCCTTAAGATTCAGAGGAAGGGACTTGATTTCCAAGGACAGTCTCCAGAAAAACTAGCAGATGCTTAGGAATTTGGCTTCTCAGAGAGAAAGATTATAGCTGTTGGCTTTAACAGACTTGCTTAGCTTAGGCTGAAGTGAGTCAGTTCCAATTTTCTTTACTGACTTTCTAAATGACCTTTAACAAGTCTCTCTGTGCTTCTGTTTTTTTACTCTTTTGTTAAATTGAGATTTTTGTCTTGGGAGATGGAATAGATAACCTTTCTGCTTGGCTCCAGAGGGCAAAACTAGGCAGAATTCTCAATGCTCTTAGACTCTGGTTCACTGAAAAGCAACATGGGATACTGATCTGGAAGTGAAGAGAGACCTGGGTTTGAATCCTATCTTTGATCTCCTTACTAGCTATGGGGTCTTGAGAATGGGAAGTTACTTATGCTTTCTTACCATGATTTTCACAAATGTAAAATATCTATCATACCCAATTTCATATGCCTTTTGTATATGGAAGGCATTTTATACAATTTAAATCACCATACAAATCTTAGCTTTAAAGAACTATTAAAAGGTGGAAATTTTTAGTAATTTTCAGCAACCGAATGGCTCAGCTGACAGAGACAACCCTTAAATGTTTGCTTCTTTGACTGGACTACCTGGTATCTCTCGTCAGGGATATTGTTGATAAGATGGCTGCTTAGGGGTGTTGTCAAATTTCTTTCTAACCTGGAGTCTCTCCTCCTCCCCACCACCCCTCTATTTTTAGGAGGTAAAGGGCTAGGGATTTCAGAGGGTATTTACCATTTAAAGAAGATAAGGCAGGAAGAACCAAGTAGAACTGACCTTTCCCCTTCCATCTGGTCTCTAGACTAGGTGCCTGATGACAACTTGGAGTGGGAGGGAGGGCAGAAGATATCAGAGCAAAGGATTTGAAGGAACTGTTTAAAGAAATACTGTTCACAGTAGGCAATTAACAAATGGTCATTGATGTATTAATTGATTCATCTTGGACTGTGACAGTAAGAAGGAGAGGGGCAAATAAACTATATTAGGAGCTGAATTCAGGCTCAAAAGACCTAAGAGGATTGACTTGGCACAACTGACTACTCCTAAATAGGTGATGGGTTGAACAAGGATTTGAGGTGGGCACCCCAGCCTTGTGATGGGGGTGGGATACTGTTCTAGTAAAGTAAAAGACTCCTTCAGGAAGTCGGACACCTCAACTGATAGCTATCATAAAATCTCAGGAAATAATACTGAAAGATGGGGTAACTGAGACCCAGGGCAGTTTAAATGACTTGTCTAAAATCACATGGGTAATAAGCAGCAACTCTAAGGATTGAAGAAGAGATCATTTACTCAAGTTCCTATAATAGGTCAGTAGTAAGATGGGAACTAGAAACCAGGTTTAAAACATTGGATAAATCATAGAATCTTAGAACTGAACACAGTCTTGAAAGTTATCTAGTAAAATCTAGTAAATCTTTAGATTTAAAATGTTTAGAAATGAGGGGTTCTTTGTCATTTCTTGTGCCATAGGTCCCTTTGGAAGTTGACCAAAGCCTATGGTTCTCTTCTCAGAATAAGGATTTTAAATAGTTAGAGGATATATTAAATTTCAGTTAGAGGTTACTGAAAATAAAGTTATAACTTTTCTCCACCCCAGTTCCTGCATTCCCTGGGATTTCCAAGGGAATCTATTGACCCCTCTCTTTAAGAACTCATGCATTAAAAGCTCTCCATTTAATTCAGACCTTTGGGCCCTGACAATCTTTACTACTCACTTTCCTGAGCTCAGAGACAGAAATGGAGAAGTCTCCAGAGCGCCATTTAAATTCTGCATGTTAACCCTCCACCTCACTGCCTTTTCCACTAGTGACAGCTATGTTTGGGTTTTATGACCTGTGTGGCCTTCACCAATGATCACAGTTCATTCATAGGGGTGGCAGTGCAATTGAAAGACTGTTGAATTTGGAACCAAAAGATTTGGCTTCATCCTAAATCTGTCACTTACTAGTGAACTGTTGTTGTTTGTCCTTCATTCTGAGAGAAGACTTAAAGCAAATCACATCCGCCTGCTGGATCCCAATTATCTCTTCTGTAAAGTGAGATGGTTGAACTAGGTTGCTCTCTAAGTTTCCGTCTGCTCTAAAATTCTATGCAATACAGTTCTAGGATTCCAACTTTATAGTTGCCCTGAAGCATTGTGTAGGCCACCTTGTTACTGCTGCCCCAACTTTCCATATCCAGCAGGCCCTGAAAGCTGAGAAGCATCATCTTTAGATCTGAGCACAGCAAACCTTGAGACATATTTAGCTTTAGTCAATGTGTGTGTCGGGGGTTGTAGAGGCTCATGGGGAATTGAAAAAGGCAACATGTTTCTCTGCTCCATTGATTTATTGAATTTGATTAATGATTCTAATGTCCTCATTATCATGTCAAACTTTGCAGGCAACAGTCTTCTCTAAAACCAAAGTGCATTGAACTCCCTCACTTGTTTTTCCCCTCCCTTTTCTTACCTTTTTCCCCTTCCTTCTCTGCCTTCCCTCTCTCATTATCTTCTGCCCTTTCTCCTTCTCTGTTATCATTTCTCCTGCCTTTCTTCATCACTAATTCTTTTCTTCCATCATTTTCTCCTTTTCCCCATTTTCCTCTCTCTCTATCCATTCTCTTCCTTTCCCTTTTTATCTTTTTTTCTTTCCTCTCTCTTTTGTTCACTCCTATTCACTTTTCCCCTTTATTCTTTCTCTTTTTTCCTCCTCCCCTTTGCCTTTCTTTATCTTCTTACTCCTCTTTTCTCCTTCTCTCCTCCCTCTTTTTTTCCTCACCTCCCTTTTCCCTCCCACTCCCTTTGTCCTTTGCTGGAACATTCAGGACAGGTTCCAGTGCATGTGGCAAACTGAGAATTCAACATTGGAGATGCCAAAAATACATGTTCTGTATCTCTTTCCTGGCTGGGAAAGTACTGTGGCCAATTAGGAATGAACTTTAAAAGAAATGAACATCTTGCACGCCAGGTTTCAGCTGAATGTCACTGAAATAGGCTAGATTACTACCATCTGAAAAAAGTATCTTAATTATGAAAATGCTATTAGGAGCAATTCCTATTGCCCTGGTTGCAGGGGAACAACTACATTGACCCATTTTCTTCAACATCAAGTCCAGATTTGGGAAGAAAAGGGGGGCAAACAAATATTTTCCCAAGGGACTCACTGTCTGATCCCCCAAGTACATTCTTTCCCGAAACAATTCTAAGAGTATTTGACAGTAAACCAGAAAGTGGGGATTTTACAAAATCCAAAATGCCCTCCACCACCATTTCCCCCAGGAAGTTTAATGGAGGTGGCAAGGGGTGGGGTGGACTGTATTGAAATAAATGGACCAAAGAGGTCAGAATAGGGCGAAGCAGTTGTACCCATGCAGATGAGACATGGGATTCATTAGGTGATTTTCCCTTAAGTGAGCAGAGAGTCTTTAAAATTCAATGGCAGTTTTTCCCTGGTCCTGGTGTTCTAATTTATTTGCTTGTCTTTGCCATAGCCAGGTAGGTTATATTATCAAATTGAACTGTTTTGCATTTCACAATTGAAACAATGAAAAAAAACCAAAGGGAAACAAAGGGTTGCTCACCTGAAGGACTGAGACATTTGTTCTTTCTATATGGTCCTCTTGGAGCCTTCCTGTTTGAATTTGGACCCAGGGAACCTTGCCACATCCTTGTGCTTTTGGAAGAATATGGATTCATTGGAAGGGGGACCCATTAGATGATGTCTATCTGGACAATAGGGGGCTCCTGAGGAAGCAGTGAGAGCTGGTCAGATTCTTATGGGGAAGTCATCATTGATGGAACCTGTTTGCAAAATGAGCTCTGTTAGCTTTTGTATGAAAAGAGAAGCTCTGCGGTGGTCCCTATTATTACTGTCATTGTCACTTGAGGAAGAAGTGAAGTTCCTTATTCACCGAAGTCTTACACTCACTGGCACTTCCCCCTGCTTTCTTTCCCTCCACAGTAAGCAGAGATTAGAGGACAGAGATGATGTGGCACAGTGGGAAAGAAAGCTCATCTGGAACTAGATGACAGAGGTGTTAGAACCAGTCATCCATGTTCTGCTACTTCCCAAGCAAGTGCCTTGATCTCTCTGAGCCTCAGTTTCTTCATCTGTAAAGTGAGGAGATTGAAATAGGCAGACCCTGGAGTTCCTTCCAGTTCTTGGTTCATGATCATTATACCTTCCTTTTAGGTCCTGGGAAGATGTCCCTAAAGCATAATAAAGATCCCTGCATCTGAGGATGTCCTTTCTCCCATCCTGGGCCTCAGTTTACTCTCCTATAAAATGAGGAGTTTGGAAGAATTAATCCTTTAAGATTTTTTGTCCCCAGCTTTAAATCCTATGTTCTTATATTTCTTTGTCTAGTTAGGCAGTCTCAGTAGACCATTCTATTGTGCAAGGGTGGCATCTGTATTAACAGAGCAAAAATCTTTCTACTCTCTGGATCCTCTGGCAGAATTTCCAGTTGGAGTAGAATTGCTTCAAGAGCTTTTCAATTTCTTGGAAACCTTCAAAGGGAAAGATTATTCTAAGCCAGAAAAAGAAACCCCAACCATCCTGCCAAGGAGGGTATTATGAATTTGAGCCACTGTGATTATTTAAGCCAGGGTAAAAAAAGAAAAAAAGAGAGATGTGGCTAAGGCACTCTAAAATCTACTTGATGTATTTAGTTGAGATGTAGTGACAACCTATGGTTTCTTTTGATGGTTTCCCCCACCTCCCCTCTTTGAAATGTGACAGTAACAATTGGTCAGGACCCATGAGAGCCATTATGTTGTTTCATAGACGTGGCAAGGAAATGAGACCTGGCAACCTTGTTGGGGGATGGCAGAAAAATATGGTTGGGTGAGTGTGATAGGCATCAGAAGTCTGCCTCAGAAGGAAGGTAATGGGAGAGCTTGGCTATTTGGGTCTTGGGGAGAAGTGAGGATACAGGGAGGGTGAGCCTGTCTGCTTCTCTTTCTCTGCTATGATTTACTGGGTCTGACAGAACAATGAGATACAAGAAATTCCTCACCTGAATGGTTGAGACACTGTTCTTTCTGGTTTCATGTACTGTGACTTATTTGGGAAATGAACAAAGCAGGGATGCTGTCAAGGTTCCTTCAATCTATATGGTTGATGAGTTCAAGAAGAAGCCCAGGGTGGGCATCTGTGGGCATCCTGCCATCCAGAAGCTGCTGCAGCTCTGAAACCTAGCCCTGACATCTTGACTTGGATGATTCTCTTGGATTTGTCTCTTCTCAGATTTGCAAGCACATTACAGGATTCTTTCCATGTGAGGAGGCGGCCAGGTCGTCCTCATCTAGTGGGGCCAGGGTATGCCATTATCTTTGGGGCCAGCATACTGGACACTGCTCTGGGAAGGAATGATTTGGGTTCTGCCTCTACCACTTACTCTCTGAGCTGGTCAAATCATTCTGTATCTTGTTTTGCTCATATCTAAAAAAGAGCTAATAATACTTACCTCACTGCCTATTTAACTTGGGCTTGATGAACTTGATTTCTAAATTTTTTGTAACTATATTTCAACATAATTGGTTTTCTTTTCAATCCCAATGCATGTCTTCTGTATTTAAATACATTATTCTGTGAAGGGTTAATTTTACAAAAATATATATTTATATAAACACACATATATGTGTATACATACACATTCACACATATATAATATATACATAGATACATAGATAAATATAAATATAAATATGAGTATACATAAGTTATAAATCTCACTAAACTACAAAATAAGTCAATGCCCTTCCTTCTAAAGGTTAAGAACCTCTACTAAAGGTTTTGAGGATCAGATGAGGTAATATGCCATATCTATTCAAACATAGACTATATGCTAACCTTCTCATTCCAAAGTGACATATAAAACCTGAGTGCAGAATCTAATTGATTTTTCAATATAAATCCATTTACCTTTGGTCTTTCAAAGAGATCTCATTTTAGGTATGGCCCAAACATCAGAAGGCAGTCTACATTTGGAGCAATTTTTTATGTAAAGTGCTTTGTGATAATAATGAAGGATATTTATATAGCACTAACAGGTTTGTAAAGAAAATCATGAGCTTTATTTCATTTAATCCACTCACCAGCCTCATGATTCAAATGCTGCCATGGTCCCCATATTATAGAAAAGGTAAGAGAGTCAGAGAAACTAAGGTAGCTAGACTTAGATGGCACAGTGGATAGAACACTAATCTTGAAGTCACCTGACCTCAGCCTCAGTTTCCTGATCTGTAAAATGAGGATAGTGATAGCACATTCCCTCACAGGGTTGTTTTGAGAATCAAATGAGATGAAGTATTTTGCAAACCTTAAAGCTATATATAACTGAATTATTACAAACTTCAAGCACTGTTTAAGCTTTATAAAGGGATTTGTGCAGGATCAGTAGGTATCTGAGGTCAAATTGGAGCTCTGTTTTCCTGACTCCAAGACCAACACTCCATCTGCACAAATGCTGCCTTACACAAGAACTCCCATGGAGAAATGTCATTATTTTATAATTATAATAATTCTTATTATTCAGTACTTTGCAGTATGGGTGACTCCATTATCCATGCAGATCTGAATCCATCTGTCCCTGCTTGTCCTGGGTAACTTGTCTATGTCTTCGGAAAATCCTGCCAAAAGCAATCTTCCCTGTGTTTTGGGGGCTGATCTCTAGGTCTCTTGCAATTATGAAAATACCTTTTTTGAATGGGCTATCCATCAGTTAGCCTTCATTCTCACTGGGTGACCAACTTGTTTTTTTTTTTTTTTTTTTTTTTTGCTTCTTGTCTGTCATTAATTCCTCTGATAACATCCTTTAGGCAGTTTCTCATTTTCCCTTTCTTCTCTTGTAATATCTTGCAGCCTGTTCATGCCCACCATTCACTTCTTCATTATCTTTATTATGATTATTGATGACCATAGTCTAGACAGAAGTGTTATATGTTACAGCTTTGTGTGTGTGTGTGTGTGTGTGTGTGTGTGTGTGTGTGTGTGTGTGTGAGAGAGAGAGAGAGAGAGAGAGAGAGAGAGAGAGAGAGAGAGATATTTATTGGGTTAAGTCTCCTCATTCATGTAACTTACTGTGGCAGGCAAGAGACTGATTCTTAGACATAGATACAGGGCAGACTCACAGAGTCTGTGAGCTGTTACATTGGGGAATTTGGAATATCAAATTTGGAGAAGGGAGAAGGCAGGGTTTAATGTCCTTGAAAGATAAGTCCAAAAAGAAAAATCTGGACCCAGCCCAGTGCAAATGGTAGCAAAGGGAACATGCTTTATGCAATCAGAGACATTAGTAATTAATGGCAGAATTGCCTCTGGATAGCCATTCCCACCACGTAATATATAGTATATTTTATTTTTGTCCCAGTTCATCTTCAGTCAAATGAAGTCCATCATGCTTCCTCTCTGGGTCCTGAATTTCCTTCCATGTATATATATATAGATATATATTCATGTGGATGTATGTATGTGTATATATATATAATATATATATATATATATATATTAAAAACAATACTATCCCACCCTCATCCTTTATTATCCATTCTATTTCTTTTGAGTAAAGTATTCTCATTTAGTACCATATTTTAGTAATGGTTATAGTTTCATTAAGTCTAAGAGATTCTGGGATAATGTCAAATTGGCCCTCTTATGCTAAAACCTCAGGGCTTCTTGCTAATATGCATTTGTATGAAGACATCTGAGGCTGTTAGGTTTTGCCATTTCTTCCTTTTTTTTTTGATTTTTGCCTCTTTTGAACTTTTGGTTACCAAAACCAGCTGTTTACCTTCAAAATCTCCTCTTTTCTTTTGTATCCTTTGCTTTAAATAAACAGCAGAAATAAAAATACCACCTGTCCCTTGTGTTCTTTAGCTACTTGTCGACAATTTTGTAATCTTTGGCACTGATTTCTGGGCTCTTTTGGGTAGTATCCCTTGTGCTTGCATGAACCACCAGAAATGGAAAATCATGATCTGTTTGGTTAAGTCATAAATTTTTTTTTCTGATGTGTTTTGGATGCCTGTACTTTCAACCAGTTGGCACCTGTGGGGTTGACTATAAAAATTATAAGCAAACTGAGTGAGACCAGAACAAGTTCAGTTTTGGAGGTCATATTGCTTCATTTTTGGCCTCCCAAAAGAGAACTTTTTTTTTTTACTTCTGGATCATCTGTAAGAAGAGAAACTTGTGCAACCTGGGCCAGACAACAGCTTCTTTAGGGAGACTGGCTATTCTTGATTATTACTATGAATGAAAAAAAGAAGAAAAATATGGTTTTAAACCAGAGCATCATGGAGCATTTAAGTCAGTGATGAGGAAAGATTCCCCTGGCAGCAAGAATAATTCAAAACCAGAAAAGGCAACCCATGGAGATGAAGCATTTCCAGACAAGAGACTTTAAAGTGAGATCTGGGACAGCTTTACTGTAGATTTTTGTAATCTCAGAGAAATATACTAGGATCGTAGAATGGTTGAGTGGCAGAGATCTTCAGAAAGCTACTTCTACTTCCTCATTTACAGAAAGGCTAGGTAAGTCCAAGGGAAGCTGTCTATCCTAAGTAATGCAGAAAGCTGGTGTTCCAAGGAAAGGTACTACTACAGCTGGGGGCAGGGAGATGGAGAAGAACTATTTCAGGATCAGCCCTCAGTGAAAAGGTGATGTCGGCACAGTTCGCCTAATGTAATTTGGTATCACAGAATGAGAATTGAAGGGATCTCACAGGTCATCTAGTCCAATCCCCTCCTTTATATATGAGGAAACTTAAATCTGGGGTCACACTGGTAGTGAGCATTAGAAGGGGATTATAAGGTCCTTTGACTTCCATTTCTATACTTATCCCCATATCATTGTCTGTCCCTCAAGTGCCCATTTTCCTTCTTTAATCGCCCCCAACCTCCAATCAAGATTTTTGTCAGGAAAAAGTCAATCACATTTAGTGTCAACTTAAATCATGGATTCTTAGATATTTGTGGTTGAAAGAGACATCCATTTAATGAAGCCTGACCTCCAATCCAAATTAAGGAAGTCCTCACTATGATTTCCTCATAGGGAATCATCTAGCCTCCATTTGAAGATCTCTGTGGTTAAGGAGTTCATTACTTTGTAGGCAGTTTTTCTTAGGTGGTACTAATCTTTGAGAAGGTCTTCCTAGTATTGAACTGTCTCCTCCCTGCTCCTGGCACTTCTCTTTGGGATCATGCAGAGCAAGACCAAGTGAGACCTTTCACGCAAGATGGCTTTTCCTCTATTTGAAGACAATAGCCCGATTCCTTAAATCTTTTCTTTTTCTCAGATTAATTCACCCCTATTGTATGATCTAGTCTCTCCAGTTCTCTCCCCATACTAGCCGCTCTTCTCTCATTGAACTCCCAAATGTTCACCAGTGTTCTTTGTAAAATATGATGCCCAGAACTGAATAATACTATATAGGGAGCTTCACTGAAGCTACAGTATCATTTCCCTGGAGTGTTTGCCTTCTAAGCCTTATCTTTCATTGCTGGGCAAAAGGCTATAGATCTTGTTAGACAAGACTTTAGCTCTGAGCCTCCTGAAAATACACCGTATATTTCTCAGATCAGACTGAGTCTATAGACCATTATCTAATTGCCAATAACTTACTTCCCTTCTCACTTCCATCCTATTACCTCAACCTATTTTAAAAATCATTCTCTTTATTTGAATGTAAAATGTTTTCTTGCCTTCTAGATTGCAAGCTTCTCCAGCTCAGGAGATGTGCCAAATCATTGCAATGTCCCATCCTCCACTCTTACTTCCCTCCCCAGGGTGCCTAGGACTTTGTCCTATCCCCCATAATCTCTTTATTCATTCCTTGTGGACTGATGGGCTATCTAACTGGATCTGAAGAAGTGATTTCCCACCCCTCTTAAATTTCAGTATCCAGCTGTGACCAGCTGGGACTATCCAATCTCCTCTTCCCACTTCTCTAGAGAATGTATTCCCATCTTCATTCATGTCCATGCTTCCCAATGCAATGAACTTGAATTCTGAGCATCCTCTTTCTCCTACTCCCAACTGCTTAAGAAAACCAAAAACTTGAATGGCAAGGCACAACCCAATCACTGCAATTCTATTGAATGTCCCCTTTATATTTATCTGCGCTGGCTTTTGTTAATGAAAATCTCCCAGGTGTGAGTGTACTCCAAGATTGCAATTTGTAGTGAAGGTGGTGATATATCAAACAGATGTTTCCAATTGTGCCGTTATCGAGCTTCTACCCTCTCATGCCATACCCCTCCTTGTTCTGTTCCCTCCCACTCTTCCCTGGGAAGTTGGCAATAAATCAAGGATTTCTTCCTCATATTGTAATCACCAAAATAAGGAGGTGATTTATAAGGAATTCTGAAATACTAAATAGTATGCTGAGCACTTCTATTTAATGCTAGCAATAAGTCAGAGGCCTCCATGTTTATCAGGGTAAGATTGGGAGTGGGGGGAAGAGAAATGTCTCAGACTCTGTTGTTTCCAAATGACAAATGCTCTTTGGTAAGTTGTAGCAAATCAATTATCCACATGTTGTGAACTAACAATTCCTTTTCAGGATGTAGGTTTATGGAAGGCATTAACAAAATATCCTTGGGAAGGAGAGAAACAGAACCCTTCAACTATTTTTCTCACAAAAGAAAAATAAGGAGATGGAATTGGTAAAAATAATAACTTCTTTCAAGAAAAAGTCATCAGAAAATTCTATAAATCAGAGGGCACAGACGTCAAGTGCCTGGAGACAGAACAAACAGTATTTCTCACCTCCCTAAATAAGGAGCAAAAGCTATAAAATGACTGGCAGTCACTTTGCTAGTCTTCAGGTCAGTTGTAGGACAAAATATCTTAGAGCCCTTCAAGCCCTGAGATGCTGTGATTCTGTAGTTCACCCAAGAACTGGGGAACTTTAAGTCTAGTTTTGGAGAAAAGAATTATTCAGAATTGAAAGGGATCTCAGAGGGCATCTACTCCAATGCCTGCCCAAATAAAAATACTCTGACCAACATTGCCTTCAACCAGTTATGCACTCCTTGCTTGAATACCTTCAATCATAAGGATCTTGTTACTGTTTGAGAAATCATGTCCTAATTTTGGGCCACTCTGATTTGTTAGGAAGCATTTCTATAGGTGGATTTTAGATCTAGTTTTTCTGAAAGTTTTACTCCTACATCTGTCCCTGGGACCAAGCTGAACAAATCCAAATCCTTTTTCTTGGGGTGACCCTTGGGATATTTGACAATAGGGATCAACATGTTTTGGTATATTATTGGAGGGATGGTTTAAAGGCATTCTGAAAGTAAAACAGTAATCACCAAAAAAAGGCAGGATGGGGTTGATTAAAAATAGGTTATACCAGGATGATTTTGTGTCCTTTTACAATTAGATGAATAGATTAGAGAAATGATTTAAGACTTATGTCTGGTTTTTAACCATATTTTTTGATAAAAGTCTTTCTTTTAAATCTTTATGGAAAAAGATAGAGATAAGCTCCAATGAGTTAGAATTGGTCAAAACAGCAGACCCAAAGAAGACTAGTGATTAATGGGTAGATAATTAATAGGTAGATATTAACCTGAAAGGAGGTTTCTAGTGGATTGTCTAAAAATCTGCCCTTGGTCTCATGCAGCAATGTGGATAAAGACACTGAAGTCATGCTTACCAAATTTGGGAGGGATAGCTACCAAAGATAATAGAATTAGACTTTAAAAAAGATCTTGACAGAATGGAATGAAGGACTGAATAGAATGATATGAAACTTGAAGAGGGAAAAAATATAAAGATTTATATTTGGATTAAATCCCCCCCCAACTATACAAGTATGAGATGTGAGGGACATGGCTCAACAATAGTTTGTTCAAAGACAAGCTTGTGGTTTAAGTGGTTCACAAGCTTACCATGAATGAAGTGTTTGACATTACATGGCAATCCATAAAGTTAATACTTTTTTAGACTGTATTTATGGACATAGGGTAAAGGAAGTAATAGTTTCAATATATTCTTCTCTGATCAGATCCTACTTGTATTTTTACAAATTACAAATTAATTTTAATTTAAAATTTTTAAAATATTTTTAATTTTAGTTGCCACCTCTTAGAAAGGACACTGACATCCTTTGGCACACCTAGAGAGGAGTGCTGTCTAGAGACTATGACATGAAAGGAGTTAAAGGAGTTAGAGATGGTTAGACTATGAAGGAGGGGGACTGGTAGGTCCTGGAAGGATGATTTCTTTGGGGATTTGAAGAGGGAAGAACTAGGAATAATGGGACAAGTTTGCCCAGAGGCAGATTTCATTGTGGCATAAGGAAAACCTTCCTAATAATTAGACTCTTCAGAATGAAACGGACTGTCCCATGAGGTCATGAGTTCTCTATTCAAAGACAAGATGTGAGAAAGGTTGTCAGAAAATTCAAATTTTGGTCCATATTGAATGAAATGAACTCTAAAGTGAGTTCTTTCAGCTCAAAAATTCAGTTTTTCTGTGTCCTCTTGCTTAACTCTCCTCTTCAGTTCTTTTTTTTTTTTTAAGGTTTTTGCAAGGCAAACAGGGTTAAGTGGCTTGCCCAAGGCCACACAGCTAGGTAATTATTAAGTGTCTGAGACCGTATTTGAACTCAGGGACTCCTGACTCCAGGGCCAGTGCTCTATCCACTGAGCAACTTAGCTGCCCTTCTGCAGTTCTTTCAACCAATTCTTATATGACAAGATGTCCACATTTCCCTAGATTGATCAACCTCTCTGAACAAGATTGTGCTTTTCAGGTATTTGAGAGCTATTACATAGAAGAGGCCTTATACTCGTCCTCTTGGAGTCCAATGGGTAGAAGGAAGAGCTGTGTGTGTGTGTGTGTGTGTGTGTGTGTGTGTGTGTGTATGTGTTTATTGCATTGTAGCATTGTATACACATATTTGTACATGATGTATGTGCATGCAAGTATGTGTGTAAGTACAAGGAGGAAATTGTTAATTGGCATTTATTGTCATCTTAGTTAATCAACAAGCATTTATTTTTATTTTTTTAATTTAAAAAAATTTTTAAATTATTTTAAGGTGATGGAGTTAAGAGTGACTTGCTAAGGTCATTCAGCTAGGTAGTCATTAAGTGTCTGAGGTCAAATTTGAACTCAGGTCCTCCTGACTCTAGGGCCAGTGCTCTATCCACTGCGCCACCTAGCTGCCCCATCAATAAACATTTATTAAGCTCTTATTTACCAGGAAGGCACTGTGTATTTTGGGAATCCAATGGAAAGAATGAAACAATCCTTGCTCTCAGGGAGCTTATATTCTTCCAGGAGAGCATATAGAAAATAAGATAAAAAGAATAAATGTAAACATATTCCAAGAAGTTACCTACAATAGTTTTGGAGGGAGGCCATAAGCCATTGGGGAGGAGAAAATCACATGTAGATGTGAAAAGTGGTGCTGGAAGAGGATTGTATGAGGCAGAATTGAGGAGCGAGTGCATTCCAGGAACGGGGGACAGTTAGTACAAATCACAGAGAAGGGACATAGAGGTTTCCATGTGTAGAAGCTTGGTTGAATTGTGAAACACTCAATGAAAGGAAGGGCCAGCTAATAATTAGAATTGTCCAACAATGCAACGGCCGACTTCCACAACTTCCATGTCACTACTCCTCAAGTAAGAGATGAATTCATCAGGGATTCTTGCATTATATGAAAAATTAGACTAGCTGACCTCTGAGGTCTCCATCTGCTTTGAGATTCTCTGAATGCCAGTCTACTTAAGAGTAAAAGCTTTCAGCACTGACATTTGCATTTCAATAATGATGCTGGTAATTATAAATGATTTTTATCTCTTTGTTAGAATCTTTTCAAGGTTTTCTAGCACACACTGTTCCCACTCCCGCCCCCTGTCAGCACAGTGACTGTACGAGTTGAATATAATGATGGGCCTTGTCTTTACAAATGTCTGGTTACTCTGATTTGTCTGTCTCTAGAATCTTTGGCCTATCTGTTCCCAAGGCAGGTTGAATTAATGAGGTCCAAATGTCTTTAAACCCAGAAAGCAAAAAGCAAAGTTCAGACCACTCAGTCTGGAAAAGGAGACTGAATAAAAAGAGGAACTAGAGGGACAGGAGATTTAAGAGGAAGTAATCGAGAAGGGGGGGGGCATCCAAAGGAAAAAAATGAGGAGAGAGAGAGAAAATGATCAGAAAGTCTCTAGTCAGTGAATATCAGAATTGCAAGTAATCTTAGAACAAAGAATGTTAGAAATGGAAGGACCCTCAACTCTTCAGTCTCCTTCATCTCATTGCCCATTGTTTGCCAATCTTTTGGATTCTTTCTCCACACATCTCACGTTCATCCCATTCTTTCCACTCACATGTTCACCATTCTCCACCAAGATCTTATCACCTCTTGTCCAGACTTGTGCAATAATATCTTGAGTGGTCTCAGGTCTCATCCTCTACAAAACTGCTAACATGGTATATTGTGGAGACTGATATCAGAAGAACTGGATTCAAATCTATACTCAGGCTTACTGTCTCTGGCATCCTGGACAAGTTATAACTTGCCTCAGTTTCTTCATCTGCAAAATAAGGATCATAATAGCATCTACCTCCTAGGATTATTGTGAGAATCAAATGAGATAATTGTAAAGCAATAGTATATGTTAAAACAATGCTAGCTATCATCATCATCTCTTCTTTTTTCTCCTCCTCTTCCTCTTTCTCCTCCTTCTCCTCTTCATTTTCCTCCTCCTTCTCTTCCTTCTTTTTCCTTTACTTCCCTTCTCCTCCTCCTTCTTCTTCCCTCTTTCTTCTTCCTCCTACTAAATCACACATCCACTTTTCAAAAATGTCTAGTGGCTCCCTACTATCTATAGGACTAAATATAGACTCCTTGTTTGACATTTACAGCCTTTTGTCATCTGGTTCTAAGAAGCTTTTCCAACTTATTGTACATTACTCCCTTCTCTCCAGGTTCCAGTTAAACTATTCTTCCTTACATGTGACATTTC
This sequence comes from Macrotis lagotis, assembly GCF_037893015.1. Classification (NCBI taxonomy): domain Eukaryota; kingdom Metazoa; phylum Chordata; class Mammalia; order Peramelemorphia; family Peramelidae; genus Macrotis; species Macrotis lagotis. The sequence goes on from NC_133660.1 coordinate 240,118,040, forward strand.
AGTTCTTTTCTCTAATCTCTGTTGCCTCTCTGGAAGCAGCTCCCTACTGGCCTCCACCAACTAGAATTCTTCCTGCAATGAGGCATTCCCTGATCCCCAAACCCCTACAGCTCTGCATTCCCTCCTGAAATTACTTTGCATTTACTTATCTTTGTATATGTTGTTTTTCTGATAGAATGCAGCTCCATGAAGGCACAAACTGTTTTGTTTTTACCTTTTCTATCCCCAACACTTCACACATTACCTGGGACTAGTGAACACTTAAATAAATGCCTTTTGATTGATTGATTGTGCAAAGTGAGATGAATTCAAAACCAGTAGAGACTCAAAATTGAATCCCATCTCTGACACTTAGTAGTTGTGAGTTACTATGCTCTTAGTTTTCTTATCCACAAAATGGTGTCACAAGGAGGGACTGTGATAAGAATCAAGTGAAAAAATGCATTTAATCAACCTAAGCACCAGTTAAATATTAGCTTTTCTAAGCTGACACATAGCAAGGTTTTCATGGAGATAATATCAATAGAATTTTGCAACTGATTCTCTATAGCCCATCTTCTCAATCACACAACTGACAATTGTGACTGAGAGGTGTAGAGAATATGTTTCCAAAGTGTCTATTTTTGTTAGTTTTTTAAGAAAGCATTTAACTCAAGAAGAATATTGTTCAGTCTTGAATGCCCTTGTCAGACAGGATATCTTCTATTCATATATTAAGGTCATCCCACATGCCATGATGTATGACAATGGGCAATGGAATTAACTTTGTGCAGTGATCTGTTGAATGTTGGCATTAAGAGACATAAAACTGGAAGTTACACACTTACCTCTGATGTTTTCCAAAGTCAAACAGAATGGAACCTTGTGGAATCCAAACAAAAGAAAGATGGAAGTAAAACTGGAAAGGACTCTGTAGACCATCCGGGACAATGTTCTTTGTATAATAAGGATCTGAGAGGTTTGGTATTCTGTACACAGTCATACAGTTAATTTGTTAGGTAGCACATTCAAAACCAGGACCTCTGTCTTCTGATCTCATAGTCCATGGATTTGTTGTTGAGTCATCTTTGATTCTTCATGACTCCATTTTGGAATTCTCTTAGCAAAGGTACTGAAGTGGTTTGCCTTTTCCTTTTCCATTTCATTTTAGAAACTGAGGTAAACTGGGTTAAGTGGGTTAAATGATTTTCCCAGGGTCACACAGCTAGTAAGTATCTGAGGTCACCTTTGAACTCAGGTCTTTCTGAATCAGGCCTGGTACTTTATCCCACTGTGTCAATTAGCTGCCTACTCACACTTATACACCATATCAAATTGATGCTAAATGTCTCTAGATCCTCCCATTTGCATATGACAATGTATAAATAAAACCAAATCCCTGAATACTACAAAATTTTTTTTCAGTGAAATTTATACCCATGTGAAAGATATTTCTAGTAGTCCACAGTGGATAAACAAATTAGATGAAAAATTCATATTATCCAGAAATGATATCCAGCTTGCCCATTGAGAAGGAGTAGAAGATTGGGTCAGTTCCTATTTAATGATTCCAAATGATCCTTATCTCTTAACAACAATATTCTATCAAAGTAGATATGCATAAAATATATATTTTTGCATGTGACAGTGAATGTTTTTGTAATAAAGGCAATGTACTACCAAAGAAAGATGTTTGGATTAATATCAATGGTGCATTGGTAAATGTTTAATGACTGACTCTTTGTAAAAAATGTGCATGGGGCACACTTTTCATTTTAATCTGCATTGCATCGCTTTAATAAAAGTCAGCAAAATAACATGATTTGTAGCATTTGTCAGTTTCCAAATGTAAATATCTTCACTGAAAAATTACTAATTGCCCTTTATTAGTTGACTTGAGCTGGCTTCGGCATGGCCCTGTATGCTGCCTCAGGCACTCACTGTGTGACCCTGAGCAAGTCAGCTACTCTTCATCAGTCTGTGTAGCATGAGGGGATAGAAGTCTAATAGATATGAGTGAGCCAACCACAACAGAAGGCCATTGGCATTATTTTGGCTCTTGGAAGATAAGTAGCATCTATAGCCAGAATGGAATTTTTGACCAGTCTGGTCACTTTATGATCGCTTCTATAAAAAATCAGGACTCTTCACGTCCTCCATGAGGCTTTTTCCTTGTTTTTTTTCCAGCTTTTTGTTTCTCCCTGCCTCCCCCTCCTACAAAGTACCTTGTATTTCCTTTAGCTGTATTTATGTATGTACGTGTTGTGTCCCCTATAGAATATGAGCTCCTTGAGGGTAGGGATTAGTGTCTTCTTGGACTTTTTAATTCCCTTAACCTGACACTTAAATAGGTTCTTAATAAATGATTGTTGATTGATTTACAGTCTCTATATCCATATCTATATATCTATTCCATATTGACCTCCACATTTTTATACCTATATCTATATCTATACCCACATCTTGATCTGTTTCTATTCATATCCATGTCCATGTCCACGTCCATGCCCAATGTCTATGTCTATGTGTATGTCTAATCCATATCATCTAATTTCTATCTATCCATATCCATAGTTATCTGTAGCTCTACAGCCATTTCTCTATCTCTAACTCTATGTCTATCTCTATCTCAAATCTATTGCTATTTCTATATAGCAGTCTTTTCTTGTTCCTACATTCTTTTTTGAAGAGGAGATTGGGTGTGAGCTTTTTGCCAGCTTCCTGTGTTTTAACCCAGCACTTAAAACCACTGTTAGCAAACATCTTCACTTGGAGTTTGTGAAATGTTACAGGAAGAATTATTTTGGGAGACTCTGCATCTACTGGAGGGTAGGTGCAGGGAGGAGATCATAAGGGGAAGAGGCTATTAATGTAGCCTCTGCTGAGAAATAAGGAAGTCTGGGTAAAGAAAAGTCACCACAAAAGCACCAGTTGTTGGTGCAGTGGAAAGGATCTTGGACTGGGAAGCAGAGGACCAAGGATCTGTCCCAGATCTGCTGTTACTTTACTGAGTATCCATAGGTCTTACTTATAAAATGAGTATTTTAGTCTCTCGTTCAATGTGGTCTCTGTGCCTCCTGTCCTGTGGTACAGTGAATAGAGTGCTGGACCTGGAATCAGGAAGATGAGTTTAAATTTAACCTCAGACTTACTAGCCATGTGACTCTGAGTAAGTCACTTAGCTGCAACCTACCTTGGTTTCCTTATCTACAAAATTGAGATTATGATTAATACCTATCTCCTCAGGTTGTTGTAAAGATAAAATGAGACATTTGTAAAATGTTTTGCAAACCTTTAAAACATTATAGAAATATTATTGCTGTTTATAATTGAGCCCCTGGAAATCAGACCTTCCCTGCTGACATACATTTCTGCATTCTGCTTCATTTGCCCGAAGTAACTTTACCAGCTGGTTGTTAAGGTCGAATCTACCATTCACTGGTGAAGACTGGACCACCTGTCTTATCTGTCTAGTCTTTCCATGAGTCTCATAACTACATGGCAGGTACTAGCTAGAATGGGTGGTGTTTGGTCTGGTAACTGCTTGTCCCCACTGCAATGGAATAGGGTGGGCTGTGACTGGGTCCCCTTCATAGGTGTCAGGGCCAGTCCCTTAGAATAAGATTAGGTAAAATCTAGTTAGATGAGCCCTAGATAGGGACAGAGAATGGAATTGGGGACACATTTTCAGATGGTAGATCATGTCTAGAACTGAGTGTGTGGTAGAATAGGCAGAAGCATTGCTATCAGGGACCAGAAAGGCCAAGGGGACGGCAAACTGAAGCCAAAGTTCCCAGCGGAAGTGAGTTGGAATAGGGTGGGCTGTGACTGGGTCCCCTTCATAGGTGTCAGGGCCAGTCCCTTAGAATAAGATTAGGTAAAATCTAGTTAGATGAGCCCTAGATAGGGACAGAGAATGGAATTGGGGACACATTTTCAGATGGTAGATCATGTCTAGAACTGAGTGTGTGGTAGAATAGGCAGAAGCATTGCTATCAGGGATCAGAAAGGCCAAGGGGACGGCAAACTGAAGCTGAAGTTCTCAGCGGAAGTGAGTTGGGCTAATGGAGGCTGCCTCCTTGAACTCCTTTGAATTGGGATGATTAAGGGGAGATTGATACCTCCAGATTTCTTGTCCAGGAATCTTTGGTATATAAAGATGGAGGTAGTGCTTGTCCTTAGGGTGCAAAGATAATTCTCTTATGCACTAAGTTCAGATGGGAATGATCTTGGAGTATTAGGATCATTAATTTGGAGTTACAGAAGATCTCAGAGGCCACGTAGTTCAATTCTTTACTTTTTACAACCAAGGAAACTGATGCCATGAGAAGTTAAATACCTTGATCAAGGTGATATAAGTTCTCCTGGTTCTGTACTCTAGGGATGTGTTGAAGAAGTTTAATACCTCTGTCCCTTAATAGTCCCTCAAATACATCGATTATGTCTCTGCCCACTTAAAAAATTTCTGATTTCATACAGGAGAATCCTCCATGTGGCTGAAGATATCAGTCCACAGCTACTACAGAAAGTGATTTCAAGTTATGCTATAACCAAGAACATTCCTCAATCCCTTCCTGCTTATGGCCAAACCTTTGGAGTTGGGCTTTCCCAGACTTAATTTTATTGGTCTTAAGGTGACAGACACATAATTCATGACCAGGTTAGAATCTGAGGTCCTCCTAGTCCTTGTGCTTTGCTAATATTGCCTTGAGAATTCAGAGTCCACTCCATGAGGAAGCATCAGAGAGAGAATTTTAAATTGGGGGAAAAAAATCAAGGCAACAAAAAGAATTAGAAGAGAAGCTTGTTATCTATGAACTTCAAATATTGATCATTGGAGGGGAAAAGGGAGATCCTGGGTCCTGAACAGAAGATGCCTTAGCATTCCCAGTAGCCACAAGGGCAGCCCACTACTGATGAGGCAGCAATGATTCTGTCCCTCATCTGGGAGTGTCATATGGTGGGAAATCTCCAGCTCATCTCTTTGTCTCAGCTGGTTCTCTTCCAATTAAGATGAAAATAGCTGGTGTATTTATATTCATTTCTTGGACCTACAATTCATGCCCCATTTCTCAGAAGCTGCTTGCATTATCTTTTGCTGTTATCTGCTCATTTATTCTTCTGGAAACATATATTTGCATATGGGATGGGTTGAGAAATGTTTCTCCACAACCTACTCCACCCCCTCTGGAGAGCAGTGGCCTACATATATGCTCCTGGGGATGGGGATGGGGTGAGGAACCAGAAGCAGTGGTGCAGAGGTAAAACAACTCGGGGCACAATTTTGATTAGGAAGAGTAGGCACTATGATCTTCACCTTTATGTAGGTTTCATTGGAGATTAGGTCCCTTAATAGGTCTGCCACGAAATAGGACACTGGGTGAGGGGGGGGGTTAAATATTCCTCCCTGGGGAAGGATGTTGATGTTCCCTTTCCTGGATGTTGATACCTTGGGGCAGAACCTATTTGCTCCTTCCTAGTTATAGCACTGGTGGAATGTCTTCTGACTAACCCTTCTATCTGTGCATGGGGAAATATGTATGGGTGTCTAGGTTGAAGGAAGACAAAATAAGTATGGGCCAAATACCTCCCACTGTGTGTAACACCAGTAATCCACCATCTTACCCCCATTTCCAACCTAGGGTTCTATAAGTATTAATAATCTATTGATCTGATCCCTACTTATTGGGATCCATAAGTTCACTCATTGATAGAGTATCCTGGTCTTTAAGCAGGCTGATCTTTGGTCTTTCCTCCCAATTGGTTAATTAAGGGTCTTAACATCTGGACTCTGAAACAGTGCTCAGAAAGTGACTAGATATACTATCCTATGCTTGGGAAGCTAGAGAGAAGTCATTGGTTTGTTGGGCTTATGGGGGCACTTAACAGAGTCTGAGTCTAGCAGGGCATGGTTTTGATAATCTAGCTTTAGAGATTCTATATGGGATTGCCAAGTGTTCTCAGATCTATCGATCAATATATTGACTGATGTTTAGTCAGCACTAAACTTTGAGATCAGTTTGTCCTGCTGATAATAGAATGGTTGCTGCCTAATTAATGAGGGATTGATGGGATTAGGACTTAGTGATTTTGGCACCAAAGAAACAGGTCAGTAGCTTTTTTTTTTGATGAAATGCTCACTATAAAACATGATAATGATGAGGATGTTTGTCCTTCATTCTCAAAGAAGGCCATGACATCAGGAAGGTGATGCTGTGATAAGCACATGAATTGGATTGGAGTGAGGGGGGCTGTGCTAAGTCACCAGCCTCACTTTCTTCTGAGTCATCTGAGTCCAGTGGCCAAACATGGATCAGGGTGTCTGGAGATTAGCTTCGATGCCAGGCAGTCAGGGTTAAGTGACAAGTGGCAAGTATCTGAGACTGGATTCAAATCCCTGTCCTGACTTCAAGGCCAGTGCTCTAACTACTGCACCATTTAGTTGCCCTAGGTCTACTACTATGAGATCTATAACCAAAAGAAATAGGGAAAAGACTCATATGTATAAAAGGCTCTTTTTTAAATTGATGAAGAATTGGAAATGGATACTTTCATGTTGGAAATTATGTTTGGAAAATTCAAGAAGTCTCATTATCAATTATGATAATATACCACATGTAAATAAGACTTTTCCCATTTGCAAAGTACATTATTTCATAGCCCTATGAAGTCAGGTTTTACATATAAAAAATTGAGGCTGAGAGAAATGACATCAGGTACCCAGAGTCAGAAAGATTATGAAACATTTGGGTGTGCAAGTTACCTGGGATGAAGTAAAATAGACACATTTATTGACGTGAAATGATCCTTACAACTTTTGACTTCCTTGCAAAACTTTTAATAAGCAATATGTCTCCTTTTATGACATTTGTTTCACATGATTTGGCATTGAATTCACAAGATTTTGACACATCTTCCTTTATTCTTCATATTTAATAGTTTTGTATCATTTCAAAAGTGAGATAACAATTTGTTGTTCAGTCATGTTTGACTCTTAGTGATTCCATTTGGGGTTTTCTTGGCAAAAATATTGGAGTGGTTTGCCATTTCCTTCTCCAGCTCATTTTACAGAAGATGAGTCTTCCCAACTTCAAGCCTGGCACTCAATCCACTGTGCCACCTAGCTGCCCCATAATATAGTAATGGTCACCATTATATAAGTATTTTAAGGTTTTAAAGGACTTTGCTTATGCTATCTCCTTGGATATTATTATTGTGGTCACTGGGTACTTTGTTTTTTTTGGTTCTTGTTCTTTCACTTCCTATCCATTCCTACAAATCTTCCCCTGCCCTGGGCTCCTTCACCATAGCATACTTGCTTAGTAGATTCTACTACCATCTCCTATATTGAAGGTCATAGACAACCCCCCCCCCCATATCTTTTGAAAATTATTTGATGATTTGTTTAAAGGTGTTTGAAATATTTTATTTATTTGTGACTTACATTTGTAACCAGGAGTGTTAAAACCAGTACTTAGATATTTGACCGGGTCTGATGGTTGCTATGGAAACAACTAAATGAAAATTAATCATTAAATCCCTAGCAGCTAAAAGTGTTGATGAGGGGAGAAAGCATTATTTAGGTCAAAAGATGAGAGTACGGGACAAAGGATAGGACCTTATAAGCTTATCGGAGTCTCTCCTTTGGCTTTCAAGGTAAAGAGTTTATAGTTTAAATTAAAGTGAATATTTTAATGTAATAGTTCCCAAACCCAGCAATGTTAGACCAAACAATGTTAGAATCAGAAGAGCATTTCCTTATCTAGGACTAGGGTTTGGGAGACACCCTTTCATCCTCTCCATTTATCTTTGTTGGAAACAAAGTCCTTTGGGGAGTTCAGGATGGCTGTAGAGGAAAATCTGTGAGAGCTTTTGAAGAGTCATGTAAATGACCCAGAGAGGCCAGAAATATTAGAATTTATGATTTGAAATGACTATTCATCATTCGGGAGAGATTAAGTAGGATTGGTGCCAGTTAAATATACGTGGAAAAGTTACCCTAATTGTACCTACTTTACTACAAAGATAGTCTAATATTTGAATCAAGTAAATGGTGTTGGTAATCCCAGTGAGGAAATTCCCTCTACCAAAACAGATTAGCACTTCTCTGAAGCAGAATTTTAGAGACTTGGCGGGGGGGGTGTGTGGCAGCACTGAGATATATCACACAGGGTTATACAGACAATGGTGTCAGATGTAGCACTTGAACCCAGGACTTCCTGATTCTTGAGGCGTCAAACTCATGGAGAGGCTGTGTTGCTGATAGTAAAACTCCAGAGTAGATTAAAATGTAATTAGGGAATGTTAACCAAAATAAAGAAAAATACAATATGGCACCAGTAATATTAATATATAGCTTTCTAAGTCAATCTATAGCTGGCATGAATTAGTTTCACAGAGAAAACCCAAGTGAATTATTCTCTTTGAACCAGTTAATCATAACTATGAAAGGCAACAAAGTCATGACCAAGATAATACCATCCACTTGGTGACAGTTTATTCTTACTGGAATACAATGATCTTGAAAGGTAAAAATGTCCTCTAGCGTGCTAGTTGTGTGTGTGTGTGTGTGTGTGTGTGTGTGTGTGTGTGTGTGTGTGTGTGTGCAAAGCAATGGGGTTAAATGACTTGCTCAAGGTCACACAGGTAGGTAACAATTAAGTGTCTGAGGCCAGATTTGAACTCAGGTAGATCCTCCTGACTCCAGGGCTGGTGCTCTATCCACTGAACTACCTGGCTGCCCCTAAGATGCTGGTTTTGCAGACAAAAAGTAAGGAGTGATGCAAAGGTTGTACAAATCAAGACATCTTTGGAAGTCAGACAAAAAACTGATGAAAATGTCTTCCATCTTGATTCCTAATTTCTAACAAAGGATTCCCTTTCTTTGGACATTTCTAGAATCACTTTGACTTTTTAGACTTGGTGCTTATCATTTGTGGGAAAATGTCTGTTTGGCTCAGTGGCACAACAAATAGAATGTAGGATCTAAAGGTAGGAAGATCCAATTTCAGATCTGATCTTAGATACTGGTAGTGTGATACTAGCAATTCACTTAACTTCAAACTGCTTCATTTCCCTGATTTGTAAAATGTGGATAATGTTAGCATAGGCATCGAGGTGGTGAAGGATAAAGTTCTAGGTCTAGAGTTGGAAAGACTTGAATTCAAATCCAGTTTCAGATACTTTCTAGCTGTGTGATTCCAGGTGAATCACTTAGCCTCTATTTGCCTCAGTTTTTTCAGTTGTGAAAATGGGTATAGTGACAGAACCACCTTATGAAGTTGCTGTGAAAATTAAATGAAGTAATATTTGTAAAACACTTAACACACTTCTTGGCACATAATAGGTCATATTTAATTGGGGTTTTCTTGCCAAAGATACTGAAATACTTTCCATTTCCTTTCTTAGCTCATTTTACAGATAAACAAACTGAGATAAACAGGGTTAAATGATATGTATAGGACCATACAGCTAGAGTGTCTGAGATCATATTTGAACTCATGAAGATAAATCTTAGTGATTCCACACTCAGTGCTCTATCCATTGTATCACCTAGTTGCCTAGTAATTAGTGGGGACCTAATAAGTGCTTTTTTCCTTCCTTCCTATTTTTCTAGATTAGATGTTTATTATTTGAGGACATCAGTCTGGTATGGAGGAAATGATTAAATATTTTATTCCTATTATTTTCTCCAAAGACTCCTTGCAGTTCTCCTCTAGTCTCTGATATTAGCTCCAGGGTTACTCAGCAGCAATATATAACTCTAATTCTAACATTTTGGGTTTTTCTGCTCTCTTTCATCTTTAGAACTCAAATTGCATTCATGTCTACTCTTACCCCTTTGGATGGAGAGTTGGGGGGCATGGGAATTTTAGCATTACTAGACATATTATAGAGGTAAAGATTGATTCTTAGAGAGGGGAGGCAACTTATTACCTAACAGAAACTCAGCATTTACACCCTCCAAGTACCCTGAACAGCAAGAGGGTCTCTTATCATATCAGAGTTGCTGACAAGCATTCTGGCCTGAATTCTAGGATTTCTGCTACATCTCACTTCCCCCTGCCTCTGTGGGTGACACTGGGGGAGTCAGCCCTTTTAAGGATTGTATCTGTTTATTTATTTGAAAGCCTGAAGAGTGTAGTAGAAAGAATTGACTTCTGGTGAATTAGGGTTTTGCTTTAGCTCTACAATTTATTCTCTGTACAAGCAAGCTAATTTTCAGGTTTTTTTTGCCATAAAATTTGGATTTGGGAACCCTTAGGCCATTCCTCTTCATGGAGTCTTTCCTTCTCTCTTCTCCAATTCAACAAATATTTATTAAATGTTTGTAGATCACTAGTCTTCACCATCTACAGTCTTGCTATACCCTTTGGATCACTGGGCCTTGCCATGTGCCCTGATGCTATACCCTAAGAATGCTCAGGAATTGCCATACACCTTATAGCTTTACTGCCTTTAAGGGTGGCTTTGCTCATTAGAATATAAGCTTCTTGGTAAAAGGGAGTGTCTTTTCATTTTTGTATTTTCCATGCTTAGTACTTGTTTGGCGCATAGTAGGTACCCAATAAATAGTTTTTCATTTATTGTTCATTCATGTGCAAAGTGTTGTATTAGTTCTTTGAGATCCACTAATCTCTGCCTTCAAGGACTTTACATTCTACTAGCAGAGAGGAAAATATCAATATGGCATTCGCCATATGCTATAGGTCATACAGGGCAGGAAATAAAAGAGGAAAAGTCAAGAACAAAAGGAGTATTTGAGGAGAGAGAGATCAGTAACAGCTGGGAAGATGGAAGGGGGTGCTTCCCAGAGTAGATAGCGACTAGACTGAGCGTGAAAGGATAATAGATTCCCAAATCCTAGATTAGGAGGGTGTATATTATAGGCACTGGGGAGGCAAAGAGATGAAAATTCTGACACCAGATTTAGGGAATAGATCAATATGACTAAAATGTAGACTATCTAAACAGAGGCAGGCTGGGCCAGATTGGACAAGGTTTTAAATGCCAAGGTTTAGAATTTTATATTTTATCCCAGAGGTAAGAAGGAGTCCCTGAAGTTTTTTGATCAGGGGTATGACAAGGTAAGATTCACACTTTACTTCTACAACCCTTTGAGATGGTACCTGCCATCGGTGACCTTCTAGACTTGACTTCCCAGAAGCTCTTGTGGAATTGAGGAGAGCAATTGCACAGCAGTACCAGTTTGGACTCTGCTCACCTTCACAGGTGGCCGTTCTCACAGAAACCCTCACCAGCTGGCTAGTTACCCCCTCTGTAACCCTGAGGTAAATCTGACCCTATCGTGTCTCTACAACTGCTAAAATTGTCTTTACTTCATTTCTCTATCATTCCCATTCAAGGCATGACTGGAGCCACTTGGGAACTGGTGTGTTGTTCCAGATGAGAAATTTGTAATGACTACATAGTCTTTCAGGAGAGAGAGAGAATCTTCAAATGTTTATCACCGTGTAAGCTTCACAATAATAACTTCTCTGACTGGTCGTCTTAATGGGCACCCACCAGAATACTAAGAGTGTCTGCTTTGCTTGGGGCCCTTAATTCCATCCTCAGGGAAGGTCTGGTTGACTCACTTTGACAACCTAAATGTGAAAAATCTAGCAGGACATATTTCATATGACAACGCCTTGCTTTCTCTCGCTGCCTCGCTCTGTCAGCAAAAAGGTTATATTTCAATCTCTTTTATGGTATTTATTACCAGCAGAAGGAATAGATGTATTCTGGGTGTTCAACGACTTGTCAAAACAAGCTTGGGAAAAACTCCCTGAGGCTTGGCATTGGTATCTCTTTGTGAGCAGGGATGGTGAGCTGGTATAGGCAGCAGTGAAAGAAACAAGAGAAAAAGAGGAAAGACAGGCTGAGTTTAGGGTTCAAAGCCACCACAATTGTGGAATTAGCAGAAAAGGATCAAAGAGGCAGAGATTGGGTGCTTCTTTCTCTTTTGGTCCAACAAGTGTATAATCTTGAATCACAGTCAGAGCTTCTGACTGAGCCACTTATCTACCTATGCTAAATTCTCAGGATCAGACCAATAAGTCAGGAAGACCACCATCTTTATGTATTTGTTCTCTGGGAACAGCTGGATGTTGTTGGAAGCATTGTGAAGGGGTAAATATTTTATGGCAGATTAGCTAACTGTGGCATATCTAATAACTTCCTGGGGAGGAAACCAATTCTAGAGTCACTGGTACTTATACTCAGAGCAGCATGGGACCCTAAGAACATGAGAACCTGGGGCTAGAGCCTTCAGAAAACACGAAGTCCCTATCTCACTGGTTAACTAGCTGATTGTTGGTGATGTTTGTCTTTCCCTCTTGCCACCAGGGAAGTGATGCCATGACATACTAGTGATGTGGATTTAAATAAGGGAGGGATGTGCAAATTCTCCTGCCTCACTTTTTCCTTTGAAGGCATTTGGGTCTACTGGTCAGCTATGGATCAAAATAATGGGACATGACCCTGTGTGCAGTGGGAGACTTTGGTCTTTATCAGGTCCCAGTTTGACTGAAGCAATGCTCATTCCATGAGTATGACAGGTAAGAACAAAATAAATCAAAGAGTGGCCTTTTTTGCATAGTTAAAAAACCCCCCAACAATCACAGAAGAGAAGATCCTTAGGGTTTCTGGCTAAAACAAACAATTGCGATCTTACTTTCACTCTGAGTCAGTCCAAACAATGGCCAAGAGGTGTTGGCTTGGAACCTATTGTTGGTCAACCAATGAGAACCAGAGGCTCTGGAGGAGGAAGTACTTTGCATAGCCCTCCTGCACTTAAATCCAATTCACTTGCATTCTTAAGATCCAGATTAAGACTAGAAGGAAGAGAGAAGGCTGAATTCTGCTTGGGAGACTCTGCAGTAGTTTCAATGATATCAATCAAATTCCTAAAATGAAAAATCATTCATTAATATGCCAGTATTCTCTTGGTAATGAGCTATGACTGTGAATGATAGAACAATACACTACCAAAAGAATCATGGATGTAGGTAACCGTAAGGGCAAGCTATTTACAAGGACAATGAGTATGTCTTTCAAATGAATAGTGGTAGAAGATAAATCATGAGCATTTATAACTAAAAAAATAAAATGAACTGGCCACACAGATGAACCTTTCAATTGTTGTCCTGATATCTATTAAATGTTAAAAGATCTAGGGCTAAAGGGTAAAATACTTCTAGCATGTTAGGAATGTGTTGAATATGCAAATAAGGCTATGAACATGTCATCATGGAGGAGAAAGGAAGGATAGGTTAGGATCTGCATTTTTGGAGGTGGATTACAGATCCATCGAAATATCTTAATTAGAAATGGAAGAACCCTTATGTATCACTAAATTCAATCTCTTATTTTACAATTTGGGAAATTGAGGAGAAGGGACTGGGATGATATGATATAATGAATTAATTGTATTATCAAGATTAGAAGTTTGGTTTTCCATTTTCCTATTCAGTGGGATTTCTCCCACACCAAAATGCCTTGGGAAGTAGCTAGATAAACATAATCAATAATTGCTAATAAATATTATTAAGTATTTACTATTTGTCAGACACTGTTAGAAGTCTTGGAGATACAAATATGAATAAAGAAAGACAATCTCTGTCTCGTAATTTGTAATTGTAAGGAGTTTGATGTTGATGATGTGTTTTGTCCTTCATTCTTGAAGAAGACCATGACATTGGGGAGGTGATGCCATGAAAAGCACATGAATTGGATTTGAGTAAGGGGGGCTGTGCTAAGTCACAGGCTCACTTTCTTTTCTAGATCCATCTGCATCCAGTGGCCAGATATGAATCAGGATGACTGAAGATGACTTTGGATTTGAGGTAATCAGGGTTAAGTTACTTATCCAGGGTCATATAGCTAGCAAGTATCAAGTGTCTGAGGATGGATTTGAACTCCCATCCTCCTGACTCCAAGGTCAGTGCTCTAGCCACTGTACTGCCTAGCACCTAAGGAGCTTACAATTCAAGGAAAGAAGACAGTATCTATAGGGAAGCTGAAAAACTGAGAGGAGGGGAAGTGCCCCATATAAGGGGGCATGGTAGAGAAGTCTCAAAGTAGTATAGCTAGGTTAGAATTGAGGATAGTCTTTCTTTCCTTTCTCCTTGAATGAGCTTTTTGGCCTTCATGGCTCTCCCTTCCAATGAGAGTAGCTCATTATGTTGATGTAGAGTACCAAGGTTTATGGTGTGAAATGATGAGGTATTTCCAACAATGAGCTTCCTGGAACTTGCTGAAAAAAAAAATCAGAGAAATTCCAAAGTAGTACAGCTAGGTGAGAATGAGCTCTTACTTTTATCTTACTATCTTCTCTAAGCCTACTAAATTCTTACTATGCATCACACACTGTGCCAAATATTGGTTAAATAAATAAATATGAGCAACTCAAGGAATCTATATTGTAATGAGAAAAGACAAAATAAACGGGAAACTGGAAAGGGAGGGCTATGAGCAAAACCATGGTGTTGTGATGCTTAGCAAGTGAGTTGGAGACTTCCTTGCTCAGATCCAAGTAAGATAATGTAATAGTTTGCTAGTCAGAGCCCAGGGTGATTTCGAGGGTGGAGTTCAAAATTCTAATGAGGTGGCAAGAGTGACCATAATGAAGAAGGGAACAGTAGGCAGCATTTTCTTTTTGTGGTTCATGCTTTCTTCTCCAGAACAAATATTTCCCCTACCTGTAATGGAGTAGGGTGTGCTTTTTTATTATCTCAGAACCCTGATCATCCTATGCTGGATCAGTTCCAGCATGTCAATGCCTAAAATTTGGCACACTTGATCAAATGTAACACCCCAGATATAGTCTCATGACTTTATGGCAGAAAAGAGTGAAATAGACTACCTAGAGAGCCCTGATTACTCACTGAAACTCTTTGAGTGAAGGTTGGCTGACTTTTCAGGGATTTTGTACAGAGAATTCCTATTTGAGAAAATAGTAGACTAAGTGCCCCTGGGGTCCCTTCTTACTCTGAGATTCTAATTTTGTATGTATGTGATTCTTATGGATGCAGCAGTCTCTTTAGGAAATGTATCAGTTAAGTCTCTGTAGAACTGGTGCTTTGTAAAAAAACCTGTAGCAAACATGACCTGAGAGCAGATGGCAGAATAGTTATGTTCTCCATCGAATCCCTTGTCACCCCTTCTCTATAGATAGGAGGCAGAGTAATATTTGTCCTTCATTTTCGAAGAAGAGCGACCACAATATCAGGGAGGTGATGCCATGACAAGCATGTGAATTGGATTTGAGTGAGAGGGTGTTAAGCTAAGTCACTAGCCTCATTTTCTCCTCCAAAGTCAACTAGGTCCAGTGGCCAGATATGAATCAAGTTGACAGGAGATGACCCTGGATGCAAGGCAAATAGGGTTAAGTGACTTGCCCAAGGACACATAGCTACAGTGAGAGTCAAGTGTCTGAGGCTGGATTTGAACTCCTGTCCTCCTGACTCTAAGGCCAGTGCTCCATCCACCATCTAGTACTGAAAGGAGAATTGAGAGATCTGAGGTTGATTCTCACCCCGTCCCTAATTCAATATGTGACCTCAGATAAGTCCTCTCCTCACATCCAGGGCCATCTCCTGTCATCCTGATTCATATCTGGTCACTGGATCCAGTTGACTTTGGAGGAGAAAATGAGGCTAGTGACTTAGCATAACACCCTCTCACTCAAATCCAGTTCACATCCTTGTCATGGCATCACCTCCCTGATATTGTGGTCTTCTTTGAAAATGAAGGACAAATATTACTCTGCCTCCTATCTATAAAATGAGAAAGTTGGGCTATATCTTCTCTGTGATCCCTCCTTACTTTGACTAGTGTTCTATGATTCAAACACCAATTTGCTTCCTTGTATAGCCCTGGAAAATGTGGACTACAAAAGGTGGACCTGTCCATGGTGTCATACTTCCATCTCACTTCCTCTGTAATCTGCTTGCTTGGCCCTTTCTTGATTTAGCTGATTTCCTCAGACTCTACTTCCCTCCTTCTGACCTTAGGTACACACCTCATGCTTCCAGATCTATTTTCCTGGAATTCATTCTCTTGATGCTTTGAAGCTGTTTATGGGGATTAAATGAAAGCACTGGGGGGGGGGGGTTGTTTATTTAGTTCAGGAAAGAGAAAGGGGGGGGGCAGCATGACAGCCATCCTTATGTGGACTTGTGAAAAGATTAGCCTCATTTTGCTTGACCCCAGGGGGTGTAAGCACAACTAGGGAGATGACAAAAATGCTGATTTCTTTTGTAGAATGAAGAAAAACTTCCTAACAATCAAATCTGTCTAAAAAAGGACTGACTAATCACTTTGGAGATAGTTATTCACACTGAAGGTTTTCAAATGGAAGCTACATGATCACTTGTTGGGAGTTGAAAGACCCTAGATCTAGGACCAGATGATATGACCTTATATCCATTTAGTCAATTCCTCATTTCACCCATGAGGAAACTCAGAAGAAACCTGCCAATAAGATTACTAGTGTCAGCAGCAGAATTTGAATTCAAGTTTTCTTGACTCCAAGACCAGCAATTGATAGCCAATGTACAATATATGCTCAAAGGATTCCAGTTCAAATGTGGGTTGAACTTGGTGCTCTGAGAGGTTCCTTCCAACATCAAGATTTTAGTTTTTATATATAGTATCTGAGGCTCATTCTCTTTTGCTTAAATGGATATATGTCCTTTCCATGAATTATGCTCTTTCTTATTTGCCTCTTTCCATTATGTTTGGCTAGGATCTTTCCCCTCTACTGGGCCATATGTGACTCTTGGTTTTTTTGGAGAGGGGTTTCTTTCTCTCATGATTCGTGGTACAAGGTCTTGAGATAGCACCAGCAGTTCCTTGGAGGTGACAGACTCCCTGTGCCCTGTTTCTGAAGTTCTTGAGGGGGAGTGAAGAACTGGCTGTTCCTTTGTACTTCTTCTCTTGCTTCTTGCCAGCCTCATCTCCAGTTTGGGTTTTCTAGAAGTGAATACTCTCAGGATCATAATATTGAGAATTATAAGGGAATGATTATAGAGATGATGTCACTCTTCATTTTACAGATAAGAAAATCGAGGCATAGAGAAGGGATAATTTAAATTATTTCCAGGGTGCAGATTGTACCCAGGATCCTTTGACTCCAAATCCAGTGCTCCACTAAGAAATAACCAACCCCCCTCATGAACACTGCATACTGAAGAGAATTCAAGTAGATTGACAGAAAAACAAGCTTTCATGTCATTTAATGGGGACTGGACTCAATGGTCTCCATGGTCCCTTTCAACTATAAATTTATGATCCTATGATCCCTCTGCATGAATTATGTCCTTGTTGGCTTGCTGACCAAACTTACTCTGCTGAGTGGATTACTTAAATCCTATTTAATGGAGAGGAGGCTTTGATTCCCCTGACCCTGCCTGCAGGTTGGCAGTATGACTTTCATTGCTGACTAA
Organism: Macrotis lagotis; assembly: GCF_037893015.1. NCBI lineage: Eukaryota > Metazoa > Chordata > Mammalia > Peramelemorphia > Peramelidae > Macrotis > Macrotis lagotis. The sequence continues at coordinate 240,135,469 of NC_133660.1, forward strand.
TTTAATTGCTGTCTTGGACATCAAAAGCAGAGCCTGAACACTGTCTGCAAAAAATCTGCCATTTAATTTTCTGCTTTCCCTTCCTGGAAATGGGGATGGGGGGAATAAGTCAGTGTTAAGCCCCATTGACTGCCTGGAGAGTAGCAGGTAGAGATATTGTACTATCTTGATGAGCGTGGAGCCCATTGCTCTAGGGCTCTGGAAACCTCATTCTTGTACTAAGAGCAACTCTTATCTTCCTGGCATTATTCTAAAGATTTTATTGTATCCATATTCTTTGGTCTTCCTAGTAGAGGGTGGTTAGTATAAGGATTATGGTTCTTTATTTACAGATGAGAAAAACTGAGATTAGGGTAAGGTAAAATCCTGAGCCTAAGGTCACATAGTAATTTCTATTTTAGATCTTGAAGAAAGAAAAAATCCTTCAAGGTCAAGAGTAGGCCTGCCCACACCAGCTTAATCTGTATCAACAACAGAGTAGTAGTTTAGAAGGGGTTGTGCCTAAGCAAGGGCAGAGAACAAAAATGTTGCCTGTCTGGGTCTTGGCTTCCTAATATATAAAATGAGGGAGTGGGACTTGATGAGCTATAACGTTCTCTCATTGGGACTGCACTGGGTCTGTACTCAGGAAGACCTAAGTTCAAATTTGGCCTTAGATACTTACTAGCTATTTGATCTTGAAGCAGTCACTTAATCATTGCCTGACTCAGTTTCCAAATCTGGAAAATGGAGATGATGATGATGATAATAATAATAATAATAATAATAATAATTACCTCACAGGATTGTTGTGAGGATCAAATGAGATCATATTTGTCAAGTGCTTAGCACAGTGCCTGATCTGTCTTCTTTCCTTTACATCTTATTTTACCTGTGGCTTGTTAAATCCATGGTTCTTGGAATTGTGCTTCTCTACCAGTTGTTTTTCACTCTCTTTCCACTTCATGCTCAGAACTTTTATTCAGTCAACACTATTTGGGAAGGAACATAGCTTTTGGTAAGGAATTTCGGTCTTTTTCTAAGTCTGCAGTCCAGAGCACTGACCTTGGAGTCAAGAGAACAGGAGTTCAAATCTAGCCTTAGTCACTTGAATTTTACTAGTTGTGTGACTTTGGGCAAGTCACTTAACTTTGATCACTTCACATTCAGGACCATCTCCAGTTATCCTGATTCACATCTGGTCACTGGTCTAAGATGGTTCTGGAGGAGAAAGTGAGGCTGATGACAGCATAGCACCCCCCCCCCCCCAATCCAATTTATGTGATTGTCATGGTATCACTTCCCTTATGTCAAAGTCTTCTTTGATAATGAAGAAAAACATTACAGTTCCTACAGTTCCTGGGCGGGGGGGGGTGGGGGGCGCTAGAGAAAAGAATGTTGGACTTGGAGTAAAAGGACCAAGGTTTGAATCCCAGCTCTACCACTTGTTACCTGAGTGACCTTGGGCCATCTCAGATCCTTAGTTTCTTCATCTGTGAAATGAGATGTTGTAGCTCTAGGTAACTATCCTTAGCATTAAGTGCTGGTTAAACACTGCAGTTACAGGCCGTGTTAATGCCATTGGTATTTTGTGCTCAATGAACCACTGTCAATAAGGCTTCAGATGCTGGTTCCATCCCTCATTGCCAAAGCAACCCCTTTAAGGCCTTTGGGTCCCAGACTGATAGCAGAATGTGTAAGGACCATAGTCAATACTAAGTCCTCCATGGCCTGGAATGCTTGGGGGTGTGTGTGTGGCTACTGTGTCCTTTTATAACTTGTTTATCTAGAAGAAAGGGCTTGGAGGTCTTTCAAGGCATTTTAATCAAACAGCCACCACCATGATGGCTGGAAAAAACTGGCAGGGATTAAAGAACAAGTTCAAAGGGAGTTGGAATCTAACTACTCCCTCTCCATAAACCACAAGACTCACAAAGTAATGAGAAGAAAGGACATTCCATTGAGTACCAGGGGCATGGCTCTCTGAAGCCCCAAAGCTTATATACCCATTTTATAATTGATGGAAAATGTGCAGAAAAATCTGCCTATGAGTCAAACTTCCATGTGTAACTAGATGGGAAACCCATAGATTTTGACTTGGCCATACAGATGCACAATAAACTGGGGTCTTCATTAAATAAGAGAAAGAAAACAAGCTGGGTTATACCTGTGAAATGGGCTAGCACATTATTGACATTGGTGAGAAGCAAGAAACTCACTATTTAAAGTATTTAAAGTTAAATATACTCTATTTGAATGACTACCAATCATGCAAAAAATCAAAATTTGGGTGAGTCAAGGTATGATTGAGAAAATGGGAGCAAAACGATTTCTTATACATTTCATACTTTGAGTTTTATAAAGATCTTTCCTCTTAAGGATCATATTAGGAAGGCAATGCATGTATTCTTATTTCCATGCTATAGATGAGAAAACTGATACATGGAGAGGTGAAAAATTAGAGACAAGATTCTAATCCAGCTTCCTACCCTCCAAGACCAGTCATAATTCTATTCTGCCAGGAATTCTTAGGTTTTTGAGTGTCTTGGGTGTCCTTTACAGATTAGTGACAACTGTGGACCCCTTCTCAGAATGATGTTTTTAAATACATAAAATGAACTACCTCAGAAGGGCAATAAAATGCAAAGAAAACCACTGAGATGAAGATATTAAACAAACCCTAAGTTCATTGTATCCAGGTTAAAAACTTGGCACTTTGTCGCACTGCTCCCTCATAAAGCAAAGCAAGCTACCAGTTAAGATTCCTAGGTAACAAGTGACTTAATTGGTCTAATTCATGAAATTCTAGGTGAAAAGGAGGTGGGTCAAAAATATAGTGAGAAGAAGGGAGAAAATGAGCAGTCAGAGTGTTGTTGCACTCATATCATGTAATATTAAAAGACATAAAAGAAGGCTCATATATGCCTTGTAATTCTTTTTGTTTTGGATAGTTTATTTTATTTTTCCAATTACATGTTAGGAAAGTTTTCCAACATTCATCCACTTGTATATTTATAAGTTACACAATTTTCTTACCCCCTCCCTTCCCCCCACCTCAGGGATGAACAGTTAGTAAACATGGTACATGTACATTTGTGTTTGACATGTTTACATATTAGTCATTTTGTGTATGAGGGATTAGGACCAAGGAAAAGGAAAAAAAAATCATGGGATAGGAAGGAAAAACAATAGAAATCTTTAAAAAGTGAACATAGTATTCCTTCAGGTTTTGTGGTTTTTTTTAAAAATCTGGATGTGAATGACATTATCTATTACAGGTCTCCCAGGGTTGTCCTAGCTCTCTGAACTGCTGAGAGGAGCTGCATCCATCATTGCTGATCAGCACATAATGTTCTCTTGGTTCTGTTCCCTTCCCTGAGCATCAGATTGTATAATTCTTTCCATGCTTTTCTAAAGTCTGGTCATTCATGGTTTCTTATAGAACAATAGTACTCTCCAACATTCATACAGCATACAACTTGTTCAGTTCCCCATTTGATGGGTATCCACTCAATTTCCAATTCTTTGTTGGAAATTCTTTTTTTGTTTGTTTTTTTTTCTTTAGGTTTTTTCTAGGCAAATGGGGTTAAGTGGCTTGCCCAAGGCCACACAGCTAGAATTATTAAGTGTCTGAGACCGGATTTGAACTCTGGTCCTCCTGATTCCAGGGCCCGTGCTTTATCTACTGCTCCACCTAGCTGCCCCCGGAAATTCTTTTTAAAGGATTTTTGGGAGAACACATGTGTAAGAATCAACTAGGATGACAAGTTGTGGAGAAGCAGTATCACACGGCACATTGATGAAATCATGACTTCCTGAGGCATTGAAACACACCAGTTGATTCCCTTGATTTTTGAAGAGGTCTCATTTAAGGAATACAACCTACTCTTGGATCAGTATAGTGATTAGAGGGGTTTTTTGGATTCTCAATTTTGATTTTTCATCTAAACTCTTATTTTTCAAAACATGGGGAATGGGGTGGCTAGGTGGCGCAGTGGATAGAGCACTGACCCTGGAGTCAGGAGTACCTGGGTTCAAATCCGGCCTCAGACACTCAATAATTACCTAGCTGTGTGGCCTTGGGCAAGCCACTTAACCCCACTGCCTTGCAAAAGCTAAAAAAAAAAATGGGGAAAATTGGAGGAAGAATTGATGGACACATGGATTTGGAGAGTTTGAGTTAAGTTAATGCTTGCTCTGTGAAGAAGTGTTCTAAGGGAATTTATAGGTAAAATGGATCATTGGTTTTTTGGACTCAATTTCCAGAATATTCTATCTGAATGGAATACAAGTTTGTGGGGTTTTGGCTCAAACCTGACCAAGTTTGCAAATCTGTGTTGTCTTTTTTTTTTTGTATCCCTGCCTGTATTCTGCCTAGTTTAGCCAAGAAACACTTCTCTTGGACTCATTCTTCTTCCCTTTCATGATGTTGCCTGATTCTTTTATCTAGGGTTTGTTTTGTGCCCTTCCCCCCCAAAATATTATATGCTATTTCCCCCCACACCAGGCCATGCAACTGGAACTTTTCCCTCTTACCTCAAGAAGTGAGGATGACCCCACAAATCTTTGGACAAAAGTCTTATTGCCTTTCAAACTAATCCTATCCTAGTCATAGTAGCAATAATTCTCATTTATACATTTTTATGGGTATACAGAACTTCATAGCAGCCTGCTGAGATAGGTAGCATGAATATTTCCCACAATTTATATATATATTATGCTTTTAATGACTGTAGGTTTCTCCTGGAAACAGAGGTTCATTGTTTTAAAACTAATATTATTCCTCTGCTGCTATAGATCAATGAAGCATGAAATACTGTTTTTGTTAAGAATTAAAGTTTCAGGTCATCCCAAAGTCAATAGAGAGATACATGGTGGGCCTAAGTATGTTACAGTGACAAATTGCAGAGGGGCAGCTGCAAAGGTACAAGATCATTGATTCTGAAGGCAGAGAACCTGGTTCAAATTCTGTTTTTTCACTTCTGACTGATTCTGGAGCAAGTCATTGGTCCTTCTGGGCTTCAGCTTCTTCAGCTGCAAAATTAGAGGATAGTCTTAAAGGTATTTTCCATTCCAAGTGTACATTGTGCTAGTAGACTGTAGTTTATTATTTAAAAATTTCATAGGACAGATAGCATTGTAAGTGAAAGGAGTGTCAGATTTGGAATATGAAGGCATGAGTAAAGATCTTAGCTCTGAATTTTATTAGCTATGTGGTCTTGGGCAACTCACTTAACCACCTTGGCTTCTTCATTTGTAAAAATAGAGGGTCTGAGACAATTGGCCTCTGAGATCTCTTCCAGTTCTCTCTCTCTCTCTCTCTCTCTCTCTCTCTCTCTCTCTCTCTCTCTCTGTCTCTTTGTCTCTCTCTCTGTCTCTCTCTCTGTCTCTCTGTCTCTCTGTCTCTCTGTCTCTCTGTCTCTCTCTCTCTCTGTCTCTCTCTCTCTCTCCCCTCTCTATATATAATGAATTACAGACAGAAAGTATTTTGCAAATCTTAAAGTGCTACAAAAATATTAATTATTATTGTTACTAGCTATTATTATGATCCTAAATAGTACAAATAAGATTATGGATGATATGTATGACAAAAAAGAGGTGGACTGCTCTTGAGCAACAATGAGAGATGGCCAGTGGATAACCAATGTATTCATTAGTATTCACAGTCAGGTGGGCTAGAATGCCAGAGAAGGATTCAGGAAACCCAACTTTATACATGATATTCACAAAAGCAAAGTTGGAGGAAAGTGATAGAGATGAGACTCTTATTCAGTTTTTCTGACTCATAGGGTTTAGATATTTCCATTAAGATCACCCTTTAAGCTCCTCTCTCCCTCCCTCCATTTTCTCTTCCCTCCTCCTTTCATCTCCCTTCTTTCCTCTTTCTCCCCTCTATTCGAAGTTACCATGTATCAATTATCTATCTAATATCTATCATGATATATACATACACATATGATTTTACTAATAATTGTTAATATCAATATGATAAACAGCATGATTTCCACTTGGTCCAATTAACTAAAATCCAATTTAGAATGGAAATCCCCCAATTATGATATTTTGGATTTTATTGCTGGGTTAGGGAAAAATGAATTTGGGGGCAAATACCAACAGCTAAGATAGCACATTAGTTCTTTCTTGAATTCAATTTCCCAGGGCTCTTCTCTTTGTTACAGAAACAATAAAAGAGAAAGAGACAGATGGCACAACTTGATTCACTTTTACCCAGTGTTTTTATGGAGAGAACATAAAGCTGGGAATGAGGGGGCTGTGAGCATAGCTGTGATCTGGGGAATTGGGAGGGCAGTCAATGGAAAAGAGCTGCTCCTCAAGAAAGTCAAATCTGATCCTGAGGATGGAAGGGAGGCCAGTTCCTTGCTCCCCTAGGCTGATTCCTCCCACATCTCATCCATAGCATACAGTAAATAGAAGATTGGATTAGGAGAATGATTGGGTTGGAGTCTTGCCCCCATTATTTTTTTAATTTATAATTTTGGGTGAAACATGGTAACATAGAACTTAGAACTTAAAAGTCTCTTAGAGAAATCCTTGTCTAGTCCCTTTGTTTTGCAGATGAGAAGACTGAGGCTAATAGAGAAGAAGGGGCTTAATCAACATTACTTTATGCCTGTTTCCTCCTCTATAAAGTGAGATGTTATAAGTGTGATTAATTCTTCTCACAGGGTAGTTGCAAGGATCAAATGAGATAATCTATATAAAATGCTTTGCAATTAACTGTAAAGGCTTCTATAAATGTGAACTCAGGCATCTTCTCCCCAGAGACAAAAGATTAGCCTCCTTCTCGGAAGGGTCATCTCTTTTCAACCAGGAAGAAATATAAGTCTCGGCCTCAATTCTTGGTATCCACTAATCAAGTGATTTTATTTCTTCCAGTCAGACTAAAGGATTGGATTATTTTTGAAGGACTCTCAGGCTGGCCACAAATACATGAGGTCACATTAGACACAGAACATAAAAGAACCAAGTTAATGGGGATATCAGAGAAAGCAGAGGGTTATCAGCAGGAACTTCTTTGTCTAAAGAGTTAGCTTGATAGAGAGAAGAGGCAGCTTGGTAGAGCAGATAGGAAGTTGGCTTTGAAGTCAGAGACATGAATTTGCCGCCCGCCTCTGCCCATATACTGATTTCGGGACCCTGGACAAGTCATTTAACTCCTCTGGGTCCTAGGTAACTCTAAAATGATTATGTTGCAAAGCAGACACTGTTCTGTTTTAGTGTAATAAGTTTCTTACTTAAAGTCAGAGACCTGAATTTGAGGTCCCACTTCTGCCCATGCACTGACTTCAGTACCCTGGACAAGTCACTTAATTCCTTTAGGTCCTAGATAATGCTATATCTTGCAGAGCCGTTACTGTTCTGCTTAATGGAATAAATTTCTTATGTGGAGCTCCTCCCAAATCAGGGATAAAATCACAAAATCTTTACAGATTTGGTAAAAACAAAAAAATAAATAAAAATCTCCTGGAATATCAAGTCATTTAAAGGGAGATGACAGTGAACCTATATTGGAATTAATATGATATCATTAGTTCTAGTAACACTGCCAATAAGAAAGCTTTTGTTGCTTGGCCTCTTGCAGTTAATTCTTTTTAGTTTGAAGGCCCCTTGTAGGCTAAATCAGGAAAAGCCTGACAGTGAGAGACCACCCTCAGCTATGAAAAGAAAAGGTATAAGCTTTGTAACTCTATTTTCTATATGGGGAAGTATATCTTAGCACAGTCAGAAAGGAAGAGTGGTTGATCCATGGTACAAGAAGGAAACAGCTATTATAACTGCCTGGAGGAAGGCACCAACCTTGTTGCTGTTTTAAAGATGCCTGGAGGCAGCAGATAAAATCAAGGAAAACCTGGACCTCTGGGTTTGAAGGCTGTCAGTCAGCATTTATAAAACAACTTACTATGTGTCTGGCATTGGTTTAAGGCTTGAGGGTACAGAGAAAAGCAAAAAAAAACCCTTCACCCTTAAAAAGCTTATATTCTAAAGGAATATAAATGATGAGGTACATACCAGACACATGGAGAGTGTCTGGGAGGTAATTGGAAAGGGGAAAGCATTAGTAGCCAGGGTGGCAATATTTGTTTATGGTGGGAACAGGGTCTGGAAACAGATCAGGAAAGGCTCTTTTAGAGAATGGACCTTGAACTGAGTTAGATGAGAGTCATAACTCTAGAGTATAACAGTTATATGTATTAGAAAAAAGGAGTTTAAGAAAAAATAGATAGAACCTTTTCATGGTGGCTTTGAGGATCTGGTATTCCTAGGTGGCTTTCCATGAATATATACTTGTGTGTTTCCCTACATCCAAAGCAATGGATGATGACTCCAAAGTAAGTAAGTTTTATTTTTGACAATGCCTTGTTTCCACAGACAAATGAAGCCTTTTAAGAAGTCTTCATTCTCCCAGAAAGCATATTGTCAAATCTCTCTCTATTTTCACAGGTAGATCTGTGCCAGAAGTCATTGGATGTCTGGCAGGTAGAGGCCACAAAAGCCTGATGAACGATTTGGGGTAGAACTACTCTGCTCGAGCCTTTCACTGATAACTTGACTCATCTCTTATACTCTTTTTTTAGTTTTTTTTTCTTTTGTGCATTGTTCCCTAAACATGGAAAAGGTCTCAGAAGACACTTCTGGGTTTGCATTGATAAATAGAATTGAGACTGGGTACATATACAGGAATATCCCTCTAGTGATCTGTTCCAGGACACATTGTCAAACATTCCAGAAATTCCACAGACAAGTGAAGCTTCCAAAGAGGTCTTCATTCTCCCAGAGAATACACAGATGGGACTTGCTTTCTGTAATTAATTCCCACAGCAGGAAAACACAGAGAGCCATACAAAACACATCCAAGAGGAAATAAAGGAATCTAATATCTTGGGGCAAAGTGTGTGTGTGGGGGAGTAAAGAAACTGCTTTGATACTTTAACCCTTTGCAGTCACCAGTAAGACATCTAGTACCAATTCTATTTGTGAGCCACTGAAAAGAGAGGTATATTTGGAATCAGAGTTCTTGCTCTGTATTACCTGTGTGCCTTCCCTTCATTTTGCTGACTTCACTTTCTTTATCTTCAGAATGAGAGGGTTGATAAATCTTATTTGATCCTGATCATAGCTCCTCAATATTTGAATTCCTTCTTTTTGGTTGATTGTAGTTTTTTCTTTTAAATGGAAGTTCTAAATTTTGACAATGACATCTGAGCATTTTCATTTTGGGGTTTCTTTCAGGAGATGATCAATGTAAATGTATGTAATATAAAAACAGAACCTGCCAATAGAAATTTACATGAAATGTAAATGAGGGTGTTAGGCTATATAACCTCTAAGGTACCTTCCCCAGATTTAAATATTGTTACAGGCTAGTGTGCTCAGAGGAGGACCAGTATGTGACTAAGATGATGAAAAGACTGGAGAAACTTGAATGTGTTTAAATTAGATAAAAGAAGGGCTGGGCCTGAGACTAAGACTGGAGAAAAAGTGGGGCAGGATAATTGTCTTCTACTATTCAAAATGCTGTTCATTGGAGAAAGAGCCTATTAGATTTGCTCTATCTGGTTTCAGAGGTAAGAACAAAGAGTAATGGATAGAAATTCCAGTTAGGAAGGTTTAAGCTTAGCTTCCTATTGTTTTGGAAGGTAGTGAGTTCTGTATTGCTGAAGATTTTCAAGAGAGGAAGGAAGGCATGTGTGAGAGGATTCTTATTCGGGTTGGATCAGACAACATTACCTCTGAGGTTCTTTGAAGCTTTCAAATTTGACAGTCCTCTAAAGTGTCTATGCCTGTGGTTGTCAAATGAATATACTTAGCAGTTACTGACTTTAATGATCCTAGAATCCCTTCTCCAATTCAACCTAGTAAGCATTTATTAAACACCTACTGTGTATAAAACATAATATCCTGGAAGGAAGCTTGCCATTGTGAATAGAAAGCTGACCTTGGAGTCAGTAAGACCTTGATTTCAGACCTGTCTCTGATATATATCTCTCTGACATGACTCAGCAAGTCACTTAACCATTTGATGACTCCATTAATTCTTTATGACTAAATTGCAGAGCAAGTGGTGATATTCATAGATAGGAGGAGTGTCTTTACCAAAAGTACCCCATACTAATAAAATCACAGGTCCAGCTCCTTCCTACCCCATCCTACACAAAGTATCATGCCTGGTGATAGGGTTACAAAGATAAAATGAAAGATTCACTGCCTTCAGGGAGATTGCATTCTCCTGAGAATTCTCCTCACTTTAACAGTTCTGCCACTGTTTATACTCAGTCCAGCTAGCTACTCAGATCTTCTTGTCATCTGAATTTATGACTCTCTCTTCTCTCTTCTGCTCTGCAAGGCAGTGGTACCATTGTCTCTTGATAGAGCATGCTCGTTTCATTCTTCACCAGTGAGTTCCTGGTGTGAAATATAGCATATACTGTCAAGTGAAATCACTGTATCATTACTTGTATTTAACTATTTTATTTTGTTACAAGAGAAATAATGAACTCTGAGTAATCTACAAAGTATATAATGTAAAAACAAAAACATTAATTATTTAAAGAGCATATCAATTGACTATATCAAGAATGAATTCATCTTTCCTGTGACTTACTAGACAAAAACTCCTGGTTACCACTCTCCAATACTATTATCTCCCCCATTAGAAAGAAAGTTCCTTGAAGACAGGGCTATTTCCTTTTGTGTTTGTGTATGTCTATACATGTGTGTGTGTGTGTGTGTGTGTGTGTGTGTGTGTGTATGTACTCAACTGTCTCTTTGATTCTCCATTTATCTCTGACTGTCTTTCTTCCTGTATACACCATTGCAGCAAGCAAACATTGGTATCTAATAAACTACATGAAGGTAAGGAGAAGAGAAAAGACAGAATGTAAGAGTGATGAAGGCAATGTGTGGTACAGAGTGCTGGACTGATCACAGATTCATTCTCTCCAACCTAAATATTCACATTCAACCAAAATGGTGATCCCAAGGCAAAGTGGCTCCCAGAAGAATTAATATCAGGAGATTAGGGTGGGAACAGTTTGTTGCTAATTTGGAAAGAAAGTTGAGCCAACACACAACTGGCAACATTGGAGTAGAAAAGGAGTGAGTAGCTTTCAGAGACCTTGTGTACAGCACTGAATTTGCTCTTCCATGAGGGTCAGAACACTTGCAAACATCAAGACTGGTTTGATAAAAAATGATGGCAAAATACAGAAGCTGCCAAATGAAAAATGAGAACTCCATAGGTTTTACCAACAGGATTATTCATCTAATTCTAAGAAGGCAACATTTAATTCCATCAAAAATGAAGTACAAGGGAAACTTGGAGAGATATAGGAATCTTGGCTCAGTAAGAAGGCAGATGAAATTCAGTTTTATGCAGATGGTGACAATCCAAAGTGCTTTTATGATAACCTGGAGGCTATTTATGGGTGAAAGACATATGGTGAATCTCAATTACTCAGTGCTAATGGAGCAGCAGTTTAGTGATAGGGACAAACTTCTAGAGAGATGAGTTGAACACTGCCATAGTGTTCTTTTTTTTAAAAGGAGATTTATTTATTTATTTTGAATTTTACAATTTCCCCCATCTTCTTCCCTCCCCCCTCCCCAACAGAAGGCAGTCTGTTAGTCTTTAAATTGTTTCCATAGCATACATTGATCTAAGTTGAATGTGATGAGAGAGAAATCATATCCTTAAGGAAGAAAAATAAAGTACAAGAGACAGCAGAATTACATAAAAAGATAAAGGTTCCCCCCCCCCCCCCTAAACTAAAGATAATAGTTTTTGGTCTTTGTTCAAACCCCATGATTATTTCTCTGTATACAGATGGTATTCTCCATTGCAGATACCCCCAAATTGTCCTTGATTGTTGCACTGATGGTTTGAGTAAGTCCATCAAGGTTGGTCATCACCCCCATGTTGCTGTTAGGGTATACAATGTTCTTCTGGTCCTGCTCATCTCGCTCAGCATCAGTTCATGCAAATCCTTCCAGGCTTCCCTGAATTCCGTTCTCTCTCCTAGTTTCTAATAGAACAATAGTGTTCCATGACATACATATACCACAGTTTGTTAAGCCATTCCCCAGTTGAAGAACATTTACTTAATTTCCAATTCTTTGCCACCACCAAAAGGGCTGCTATGAATATTTTTTTTACAAAGTGATGGTTTTACCCCTTTTCATGATCTCTTCAGGGTATAGGCCCAGTAGTGGTATTGCTGGATCAAAGGATATGCACATTTTTGTTGCCTTTTGAGCATAATGCCAAATTGCTCTCCAGAAAGGTTGGATGAATTCAAAGCTCCACCACAATGTATCAGTGTCCCAGATTTCCCACATCCCTTCCAACATTGATCATTGTTCTTTCTGGTCCTATTGGCCAGTCTGAGAGGTGTAAAGTGGTACCTCAGAGATGTTTTAATTTGCATTTCTCTGATAAGTAGTGATTTAGAGCAATTTTTCATATGATTATGGATTGCTTTGATTTCCTCATCTATAAATTGCCTTTGTATATCCTTTGACCATTTGTCAATTGGAGAATGCCATAGTGTTCTTAACAGACAATCATCAATCAGCGGAGAAGCCATTGACCCTTTAGCTCAAGTTGCAGTCAACCAATTTCTAAATGAAGCTCCAACTGAAGAAGAGATTTTGAATGCCATTAGGTTTCTTTTATGTGGAAAAGCACCTGATGCTGATTCTATTCCAGCTGAGATTTACAAGGTGGGGGGGGCAATGCTCATACAAAAACTCACTGATATTTTCCAGGTTTTATGTAGCCTGAAGAGATTATCCCCCAGGAATTCAAGGATGCCTCCAGTGTCCATCTCTACAAAGATAAAGGGAATATATTATTTGGAGACAATCACAGAGTTGTTTCACTTTTAGTTATTGCTGGTAAGATTCTTGCCAGAATCTTCCTCAATAGGGTGATCCTTCACCTGGAAGATGGTTATCTCCCTGAGAGTCAGTGTGGCTTCAGAAAGGGCTGAGGATAGTTGATATGGTTTTTGCTATCTGACAACTACAGGAAAAATGCCAGGAGCAGAACAAGAGCAGTATACAACTTTTGTAGATAGGACCAAGGCTTTTAATATCATCAACCATGAGGGTTTATGGAAAATTATGTCATAATTTAGTTGTCCTAGGAAGTTCATCATTATTGGATATCAATTTCAGGACAGCATGCTTGCCAGAGTTCTGGAGAATGAAAGATCTTGTAACTCCTGGTCACCAGTGGAATGAGACACTCCCATGCTCCCATGGTTTTTTAGCATGTTATTGAATGTCTTCACAGCATCAAGTTCAGTTATCATTTCTACAAGTCAAGATCAAAGTGGAAGGAATATTGATGCATAATTTTCTATTTGCAGATGATTGTGCACTCAGTGCAGCCTCTGAAGCTGAGATGCAACAAAATTTAGACTGATTCTCTGTTGCTTTTTCTAACTTTGTCCTAACAATTAATATCAAGAAAACACAAGTGCTCCATCAGAAAGCATCATATCATCCATATATAGGACCACTGATTACAACCAACGAAGTTCTGAATACTGTGGATAAATTCACTCATCTTCACAGTGTCCTTTCCATTGATTTTTTTTACTTTTTGCAAGGCAATGGGGTTAAGTTGCTTGCCCAAGGCCATACAGTTAGGTAATTATTAAGTGTCTGAGGCTGGATTTGAACTCAGGTACTCCTGACTCCAGGGCTGGTGTTCTATCTACTGTACTACCTAGCTGCCCCATCCTTTCCATTTGATAAGGAGACAGACACATCTATTGCTAGAGATAGCCCAATATTTGGGAACTCTGAAAGAAAGTGTGGGAGAGAAGAGTTATTAAGACTGATTCACAAACTGAAGGTCTACAAAGACATTGTCCTGACCTCATTGCTACATACTTGTGAAACCTGTACTGTTTACCACTGTCATGCCAAGAAGCTGAATCTCTTCCATTTAAATTGTCTTAGAAAGATTCTGAAGATCACCAGGCATTATGAGATAACAGACATTGAGGTTTTTTTCTCAAACTGAACTGCCAAGCATTCAAACATCACTACAGAAAGCACAACTGTGATGGGTTGGGCATGTTGTTTGAATGCCAGTTGTATGATTGCCAAAAAGATGATTTTATTTAGAAGGTCTCTCTTAAAAACTTTGGAATTGATTGTAAAGCATGGGAGACACTTGCAGAGGACTGCCCAGGATAGCATGCCCTCATCAGTGAGGGTGCTGTACTCTATGAGAAAGGCAGAATGGAAGCAGTTCAAAGGACTGTGAAATATCTGAGTTTAGAGTAACCATCACAGGTGTTCACAAGGACAATTTGTTTCTGATCTGTGGTAGAGTATTCCAAGCTCTGTTGGATTGATCAGTCACATTTGGACACTCTGTTGCTCATCTCTAACATTTTGGTCTTCTTTGATAATGAAGGACAAGAACCAATCACATTTTGTCTTCCATGAATCCCTCTCTCTTTCTCTGTCTCTCTCTCTCTCTCTATCATCCATTCATCCATCCATCCATCCATCCATCCATCTACTATCATCTCTCTCTCTCTCTCTCTCTCTCTCACACACACACACACACACACACACACACACACACACACACACACATCTATCTTCCTTTTTGTCTATGTATTATTTAATCTATCTCTCCAGCAATTAGAACAGTTCCTGGCATGAAAGAGTATCATGAATGCTTTTTCATTCATTCATTCATTCATTCATCCACAAAGGTGGTGGTAATGAACTTTTCCATTGCAACTCCAAGCTTACTGACTCTTTACTGGAGCTAGAAATAGCTGGTTAGAGATTAAGGTTGGCTAAGACAAGGACAAATGCATCAGGAGAAATATTCAGGAGGGTTGCTGAGCATACTTTATTCTGAACTTTATTACTTGAAACCCTGACTTTAGCCAGTGACAAACTACTAACTATTCTCATTCTGCAAGGGCTGCTCTGGATCTCTTCCCTGCCTCCCTTTACTTGGTAAGGAACTGTCAGTGAGCACACACCTCAAGGTGTAAGAAGCATTTCCATGAGCCAATATTGACAGCAAAGCTCCCCACACTGTGATGAGCTGACATTCTTGTGTTTGTTCAGACTTCTGTTGAATACCCCATATGGGGAAAGAGGAAAATATTGACCTGGGAAGCAGAAGAGAAGAGGAAGAAATCTGGCACCCTGACATGACCATCAAGCACTTGGATTTTCCACAAGCTTAAGAACAAAATGAATATATTTGACAAGAGAAACTGTTTCCTGCTGTATCTGTCAGAGCTCAACCAACCGAGACTTGAAATCACCTGGAGGGTATAGCTCCTAGAAATGTCTAGGTCTCTCATAAGATGGTGACACTTGCCATGGAGTCATTTCTTTTGTCTCTAATTATAATGCATCTCCTGTTGTTTAGTTTATTTAGTGGGAGAATCTTGAGTTCAAGCTCCTCCTTAAATTTCTTTGTTCCTGAGAAATAGCTCCTCAGCTCATAGGATCCTAGGTTCAGAGATTTAGAACCCACACAAGGGATCTCTGAGACCATCTACCCTAGTTAGTTCATTGACTTCCCTAGTTTTTTTTCTTTTTGCAGCTTAAACCTTTGATTTCATGACTTGCCCGAGGTTGTGTAGTTTGTGCATGTGTCAAATCCAGAGTCAAAACTCAAACCTCTCAATTCTAGGTTTGGCTGTCTTTCCCATTCTCCATGCTCTTTCTCCTTTGGTATTTTCTTTTTTTTTTTTTTTTAGGTTTGTTTTTTTGCAAGGCAAATGTGGTTAGGTGGCTTGCCCAAGGCCACACGGTTAGGTAATTATTAAGTGTCTGAGACCGGATTTGAACCCAGGTACTCCTGACTCCAAGGCTGGTGCTTTATCCACTATGCCACCTAGCCACCTCCTTTGGTATTTTCTAGCCATCAGTTCACAGGTTGATCCTGGGATGCAAACTTTTTACTTCTCAAAGTTTTTAAATCTCATGTAATTCTAAAATATCCTCTTCTCTCTGTATCTTTCTTCTTCCATCTCCTCCAAATACTTTTCTCTGTCTTCTGAACCAGCCATCCTGAGAAGAAAAATATAGATATCTTGCTATAGTAAAGCTTGGGTTGAAAAATGCAAGTGAAAAAGGAAGAGTCTGGGTTTTGGAGATTGGAAGTCTGTATTTGAATTCTGGATCTGCCTCCCAGACAGATGGGCAACCTTGAATCAGTCACAGAACACCTACCTGAACTTCTCCTTTCCTCATCTGGAAAATGGACTTGATGATGCTCAATATTGACCTTACAACTGTTGTTATCCCAATCGATCACATTAGTGAGTGTAAAGCAATTTGTAATCACCAAGAGTGAGCCAAGTAGAAACAACACAAGCATGAAGTCATTAATCAAGCTGTGTCCTGTCCTGCCAGTGGGCTAGACTTTCTAATTACTGGGAAAAATCTTTGAAGTCAGACATCAGCATTCCAGATTCCTTTATGACCTGTGAATAGATGTAACTGCCAGACCAGGGATTTCAGGGAGGCTGGTCACTAAGAACTTCAATTCTCCCTTTTCTTTATTGGGAGAGCTTGACCCAGGTGTTTTCTGATTTTCTGCTTCTGTTTTTATTTCTTCTGTTCTCTTTCTTACTTTCTCCTAGGTCACACTGGGTTCCAGATTCTTGAAAATGGCTATGCTGATGTCCTTCAGATTTGGTATCTCACCTAGTCCAATTCTTTCCATTACCTCTCATTTTATGGATGAGGAAATCAAAGCAAACCAATCAAGGAAAACCAACCACTTTCCCAATGTCACACAAGAAACAAAGCTAGAATTGAACTGAGGTCCCATGATTCCAAGATCATAGAGATATGCATAAAGATCCTCCTAAATATACAATTACCTTTCTACTAGGTACCTCAGAGAGTCTTAAAGTTGCATTTCCTTCCTGCTTTGTCTTCTAAGATTTCTGTATTAAGGACTTCAAAAGTCAGATCTCTCTCTACCCCCCACCCCATCCCCTTCTGGACAGAGCACTAGACCTGGAGGTAGGAGGATCTGAGTTCAAATTTGGTCTCAGACACTTGCTTCGGGTCAATTGACTTGCCTCAGTTTTCACATCTGTAAAATGAGCTGGAGAAGGAAATGACAAATCACTCCAGTATCTCTGCCAAGAAAACCCCAAATGGGGTCAGGAAGAGTCAGACATGGCTGAAAAACAATTGAACAAAAATTCTTTTCTCAGGAACCTAGCTTAATGTATTAAAGCTACTCCTTCTCAGTCCAACACTAGGCTCTTTCTATCCATTTCTGTGGCAACTGCTGTTTAGTTTAATCCCTCAACTGGTCTCAGCTGGTCAGATCCTGGGTGTGGATTCCTTATTGCCTTCTTCCTCCCCTGTCCCCTTCCTCCACTCTTGTCATATTGCTATACTTTGAGGTCAGCTATGATCTTTGATCCCTTAAAAGGCTGAGTGAACGCCATCTCAGTTGGGTCAGTCTCCAATGACTCAGCAGCTGCATTGAATACTTGGCTCACTCTGGGACAGTGACAAAGCAGAAAACACATTGACCTGTGGCTGACTTTGAATGGAAGCAAACATTAAGGCTTCTTGCATGCTACTTGTTAACTATATCTTGAAGGTCATTTCTTCCTCCCTAAAACATTTGCCTGGGTTGAATACTCCAGCCCCCAGAAATAAATTAAAATATTGATTCATCCTTAATATTCTTTCAAAATCTCTGACTGTTCTATAAATCAATAAACTGCTTTCATGGACTCCTTCAACACCCTACAAAGTATGCTGGTGATTACTCTGAAGTTCATATTGCCATAGAAGCAGGTCACCTTTTCATCATTTTTAGGCCTCTTAGTGGAAACAGGGAAAAATCTCATTAATTATTTAAATCGGTCAAAATCTGAGATGGAGAGATAGCTATAGTGGATGAGAACACTGAATAAAGAGACAGAGGAATTGGATTCAGATACAACCTCTGCTATTTATTGCCTGTGTGGCTTTGGGTAAGTGACTTCAGTTCTTTGGACCCTAAGAGTTCTTCATATGTAAAGTGATGGGATTGACTAGATGACTTCTAAATCTATATGACTATTATAAAGATCCACTGAATCAGTTGATTACCCCACCCCATTTAAGTGATTACTTTAACTGGGTGAGCACTTGGATGGGATCAATCAATCAATCCAAGGCTTTCAGCTAGGTGGGAAAAGTTCTTTCAGAAATCTTAGAAGGCAATGGCAGGAGCAGAGAGGAAATGCAATTTGGAGACTCTATAAGGTACGTAACAGATAGATAATAGCATGTTTAGGGGGAGCCTTATGCATTTATCATGGAGAATAAAGGTTTCCTAGCAAGCAGGAGCTATGAGTCATCCTCTTTGCCATGTGTATACTCTAAGTTTGAGCATGGATTTCTTGGGGCTCCTCAATTTCCTCAAGGGTATCCTCAACCCAGAGAAATTCTGATCTTTTCCACCAATAAAAAAACAAGATTTTTCACTTTCTTTAATTGTATAATAATCCTAGAAACCAAGGTTCAAGGTCCTTGTGCTGACCAAGAGTCTTGGATCTGATTTGTTTTTGCAATTCCATGCCTTGCTGTAGAAAATGGCAACTGGATTATTTTCAGGCTCTTCATTTCTCTGTAACAGTTCCCACTTTAACTCCTTAGTAAATGTGTGTTTCTAAAAGGCTAATTAAGTCTGGCTGGCTAATTCATATCAACTGATAACTGAAGTGATGGGAGAAGTCTTGTGGTGGCTTATAAACTATAACTCTAGAAAAACCATGATTCTTTAGGACTATCCTTAGAACCCTTGGGGAGATATAATTAGCAAAGTCAGGAGGCTCAGATTGCCAATGTAATTCAGGGTTGGGAGAGTTCAGAGTTTATGCTCTGAAGCATAGTCATGAGATTAACAAGAGATAATCCAAAGCCCAGAGTCTACCAACCTATGTTTAGCCTTGAGGTCATCAACTACTATGATTCTCTTGAGATGCAGTCACATGGTTATAGCATTCTCTTCCTAATTATTTGGCAATCTATCTCTACAGTGACTTTTCAGGTCCTCTGGGGCCTTAATTCTGGTCCCCCCACTTTGATTTTCTTTCTGTCTGACTTGATCATCTCAGTCTTATCTCAGCATTGAGCTTGCTTTTTATGTCTGTCTGCTCCCTTGCTTCTGACATTGTCTTTCCCAGATCCTTGATAACTCAGTGACCTCTTGGTGAAGAGTTTGGCTCAAATTTGCAGCTCCCAATCCTCTTGCACAACCCTAGCCTTGACCAGAAGTGAGATCTGTATAATGTCTTTATCTTTTTATATCATCTGGGGTTGCATGTGTGTATGTGTGTGTGCATTAGTGGCAGGTGAGACATCTAATGCTGTTCAATGTCAGTCATTTACCAAGTTCCAGCTGACCTCAGTCATCTTATTTTCTTCTTTTTCCACTGACAAATTGCGCTCATGTGATTATCTAGATGTGACAGTTTAGGATGATCCATTTCCCAGATAAAGCAAAGAAGCTGTCTGATTTTTTAGAAGCTTCTGAATTAACCAGACAACAGGCACTTATTAAATATTCACTTTGTGCCAAACACTTTACTGAGCACTGGGAAATATAAATTAAAAGACCATCTCTGCCTTCAGGGAGTTTCTATTTTAATGGGGAAGACAATACAGCAATTATATACAAGAGCATTGAAAAGTGGAAGGGGAGAAGGGGAGAAGGCAAGGGGCCATGATGGAGAAATGTAGAGAAGCAGAGGAATGCAACCCAATGAGACATGAAGAAATAGCTGATCTGGGTGCCCTTCTAAAGAGGGGAGAAGGGAGAAAGGGAGGAGGAGAGCAAGGTAGAAAGAGAGAGGGAGAGGGAGGGAAGGAGGAAGAATTAGAGAGAAATGAGAAAGAGAGAAGGAGAGGGAGGAAGGGAAGAATTGAGGAGAGAGAGATACAGAGACACACATACACACCCATAAAGAAATTAACCCTAAGGACAGAGGACACTTTTAAGTTTGAGTTCTAGGGCTGAAGTGTTCTTCCAGGATGAAGAAGTTTCTGGGGCATGGTGTACTGGTGTACACAATGGGTTCCAGAGGTACTGTAGCCTACATTACTGTAGTATTACAAAAGCCTGATAAAAATGAAGGGATGACTGGCTTGGTTTCCAGAGTCATGATGTAAATACTCAGAGGGGTACAGCCTGATGGAAATAAAATACCTCTGTGTCTTTTCAAGGCTTCACCTAAGTATTCATTCTTGAACCTTAGATTTCAGGAGGGAGTTGGGAAGGGCAGAGTTGGGGAAGAGTAATAAGGAAGGAGAAAGGAGGCAAAGAAGGGGGAAAATGTACCTGTGCATGGTTGGGAGGGAAATTGGGGAGAAGAGAGAGGCACCATCTGCCTTCAGTGGCAATGTTGTTTACTCTGCAGTAAGTAACAAACCCAATTACTCCAGCTCATTAGTGCCTAGCATGCTTCTTCCAGGGAAGACAGTTGGCTCAGAGGAAACTGGAGCTGATGTTTTCCAAAAGGACCTGTCTCCAAAGAAAAAATGTGAGAGCTGCCTCCAGCTGCCGGAGAGAGGCAGTATATACAATTCGGGGAAGAGAGTCCAGTACTGGGAGCTGTCCAACATCAGCTTTGCATCATACAAACCAGGCATTCTTGAGCAATTGCTCCTCTAAGGCCGCTACTCTCCTCTATTAAATGCAAAGTTTAAGCAGGACGAAATCTAAGGAACCTTTCAATTCTTATATATTAGAATTTCATTAAGCCTTAAAAATTCAATTAATCAATAACATATTTATTAATCACCTACTATGTGATTGGTACTGAGATACAAATACAATGAATGTCTTACACAGTTTATATTAAAATGGGAAAGACAAAAAAGGACATATATATTATATATATGAAGAACAAATATAAAGAGAATAATACAAATTACTTAAATGCAGGGTAGTTTGAAATGGAGGACACTGGCATTTGGAGGCAAGGATCATTCAAAAAGTGGTACCTAGATCTTGAAGGAAGAGAGGAACTCTGTGCTAGATCTTTTTTTTTTTAGGTTTTTGCAAGGCAAATGGGGTTAAGTGGCTTGCCCAAGGCCACACAGCTAGGTAATTATTAAGTGTCTGAGACCGGATTTGAACCCAGGTACTCCTGACTCCAGGGCCAGTGCTTTATCCACTGCACCACCTAGCCACCCTAAGAGAGGAACTCTGTGAAGGGAAAGTCATGGAGGAATATATTCTAGGCATTAGAGATGACCAGAGCAAAGACTCCAGAATGGGAAATGGAGAACTTTGAATGGGGAAACAGAGATGGAGCCAGATGGCTTGATTACTCAATATGGAAGGGTAAATAATGTCAAATGAGGTTAGCAAAGTAGGTTGTGAAGGGCGAGAAAAGTTAAAGAAAAGAGTTTATAGTTTATGTTCATTAAACAACTATCTAATTTCATAATATATCCTTATTTAAAAGGAAGGTTCTATACCATCTGGACGTGTTAGCCTGATTCTATCAAAAGCACAAAAATGGTTTTTTTTTGGGGGGGGTTGGGATTTGCAAGGCAATGGGTTTAAGTGACTTGTCACTTAACTAGTCACTTATCTGTGGCCAGATTTGAACTCAGGTTCTTCTGAATCCAGGGCCAGTCCTCTATCCACTATGCCACCTAGATGCCCTAATAAATATTTTTCTAATAAGTCAAGTATCTTGGATCTCAGTTATGGATAATGCTTCTATGTGAAACCTCTGAATTCCCAAGATCCAGTGAAGAGATTCAGGCAGCTAGGTGGTGCAACGAATAAAGAAACTAGACTTGGAATCAAGAATATTCACTTTTCCTGAGTTTAAATCTGGTGGCCTTAGACACATACAAGCTATATGATCCTGGGAAAATAACTTTATCCTGTTTGCCTCAGTTTCCTCATTTTTGAATGAGCTGAAGAAGGAAATGGCAAACAACTCCAGTATCTTTGCCAAGAAAAACCGTAAATGGAGCCACAAAAAGAGTCAACTGGGAAAAATGGTTAAAAAAATAACAATAGAAAGTCTATCCACACAAGAGTTTCATTACTGGATATCCAAACCAGTTGCAGGAATCCACTAAAAAATGAGTATTTTCTATTTCTTTGTTTTAATTTGTGTTTGAATAGTTTCCCTTAATATGTCAGTTGAGTTTTTTTGGAGATACCTTTACCTTGGATGAATACTTAAATACTGATATCTATTGCATTATTCTATTCAGTTCTTCAGGTTACCTGGAAGGAATATAACTCCAAGCTGTTCATTTTCTTTCCTTTTTTACTTTTAAGTGGCTCTATACTCTTAGCTGCTTACATGGACACAAATGCTGAGAATTTTTCTGAAATCGTTTTGACCTTAATGTCCAGAGGATAAGGGTTGCTGGTTGGTCTAGTAACCCAGGAGAATCAACTTACAACTACTTAATTCCATTTTTGAGTCCTGTGTCTTATAGGGGTTTACTTGACCTGACCCTGTTTCCTTTCTTTTTGAACTGAGGCAGGTTATCCTTTGTTGTGGTATTTGTAGCTCTTTTCAGATTGCTCTTGTAGTGGCAAGGTTCCATTGAGAGAGTTCCATGTCAGTTAGTTTTTAATCATTTATTAAGCTCCTACCATGTGCTAGACACTGCTAAGTGCTGGGGATACAAAGAAAAGCAAAAGCTAGTTCCTATCCTAAGGCAATCACAAAGTAATGGGGATAGACAACAGTCAAATAATTATGTATAAACAATATTCTATTTGCAGGATGAATAGGAAGTATTCAACAGAGAGAAGACACTAGGATCAAGAGAAATTTGGAAAGGCTTTCTCTAGAAGGTAGGATTTAAAGCATGCCTTGAAGGAAGCTGAAGAGACCCCCTGGGGTGAATTTTGGTGCTCCGTGGTCAAAAGGGATATGTAGAACTTTTGTCCAGATTCCCAAAGAGATGGCCTTATGTACTGAAGAATTTTCACTGAGAATAGCTTGAGAGGTGGGGCAGCTAGGTGGCACAGTGGATCTTTGGCCCTGGAGTCAGGAAGACCTGAGTTCAAAACCAGCCTTAGACACCTAATTCTTACTTAGCAGTGTGATCTTGGGCAAGTCACATAATCCCATTGCCTTGCAAAAAAAAAGAAGGAAAGAAGAGAACAGATTGAGAGTCTGGAGGAAGAACATCCTCCAGCTTCTCACCTGGAGGGTGAGGACAAGATTTTTAGTTGACTCCAGGGCCCTAAGCCCAATGGGAAGAACTCCACATGTTCTTAGAGCTCTGTAAGGACTAAGCTTTTCTTCTGACATAGAAAACTAGATTTTCTTTTAGTATTTCTCAATGGGGGAAGGCCTTTTAGAGTAGCAAGACAAGCCCTATATTATCTCATTATTATCTCAAGTGTAAGGCACTGAGCATAATGCCTTGTATACAGTAAGCATTTAACAAATGTTTGTTCCCTCTTTTCCTTTGATGAACAATATTTTAGCAATGCCAATTAAGCTTTGTAAAATCTTTCTTAATTGTTAAATCTGTATAACTTTATTTTGGAGGAAGAATGTGATTCCCACTTAAAAGTTTGAAACAGTATAAATCTAAGACCACATAGATTTTTTATGAAATTCTTTAGGACAAGTTGGGGGGCATGAAAAAAGGACTATGCCTAAGTCTCCCTGGGACCTCAGAAAACTATTTTAAATTTGGGGATATGGACAAGTTTAAAAATGTACCCCAGACAACTTCATGAAAATAGAAAATTTTTTAACATTATTGGAAGGGGAGAGGGATTTCCCTTTTTGGGTCATTTAGATTGAACAAACATAGGTATTTTCTGCCTAGTTCCAATATAGAATGTGGAACTTTGGAAAACTTGTTTCCAACCTTTTTTAAACCAAAAGATTCATATTCTAGAATGATGAAAACTCTTCAAATTGCTTAGAACAAAAGACCTGAGTTTGTACTCAGATCTCATTCTCTTTTCTTTTCTGTATGTCAATGAGGTAGGGAGAAGGGTGATTGGCCTGTCTCTTACCTGGATGCCATATGTATTGAGCACATGGTTCTTTCATTTCTTTCATAATTATTCTTTTCTGACTTTTTGTCAGATCAGTATTTGAAGATGGGGGTACCCAGATGAACTTATGAGTTTGAGGGATCCATCAGAGTACATACTAGCCTCCAAAGTTGGTAATATTCCCAGCAAGTAGTCATCTAAGACTCATATGATTCCCCAGGCACACCCAGCTTGGAGTATTGTTTTGCCTTACCAAGTAAGTATAAACATAAAAGAAATCAAGGTGCTATATGCTCATAGACACATAGTACCCATGTGAGAGATAGGGTAGTTTCTCTTTCCCTATCTAGTGGCACATACCATTTCTTTCCTCACTTGCAATGAAGAAGTCAAAGAGAATGAGATATAGGTGGATCATCCCAATCCACTATCTTCCTAGGCAGTTGTTTCAATTTTGGGGCTGTTGCAGATTTTAGAATATTCTTCCTTATTATGGCGTATAAATCTGCCTTTCTGTTTTTTTTTCACCCATTGTTCCTTGTTCTGCCTTCTCTGGCCAATTAGAACAAATCTAATCTTTCTTCCAGAATATACCCCTTAAATATTTGAAGATGGATAAAATGTTACTTCAGGTGTTCTCTTTTCCTGCTTTGATATACCTTCATCTTCAGTTCTTTCCTTTAAAGGATTTTTTAAAACCTTGAAAACATTTTAATGGTGCATTTTTGATGCTTTTGTTTTCTAGCATATTCCTTTTCCATCTCCCTCACAAATAACAATAAAAATGGGAGGGAAATGAATCATTCAAAAAGAGGTAATCAATGTATTATCCAAATCCACCATGTTATTTTATATTCTTCATCCTCGCATGCCATTTTCTCTAGATCTCTTTTCATCCTGGTTGCTCATTACTGGACACTCATGTCCTTCCAAAAATGCAATGCCCAAAGTTGAGTCAGTCCTCTAGATGTGGCATGATCATTGCAGAGTACAAGTGGACCATCACCTTCCAAGCCTTGACCACTGTGCCTCCATTAATACAGCTTAAATTTGCAATTTTGGGGGCTGTTATGTATTATTGTTAATTCATATTGGTCTTCCCACAAACTACCCCCAAATATTTTTTGTGGGTGAACTGTTGTCTAGCTACATCTTTTTTATCCTTTTCTGGATTTCAATGACCCTGAGTATGAGTTTTTACACCAAGGAATAAGGACAACACCTATAAATTCATAGCTCTAAGAAATTTCCAATTTCTGCACCCAATGCAGACACATACTAGTTGTACACTCCTGGGCAAGTCACTTAACTTATTTACCATGGTTTCTTCATCTGTAAAATGAGCTGGAGAAGACTACTCTAGTATCTCTGAAAGGAAAATCTAAATGAAGTCATGAAGAGTTGGATGTGACTAAAAACCAACTGAACAACAACAGTAGCAACAACACAATTAGTGAATGACAGAGGAAGGATTCACAGCCAGTCCTCTAGCTCCAAAGCCTACAGTGGCCTTTTCATTGTACCATGTTATCTCTTCTGGACACAACTTTTAAGAATGCAACATTCATTTGGAGTATAAGAAAATATAGTGCTGCAGGAATATATGAGGACTCTTTATTCCCATTGTCCCTTAAAGTCATAAGCAATGAAGCCAGGGGGCAGCTAGTTGGTACAGTAGATAGAACATTGGCCCTGGAGTTAGGAGGATCTGAGTTCAAATGTGACCTCAGGTATTTAATAATTGTTTAGTTGTGTGACCGTGGGCAAGTCACTCTTAACCCCATTGCCTTAAATTAAAAAAAATATGAACAACAAGATGTGAATTCCCTCTCTGGTGACCCTCTTCAGAGTTGTGGTTAAATAAAGACACTCTTCAAAGACTATGCTCTGATGTGAGATATTTTTGGGGAAAAAAAACTATTATCCACAAAAGGTGTCAGTGACTAAAACCACCTTACTCAAGTCAAAGACTGTAGGGACTTACATCTATATAATAAAAGTCAGACCTGAGCCTTTTCCTGAAGTCCTTCCCTATGTAAACGGGTTTAGAGAAGATGATTGGGGATAAGGTCATTATGCTCCAATATCTGAAGGCCTGTAATATGGGAGAGGGATTAACTTTATTCCACTTGTCCCCAGAGGGTAGAATTGGAAGCAATAGGTCAGAGTTGTATTTGAGCTTGAAATGAAAAGCTTCCTAACAATCAGAACAGTCTGGCTAACTGGAAGCAAGTAAATAAGGAGATCCTTGTCAGTGGATATGTTAAAGTAGATTGGGCAAACTGCTGAGAATAGTTTTCCTGCATTGGTTAAAAGGCTGGATGAATCCAGATCTTAACACTTTTGCTAAAAAAAGCCCCACTAGCTTATACTTGGATTATCATCATCATCTTCATCACCATCACCATCAAATCCTTTCTCTCTTCCTCCCTCCCTTCTCTTCTCTCCCTTTTCCTCTGGCTCTCTCTCTCTCTCTCTCTCTCTCTCTCTGGCTCTCTCTCTCTCTCTCTCTCTCTCTCTCTCTCTCTCTCTCTCTCTGGCTCGCTCTCTCTCTCTCTCTCTCTCTCTCTCTCTCTTATCCCCGTCTCTGTCTCTGTCTCTGTCTCTGTCTCAGTCTCAGTCTCTTCTCTTGGGAGAAACATAAAAGTTCTGTGATTCCACATAGGAAAATAATTCTTTCATCCAACAGAGAGCAAGTACCTGTATGTACCCACACATTCCAGCTCCAACCAAAATGAGACACCCACAGTTCTCCCATCATATTTTGAAAACCATGTAAAAATAATCTTTATTCCTCTAGAAAATTCATCAGCTTTGCTAAAATGAGACTTCCCTCTGGCATTATGGGAAAGTAATTTGGATTATGCAAATAAGACCTAGAGATGCTCAAAAGCCACCTCTGACCTGGATGCACTCACTCCTGTCATTTGCTCATTCATTTCCTGAATATTTACTCTATCCCTGTTGGGAATAAAAGATGAAACAAAAACAAACTCTTCTACTCATAGGTCTCAATAATTTATGGGAAGTAAGGGAAAAGTCTGTGAAGTGTGGTAATATTAAGCAAATAAACTCGCATTCAATTGAGAGCCAATGTAGAACGGTGGATAGAGAACTGGTTGTAAAGCCAGAAAGACCTGGATTCAAGTCCCAAGTCTGACAGCTGTTGGCTTTTTGATCCACATCAGCTGATTTAAGTTCTTTTCTAGACAACAGTTGTGTTCAGACAAAATAACATGGTACTATGGAAAGGTCACTGTAGGCTTTGGAGGTGGAGGAGCTGGCTTTAAATCCTACCTCAGGCATTCACTGATGGTGTTGCTGTCATGGCCATTCAGCTGTTTTTCAGTCACGTCCAACTCTTCATGACCCCATTTTAGGTTTTCTTGTCAGAGGTACTGGAGTGGCTTTCTCCATCTCATTTTACAGATGAGGAAACTGAGGTAAATGGGTTAAGTGACTTGCCTAAGGTTACCTTACTGGTAGGTGTCTTAGGTCAGTTTTGAACTCAGGCAGATGAATCTGATTTCAGGGCTAGCGCTCCATCCCTTGTGCCAACTAGCTGCCCTCATTGTGTATCTTTGGATGAGTCACTTATGGAATTTGGCCTCAAGTTCCTTTCCGCTTTATATTTAAGGTTTTTACAACATCTCATTTTTAGTGATATCTACAACCATGTGTGCCAGTTTCCCCTTCCCCCCTCATCAGATTTGCCTCAGCTACTAACTTACCCAGGTCATAGTCACATCTCCTAGTTGCAAATGGCTTCTCCCAAACACCGACAGAGCAAAGCCCCTTATTAACATGCAGACTCTATCACCTGTTTCCCTTTCAGGAAAAGCAAGCTTCATTGCAGATCACAATATGTCAGAGTTAGCTCTCTGGGAATTCAGAGGGAGAGAGGAAAGAAGGGAGGGAAGAGAGAGAGAGAGAGAGAGAGAGAGAGAGAGAGAGAGAGAGAGAGAGAGAGAGTCAGTCAGGAAGACCTGGGTTCAGCTCTCAAGGTATGTGACCTTGAACAGGTATTTTATCTTCTCTCAATCTCAATTTCTTCATTCTTCATCCTTCAGGGGATTGGACTCAATGGCCTCTAAGATCACTTCCAGCTCTAAATTTATGACTTTATGAGATGATTCACAACTAGGAGAGATCAGAGTTCTCTTCAAAGAAGGCTTCATGGAGGAAGTGACAATAATATTACCTAAAAATATTCCATGAGTTTTATCCAACAGTTCATAACCACTGCTTGGATCTCCCTACCCCATCCCCAACTCCAGTATCTATTACTGTGACCCTGTTTTTGGATTACATCATCCTTCTTTACTGATTCTGGTCTTTGCTCAGCTCCCCAAACCCCATCTTAGTAGAACTATTCTTTCCTGAGTTTTGCTCAGTACATATTTAGCAAGAATTCAGGTTGATGGGAAGGGACCTGTCTGACCAGAGCCTGGAGAAACTCAATCTTATCTATGAAGGCCCACCCTGACCTATGAGAGAGGTAGAGGAGGTAGAGAGAGAGGCAGTCTTCTCAGCAACCAGCTCACTTTTTTTCCTGATCTTTTTATCATGTGAATTCTTTGCCCTGGAACTGGGGGAGTTTGGGGGATGGGGTTGAGCAGGGATACATCTAATGAGATAGCTCATTATGTCAATTTACCAGCATTGTGTGAGTCATTACGTTGGCTGAGACACGGAAGAAATGAGTTATTTGCTCAAGAAAAGCAGAGGAGAGCTAAGCTGGTGGGTGAGGGGTGAGTGTGAAATGTTTGGTGGCTCTGGAAGACTGAGATGATAGGGAGATCTGAGGTCAAAGGACAAATAAATGGCCACTGTGATCATTTTAAATAAAATTTTTTTGATGCAATATTTATAAATCCTTAGCCCTGCAAATATACTTAAAATGGGTGAATCAGATGACATTTCATTTGTGATAATTGTGAGCCCTCAAATTATAGTCCTGGAAGATTCTTAGTGACCATGTAGTCCAATCCCCTCCCCCACCCCCCCAAAAGGGTCATCAAATCCATCAATCCCACTATCTCCCTTTTCCTCCACTCTGTCTTGGAGAACTCAAAGGGATGTTGGAAGTCATAGGAACATAAATTTAGATTTAGGTTTAAAGCTGGAAGGGAACTTAACACCCATCTAATCCAATCTTTTTAAATGATAATTGAGGAAACTGAGGCACAAAGGTAACTTGACTTACCTAGAGTCACAGGTAGTAAATGGCAGAAGTAGAATTCAACTCAGATCTTCTGGATCCAATCCAGAGATGGCATCTGACATTAAGGGAGATGTAATGACCTTGAATAATGACTCAAACATGTCCTTCTTCACCAACCCAGCTAGAGAGAGCTGAGTATAGGAGTAGAAATAGTTAAAAAGCTTGCAGGCTAAGGTCTGCAGTAGCAGCCTTTCCTGGAGCAAAGCTAGCATCCCTAATTCAGCTTTAATTGTCTATTCAGTCTTGGAAAATGGAGGGGGGGAATCTGTCTTCCTGGGGATGTCATTTTTCACAAGACTAAAGGAAACATAAAATTGTCCTCAAATTTGGTTTGTTGATATGGAAAGAGATCCAGAGGTTCTGGAAAGCAGGATGGTTTAAGTAGTCAGAGAGGTTATGGAATGATTATCTTGTGAATGAAGAAGTTGAGACCATGTGCGGCATCAGGAGGAGCCTGGATTGGGAATGAGGGAAAAAACCCTTGGTTCTACCTCTGTGGCTCAATGACTGAGTGACTAATATCACTTCCTCTCTGGCCTTCCTCTTCCTCTTCCGTGAAACAGAGGTAATGATATTTGCCCTCACTCACAAGGCTGCTGTAACAAAAGCATTCCATCAATCATAAGGCATTAGGAAGAAAAGAAATAATTTTTATTTTTATTCTAATTACAGTTATTGGTCTTCCATATGAGCTAAATCCTATACCTTGCTCTGAGGGTGAGGCGACATGTAAAAGTCAAATAATTATTCAATTAATCAACCAGGATTCATGCCAGGGCAGGGTTGAAAAGACCTCAACCAAACAATCCCTACCCTCAAGAAGCTTACATTCCTTGTGAATGTAACCAATGAAGAAAGTCTTATGAAAATAGGTTTTGAACCATTCGTTACACAAAATAAAGATTTAGTGTTATTAGAGACTAGTAAGAGGCAACTTTGACTTTCTGTCCCTTAGATGCAAGTAGAATAAGGCAATTAAGTTGTTGGATCTTTGAGTGGAACCAGCTCAAATGATACCTCCTTTAAAAGCCTTTCCTGATCTCTCCATATTATTTATGATTATTTACTTTCTCTCTTATGGCCCTTATCAGAGAGGTACTATGGTGTCTTAGAATATTGTTCTTGGAATCTGGGAGAATCCCATATTGCTTCTTACAAGCAAAGTGGTACCAGCATCACAGCATAGCTCAAATCACTCAGCTTCCCTCAGCCTCAGTTTCCTCATCTGTAAAATAGGAATTTAATAATAGCACCTACCTCACTGGTTGTTTTAAAGATTAAAAGCTAATATAATATATACATGTTTATGATATATCACTTCAGTGATAGCTATAAATGCTAGTTATCATCATCATCATTGTCATTGTTAACTGCCCCTGCTTGAATGACAACAATGGTGATTTTCATTTTTCTCATCTTTGAGGTAAATTGTGCAAGTGTTATTGTACCCATTTATTAGATCAAGAAACTAATACACAGAGAAAAGCATGTAACAATGTGTGACTTGCCCAAAGTCACCCAACTAGGAAAGTGGAAGAGCCAATGTTATAGAAAATGCTATACTCTAGTATCCTCATCTGTAACATAGTGCGGGGCGGGGGCTGGGAGTGGAGCTTGGATATGATGGTCTCTGAAGAGACCTTCTACCCCTAAATCTATGATCACAGCTTGCTTTGTATTGTGGTCATTTGTGTGGGTGTTCCATTTCCCTTGTACTCCACAAATTTCTTGAGGATCCTGAAGAAGCATCCTTTCATCCATGTATCCTCATTCCCTAGCATTACTTTCAATTTCAAAGATATCTGCTTTCATTACTCTGGGTTCTGTTTGCTTCAACTCAGTTCACAGCCCCTCCCAGCCTTGCTCACCAGTTCTATGAGCTGCGATATTCCCAGATATTCATCCCTTGTTGATTGATCTTCGGGTAATGAGCCTCTCTAGACATAGACTGCAGTCTTAGGGCCCTCGGATGTCAGGACCGTTGCTGGGCTGGTATGTGGAGCTTTGCCATTTTTGGTAGGACTTGGAGCATCTTCCCCTCTGCATGAATAATTTCCAGAATCCAGGGTGACATAGGGAGCAGGGAGGCATGGGAAGATTACTTTGTTGTAGAGTTTTCCACAGAACAACATTTTCATCAGTTTTCATTGAAAATGTGAAAGAATGAAAAATTTTTTGCTATGAGGAATTTTACCATCTTCCGTCCCCAAGGATGACAATACCAGTGATTTTCATTTCTCCAGATTTTTGAGGTTTTTAGGTGCTTGTTTCATATCTAGATAATAATAGCTAGCATTTATATAGTTTTTAAGACTTGCAAAACACATTGCATATATATGATATATGATAACAATACATGATACATGCACATACATATAAACATACAATATACTCATAATATATGCATGTACATGTAAATATGTTTACATTTATGTGTGTATATATCTGTACCTATATTTTCATATATATACATATATAGTTTTATATATGTGTATATAATATATATATATAAATATAATATACACCCACATACATGATGATTTGATCCTCACACCAACTCTGGTAGATGCTATTATTTTTCCTATTTTGTTGATGAGGAAATCAAGGCCAACAAAGGTTGAGTTGCCCAGGGGTCACAAAGCTAGTAAGTATATGAGACTAGATTTGAATTCAGTTTTTCCTGACACCAGCACCAGTGCTCAAAAGCATACTATATTATTGTATATTATATTCTACTAGTTTTACAAATAAGGAAATGGAGGCTCATGGAGATGAAATGACTTGCCCATAGTCAAACAGTAAATGGAAGAATCAGGAATGAAGTCCAGGTAACATTAATCTAAGACCAAGGATCTTTTTCCTTCATTAGGCTTTTCTGGTTTCCAATGGTTTCCTATTACCCTTAGGATCAAATAGAAACTCTTTTGTTTGAGATTTAAAGCTCTTTAAATCCTTTCTCTCTTTTTCCAGTCTTCTAACACCTTACCTGTTTCTAAGAACTCTAGGGTGGAACCCTATGGCCTATTTGATGTTCCTCAAAGACAGTGCTCCATCTCCCGCTTCTAAATCTTTGTCCTGTTTACCCCCTATATCTGTAATGTTTTTCTCTCTACATTTCTACCTCTGAGAATCCCTGTCTCAGAATATCTCAGGCAAAAAGCCACAATAGAGGAATTGTGGAATAGTGGACAGAAAATGGGGTCAGGAAGATTTGGGGTTCAAATCCTCTTGTAGACACTGAGCCTTGTGACTCAAAAGTTATTTGTCCTTCACACAACTCGATTTATTCCTCTATAAAATAAAAGCAATGTCATATACTAAATGATTAAGCCTTAAATCTATGCTCTATAACCTGTGGAGAAGGGGCAGGATGGTTTCCTGATACTGTTGACCATATGCTTATTATGTAGTTGGTTTCTTAGACAGGTAATTGAGTTTCATTGTTTCTTCCATTTAAACGAAAGCCTTGTGCTTGGTACCAGATGTTATTCTATCATTCACAGACAGGATGGTCTGGGGGGGCATAATTTTCCTCCTTAAGATGAATCCATTAATGGAGCAGGTTAAAGTTTTGCTTCTGAAATTACAGATTCTAGAGGATGCTTTGAATGATTGCTGGGTA
The DNA here is from genome assembly GCF_037893015.1 of Macrotis lagotis. Taxonomy (NCBI): domain Eukaryota; kingdom Metazoa; phylum Chordata; class Mammalia; order Peramelemorphia; family Peramelidae; genus Macrotis; species Macrotis lagotis. The sequence continues at coordinate 240,168,328 of NC_133660.1, forward strand.
TTTATTGATGATCTACTATGTACTGACTGCTGCATTATTTTTTCTCTAGTTTAAATATGCTTCTCCTTTGTGGGAGGAATTGAAATAAGCTGTGAGGATGTCTCCATAGACACCACAGATCAAGATAAAGAACATCATCTTCTGTACACTCAGTCATGAGTATGACTATTGTTATGGCCTGGACTCATGAGGCAAGTTAAAAAATTCTGAGAAAATAGTCTTAAAGTGCTCTTATCATATAGAATGCTCAGCTCCCATCAAGGAGAAGCCAATTGACTCAGAGCTGAAACAAGGAATTCTGACCCCCAGCAAGTGTAGCTTGGTCATGGGAAGAACAAGAGATCAGGGGGAGGTCCACATCAATTGGGTCCAGTGATGCAGGCAATCTATGGGAGCCACTGTGTGTGTGTGTGTGTGTGTGTGTGTGTGTGTGTGTGTGTGTGTGTATGTACATATATATGTATATATATATATATATATATATATATATATATATATATATGATGAATAGAATATTTTTGTGGACTCCCTAACACTGGCATTAGTACTCCAGGGCAAAGATTCAGTTGTCCTGCCCAGTAACAGTTCTGACCCTCCTTTCCCATTGTTCTCAATGAATCATGTTTGTTAATCAAGTCCTTGGTTGAGATGTCTGGAAAGCAGTGACTGTTTGCATGCTTTGATCCCTAAACTCCTATTGCTATAAAGAGGAGACCTCAGATTACCAGAATCATAGATTCACAGCAGCTCTGCTCCTTACTTCCTGTAACATTTTGGGTAAATTGCTTAACTCCTCTGGGCATCTTTTTTACTTATTTATAAAGAGGTGGATGAGGGAAATCTGAGGGATGTGAGATTATGAGAATAATCAAGATGAGTTTTAAAGAATTTTGAACATCTCTTGCCCATCCTGGTTGAACTGTGACGGAGATGGTCTCATCCATGGAAGAAGTCACTTGAATAGTGATTTCATGAGTTTCACAAGTAGTTATTATAAACAAAGAAACCAGACTCATAGGCTCTCAGAGTTGTAAAGGACAATCATAAATCACCTTTAAATATCTCCCTCTATGCTAATGCCAGACAAAAAGTCATTCCCAAGCAAGATTTTGTTATTATTATGCTATTTTATATATATATATATATATATATACTTTTTAAAAAACCCTACATATTATAAAAAGTTTCAAGTCTCATGTACAATAATTGGTTTATTTTCCTTTTATATAGAAATGTTCATTTTTGTTAATTTATATAAGAGTTAAAACAAATTCAAGAGCCCATTCAACTTTCACTTGAAGATCTGCAGCACTAATGACTTCTCTTTCTAGAGTAAGCCTATTACATTTTTGAATGGCTCTCACTATTAGCAAGTTGCTCCTTGAATTGATATATCCATCTGCCTTTTTCTTTCCACATTGTTGCTATTCTGCCCTCAGAACTAGGCCAATCAAAACAAGCCTGATCCTTTCCCAAATGTCAATCTTTGAGCTATTTTAAGACAGCAATACTATTTCTCCGTAAATCTTTCCTTGAGTTGATTATCCTTAGTTCAATCCAAATGTGTTTAGGTCCCCCAAAGCATATTATCCTTAAAAGAGAGTTTTCCAATGCTTCAGGCAATCACACCTTGAACTTTGCAGAAGGGGCAGATGGGAACAGAATGCAAATTCCCTTGAGTCCCTCTGTTAGCCATGGTGGGACCTTTCCCTTAATATGGACAAGGTGAAAAGACTGGAGAAAACTAGCCACAGTGGGGGCCTTCATGAGACTGTTCTCATGTGATTTCCTCTGAGCCTTTGGCTTTGTGGATCATTCAGATCATGGTTGATTGGGCTTAATTAACTAGGCTTGATTGAAGGGTTGTCCAAGTCGGCTGATTGCAGGGCTAATCCAAAGTATCATACAATTTACAACTTTACAGGACAGATCATTTAGTCAAGCTCATTATTATAATAAAATCTGATACTTATACTGTGCTTTGAAATTTGAAAAATCACATTCATATATTATCTCATTTGAGGTAATGTATAACCTGTGAGATGAGTGTACAGGATATTAATATCCTTATTTGGGATGGGGAGATACAAATCTTATTTGGGCTTGGTATTTCATTGGTACGGGGAACTCCTCAATGTGAAAACTTCTGCTAGTGGTGCAGAAACTTAGTTTCAGAAAGTTTTCAAGAACCCTGAGAGGTTAAGTGACCTGTCCAATGTCACACAGCCAGCACATGACCCAGATTTTCCTGATTCTGAAACCAGCTTTCTATCTACCATGCCATAATGTCTAGGTATTTGTATTTTATAAATGGGGAAAGTATGGCTAAGAAAAGCCAAGTGACTTGACTAGGGTCATGCAGGTCTTTCTGATTCCCAGACTAGAAACTCATATATTCCCTCAAGCTAGACTGCCTCACTAAAAATAAACTCAAGTCCAAAGAAAGTAAATGACTTACCTAAAGTCACCCAGGAGGTAATTAGTAGAGGTGATACACTGTTGAGGGTCTGTGCCTTAAGCATTCCCAGGTCCTTTACATAATTCTTGTGAGGCACAAATTCAGGGAGGGAGAATTATTTCTTTCTGAAGGGGTCATGCTTCCATTCTCCTTTAAAGATGTGTAAATGTGGTGTTAGGTAGGCTAGAGCACCTTTCAACCACACCCCAATGGGATAGATCATGATCCTAGGATTTGTATCAAATGCTAGAAAGCATGTGTTTGAAGGGGAACCTTTTTCTGAAGAATGGCAGGAAGGGAGCCAAAGAAAGAGGATTTGTTTCTTAGTCCCACACTGGATCTGAGAATAGTACCATTTGTTTGGTAGACCAGTATTTCTCTAGATCAGACCTTTATTTGTTTTTATGTAATGATCACAAGATTGTAGCTTTTAGAATTAGAAGTCAAAAATTGAATAAGCATTTATTAAACGCTTTCTATATCACAGGTACTGTGAAATTCAAAAAGTCCCTGTCCTCAAGAAACTTACATGCAAATAGGGGAAGGCAAGATATAAAGAGGAACTGAAAAGGGAAGGAAACCTGGAGAATCAGAAGTGGAGTTGAAAATGAAACGAAGAAGTGAGAAAGACTAATCTAGACATATTCAAAGTGGAAGATCCAGGAGAAACTCACCAATTCTCAGGGGTGAAGTTATCTTCTAGTTTAAGCATCTAGAAAGGTTCTTCATCAACACCTAGTCTCATTTTCTTGTTTTAATAAATGACAAACCTGAGATCTTAGAAAGCTGGATTGATTTGCAAATGTATGTGAGTAGTAAGCCTAGGTCTTCTGACCTTCAAATCCACTGCACTTCCTACTGAGCTATGGTGCTCTTTCTTATCTCTCTCTCTCTCTCTCTCTCTCTCTCTCTCTCTCTCTCTCGATCTGTATACGTATCTGTATCTGTATCTGTATCTGTATATGTATCTGTATCTGTATATATATATATGTATATGTATCTCTCTCTCTCTCTCTCTCTCTCTCTCTCTATCTATCTATCTATATATGTGATTTTCTAAGTACCAAGTATGTATATATACATATTTGGTACTTAGAAAATATGGCTTTTTGATGTCTAGATCCTGTATTCCCAGCCCCATGAGAATACTTCTTAATATCCTTAGTACATAACAGTGCTTTGCAAATTCTATGGGAAATAGTATGAAAAGGGTCAAATTTCAAATTTTCCACTCACTAGCAGTGTTATAAAGGTCAAACCACATCACCCATCTTATTCTTTGCTTACTCAGCTGCAAAACAATAATGCAGTGCCTGCACTGCCTCTCTTAACAGGATGGTTGAGAGGGAAGCACCATTTATGTGGCAGCATGCTATTACAATGTGAACTTTTGTGAGTATTGCTCCACATTTATGTGTGTTTCCATTTACAATATATTTTTTTTCTAGACAAGATATCAACCCAGATAGTGAGTTCATCAAAAAGAAAATTTCCTTGGGGAAAAAGGAGTGAGGAATGCTGGTAGAGAACTTATCAACAAGTACATAAATGTTTGAGTTGTCCTAGGATAGAATCCTGGTAGCTGATTCAAAAATCTTAATACACATAAAAAAACCACAACCCAATCCCATAATGTAACATTGGAATGAAGATATGTAAACAAAACTGAGCAGCTACCCTGAGGTAGCAAGCTTGAAAGGAAGATCCTTTGTTCAGCTTTCTGTCTCTCCACATACCACAGATGGTAGCTCAGCTCTCCACTTTCCAGTATCCCTCCCCTTTATGACCCTAAGTCAAAGAGCCCCAGGGGACATTGGAACTTGTGTGTTCCAAATTCTGTCCTGTCTCATTATAGTCAAAAGTCTTCCTAGCATTTTTGGTGACCATGACATGCTATTGCCTTTATATTCATTTCAAGAATTCTGGTGGTATTTCCTTAAAAATGCCAGGTCATTTATATTCAAATGTGAGCTCTTGGGAAAAGTATTTTTTTTTAAAAACAAATGAACAAACAAACAAAGACAAATGAACCTTTAACTTCTGGTAAGTTGTTTTTTGTTTCTTAGTTAAAAGTCCCCTCTTGCCAATTCTGTGGCAATATATAACATATATAATATAAGTTCACAGAAGGAAAGAGATGATTTTATTTCTTCCCTTCTATCCCCAGTGTCTTGGAAGTTTCCTCCTTAAGATGTATACATACTTCTTGCTGCATAGTAAACCCTTAATAAATGCTTGCAATCGATGGATGGATAGTAGGGTAGGTGAATGGGGAATTGTAAGTGGCTTGAATTAAAGACATTATTTAATGCCTTGCACCAATAGATTTATGCTTTATTTATGGCCTGACCTTTCACTATAGAAATCATGACCATAAAGGGAATGAAGGTATCCTGTCCTGATCTGTGCTTAATGAACCCAATACAGATTTTTTTGACTGTCATTGTTCTCCACACATGCTCACAAATTATTTCTTTACTATGTTTTAGAAATTTTCTTTGATCAAAGTCAAACTCACTAAGATGAAGATTCTATCCTCTATCCTAATATTATCATCATCACCATCAACAACAACATTGGAGCAACAGCAACTACGGCTATTACTACCATTTCTACTAATATTACTATCACCATGACAGCATCTAACAAGAAGCAATCACAATAACCAACCAGAACAATCAGAACAAAACATTACATCTATAACAACACAACAATGCAACCACTAACCAACAGTATAGTATTAACAATATAGTAAGTTATTGTTTTGTGATCCTAGAGTCAGAAGAACTGAGTTCAAAACGTCTTTGATGCTACATTGAGTAAAACTAGTTTCATCATCTGTAAGAGTAAGGAGGATGGATTACATAATTTCTTGGATCCTTAATAGGTCCATGTATATGATTAAATGCTCATCTTCAGCCCTGAGGTACCTCTCTTGTTCTCCTTAATTTCTCAAAGATCACTAACAGTGAGTCAGCAATCATATAGACCAATTTTTTTCCAATATCTTGAACTACTAGGAGCACACACATGCTTTCTTAATATCTCCTCACTTATCTTGTGTTTCCTCTTTTGTTCTTTTCTTCCACAACTCAAAGACCACTTTCCTGGGAGAAAAGTGAAACAAAATTAGAATTGAGGAATACTGTCTATTCTGCTTTATTGCAATATCAATTATCATTGTCTCATTCACTCCAAGCAGTGGCCCATTCTGTCTATGTAAGGCTTCTTCCTAGAAAAAAAACCTCTGTCAACTAAAAACACTTGCTTTTTTTTTAACCTTTAACATTCCTTTTAGCCTGAATTCATTTTCATGTTTAGGGATCCCGACTTAATCTTCCCATCCTTTTCTTTTCTTCCCTTTTCATTCTCAGTTATATGCTTTTAGTTCTATTATAGGGTTTTTTGACATTCCTGAGTTCTCTTTTAAAAATTCTGTGTTAATGAACCAGACTATCTTTTCCAATAGTTTCCTTTCTTTTTCTTCATCAAAATGATTTGGGTTTGTTATCAGAATGTTATTCTTTAATATGACTGTCCTTCAAATACTTAAAAACAGCTATTATATCCTAAGGATTCTCTTCTCCAAACTTCCCAGGTTCTTTCATTTTGAAGCCTGGTGGTAAACTAATTTGCTATCCTGTTCTCCATTCTTTGGATGCCCTCTGGTATTTCAATGTCTTTCCTCAAATGTGACACTTAAAATAAGCTACAATACTCCATTTCATCAGATTGGAGGAAAGTGAAACTCCCCACTCAAGGCTTCTAAATTCTGTCTTATCTTATTATAACCAAAGTTCTGTCTAGTGTTGTTGGTGGCCATGACATGATATTGACTTATATTTAACTTTATGTCTGCTAAAATCATCAGACTTTTATTCATGGAAAGGATTATCTAGCTTCATCTCTCCTAATTTGTACCTGCAACATCAATTTTTTGGATCCTACTTATTATAGTTGGCCCATCATTCTATTCTATCAAGATCTTTTTGGATCCTGACTCCATTATACAGCCTCACAGCTATTCTTATCACTTTTGTGTTGTCTACAAATTTGGTAAGGGTCCCATCTTTTCTTTTATCTAAGTCATTAATAAAAATTCTAATAATGCATGGCCCAAAGATAATCCCCCACTGGTAGAAACTTCCAATTTAGTTTTTACTTCTGCCAAAATCTTTTTGGTTTGATCATTCAAGTTCCATTTTTTTTCTGTCACCTAGCTTAAATCTATCCTGTTCACAAGTATGTATTAAGGGACTTTGTGGAATGCTTTGCTGAAACCTAGGGTTAAAAATAGCTAGAATTTTTGCCAATATTCTTCTAAGCACTCTATAAATATTTCATTTGATCCTGACAGCAACCTTAGGAGATAGGTGGTATTATTGTTTCCTTTTAAAATCAAAGAAACTGAGGCAAACAGGATTAAGTCAGTATTTCTGACTCCAGGCCAAGTATTCTACCATTGCACCACCTAGCTGTTTCTAACAGTATATCCTAAGTCTAAGTAATAATTTTCATAAACCTCCTAAGTCTACAATATTTTTCTGATCTCCCAAAGTAATTGTAAAATTATCTGGTGACAGAATGTTACAAAGGACCTTCCCCACCCTTTACTTCTTTGATCCCTGTTTACTTGCCTAGATATGTCATTTGAGTGGAAAACAGGGGAAACATTTATAGCTAGTTTCTCTGATAAAGTTCCAATTTCTCAAATCTATCGGAAACTGAGAAAAATTTATAAAAATAAGAGACATTCTCCAATTGATCATTGAGTCATAGGTTATGAACATAGTTTTCAGAAGAAGAAATCAAAGCTATCAATAGTCATATGAAAAATACTCTCATTAATAATTAGAGAAATACAAAATAAAATAACTCATACCAATTATATTGTTTAAGGTGACAGAAAAAAGAAAAGGGGAAGGGATGTGGAGAAATAGGTACATTAATGTACTATTGTTATAACTGTGAAGGTCTAACCATTCTGGAAAATAATTTGGAACTATTCCCCAAGAACTCTCAAACTGTATAGGCCTTAACCCCAGCAATACTGCTACTAGGTCCATAGCCCAAAGTGATTAAAAAAGCCCATATGTACAAAAATATTTATAGTAACTTTTGTGGTGAATTAGAAACTGGGATTATTCTTATCATTTGGTATATGATTGTCATACAATACTATTTTTCTATTAGAAATGATAAAGGAGATGATTTCAGAAAACCTAGGAAGACTTAAATGAGTTGATGCAAAGTAAAGTGAGCAGAACTAGGAAAATATTGTATACAGTAGTAGAAATACTGTAATAATAATCAACTGTGAAAGACTTGGCTAGTTTGATCAATATACTTATACATTATAATTCTAAAGAACTCATGATGAAAAATGTTTTCCGCCTTGAGAGAAAGAACTGATGAACTTTGAGTGCAGACTGAAATCTATTTTTCATTTTCTTTACTTTTCTTGCTTTTTCCCATATCATGGTTAATGTGGAAATTTGTTTTGGTTGACTTCACATGTATAATGGGTATCATATTTCTTCCCTCCTCAGTAGGTAGGGGAGAAAATTGAGGGAGGGAAAGAATTTGGAGCTGAGAGTAAAAAAAATTAACCAAAAGAAAAAAACATTTGTTTTATTCTAGGCAACGTCATTTCTCCATTTCTCCTTGATCTATCAAAGATCAATAACAATGGCTCAGCAAACACATCCATCAATTCTTTCAATACTCTAGAATGTATGTCTTGAGAGTTTAGTAACTTGAATCCATTTAAGGAAGTCAGGTTTCTCACTTTTAGTCAAAATCCAGCAGTGGATTTTGGATAATAGAAGTCACCCATCATTACATTATGACTCCCTGCCAGGTTTGTGTTATCTTTTCCAAACTCCCCATCCATTTTCTCCTTCAACTCAGTTCTGTAATAGACTCCCACAAACTCAATTCTTCTTCTCCTGCTTTTCAATTTGTGGTTTCTTAGCATGAGTATTATCTTTTTAATAAGCAATTCTATTCTGGCAACCCTGCCTTATCTTTTCTGTTCATTTTTAGTAATCCAGATTGCTTCAATCCTTTGCTTCTAAGAAAAGAATGTTGTATAACTGCTCTTTCATTCACTTTTCCTCTTTTTTGCTAAACTCCTTGGAACTGTCCAAGGTACTGTAAACTGAGTTGGACATGACATCTGGCTATAACAAACTGTCCTACATCAAAATGAAGTCTTAGAGTAATTGCTCCTTAAGTTGAGACTTTGTACTTTGTTGGTATGTTCAGAAGCAGCAGGGATCTGACATGACCTAGTACTCTGGGGCTTTGTCCAATTAGAGACATTCTTCAGTAATTGGGGCTCTCCTCAAAGGTTGCTCTTTCACCCTGCATTCTGTGCATCAGTAGTCTTGGAGGCTCCCACCTCTGGTAATTCTGCAGCCTGAGCAGCTGGTGCTTTTCCCTTAAGATTTAATACTCATCGTTTATCTGTGTCAAAACTGCAAAGGAGCAAGTTTCCTAAGACAGATTTATTATGTGCTATGGCTTTCCAGGTGCTGCAGTGCATGTAGATGGGTTGAATTTCATATTTTTCTCTGAGTCTTTGTTCTATAAAGATGGTTACTTTAGCTTCACATTCTGATAGGTGAGAAATAGACTTTACTAAAATGTGAATCACTGCAGGGCACTCACAAAATAGTAACATTATTTTGTAGCTGAGCTATCAATGGTCTCTTTCAGGGTCAGTTTCCAAAGAATTTTATGGTTTTGTTTACACAAGTACTTACTTATGGAAAAATCGGGTTGTTTTAACCCAAGCTCTGCAGGGTTGGAATGCAAGTAAGTCAACTAATACATCTTAGTTTATCATGCCCAGCTTGCCATGGGTTATTATTGTCTATGCCTAGAAATCCTACCAGTTTCAGGACATGAGTACAGCAGGTCTAATCTGGATTCAGGTGGCATGATCCAGTGGCCTGAGAATCAGAAGAATTGGGCTCTTGTCCAAAGGCTCATGTGACTTTAGGCAAGTCACTTATTCTCTATTGAAGGAGGATAATATTATCTGTCTGGCCCTTTCTTCTCCTTCCCAAGTCTGAAAAGTCTTGAATTTTAGGTAACAAGGTGCTCCCCTAGAGGAGGCATGATATGTGTTTAATACTAAAGAGGTTTCCTTTCATTTATAAGTAAGATTATAGTTGGGAGGGTACTTTGCTTTTCCTAGGCATTCTCATTCTGCATGGGCCATGCTTTGTATCTCAGTTCTACACTCTCACACCTGAATAGTTATGTTATTCTGAAGTATTAGATTAATCATTGGTGATTGCCATCCCTGGAGGAGATTGACCAGCTTAAATCACCCACACCTACCACCTACAGACATTTATAGACCATCAGGTGTGCCAATCCCACCACAGACTCTCCCCGCCCCCCCCCCCCCCCCCCCCCCCCGTATGGGATCTATGTCCTTAAACCAGAGTCAGAGGTACTTTCCTAGAGGAAAGAATACAGAGAGATTTGGGCCAGCCATCCCACATTGAAAGAACTGAGTTCTTTGAATAAGCTGCTTTGCTTTATCCATATCAAGCTATCATTCTGCAATAATCCCCAGTGTAGCTGGGAAGAAGCTAATAAGAATCACCAGCTCCAGGAAGGTACCAGAACTGACTCTATAACAGTAGCTTCATAGCACACATTTTTTTGTACATATATAGTAAATAGATTTATTTTGATTGATTGTGATTATTTGTGGCAAGTTATTTTTTCCTTTGGGTTTTTAATTTGTGGATTATTTAGGCAAGTGGGAGGGGAATATTAGTCATAATGATGCAGAAAAGGGGGGTTATCATTACATTTTTAAAAAATATACAGAGGAAAAATCAAAGAAGTTCAAAATAAAATACAAAGTCATAGGACAGTTTTGAAAATAATTTATGTAATTTATTGTATTCTTTAAAGCAAGAGTTGTGAAATAGAGACCCATAGTTTCATATAGACTCCTTTTTTGTGTTCTGCTGCATATATAAAGATATTTTTTTCATGATTAAATTAAAATTAAATTAAATTAAAATTTTTAAGGATGAAAACAACAAAAGTTATGCTAGTAGGACATACTCTAAAGGGTACTTAGGTTAGAGACAGGGCCTATTATGTAATTGATATAGGGAGATATTAGGTGAGGAAATTTCTTCTCTTAGTGCAGGTTGCCTTGTTTTCTACAACTTAAAGTCTTAGAGAGTTGCTTCGAGTTTTAAATAGGGGCAGGGCTTGAATTCAGGCCTCCCTGCCTCAGAGGCCATCTCTAACACTAGGTTATGCAAAGTCTCAGAGCATGGACTTAGTAATGAATTGCATTTCCAGATAAATATTGGAAACATCATTAATTCATTATTCACTTAACAACAGGAAGATTGTTTTTTGTCTGCTGCTTTTGGCAACAACAACTATTAAAGACGTTCTACCAACTTTGGAAGGATGGTAATCATCATTAGTGAAGTAATTTTCCACAATGAGGAAATCACGGATCCTTGAAGACTTTCTTACTTCATCTCTCTCCCTCACTGCAGCTTGTACCACACCCAGGTTTTGCCAGCATATTGCAGAGGTCTGTTCTATTTCGCCAGACCCCTGTAAGACTCAATCCAGTGGTGGACACCATACCTCTCTTGGGTCTGTTATATGCCTATCCAGCCTTAAGTTTCTTGATAGCTTGGGTAGAATTAAAAAAGACAAAGCAAATAGTTATCTTTTGATACATGAGGTACTTGGATGCTTGCAGATTTGGGGGGACATTTTGCTCCTCTCTTGGGACCTCAAATCCCATACTTTGGAAGGGGTGAGACCTATAATGTCCACTGGACAAAGCCACAAGAAGCTAGATGGTTAGGGATACACATTGGATAAGATGGGCTTTGGGATTTCCTTTAGCTCTAAGATTCAGTGACTGCATTATGTTGCAGCAATATGATTACATGATCATAGCTTTGGCAATATGATTTGATACATCAACATGATGTTCAGATCAGTTTAACTGAGTTTGGAAACCTGCACCATTCTGTGATTTTCAAGTTCCATCTTTGTTTACAGAGTCTTATCCAGTTCCATGTCATTCTAAGTAGGAACCTTGGCAACTTCCTGCTGTCCATATGGAAGGGTACTGAATAAGCTGAGATATTAATGTAGCCATGAAATGAGATTGGGCTCAGCGATTAGTTCAGCTTAAGCACACAGATCTCTGTTTGCTCTTGAACACTTGTCAAGTATGGACAAGCCACCTTAATGGGCAATGACGATTTGTCTGACTGGAAAATGTTAACTTTAAAAATGACATCTTTTAGTAAAGAGTTCTAAATGTCCCACATGTGACAAGATCAAATAGTGGGACTGGGCAAATGGGTGCCTGGGGCCATAATGAAAAGACCTGAATTCCTCCTGCTGAAGAATGGCAGTCAAGAGCAAGTTGATTGTCAATCTTAGGATCCATTAGCCCAATATACCGAAAGCTATTTGCACCGATGGCTACATCCCACTGTAAACACCCATGTAAACCACCCAGGATTAGTCTGACAAATGAAGACCTGTCAGGGCATGATTAAGGCAGCACAACTTTTTAATCTAAGGGAGACTTTGAGCTGTTATTTTCTGCACCATTGAACTTGTGAACAAAATGATTTCGAGCAGTAATACAATTAATAGGGGATTACAGGCAGTTGGCCATTTTGGGAAACTTTAAGCACGTTTGGACAGCATCTGGCCAGCTGCAGCCAAAGTGAAATGGATGAGATTGGAGAAAATGGAATCAGATCCAGACTTTATACTTTTAACCATCAATTATCTAAGAAAGATCCAGCATTAAATATTGGTTAGACCTGGGAGAAGACCAAGGAGCTTTCCCTGCTGTTTGGGTTTGGAGGGCTAAAGTGACTAGCCTTTCTCTTTCCTTTGTACCTGCTGGTTTCCCATCACTTTTAGGTGAAGTATTATGGAGATTATCCAGAGGGTAACAAGTTTTAGTGCTAAGTCCACAGAAAGTCCAGATCTCCAGTCAAGGGATCTTATCCTCTTCTGAAACATCCATAGGGTAGGAGCAGGCTTAGGTACCGTGCATGCCATTGTGATAGACTGAGGGTCTTAGAGTCCTGAAAATCCAATTTTTAATTAGACTTATTTTTTCATTATTACAGGGAATTCCTGAAGTGAAAAATCCATCTATCAATCAGATCACAACAACTTTTGTTATGTAATTTTAGAGTGTTGTCTAGGGATGTTAGGACTTTCTTAAGGTCAGTGGTCAAAATGTTTCAGGGAAAGCACTTCAACCCAGGTTTGTCTTATGAAACTAGCTCTCTATCACCTAACCTACAATACTTCTTGTACCTGGAAAGAAGGGTGGGTTGGAGTCAGAGTGTTGGAGTACCAGCTCCACTATCTGCTACCTGAGTGATCTTGGGCAAATCATTTAACTTCTCAGAGTCTCCTTTTCTCTACTATAAAGTGTGGATGCTGGGATGATCTCCAAAGTCACTTCTATCCTTAAATCCTGCTATCTTCTTGTACCTTTGTTAAGGGCAGAGAAAAGGAAGCACATGAAAATGAGTAGACCCAACCCTGGTCTTGAAGGAACTCTTAACTGAGCATGGAAAAAGACAACGAAGTACAATTCTGAGCTAGAAGAGATTTGAGAGACACTGAGAACAACCCCCTCATTTTACAGACTAGAAAACTGAGAACAAGAGAAGTTCAGCAAATTGTCTTGGGATCTCATTGCTAGTCAGTATCTGAAATAGGTCTTTTTTTGTTTCTACATTCAGCACTTTATGTATTATACTATGGTACCTCTTAAGACAGAGCTTGATAGTTTTTTTTTGTTTGGTTGGGTTTTTTTTTTTAGGTTTTTGCAAGGCAAATGGGGTTAAGTGGCTTGCCCAAGGCCACACAGCTAGGTAATTATCAAGTGTCTAAGACCGGATTTGAACCTAGGTATTCCTGACTCCAAGGCCGGTGCTTTATCCACTACACCACCTAGCCGCCCCCAGAGCTTGATAGTTAATTAGAATGGGAACATGCTAAATTCTCTATGAACTCAGAGGAGGCAGAAATCATTTTAGTAAATCCATCTCCTCACTGGATAGCCATATCCACTTCCTGAGACTCAGCTAAACTGCCATTCTTGCTACTGATCACACTTGGCATGTCATCTCTTGTCTCCAGATCTTTGTACTAGCTACCTTCCTCAAGTCTAGAATGGATCCCACCCCTTTGCCATCCCTTGCCTCATTAATAATCTCTTAAATCAAAATGGAACTCAAGAACTACTGTGTACATGAAGCCTTACTTGATTCCCTTGGTTGCAAGTGCCCTCTCTCCCTAACCTATCTTGTGTTTTATTTTATATGTACTTATATCTGTGTATGCTTCCTTCTGCAATAGAATGTAATCAACTTGAGAGCAAGGAACTTTTTAAATTTTTTTTGTCTTTATACACCCAACATCTAACTTAGTGCTTGGCTCAAAGTAAGCATTTTATAAATATTTGTTGATTTATAGGCAATCATTTCCTCAGCCACTCCTCCATGCAGTGTGATATCCATTCATCTATTCATCCAGGTATTCATTCATTAATTCAAAACTTATTGAGCACCAACTGTTTGTATACTTCTAAATTATAGGAAGAAAGACAAAGTCTCTGCAATAAGGGAGTTTCCAATCTAGCTAGAAGGCTCTTGAGGCTATCACAGACAGCAACAAAGCAGCCTCATGATTGTCTAATGACTCCAACCTCCTTTGGGTCTTGGAATTATCATGGCTACCCAATGACCATCATGGATTTCTAACTTCCATCAAGCCATGGAAATATCATGACTGGACTTTTTGAATAATGGAAGAAAATCTGATTTCCTAAGGATAATATAGAAGGGAGCATGATGAAACAGAAAGGGTTCTAACTTTAGAAACAAAAGACTTGAATTTTCATTGCTCTGTGATCAAGGCAAAGTCACTTCCTCTCTCAAGTTTCCTCATGTATTTATCATACTTAGTCCTTCAAGGCACTTCATTGGTTAACTAGTTCAATCCTTCATTTAATATATGATAAAACTGTAGAGAGCTTTGGTGACTTTCCCAAAGACAAGATTAAAAAGAAATAGGGAACCAGAATTTGCACCAGATGTTCTTTCCAGGCCTTTTTCTCCAGGTCTCACATTGGAAGACTATAGTGAGAATTAAATGAGATAATGTATATCCAACTCCAACTGGAGCTATGAGCATCATTATTAGAACTCTCCTAAGTTATTGCTTTTTTTGTGTCAACATTTTGCTAACCTGCTAGCTAATGGGTCACTTAATTCTTGTTTTCCCCTCTGGTTCCTGGATATTTACCACCCTTTCCAAACAGTTTTTCAGAAGGGCCAAACTTACCTCTTCATCAGAAAAAAATGGAATAATTCTGTTCATTATAGCCAAGCCCTGGAGAAATCTCCTTGTCAGATGAGCCAACATTGCTTCTACAAATAGATTCTATTATTTTGTCAAAGTGAATTAAAATAGAATGTCAGTTATGGGAACATCACATTTCTAAAAGGGATGTGTCATATGAGGGGCTGTTGAAGACACCCACCCTTGGGGCCCTGGCTATCAGCCTCAGCTGAGGAAGGAGAATTGGACGAATGAAAATCCCCATTTGGGTTTCATTTACCTTCTTTCAGACTTGACAGTACAGTAGAAATTGAGCTGGTTCTCTGTTCTGAAAATACAATTTTAATTAAAAATTTATAGAAACTATTTGGAGGAAAGACACTGCATAAATCTAGAATGAGTCTTTTTTGGTCCATTGCTTTTCAACTGAGAATTTTCCATACTTGAAGGAGCAATTCAATTCTCTGGACATTTATTAAGCTTTTACTGTGTACAAAGCCATGGGAGACAAAGATAGCTGATTTTACATAATCCTCTACAATTTTTGCCATTATTTTATTTGATCTTCACACTAGCCCTATGGGGGTGGTTCTTATTTCATTTTTTAGATATAATGGATAATTTAGATGGAAACTGAGGCCTAGAGAGACTAAATGCCTTTACCCCAGCTAATAAGTAGCCTCTATGGTATAGGTTCTCCTAATAGTGATTTTTTTTCAGGAAGTGATTAGACTAGGTGGTTATTGATATATTTTCCCCCACTGACATTTTGTGATTATGCAATTCCAATCTCAAATTCAATACTCTTTCCATTAGATCACATTTCCCATCTCAGTCTTCAGTGAGATAATAACTTATTAGAACTATGTATTTATACATTATATATATATATACACATATATGATACAAAATAGAAAGTGCTGTGTAAATAGAAATACAGAATTATATTCAATAAATATGGAAAGACCTACATGAATTGATGCAAGGTGAAGTGAGCACAACCAGGAGAAACTTCCAAACAGTATCAGCTATAATATATGATGAACAATTGGAAATGATTTAGATTTTCTCAGCAATATAATGAACCAAGATAATCTCAAAGGATTCATGATGAAAAATGATATCTGCTTCCAGAGAAAGCATTGATAGTGTCTGAATACAGATTGAAGCACGATTTTTTTTACATTCTTTCATACTTTTTTGTTTGAATCTTTTGATACAAAATGAGTAATACATGATTGCATATATATATACATATATGTAATCTATATTGGATTGGTTATCATCCCAGAGAATTGGAAGGCGAGAGGGAGAGGGAGGGATAGAATTTGGAAGTCAAAACTTCAAATATTGTTAGAAATAGTTTTACTTGGGGGGAAATAAAGGAGTTTTAAAAAATAAAATTATATCCAGTTATTAAACTAGCATGTACCCTGTACATAAACAGGCCATTACTAAATATTTCTTGGATTGGATTCAGATACAGGAATTGCTTAGCTCATTTCAAGGGTAGTAATGTGAGACAAGTCCAAGACAGTAGACTGAAACTAGAAGTCCTTGAATGCCACACTAAGGAGTTCAGATTATTTACTGAGTATGCAGTAAAGAGACAATAAAAGAAAGATTATTCAGCTCCCTGTGGGCAAACAAATACCTTCCTCATGGGTGTCAAGTTCTCTTCCATTCTAAATCTGCATGCCATTGGTTTCTATATGATCAAATGAAGTTGACAATATTAATAAATATTACTAGATATTAGGCATTGTACTAAGCTCTGGGGATCAAGGAGCTCACAGTCTAATGAGAAAGACACCATCCATAGGACAATGTGCAAACAAGATATATACAAGATAAATCAGAAATAATCTCATGGGGGAAGGCACTGAGAATGAAAGGAATATATTGTCCTAACTAATCCACAAATCCTTCTTCCCACTCCACCTTTCTTTTTTAAAGATTAATTAATTTTTAATCTTTAAACTAAATTTTAAAATTAATTTTTAATTACATTTTAATTTTTAATTAATTAATTTTCATCCCTATGCACAAGTATATTTTTAAGTTACAAAATTTCCTTCCACCCTCCCTTCCCAGCCCCCTCTCCTCAGTGATGAACAGTCAGGTTAACATTGTATATACATATTTTTAATAAAAATGTTTACAGATTAGTAATTTTCAGTATGAGGAATTAGGATTGAGGGAAAGAGATACATAAGAGATAATTTTTATAAAGTGTTAAACATATTCTGAAGGGTTGGGTTTTTGTGCGTGTGTGCGTGCGTGTGTGTGTGTGTGTGTATGTGTGTGTATTGTTTTGATTTTCTTTCTCTGGATGGGGATAACATTGTCCATAGGTGGTCTAATACAGTTGTCTTTGCTCCTTGAACTGCTGGGAAGAGCTGCTTTCCATCAAGGCTGTTCATCTCACAATGTTGTTGATTTGTACATTGTTCTCTTGGTTCTACTCCCTCTGCTTAGCATCAGATCCTATAAGTCATTCCATGATTCTCTAGAGTCAGAACATTTATGGTTTCTTATAGAACAATAGTATTCCATAGTATTCATGTACCATTACTTGTTTAGCCATTCCCCAATTGAGGGCATCCCCTCAGTTTCCAATTCTTTACCACTACAAAAAGAGCTGTTATGGCTATTTTGGAACATGAAGGACTTTTCCCATTTTTTATGATTTCTCCTGGATATAAACCTAGAAGTGGAATTGCTGGGTCAAAGGGTATGAACAAGTTTTATTGCTCTTTGGGCATATTTATATATTGCTCTTCCAGCCTACTCCACCTTTCATCCCCAAGTTCTCAGAACAGCAATTTAATAAAAACCTTTTTTTGACTTTCTCAAGTTCAACCATGAGAAAAAAGTCTTTGAACGGAATTTATGTCAGAGTCAGGGCACTGTAGGCTGTGTCTCAAAAAATCTGGTATAGGACTTTGATTTGGAATGGGAACTGGTATAATCAGTTGCTCCTGCCTCCTCACCCCACAATGCTCCAGGACCACCTCTGCAGAAGCAGGGAGACATAATGAAGCACTCTTTGCTTACTCCTCTTTTGGAAACAAATCCTTTTAGAACTGTAACTGGGAAAGGGTAACTGGTTCTTTTCTCTAGGGTATCACAACTGAGAGTGCTGATAGTACTTAAAACTCTTTTAGTGTTGGAGGAAAAAAATACTAAGCAGTTAGGTGAACTTTCTATTCTCCAGTAGCTGCATCACAGGTCTAATCCTGCTCCTTCCCCCCTTTCTCAGGAGTGGCTTTGCCAATAAGAGCTGTATCCTGAAGTCTTTGAGATTTCCCACCAAAGGATGGTAGTCTGAGGTCTTGTGTCAGTAATTGACTGTGTCTACCTGTTTTGAGGTATTCTCACAACCCAAATGAATTTATCTGTTTATGTTGTTAAAGAGGATTCCCTTGCTCTGGAGAATTCCTCTAAGGTTTTCTCATGGTTCTAGGATAGCTAGTTATTGCTCTGCTCCGAGATCTAGCACCTGATACTATAGGAACTGGGGACAGACTTCCTGATCCATAGACCCTCAGAGTTGGAATGACTTTGAGTTATCTGGTACAAGGTTTGCCAGGGTAAGAATTCCTTCCACAACATAGCTAGGTGGTGCAGAGGATACAGGACTGGTCTTGGGGTCAGGAGGGGGGGAGTTCAAATCCAGCCTCAGAATTTGACACTTACTAGCTGGGTGACCTTGGGTGAGTCACTTAACGCTGATTGTCTCACATCCAGGACTATCTCCAGTCATCTTGCTTCATGTCTGGCCTCTGGACCCATCTGGTTCTAGAGGAGAAAGTGAAGCTGGTAACTTAGCACAGTACCTCTTCACTCAAATCCCATTCATGTACTTGTTATGGTATCACCTCTCCTGATGTCATGGTCTTGTTCAGGGATGAAGGACAAACATTATCATCAGTCTTTCTAGAACTTAGAAATTATCTAATCCATTTTCTCAGTGAGATATCTTTCAATACACATTCCTATAGCAAACAAAGTTAGTCACTGGGAAAAAAAGTTTGACTTTCAGGTAGGTGACAATGAATAGAATTCTAGGCCAGAGTCATGAAGTACTGAGTTCAAATCCAACAAGAGACATGTAATAGTTATGTGATCCTGGGCAGGTCATTTAATTTCTGTTTTTCTCAGTTTCTCAACTGTAAAATGGGGATACCAATAACATCTAATTTCTAGGGTTGTTGTGAGAATCAAATGAGATAACATTTTCACAACGCTTTTCATATTTTCTTCTTGCTCAGTCATTTCAGTCAGTCCAATTTTTTTGTGACCTTATTTTGGGTTTTCTTGGCAAAGATATTGGAATGGTGGGCTATTTCCTTTTCCAATTTATTTTACAGATGAAGAAACTGAGTCAAACAGGGCTAAGTGATTTGCCTAGGGTCACACACTAGTAAGTATCTGAGGCATGATTTAAACTCAGGAAGATGATTCTTCCTGATTCCAGGCTGGGCATTCTATCCATTATAGTCTCTCCTAATTGACCGCATTCATATAATACACTCTAATAATTACTTATTGCCTTCCGTCTAGGTGGTTTAATTCAGCATTTATAGGAAAAAAATCTAGACTGTAGCAGGGAGAACTGGGTATCAGTATTATCATTCAAACTTATTAGCTGTGTGACCTTGGACAAATCACTTCTCCATTGGTGAGCATCAATTTTCTCCTCAGTAAACTGAGGATCATAATACTTGTATTATTGGTCACATAAAGCTGTTGTGAACCGTATAAACAAATACTATACATATCTATGCATATCTATGCACATATATGTATATAAATGCTATTTTTATTATTCATTCTATAAATGTAGATTGAAGAGCCATTATATGCAATGCAATATGTTTGTTATAAGGTGGGGCACAGAGATCAATTAGTTGTAACCCCTGCCCTGGTGCAGTTTCCAGTCTAGGAGGAGCCAAGAACTATTTACACAATAATATCAGTGAGTGTTATGTGCTTACAATGTACTAAGCACTTGTGCTAGATGTGGGAGATACAAAGACAAAAATGAAATCAACTCTGCCTTCAAAGAGCTTACATTATATTACACTAATTATAGAGCGAGGCAAAGTATATCAGATATAAAACCAGAGAATATCAGGTACCCTATATTGTGAAACAACAGAGCCTGGAGAACTTTCTTCCCATGAGGATGCAGATGACTTTCTGAAGAGAAGCCATCATCCACAACTTCATCCCCCCACCCCCAGTCAAATGTAAACTCTTTGTGGCCAGGGACTGTTTCCTTCTTGCCTTTGGATTCCCATCACCTGTCGCAATTATTAGGGCACGGTAGCTGCCCATTAAGCCAAATGAAATCCTAGCTGTAGAGGCTATATAAATATTAGCTACTACTGTTGTTTATTGAATTATTGGATTGAATCGAGTGGTTCCAATTTAGATTGAGGTCTTAAAGATACTCATCATCAGAATGTACTTTAAATGATACTCTCCTAATGCAGAGGTTCTCCATGGAGGGTCTGTGAATTTTATTTTTTCATATTTTTATAATTGTATTTCAATCTATTTATTTTTCTCACTAGGTTTTCCTAGTTGATTTCCTATGAGTTTTATTTGATGCATTTTAAAACATGGTACTGAGAAAGAGTTCATACATAGGTTTCCCTATACTCATTGCTCCATGGGTTTGTGACATAGAAAAATAGTTTAAAAAGCCCAATCTTAGTAGGTGGTTTTTGAGAATTTTAGAAGCTGAATAAGTGATGTTAATTCAAGGCCAAGTGCTATAAAACACTTTTGTATTGGTGTGTGATGAGAACACTGTGGATTGGATATTATAGAGAAGCATATCTTCATTTTATAGATGGGGAAACTGAGGCAGGCAAAAATGAAGTGACTTGTCCGGGGTTACCCGGGCAGGAAGATATGAATTCAAATCCTCTGTTTGAGGTTGGATTTGAATTCTCTGCTTTCTGATTCCAGACCAAAGCTCTCTTCCCTCTAACAAGCTAGAGGTGGGCCTTTAAATTTCCCTATTTTGTTCCTCATGTGGCAAGCCTAGTTCTTACTGCTATGTTGCTTCCTTTTCAGTAGCTTTTGATGAGTTTTTCCCCAAAGATTTTTTCGAGTCTTTTCAATTAAATAACCACAATAAGTATTTCATGGAAGATAGCCAACCAATGTAACCCTTTTCTAATTACAAAGTTCCTTTAATGTGTGATCTCATTTGGTCCGACCAAAGGCTCTACGTGTGTGTGTGTGGAGGGAGGGGTGCTGGAGAAAATTATTGTTATTCTTATTTTACTGATAGAGAAAGTGAAGTCAGAGAGAGGAAATTACTTGCTTAGGATCATGTGTTTATTGAATCTCAGGGCTGGGAAGAAAGCTCAAATTTTCTTACTGCAAGAGTAGAGCTTTTTTCTTAGATCCAGATTGTCTTAGATCAGCTGAAAGGCATTTGGGTGTATAAAGGGGACCTGACCTTCCCATTTAGGAGATCCTGCCTATTATTGAACTGAGGGGTTCAAAGGAAATGGGGTATGTAAAATGCTTAACACAAATCTCCTTCATCTAACTGGGTCTTGGTTTCCATATCTGTAAAAATAAAAGGATTGGTCTCAGTGACCTCTAAGATCCCTTCCCCTCTAGGTGTTATGATTACAGTTGGCCGAGGTAGAGCCTATGTCCCTCATAGAGCTAGGCATTTAATGTTGAATACATGCACTTAAAAAAAAAATTAAAATTGAAGATGACTCTTCCCTAGACTTTCTAACAGTCCCATCTTTACAGTTACGACTGTTATCTCTAGCAGACTGGCTGACTCTGGGACCACCGGACAGAGACAATATGTCACCCCACACCACCGGACAGAGACAATATGTCACCCCACAGAGGTGGTATTGGTATGAATTTAAATAGGCCATTGGAGAAGTGAAGGGAACAAGCATTTATTTAACAACTACTGTGTACTAGACTTTTTGCTTAATGCATTACTGATATTATCTCATTTGATCCTCACAACAATCCTGGAGTAGGTGCTGAATTGGAGGGCATTAAATATAAGCAGATGAGATAAAAGGACCAGGCTGAGAAAGCATGGCCAGCCTATTACCCTGGAAAAATTGCATTACTACTAAGTCACACATTATGCTCTTCTGGGCTTGGGAGAGTTCTGGTCTCTAAGAAACAATGTCTTCAGCAATAGCTTATCCTTAGGATAGACTGGGAAGTCTTGCAGTCACCCATGACCCTAGAAAACCACTGGCGTAGACTTGTGCCCCTGAGAGCCTGGCTATTCTTGAATGATAGTATTTTAGCTTGCCACAAGGGGGGTTGTCTTCTCTTGTCTCCCTCTGATCTCCACCCCAATATTTTGGTCTTGGGGACTGATTAAGATTTTTTCCATTAGAATATAAAGTTCCTGAGGGCAAGGTTTTTGTATCTTCTCTGCTTAGCAGCACCTAATAGGAACTTAGTAGTTGCTTCTGATTGATTGGTCTCCAATGGATTTTTCAGCACAGAACTGGCAAAGTCTGAGTAATGGGTGTCAATATAAAAATGATCAGGGGTGTGTCTTGACTCAAGTCTCTTGACTGTGTGGAGAATTCTGTTTAACCATGATCAGGCCAGCTTAGGGAAGTCCATCACTCCAAATACCTTTATTGGGGTCCTACACACCTGGACAAGTGACCCCAGAGTCTCTGACTCTAGGACAGTTAGATTCCAATTAGCATCACCTTCAAGTGACACTGGCTTAGGGAGACATTGGCTCAAGACCCAGATGATCCTAGAAGGGATCAGTTCTGGAAAGTTCTGGCCTAGTGAACTTTTCTTTCTAGAAAGTTGGCGAGTCTTGAGAGGATACAGGACTACATGCTTAGCATTATTAATCCAAGCTGGTGTGGCTTCAACTAGATTCATTCATATGCATATTAGATAATATAGTATTAGTGATGCCCATTAATTAAGCATAGCAATTTGTTTATAATTAACTTGAGAAATTTACAGCTTTCGAAAACAATTACAGTGTCTGATATAAACACATTAGGTAACGATAGCAATGCCAAGTTTAATTGCTTACAAAAAGAATTACTGATATTAATGGCACAATCATCACTATTCATGTTTGACAGCATTATAGAAATCCAGTCTTTGGTTGGTTGAGCCAACTTGTAGGGTGACTTCAAATAATCAAAATTAGAAAACCTGTTAAATGACTTAAAATCCATCACAGCTCTTTTCAAATGAAAGGGTGGGTAGGACAAAAGATCCAGACCAAGAAAAGGCAGAATGTAGATAATGGGAAGGACAATGACTCTGAAATCAGGTAGTGTGAACTTGGAGAAGTCTTTTGCCTTTCCTGAGTCTCATCTGGGGAACAAAGACATCAGACTAGAGAATCTCTAGGTTCTTTCCTGTCTTGAAATTCCATGTTCCATGTCTTAAGGTTTATTGCAGCTGTGACTCTTTATTTTTTAATTTAATTTTCAGTGAACAAAGTGCTATTTTCTTTCCTTCCCATCTGCCACCACATTGAAAAAAACTCAAAAGAAAAACAAAACCCTTGTAACAAATATGCACAAACAAAACTAATTCTCACATTAGCCCTATCCGTAATCTGTTATCCTATATTCTATGTGTTCTTCAAGGCCCTCTCAGCTCCAATATTTGATATTACATGTTCCAAGGTTTATTCTGAATACCTTCCAACTCAGAAAAATTTATGTCCTAAGAGCCCTTTGGTCTCTGGTCACTTCCCAGATATCAACATTCCATATTGCCTCCTCTGTTGCCATTGTCTCCTGTTATCCTTCATCAGGATTTTGGATTTTGCCCCTCAGAGGCCCAGCTGTGGTAGATGTTTTCATCTTTTCTTGTCTGGAACCAGACATAACTTCTTGTTTATTTTTATACCTCATCTCAACTCCCATGTCCTTTTCATCTCCTATTTATATATTGGCTTGCCCTATTAGAATGTAAGTTCCTTGAAGGCAGACTGTTTGAGTTTGTATTTTTATATTCAGGACTGAATGTGGTTCTTCCCACATAACAGATGGGTTCTTCTCTCCTTTTCCCTCCTCTTTTCCTCTCCTCCCTCCCCTCCCCTCCTCTTTTTCTCTCTTCCTCTTCCCTTCCCTCCTCTCCTCCCCTTTATTCCTCTCCCCTTCCCTCTTTTCTCCCTGTTTCTCTCTTCTTTTTCCTCTCCTCTTCTTTCCTTCTCTCTGACTAACCTTTCTCTCCCTCCCTCCCTCTCTCCTATCCATCCATCCATCTATCTATCTATTTATCTATCTATCTATCTATCTATCTATCTATCTATCTATCTATCTATCTTTCTATCTATCTCTTATCTTCCTGCCTACCCATGTCTATCTGTCGATGTATATCCATCTGCCTACTTATCTCTCTAACAAAAGATCCACCCAGGTCTTGATTTCTATGTCCCAAAGATCCTTCCAGGTCCAACACTCTTGAGTCATAGGATCATGCTAGTATTATAGATCTGGAACTGATAGTGTCATCTAGTCCCACTCTTTAATTTTGCATATGAAGAAACTGAGAAAGTTGGAGCTTAAGTAGCCTGCTCAAGGTTTCATAATATTGAGCAAGAGGTAAGATTTGAACACAAGACCTCTCATTCTAGAGCCTGTATTCTCTCAGTACCTGTAACACTTTCATTCCAGAGTCCCTATGAACTCTCTAGCAGTCTATTTTCCAAGATTTCTCTCATCTCTGACTTAGTATCTTCCAATCTTCCTTCCAGTTTTGACATCCTATGAATCAAGAGTTGGTAGGAACCTTGGCGTTCATCTAGTCCAACTCCCTTATTTTTTGAATGAGGAAATTAAGGTCCAAATTGTGACTTGACCCAAGTCACAGAGATAGTAAGGAATTTAGGTTGGCACAGCGGACAAAGCTTTGGACCTGGAGTTGGGACGATCTGTGTTCAAATCCAGCCCCAGCTATATACTAGCTATGTGATCATGAGTAAATTCTAACCTTAGGTTCCTCATCTATGAAATGGAAATAACAATAGCACTCATCTTCCGGGTTTAATATCAGGATTAAAGAAAGATAACATTTGTAAACAATTTTTGCAAGCCTTAAAGCTTTGTATAAATGCTAACTCTTATTATCATTAAGCAGTAGGATTAGAACCCAGGCCCTCTGATTCTGGGGTCAGAGTTTCATGTTCAATGTTGTGGGTGCCCTTCAAACTCTGCTGTGGCAGCCTACATTCTAAGGCTACTCCTGGCTTAGACATTCTGTTCTCAGTTTCCTTGCAGCTCTGACACCTACTCTTTCAATCTTTCTTTTGGGGCTCTCCATCTGCACTCCATGTCCCAAGGGCCCTTTCTGATCTGACATTGTACGGTTCTGTGATTCTAAATTGGCACCTAATGGAAAAGAGATCCTGAGTTCTCTGGAGGGTGGGGGCACTGAAAGGAGAAGGAGAAGAGGCCATGTGATTTATCCTGCTCATCTCTCAACTCCCCCATGAGGGGCTGGAGAGATGAAAATCAGGTCACTGCAATAGGGAGGATCTCAGTGGCGATTACTGCTTTGTACCCACAGCCGGTCCTTTGGAGAGTGTGAGTGATTTATAGCCAGGTGCCATTACCAGCTGGGTCATTTGTAGAGCCAACATTTCATTTCTCTGTGAGAAATGTCATTAATTAGGGGCTATGGGAAATGCTGAGTTTCCCCTTCTCTTGCAGTAGTTTATAGACAGCTTTGCCTAGGGAGATTGTGGGGGGATGCTCTGCAATCATTTTTCCATCACCTCACTCAGCAGTACCTCTTGAGACAGCCAAGTCTGGGCTCACCTAGGGACTTGGAAAGACAAGGAAACAAGGCCATTGTCTTCAGGGGGCTTACATTCTGAGTGCTATAGCATTGGCAGATACATAATAAGCCAGAGATAACTGGTCATATACATACATACATTCAACAAATTCGGGCAACATAGTCACTCAAAATATAGCATCTTACTGTAATGGGATGTCTAAGTCTGGGAAGATGTGTGATATATGCCATAATGGTGAGTGGAAGCTAGCATCTCTGCTACTATTACTACACCCATATCAGGAGTATTGCCAGTGGCAGGAGAAGCATAAGAATTTATGAAAATCTATACGTCACTCTGGTTCTCCCCCTCTCCCCTGTCCAATTAATAAGATGGGTGAATCTTCTGCCTTACCTTGCTAGGCTGGGACCTTTGTTTCCACACTATTTCCATTTCTTGTAGTCAACTAATTGTCTCCTCTCCTTCTATCCCATCTTATCCTTTTCCAGGACTCCTTTATGTATTGACTCTCCCCTTAGAATATAAGCTTCTGGGGGCAGCTCTGTGGCACAGTGGCTAGAGCACTAACCTTGGAGTCAAGCCACCCTGAGTTCAAATCTGACCTCAGACACTTAATAATTACTTAGCTGTGTGATCTTGGGCAAGTCACTTAACCCCATTTGTAAAAAACAAACAAACAAACAAGAATATAAGCTTCCTGAGACCAGGAAAAGTTTTTATTCTTTGTTATTTGTAACCTATGCACTTAGCACAGTGTCTGACACTTTGTGTCTAATAAATGTTTTAAATCTATCTTATCCATCTTATCTATTTAGCGAATCACTGGAAAGGGTCTTAGAGATCACATAATCCTATTTTCTTAGCCACTCCTCTTCATTTTACAAATGGATATTGAATCCCAGAGTGGCTCATTGCAATCTTTTCCTGATATTTCATTATGTAAGGAGTAATCATGCCATAAAATTCATGGATATTTGAAGTTTCTCAGTAATTTAAAGACTTTTCATTGATTGCTGTGGATACTCCCACCACTGACAAAGATGACAATTTCTCTAGTAATTAGTAGATAGTCTTTCGGAACTGTTGTGCCCAAAAGTTCATTTCCTAGTGGCAAAATCTGTGAGGAGCCTCATGGAAAAAGTTCAAAGACAATAGACAGACAGTGCATCACCAAATCTGAATTTAAATCTTTCCAGGTTGATAGAATCTGTCAGAACTGGCAGAGTCTTTGAGAATCAATCAATCAGTAAGCATTTATTAAATACCTACTATATGAAAGGCAATGGACTAAGACTTATTATTATTATTATTATTATTATATTATTTCATTGATCCTCACTACTTCCTTGAGAGATAGGCATGGCAGTGTTATTATCCCCATTTTATAGTTAAGAAAACTTAGGCATACAGAGATCAAGTGACTTGCCCAGGGCTACATACCTTGATTTAGACACAGGTCTTCATGATTTCAAGGAGAGTGTTATTACATCTCATCCCAATTGCCCATCTTTCTCCCTCCACATGAGATGGCAGTAGGTAAAACCCCCTTTATATGCTCCCAGGAGTAGTTTCCTATGGCCCAAATCCCATGGCTCACACACAGTGGCCTTTTTTGTTTCCCCACAGCAGAGTGAGGATAGTACCTCAGGTAGGAGAGACCTGATGCACTAAGAGGTTACCTAGTTTGCTGGGATAGTCAGTCAGCAGGTGTTAGAAGAAAGATTCAAGCAAGATTAGTAGGAAACACCTTACTTCTAACCCAAGGGACCCTGGATAGCCTTACAGTCTCCAATTATAGGTGTGTAAAAGACACAGACATACTCATTCAGTGAGTTTTCTTAGTGACCCTATAAAAAGATTGAGAGTATTATATTGATATTAGGTCAAAAAAGAATTTCTGTAGGAAGCCGAGATGCTATGGGGCAGGGAAATAGTTCCCTGATGACCTCCCATAATATAGAGTATCTAGAGGGAGACATCTCTCTCTCTGTCTCTGTCTCTGTCTCTGTCTCTGTCTCTGTCTCTGTCTGTCTGTCTCTGTCTCTCTCCAGTATCAGGCCCCTAGTGTGGGCCTTTGTCAAACCCTTCACAGTAAGCAGTGAGATGTAGTAGAATGAATGGACTCTGTAGTCATTGAGGTGTCCTGCCCTACCTTGCCATTAACTAATAGTGTGACTTTGGGTATATAAACCCTTTTATCTTCTCTTGGCCTCAGTTTCCTTATTTGTAAATTATCAAATGCATTCCTCACAACACACCCTATTATAGGTGTTTTTCAGGTGTTTTTTCATGGTGTTTTCAGGCAGTTACTATTAACCAACATTATAAAAATGTTACTGTGTGCAAAGCATCAGGATTGGTTTAATCTTGTATAACCTGAGACTTTGAGTCAAAACTTGCAGGCACAAAATCAGATCTCTGTGTCCTTTGGGCATGGCAAGTAAATATGTCTTCCTATGACAAAGGAAATAAGTATTAATTAATTGTCTACTAAGTACAAGGTGATGTTCTAAGTCCTTTACAAATATTATGTCATTTGTTCCTCAAAACAATGCTGGAAAGTAGGTGCTATTATTATAATCCTTATTTTACAGGTGAAGAAAGTAAGGCAAGATAGTGATTTGTTCGGAGCCACATAACTAGTAAGTATCTGAACTTGTGACTTCCTAACTCCAGATCACATGAAGCTCTACAGTCTCTGGTCCTCTGTATCTCACTGGAAATAGAGATGGCCACTATGCCACCTAACCAAGATGGAATTGATGGATTAGATCAAGTCATTTCATCTTTCATCAACCACACTGATGAAAATCCCCAAAAATGCTTCTAGTGAGTTCTCTTGATGTAAGAAGTAGGAAAAAAAATTTTAAATTGATTAAAATTCCCAAATTCACCAGGATTTGGCTCTCTATGACAGAATAGGCAAAGTGTGTCAGAGTATCCTATAATCTCAGACCTGCAAGAGACCTCAGAGATCTAACCAATACATGGGCAGGAATATCTGTAGTTATAGGGTATTTACTGCCTCCAAGCAACTTGTTCCCCAATTGGACAGCTCTTTTGTAGAGGACAAATTTGTCTTGTAACTTCCCTCATGTAATCCTAGTTCTTCCATTTGGGGATAAAAATACACAAAGCTAATCTCTCTTCTACACGGTAACTTTTTAGACCTTTGAAAACAACTTTTATGGATCCCAATTAGCCTTCTTTAATCACCAAACTTAGTATCTCCAGTTCCTTTCACCTGGTCTGATTCACTATTCTACTTTTCTTCCTTTTGATCTATGCTGGTTTGCTAATGTTCCTTCTTAAATCTGATACCTACAGCCCAAAATGGAACCTCTAGTTGTGGTCTGACAAGGATAGAAAATAGCTGAGCTGTCACTTCCATTGTTCTGGATGAGTCTTTCTCTCCCTCTATTGACAAATAATTGGAGTCTGCTGATACTGTTGGTTCTTTTCACATGAAGCTCTACAGTCTCTGGTCCTCTGTATCTCACCTGCTCAGGGGTATCTAGACAAAGGAAAGTGAATGTTAAACAACAGGAAATAGAGATGGCCAATTTCACAATCCCCTATTATGACAGGATGCATAATAGGTGGTACAAGGTAAGTGGCTTCCTAGATTTGAGGGTGTGAGGGCACTACGCATTCCTCTCTACATAAGAGGGAGGATGGGAATTGTGGGATTGCAGCATTCTAGCTAAAACAGGACACTTCCAAATATAGATTCACTCTATATCTCCTATCAAATGCCATTGAAAATCCATGGAAGATGAAGTATCCCTAGGGACTAGAGACAAGAGCATAGGGTTGCCAGTATTCTGTTCCCTCTGTCAAAGAGAACATCTTGCTAAGACTGGGATGAATGGAAAGTTTATCTAGAACTCCCTGTGATATTGTGAGCCAGGGCTGTACTATCAGAGATCACAGATTCATGGATTCTCAAAGTTTGCCCAGTTCAAATATCTCATTTTACATATTGTACAGGAAAAAAGCCTTTTCTTGTAAACTTCTCTCCTTCATGTCTATCACTCAGGTGTCCTCTTCTATTTTGTCTTCCTTCTCCCCTGTCTAATATGATGAAATGGCCTCACACCTTTGGGGTCCATCTGTTGTTCGCCTCTCATCTATGCCTCCAAGAGACTCCAAGAGCACATACAGTGGTCATGTCCTAGTAAAACTGTCTTAGATGGACTAAATCATGTTGAGGCTAACTGTCAGGCCTATTGCTGAGTTAGGGAAATGTGTATCCCATATATGTGAAGAGTTTCTCCTGTGGAATGGATAGTTAAGAATGATTTGTCCAAATAGCCATGAAGGCAACTGAAACTTAGAGCTCAAACAGATTGAAAGATGCCAAGGTCTCCACTGCATCCTGATCCATCCATCACCAGTCATCTTGACTTTTGTCATGCTACTGGACTTTGATGACTGAAAGAGAAAGGTCGAGAAATTTGTGTGATTCTGTCTCACTTAAATCCAACTCACTCTGGTGTCAAGGCATCACTCCATGATGTCATTGGTTCTCTTTGAAAATAAAGGACAAACAACAACTCATGAAACTGAGATCCGGGGAGGAGAGATTACTTTCTGAAAATCACACAGGAAATGTTTGAAAAGGAATTAGAGGGCAGCTAGATATTGCAGTGGATAGAGCACTGACCTTGGATTCAGGAGGACCTTAGTTTAAATCCAGTCTTAGACATTTAATAATTACCCAGCTGTATGACCTTGGGCAAGTCAATTAACTCTGTTGACTTGCAAAAACAAAAAAAATAGAAAAAGAATTGGAACTCATGTCCCATGACTCTTAATGTATCAGGAGAGACATCTTTTCTCCAGTACTTATTAATTTGGCTTATACTGGGTGATACACCATGTTTATCACGAGAAGATTCAAAGGTGAGCAAGATGTGTATCCTGCCCTCTAGGAGGGAAGTTAAGAAAATCCAGCCCTCACTTTGAATAGAAGATAAGACCATCATAGGTTCAGAGTTTAGAGTACAAAATTCTAGAGTAGTACTCTAAATCAGAGATGATCTAATCTAAACTCTTTTTATAGAGGAGAATTGAGAACCAAGAATTACCCAAGACCACGCAAGCATCCAAGGTAGCATCTGGACCTAGAACCTCTGACTCCAGAGTTGCCATGAGACCAAACAAGAGCAAATGTTCCTGACTGGGGGACCAGGAAGAGATCCCTGGAAGAGGAGACACATGGGTTAGACCTTGAAGGATTGGTTTGTTGTCTATAAGAGCAATTAAGGGAAGGAAACAATAGATAAGAAATGGAGAGAGAATTCCTGGTCAAGGGATCTGAATGAGTAAAGAAAGGGGTAGAGTCTGATTTGTGGAGGTCAGACTGGGGAATGATGGGCATTCTTTTGTGACTGAAGTCTTGGTTCCAGAGCCATGTGTTGTTGCCTCGAGAAATTTATAGTTTCAGGTTGTCCTGGGGAAAACCAAACTCACAGTGGAAGGAAGAGTGGGCTGAGTTATAATACAGAGCTGTGAATTCCTCTGCTCCTCACACTTTCCACATTGAACATCAAAATTTAGCTCTATAGGGGGCTGGTTCAGTAACATTTACTAAGAATGACTGCTTTGGTCGGGGGCAGAGATTCAGCCCCCATCTCTGGAATCCAAGGCAGCCATTTGTCAATGAGTCAGTTCTTTACCTTCAGATAGCATGCACACATGGCATCTGTGTTCCATTGAGAGAGTCACTGGGCAAGGAAGAAACTGATTCCATCTTAGGAACAGATTGGATTTGGAGTCCTTCCTTCTCCATTAGTCAGCTGGGCTCTGAGCCCATTGCCTTGACTCCCAAGGCAGGTACACATAGACCCTGAACTTGACTTTCACTCTTGTTTTTCCTCTGTAATTAGGAAGGCATAGGATTGAAAGGACACAGACCAGATTGTTCCTCCTGCTGCTTTCTCTGCATCTCTTAACTGTTGGGAAGTTAGAGGGTGAGGGCTTGGGTGGTTTAGAACATTTGTCCATGGGATAAGTCCCAAGCAGTTCATACAACATCCATTTAGAAATACCTTTAGAAACAACATTATTGAATGCACAGAGCCTTAGACCAAGAGTCAAGACCTGGGTCCAAGTCCTGAACCTGATACATATTAGCTGTGTGACTGTGGGCAAATAAATCCTTCTACTTTCTCTGTCTCATTTTCCTCACCTGTACAATGAGTTGGACTAGGTGGCCTGTAAGATGGAGCTAGATTGTGTAATGGTTACAACAGGCCTGGAATCAGGAAAATCTGAGTTTGAATCCTGCATCAGACACTTGATAGCTATGTGACCCTGGTCAAGTCACTTGAACTCTCTGTCTCAGTTTTTTCATCTGTACAATGGGTTTAATAATGGCATCCACATCATAGGTGAGGATCAAATGGGATGTTAAATAAAAGGCCCTTTACAAGCTTTAAAGTGCTATATAACATTCATAAAGGTCCCTTCTAGTTCTAGATCTATGATCTCACCTCAGAATCTCATTTTCTTCAAGAGCTGAATAGGAATACTGGTTTCATATCACCTTCCTCACTGGGTTGTTGGAGAGAAAGTGCTTAGTAAACCATAGAGTTCCATAGAATTGTGAGGAAGGCATTACAGGTATAATACTCTCCAAGCCAGATGGAGGTGACCAACCTTAGCATCCCGGAAAGAATGGAAGTTTTCTAAGTTCTTTTATTCACTAAGAGGGATCTGTTTCTTGAGTATCTTTAAGGAGGAGAGACAATTGCATCCCCTGTACTGTCTCTGGTATCCTCTCCTCAGTGTTCTAGGTATCAGACTTTGGTGTATATTGTTCTAAGGTTTCCTGGCATCTAGGGATGTAATCAAGTTGGGGCAACCAAGGGCAATAATTTAAAGGGATCTGACAGAACCTGCAGTAATTCAACAGTACAGAAAAAACATAAGCTCAGCACCTTGTTAGTAAGATTAATTAAAATAGTTAATAGTTATTAAATTGTTAAAATAGGAAGATCCCTGAATATGTACTTCCTGTCTCCAGAGGCTACATTCCAAATGAGTTCCCCCCCCACTCCACCCTGATCCATTTTATATACTTGCCCTGAGCACAATCCTTAAGTTTACATTATTTTTTAATTTATGGCTTTCCTAGTCGTGGATTCTGACAAGGCCCAAAGTCCAGTGAATTACAAATTCATTTTTCAAACAGAAGTGGGAGTAGGTAGCCTAGGGCTCCCCATATTTCAGTGATTACTCATAGAGAGGAAGGAGGTAGCTAAAAGGTTGAAAACTAGCCTTGACCATCAATTATCACATGTCCTAACCAGGCTTTATTTCCTGACCCCCAGTTTTTGAAAGTTATATGGTATCCTTCAAACAAGCCCAAGGGTTTTTGGTTTCCCTAATATTTTGCTATTTTTATTGCTGTTATTGTTAATGTTAATGTTACTTCATTTTTTCTAATTACATGAAAATATAGTTTTCAACATTCATCTTTTTGTAAAGTTTTGAATTCCAGATTTTTCTACCTTCCCTCCCTTCCCTTCCCACTTGTCACAAGAGTGAATAATCTGATATGGGTTATACACATTCAATCATGTTTAACATATTTCCAAGTTGCCATTATTGTTAAGGCCTTGAACTCATTGGTTCCACAAAGCTAATCATAGTCGGAGTATGGGAAGGAGTATTTGACTGAGATTAAAAGAACTTGGGCAAAACTTGGGTTTTGCTAGTCACTGACTTCCTGAACATGTGATTGGGCAATTCACTTCCTCTAGGAATTCCGTATCTACAAAATCCTTTGGTGACAAGATCTCATCATTAAATTAAGTTCATAATATTTATTAATATATTAATATAATATAATATAATATAATATATAAATATATAACTATAAATTAAGTTCAAATATTTCAGGTCACAGGTGAGCAGGGGAGTGAGGGTCTTCAAGATTATGCCATATAGGGATCATCTGGAGGAACTTGGGGTGTTGATTTGGTGAAGAGACTCATTAGCTTTCTTCAAATATTTCAGAGAATTAGACTGGTTCTGAGTGGAACAAAAATAGAGTTCTGAAACTCTAGCCTCAGATACTTTTTAAAATGCCTGGTCAGTAAGATGGCACCTTGATCACCCTCTATGAAGTACAAAGGGAAAAAATGATGATACACAAAGAAATGGAACAAAGTGAACCCACTTTTTATGGTCATACTAGTTAGTGACCCCACCTAGGACCAAAAGAGCTTGGTTTCTGAGATCTGGCTAACCTTGCCTGGACCCCTGGGATCTAATACTTCGGTATCCCCCAACCACGTCTTTCCTGCACTCATCTAGTTCCTCCATGTAATAATGATAATAAAATAACAGCACTAAGAATAACTAGCATTTGGATGGTGCTTTAAAGTTTGCAGAGATAGAGTTATCTCATTTGATCCCAGATGAAGCATGGCAGCGAATCTGGCTCCATCTCTGTGGCACAGTCCCAAGTCCTGTATCCATTCCCCAGCTACCTACTCTAATAACTGGAGGTACATTCTGTATAACCACCACTCTGGCCAGGTTCAACAGGATAAGTTTTAAATTTTTAAGACTTTAAATTGAGGTATTTTGTTTTTTTCCATCATGGTCAGTTCCAAATATAATTCCAACCAAGTTTAATCCCATTTTTCTTGTAACAAAACAGAATTTTAAAATAACCGTTACAGCAAGCATATCTGTCCAGTGTATGCCACATGACTCACCACAAGCCTCCTACCTCTCTGCTAATGGGCAGGAGGTTCTCTAGATCTTCCTTTGCCTCCTGACATCCCAAAGGTGATCCCTGGAATGATTAGAAGGTGTTAGTGTTGCTTCCTCTGCCCTGGACCATATTTATTGCTGCTCTTCCATCCTAGTCTGGCAGTTGTTGGCAGTAAGGGCGGGTAGGCCTGGGAGATGATTGATTGTAAGCCCGCTCCACTAAGAACCATTTATTATTTTGCATCTGTTTGTAAAGTGGCTACATTTTAATGGGGCCATGGCAGCTTCTCATTTCCAAGGGTAGCCAAACTATCGCTATGGTTTATGGCACTTGGGCATGCTCCGAATTCCCAGTGAGTGTGAAATAAGAAAATGTTTAACAAAGTCTTCTTAATGGAAGCGAGTTATGGAACTAATAATACTGATATTTTCAATGGACCAAATTAAATTATGCTTCCCGTCTTGTATCTTAATTAAAGGGATAAAAACGGTTTCACATTTTAATTAGCAAGTACATCTCAAAGAGGCTTAGATTAGCATGGGAATCATATCTGTTTGGAAGCAGCCTGCTGCAGGTGACTCCAAGGACAGAGGGGCCCACAAAGGCGAAATAGGGTTCACATCTGGAAAGGTAGATGGCCAGCTATGGCTCAGATTGGGACTCAATTTTCGTCAATTTTTGTGAAGAAAAAAAATGTTGATCAGCTAATCTGGAGAATTAATTGTTTTTTTTTTCCTGAAAGGACACTCTCTCCTTGGATGTGAAAAAAGAGATGTGAAAAGTACATCTCCCTTCTATGCAGAGGTGGAGAACTGTGAGTGTAGAACACTAAGTCCATCTTAATTGATATACTGTTTGGTTTTTATTCAACTTTTTCTCTCTCTTCTGTTTCTTGGTAAAAGGATGATTTTTTCTATGTTGAAAAGTGACAGTAGTCTTCTTAAAAAGATTTTTCCATGTGATTATTTGTATGCAAAATAAAAGTGAGACAATTAATGAGGAAAGACTTAATTAAAAAGGCTCTCACTGGCCAGCCCCATAGTTTCCCATAAATTTTATAAATAAAAGGGGAAAGGTTCAGAAAAACTAACCAACACATTAAAAATCTAATATTATACAAAATTTCATAAGATACTTTAAAATAAATAAACTTATAATAAAAATAAAAAATATTCATACCCATCATCCTCTACCACTTCAAGTAAGCATCATATAACTGCAACTATCTGAGGCAGGATTTGAATTCAGGGTTCTCCTTGTTCCACATCCAATGCACTGTCTACCATACCACTTCACACCTATGGATTTCTGCTTGCCAAAGGCCAGGCTACAAGGAGTCAGTTCCACTCAGCTGTAAAGATAATAAGCTTTATTGTTGTTGTTGCTGCTGTTCATCCTTTGTTCTCAAGGAGACCATTTATGAGAATGATATCTTGACTCATTCATAGGTTATTTTAATGTGAAGTAGAGCCGCATTTCAAAGTTATCAGCCTCTCTCTCTCTCTCTCTTCCAGAGTCATCAAAGTCCAGAGGCATGACAAAGATCAAGAAAACTGGTGATGGCCAAGAATGCAGTGGGAGACCCTTGGCCTTCCTAAATTAAGGTCTTTCCCAGATTTTAGTTTATTTGAGCATTGATAAAAATTTTTCCCCCTTCCCAAGAAGCAAAAGAACCACTCCTTTCACAAATTCAGATCTTCCCAGGGAAGCTTGCATAGGTCGTTTGAAACATAAACCATGGACCCAATGAATGACAGGGAGACAGTGACATGATTGACAATGAAGAGCCCAGGGATTCCTCTTCTTATTAGAAATGAATACTTTGCTAGGGTTCAATTGACCTAAATACTATTTGGAACAGACCAGCTCAGCTGACTGGGCCAGCCAACCCTTGGAATTACATGATAAGGGTATCCCAGATATAGTTCAATTGAAAGGAGGAGGCTAAAGGCTGGTCATGCCCATTTCTTCCCTAAGGAAAAGGCTCTCCTCCTCTTTAGTCAATAATCTCAGCTGCAGTTGCTCTATTGCCTGTACCTCGATGCCCTTTAGATAGCCCTTCCCCCTCATGCCACTGACCTTCATCTCCTGAAAACCCTTGAATCAGGATGAAGACTCCTGTGCCTCCCCCTGAGAGCCACAGATGGAGGGAACTTCTGTGAGTACCCACACAGACACCTGGGTGGCACATGCCACCTTCTAGGATCCCAGTATTGTAAGATGGGCTAGGTATTTTCCCCTTAAAAGTTAGGCAAGCTATCCTGAGAATCAATTGGTCCAAGGGGATGGAGCTAGAGCTGTTGACATAATAATAAGAATAACATAGTTACATGAAGGTTTGCAAAGCACTCAGCATACGTTATCTTATTGGATCCCCATAACAACCCTGTAAACTAGATGTTTTTATACTCCTTATTTTAAAGATGTGGAAACTGAGACAAAAGAATCAGTGATGCTGCCTGGCTGCCATGCCTTTTTGGTTGCCTAGAGACATCAAAAGATCAGGGACATGACCTTCAGTCTTGATGAATGCCCCACTATCCCGTGAGTCAATTCACCCTTATGACCTAAAACATCCTTTTGATCAGATGTATTTCCATATGGGGGAGAGAGAGGGGGGTTGTGTTGTTATGCCCTTGCTGAGTGTCCTCTCCAAGCCATGGTTAAGGAAACATCTTCTTACTAGTTGTAAGACAGTCTACAAGCATCCTATTTCTTTCTAATCCATCACCTGAACCATCAGACTGGCCTGAGACAGTCCCAGCCTCCAACAGCTTGAAACTGTTTTACAAGCATCTATCAAAACATTTCTAAACATGCTTTTCAAATTTCAGTCCAATCTTTAAAAAAACCCCTATCCATGTGTGATGCTATTTTGATTATTATTACTTCAGCATTTCAAGAATCTATAATTTGGAGCATATGGATATTCATTCTACCCATGCAGCTTATAACCCCTCTAGAACTTAGCAAATAGTCTTTCAGAGTTATGATGGCCAAAATATTTACTACCCTGAAGCCAATTTGGCAAAAAATCTCCCTAAATAGAGCTGGGTGAGTCCACAGTCAGTAGATGAATTTCTGTCCTTCCCTAGTCCCACCCATAGATCTTTTCCATTGACTGTCAGTCACTCATTCATTCATTCATTCATTCATTCATTCATTATTTGTTTGTTTATTCATTCATTTGTTTATTTATTCATTAATCAATTCATTTAATTTATTTGATTATTTATTTGTTTGTTTGTTTACTTGGGTTTTTGCAAGGCAATGGGGTTAAGTGGCTTGCCCAAGGCCACACAGCTAGGTTATTATTAAGTGTCTGAGACTGGATTTGAACTTAGGTACTCCTGACTCCAGGGCCAGTGCTCTATCCACTGTGTCACCTAACCACCCTGCTGACTAAATAAACATTTATACAGAAGATGTTCCAAAAATTTAAGTGCAACCTAAACCTATGAAACCTTAAAACTATTCACCGTTGTGAGCCTCAATTTCTCACCTTTGTGAGCCTTAGTGCCTATTTTACAAAGGTGGTTCTCTGATCAAATCATATCAAATAAAATAACATTTGGAAAGTCCTTTAAAAGTTTAAAATCACACTGAAATTTTTTTGGAAATTCGGTATTGTGTTCTAAAGTTTTTAAAGGACTTTCCATCCTTCATCTTATTTGATCATTGTGAGGTAGCCAGGACTGGTATTATTATCTTCATTATGTAGATGAGAAAACTAAAACTCAAAGAGTAGGCATGTACCCAGGGACCAATTCTAAGGAAGCATCATAGAAAGACTTTAAATCCATTTCTTCTGTAAACTGAGTCTAGAATTTATCCATAGTGGTAGATGTTCTTTTGCCTTACCTGCAATGGCCATGAGAGCTAGTTATCTGCTGGCTGAGTCTTTAAAAATTCAGAGAGATCTCCATGCCAAGATAAGGCATTGGAGGAGGGTATCTGAAGGAAATCATTATTATTTCTATTGTTGTTTTATTATTTTGGTTCTTGATAAAAGTGTGGACTTTGGAATCTATTGGACTATATGTTGGGTCAGTCTTTTGACAATTGTGGCTTAGCAAAACTGCACACAAGCAATAATTCATAGTGCCTTTCCCTGGGAGCTCTCCAGAAATGCAATTAAAACCAGACCAAGTTCCATTGATCCACAGATGGATGGTTGGCAGTGATAGTTTTATGGGTGGGTCCAATTGTCCCCCCCTCCATATTTTCCATTTGAGCCTCCATCTGTAGGTCATCTGGAATAACGAGTCCCCATTTGCTTCATCATCAGTCATACCTGTCTGCCTGTGATAACACTCTCATACTCATACTCATACTACCAACTGATCAAAAGTATATTTCCTAGCTCCCTCCAACTACCCACAATGCATATGGATCAAAGGGTCCTCAAAGCAAGAATCCTTTACCCTTTTTGTGTCATGCATCTCTTTTTGGTACTTTGGTGAAGTCCATGAATCCCTTCTCAGAATAATATTTTTAAATGCATAAAATAAAATGCATAGAATTATAAAGGAAATCAATTCTATAAAAGAGTTAGGTAGTACAGGAGATAGAGGGCTGGCCATGGAATTGATAAGAACTGAGTTCAAATGTGGCCTAAGACATAAGTTATATCAACCTGGGCATATCACTTCCCCTCTTTGCCTCAGTTTCCTTATCTGTAAGGTAGGGATAAGAATAGTACCTATTCTTTTTGTGAAGATGAAATTAACTAATATTTGTAAGGTTCTTTGCAAACTTTTAAACCACTCCATAAACTTGAGTTTTTGTTAAGATCCTCTAATCTACAAAGTCAATTCTGAAAATCTATATTCAGAGAAAAAAAATCAATTCAGTTTGACTGTAGACCAAAGATTAGAATTGTCATCTTTTAAAACTTGTTTTTATTTTATTTTTTTACATTTTTATTTTATTTTTTCTTTCTCATGATTTTTTATATTTGGTTCCAATTCTTCTTTCACAATATGACTAATAAGAAAATATGTTAAATATAATTGTATATGTATAACCTACATCCAATTACTTTTTTGTCTTGGGAAGGAGGGGGAGAAAAGGGAGGGAGGTAGAAAAATATCTACACAAATGTTACAAAAAGATAAATGTCAAAAACTATCTTTGCACATAATTGAAAAATAAAATAATGTTTAAAAGAAGTATCTCTGATCTAAACCAACACATTCATCATACAGAAGGAGAAATTAATGTCACAATGTATCATGGACCTGCCCAAAGTCAAATGCAAGGAACCATGACAGCCAGGGTCATGTGTATGGAGAAGTGCCCCCAGTCTTCTGACAGTGGGGCTTGTTGGAAAAGGATGGTAAAAATGGAGGGATAGAGGGAATTGAAATGAATAGATGGGACGGGTATTCAGGAGAAGTTGAAATGGTTCACACCCGATGGCAACTCCTTCCTCCATATTGAACCAGGGCCAGTGGTCTGACCTGCTGCTAGTTTCTCTTTAGGTAGAATAGAATAACTCAGTGGGTTCATCTCCCAGTGTCACGAACGACTCTTCCTTATCCACTGGGTGAAGTCAGTATTGCTCCCTTAAGTGCATCTTCAGGTCTGAGTCTCAGACTCAACAGCTGCAGGTCTCTTGTAGATGCCCAAGTTGAAATGCAAACATCTGTGCTGGAAAGATACAGCTACAGATGGGGAAGGGGGGGTGTAGTTGCCTGCAGCTGTGAGTGGCATCTCCAGATTCCCTTGCTATTTCAAATGTATCTAAAACATTCCTTTAATGTTGGTACATGTCTTGGACCAGTGGAAGTAGCTCTTCTCTCCAGGTGCTCGTGAGAATTTATCTGTGGATGGAAAATTAGTTTGGGCATAGAAGTGGTTGAGTCAATGCAGGGATTTGTGGTGTAAGCTAGTGGATCTGATTTATTTCACTTCTATGTTTCTTGGTAGGGCTGGGATCTTGGCTCAGAGTTCTGTGAATCTACAGGTAAGGTCAAGATCCTAGAGGAATCTGCTCTTAATTGATTATTGTAATAGATGAGGAACTGGGAAATGGGACCACTGCATGTTCACTGAAGGAAGCCTGAATATTCACTTCATGAAAGAGACTAATGGAATAAATAGCTAGCCATTCTGACCATGTGATAAATAACCCCCCAAATGCTCTTAAATCAGCTCTTAAAAACTCCCTTTTTTGGTCAGGGAAACCTTAAGAAGAGATTTCAAAACAGTCTTTTGAAGCAAGAGACCCCAAGATAAATTGTGATGGGAAAGGACTCTTCTCCCCCAATTTCAAAGCATTTTTCTTCAACTGTTTCCTAAAAGAGGAAAGAAAAGTCTTTTATTGACTTTTAAGCTAGAACTAAGTGTATATAAAAACAGGAAACACACAACAAAATTCTTTCTTGGCAGCTTTCCAATTAAGGGGAAGAAGAAATATTATGAGCTTCCTGATTGGGGGGGGGGTGAGTAATTTGCTGCTTCTGCTCTCCTGAGGCTGCTTCTGGGGGGAACCCTATCAGGAAAAGCCAGAGTTGGGGTTAGCCGGCAGTTCCTAGGTTAGAAAATGCCTTTCTTATAGTGTCTTTCTCTTTTTTTTTTTTTTACTAATTATTTAAATAATAATTAAGATGCTAAGCTTGGTTATCTAGGGTAAGTGCTATCAGAGCCCTCTAAACCTCAGCAAACAGGGACAAAATCCCATCAGGTCTATCCT
This sequence comes from Macrotis lagotis, assembly GCF_037893015.1. Lineage (NCBI taxonomy): Eukaryota > Metazoa > Chordata > Mammalia > Peramelemorphia > Peramelidae > Macrotis > Macrotis lagotis. The sequence continues at coordinate 240,209,414 of NC_133660.1, forward strand.
AGTAATGGTGCTAATGGTGTTGTGCTGAGACACTGCATCTAGAGAAATGCAGGGGTCTCAGAAAAAAGATCCAGAAATTAGAATTGAATCTTCACATAGAAGAATCAATCATCATTAGGAATAGAATGCAGGCGCCTCACTGGTAGCAACCTAATGCCCAGGGTTCTCTCTCTAGGTACTGCCTCAATCCATATATGCTTTTCTGAATCCTTTGCTTTGGCCAGGACTGGCACCCAGGTAACTTTTGTCTCTAGACCATCAGCAGAGCAAAGCAGAAGTACTGTTGGCTTTCCAGAAATATCAACTCATTTTTCACAAGGGTACAGTGGTTGATGGTAGCAAAGTTTCCTGAAAGGTGCATTGCTTTTTGACTCAAGCTTCTTTCTGATGGATCAATATTATGATTTGTATTATCAGTATTACGATCAGTATTATCCTTCTGTTTTTATGCATGGAGACTAGCCAGTTCCAATAACAGCATCAATAAAGAGCAATGAGCAAATGAATATACAGTTCTGTTGCAAAGGATAAGTTTTTGTTGCTTAAACAAGACCCCTAAACTGAACCATAAATATCCAATACCATATATCAGATGTCAGCTCTGGGCATTACCCACTCATTTGGTCTTACTTCCCATCACTATCCTCTCTATGTTGCATTTTTAATTCAGTCTAGAGAACTGTCCAATCCCTAGTTGTAGCTGTGTCTCCACACTATTACTGGGAGGATTCCCTTCACCTCAAAAACCTTCTTTATAAATGAAAATCTCATCCATATTTCATAGCCTAGCTCTAGACACACCTTCTTTGATGTTCTCATTCAGTAAGATTTTCTCCATCTGCTCTCTTAGAGGACTTTATTATCTCTTCCCCGTCATACATTTTGTACTGTAAAGCAAGGTGGCTCAGAGTTAAAAAAGAGAGAGAATTGATGTCTGAGTAAGTCTTGGGTTTATGTTCTGTCTCTAGTACATTTACTGACTGAGTGACTTGGGAAAGTCCCTTAATGTTAAGACTCCCAAACAACTTGGAAAGTCTCTGGGGGCAGTGAATTATAAATCAAGTACTTATCTGCTTTGATAGAGGGAGCCTTCTAGGCTAGGGAAATCCTAGGTTTGTGACCTTTGGCCAAGTCATCTAGCCCCACTAAGTCTTAGTGTCTTTTTCCTTTTCTAAAATTAATGGCTTGGAAAAGCTATAGGAGATGGCAAAATAGATTCTAGGCTAGGCCTGTCCTAAAGAATAAAACCTTGGGATATCTAGGAGTCATTTCAAATATTTGCGTGCTCAACTTTTCTATTTGTAAATAAAGGTTGCAAAGCCATTTATCACCTGAACATGGCATGGATCTGTGGATACCCAGGTTGGTTTTCATGCTTAAAACACAGGGCCCATTGCATCTCTGTCTGGAAACCTCAGAAACATTGCCACACCTAAATTCATTCATTCATTTATTCAACTAAGTAATGAAACTTATACTACATGAAGTCACTGTGATAATAATTAGGAATATAAAGACAAAACCAGAATAGGCATACCTTAAAGTCACTTCCATTGTACTGGGGGAAACAGCATGGCTTCAGGCAAGCCCAAAGTTTCTCCCCTACCTGACTTTTGAAGACCTTAAGACTTTTAATGAAATACTTGACTCTTCACCATGATTCACAGTTTTGCCCACAGACCTGGAACTCTGATGGAACTCCAAGGAGGGTCCAAGAGGAAGGATTGTAGACATTTTCATTTGAGAAGCCATTGGTCTGGAAAACAGTGACAAACAGCATCTGATCATCCAGCTGATGAAGGCCATTTGTCTTGTCCTTTCCGAGCATCCCTCTGAATTAATGTACTGGTCCCATCTCCTTCAGCAGTGACTCACTAGCGATAATATTTGAGCAGTCGTTTGAAAAAAAAACCCTAGGAATTCTAAGAGGTACAGGATGAAAATCTAGGTATGGGGACCAGCTAACAAAAAGAAACAAAATCAGAAGATAGAATGAATATGAAAGGAATGGCAAGATGACCAGTTTGGTGGGACATTGAGTCTGGGAAGAGAACTAAGAACTCTAATGGGCCAAGCTGGGAAAGGCTATTATTTAATTTATTTAAATTTAATTTCTATAAGTTTTCATTGATGCTTTTTGTTTCTGTCATTGCTAGAGTTGTTCAAAGTATCCTTCTATTTCCCTTTCTTGAGAATCATGTCAAATGACAAATAGTATTTTTTTTAGACCAAAAAACATCAGTACAACAGGTGGATACACTGAAAAAATCTGAAAGTATGTTCAATGTCCAACACCTGTGGATCTCCTATCTCTGCAAAGGAGTGTGTTGGGGTATTTTTTCATTTCTCTTGTGAAAGACTTTAAATACCCGAAAGAGGTGTTCTACTGTGAACTGAGAGCCAGTGGTTTTTACTTATCTGGGGCAAGGACATGGCGTCTGGGGAAGTATGTCTCTAGCTTAGTCAATCTTAAAGTTCCTGCAACAGATTGTAAATTATTGTGCATTCACAAGATACCAAAAACTATTATACAAATGAGATTTATATAAGAGAAAAGTGGAGATCCGGACAAAGGGTTAAGAGAAGAGAAAAGAGAATTCATCTTTTCTGGGGACGTCTTTGGACATGGGCACCTTGGGAGCATAATGAATGGGAACTGGAATAAGAGTTTGGAAGATATGAGTTTGAATCTGGCCTCAATACTAGTTTTGTGACCCTGGTCAAATCATTTAATTTTCCTCAGGCTCAGTTTCCTCAGATGTAAAATAAGAATGATAATTGCATCTTCTTCCAGGTGGTTGTGAGAATCAAATAAAGCACTTTGTGATCCTTAAGGTGATGTATTGCATCTTATTATAAAGGGAGAAGGATTCGAGTTGGACTTTGGAGGAAGGGAGATATTTCTGAGGTCAGATATGGGTGGAGAGAACTCCGGTTAAGGAAAAGGTATGGAAATGGAAGAGGACAGGTTGAGAACAGGGGAAAGACAATAATCTTATGTGGTTGGAATGTGGAGTACATGAAGGGGAAGAGTATGAGAGAGAGCTGGAAACAGAATACAGAGAGCCTTGAGGGTTGTGACCAGAACTTTTTGGCAATGGAAAGTCTCTGAAGATCTTTGAGAAGTGTGACAGGGTCAGAGCAGTTCAGTTAAGTGATTCCTTGGCAGCTGTATGAAGGATGGAGGGGTACTTTATGCAATCCACGAAGCATTTACTGGGTGCAGGGTACTGTACTAGTATTATTTATTATGTTATATTATTATATTGTTATATTAGTTATATTATGTTATATTAATTATAATATATATTATTATATAATATAATGATGGTCTGGTCTAAAGTAGTGATACTTAGTAGAGAGTAGGGATTTAAGAAGGATAATGTTGAGGTAGAATCATTGACATTTGACAACTGATTGAAGCAAGAGGCCATAGATTTAGAGCAGGATGTCAGAGGTCATTGAGTTTCCCCCTCCCTGTTTTACAGATGATTAAACAGAAGCCTAGAGAGGTTATGTGACTTGGTCATGCAGCTACTAAGTAGATGAGGCCCCAATTTGAACACAGGTCTTCTTGACTCCAATACTCTCTCTAGGATAGCAGATGACTGAGAAGGTGGTATTGCCTTCAGCAGAAACAGAAAGTTGGAAGAAAGAGCAGATATTGGTAGAAGGATGATGAATTCATTTTTGACCTTGTTCAATGTGAGGTGCCATCAGGCTATTGAGTCAATAATGTCAAGAGATCATTAGATATTTGTTTCTGGAGCTTGGGGAGAGAGAAAGAGGTAGAGAAATATACCTGAGAATTCTATGCATAGGGGTGATAATGAAAGCTATGGAAGTACATTAAAAATCCTGGGGGTAACTGGAGGCACAGTGGATAGAACACCGGCCCTGGAGTCAGGAGGTCCTGAGTTCAAATAAGACCTCAGATATTTAATAATTACCTAGCTGTGTGACTTTGGGCAAGTCACTTAACCCCATTGCCTTGCAAAAAAACCAAAAAAATACTCCTGTAGCCTTAGTATGACTTCATATGAATTCATATTTAGAATCACAGGAGGATTAGTGAAGTAGATTTGGCCATTGATATCATTGCTGACCTTGACATTTCAGGGGTATTTGTTAAGCTGCCTGTCTGGGGATGGAAAAGGTACCATTGGGGAGCCCTTTATAAAAGGCAAAAAGTTCCTCAACCCCAAATTGACCACAGTGGAATTGGTCCTATATGAACAGAAATTCTATATACTCTTATAGCTTCTTGGGTTTAAGGAGTCTTGAAGACTATGAATTCTCTCCAGTATCATGGAGCATCCCAGGCTCTGGGGTAATGACTGGAATCAGCCTGGAATGTCAACAATATTTATGTCAATGGAGGAAGACAATATCTAGGGCTTGTGGGATATTCTGAGGCTCCTAATGTTAGTTATGACTAGTATAATCCTACAAAAGAAAGACAGGGAACCACTGCAGCAAGTTCTTGGAGCTGTTGTGAATCAATTCGACAAAATCTATAGGGTTACAGAAAAGGTGAGGTCCTGGCCTTGGGATCCTAGGTTATATTTTAAAAACTGGAATGGACCTTAGAGATCTAGTCCAATCTCTCTTCCTCTCATACTCACACAGAAATTTTTTATATGAGGAAGAAGGTTCTGATAAATTAAAGGATTTTCTGGGTCACATAGGTAGAGAGTGGCAGAGATGGGATTAAGATTCCAGACCTTCTGACTCCAAACCTACCTCTCTCAACTCAGTGCAGATATCCCAACTTAGAAGGACTGTGACTGGGTTGTGGAACTGAGGGCACAGAATTAGCAATACCAGTTCAGGAAATAATTGGGTTAGTTTGCAGTAACTGAGGAAAGGCAGGCTAAGAGTTCCTAGGGAAAAAAAGCATTCCTGATGCCCTTCCACCATAACAACTTGAGGTGGTCCAGGACTCCCAGATCTACATAATACCGAGGGAGCAGACTCAGAAGATACAGAGCTATGTCCTCATTTTATCCACTAAGCCAGAAATCACAAAGAGAAACCGATATGATATAGTGAGGAAAACATCTGAAGAGAGCAACAGTAATTTATAATGAATATAATGTAATCATCTTATATATTCTATAAGAAGCAGAGTCATGTCATCACATGTATGATGACATGGTCTTCTTTGATTACAAAGGATGAGCATCATCATCATAAGATATGAAATTCAAGAACATAATAGTCATAGCAAACATTTATATATTGCTTTTAGTTTTGCTAAACACTTTCCATTTTATCTCACTTGGTTTTAATAGGAACCCTGTGAGATAGGTGCTATGATTATCTCCATTTTTACAGGTAGGGAAACTGAGGCTGAAAGAAGTTAAATGACTTGCCCAGGGACACACAGCCAGCAATTTTCTGAATCAAGATTTGAACTCGACTTCCTGATTATGTTTATAGTGCATTACCAAGCAACCAAAGCTAGAAGTAACAAAAAGAACTCCTTTTCTAGATGATTTCAGAAATCCAAAAGCACGTGAGTGGTGAAAGTGAACTAGAAATTCTAAAGCAAGGAGGCAAATTTAATATTCTTTAACATGCCTGAAAGTAGGTACAATGAGACTCACAGGAAGAGCAAAGTAATGGAAAGGCACACCTCATTTAAAAGAAAGACATCCAAGGAAAGGGGACAGTAGTAAAACATTGGATAGGAAGATAAAAATCATGTGAGGAAATTAGGTAATGGGGATGAACAGCATGGTAAGAGTGAGGATCAACATAGGAAATCACCAGGCACAAAGAAGGAAGGAAGGAAGGTATTTGAGAAACAGATTACAGAACTGGCATGATACGGTAGTGATGGGACATTTTAATTTACATCCTGTTGGAATCTCAAAGAGTTCAGAGAAAGGAGAGGTAGAGTGCCATAACCTAAAATTCTCCAGAGGCTTAAAAGGAACAAGAGGATCTCACAAACCAATTTCTAAATACACAAACAGAACCTATTCTGATGAGCAGACTACTCATTAACAATTAAGATTTCTACAAAGACATATATAGAAGATAGATGAATGGGTAGATAATGGAAAATGAATAGAAAATGATATGGGCCCATAATGTCAAGAGCTCAAAATTATCCAAGGCTAGCGCAAGTCAAATAGGTGACTGAGGCAGTTAGGCGGTTCAGTGGATAGTTCTGGCTTGGAGTCAAGAAGACCTGAGCTCAAATCTGACCTCAGACACTTACTGGTTATGTGACCCTGGGAAAGTCACTTAACCTCTGTATGCCTTAATACACTGGAAAAGAAAATAGTAAGCCACTTCCTTATCCTTGACAAAATCCCCCCCAAAAAACCTATGTACAATACGGTCCACAGGATCACAAAGAGTTAGACTTGTTAACAAGTTAACAAGTGTTAAGGACTACTAGGGAATTTATGGGAAAGATGATCAAAGAGCAGATAGGACTGCTGTGCACTCTGGAGGATTAAAGGAAGGCAGAATTTGTTTATTTGTTTCTGTTTACTGTACCAAGGAAGTGGATCCTTAAATTGAGAAGGATAGAACAAACATTATTAATAGAGAAAGGCTAAGGTAAGAGTTGATGATAGTAAGAGAGCATTTGACTCCCCTCAATGGGATCAAGTTTCCACACCAGAACAAGTTATCTTCCAACTTACTGAAAGAGCTAGCAGATGTGTTTGTTTTCAGTAATCTTTGAAAAAATCATGGAACAGTGCCATGAGTCTGATAAGGACTTCTGTCCCTATTTAAAAAAAAGAGAGAGAGACAGAATTAGGAAAACTAGATGCTGTTGAGCTCAACTTCTCTTCTTGGCAAAACATAGAACTATAATAAAATGGTCAATGTAAGCCCCTCTAAATCAGAGATGATTTTGTTTTTGGTGTTGCAGCTTTATCACCTAGCAGCACTTAGTCCTATTCATGGTGGGTGCTTGATAGTAAATGATTGAAACAAGGGAATGATAAAGGCTTGACCTAAATGTATCTTAGGGAAGTGTTTGCAAAAATGTCTCTATCCTCTTCTTGTGGGCAAGATAGAGGCATGTGGGTAAGATGATATCATGGACTGGTGGAGTAAATTAGAGTTGATTGACTGAACCCAAAGAATTTATCTTTAATGAATCAATGTCAACTTAGGCAAAGCTCTCTAGTATTATGTCCTATAATCCCTTGCCCTGGGTTATTCACTAATTTTATATAGAACTTGGATGCAACTCAACTGCTCATCAAATTAGTTGATGATCAAAAATTGGATTAATTTATGGATTGAATGGTAGTTATGATCCAAAAAGTTCCTGACAGATTCGAACAATGGGCCAAATCTGACAATATGAAATTTAATAAGGATACATTCCAAGTTCTCCTTTGGCATCCAGAAATTACTATACAAATACAAGATGGGAGCAGTGTGACCTAGATAACCATTCACATAAAAGAGATCTGTACGGTTTAGAAGACTGTAAGCTCAATAGGTCATCAATTCAGCCAAAAAGGATATTGAGAAGTTGGATGGTATCTAAGGGAGGGATAATAAGGCAATGAGCAGAGCAGAGCAGAGGTCATAACACACAAGAATATGATAAAAAAAAACTTGGAATGTTTAACCAGGAGAAGAGAAGACTTGGGGAAGGGATGAGATGTGAAAGCAGTTGCCATATGGAAGAGACATTGGTCATTCCACTTGATTCTATGGAACTAGGAATGAAGTAGGGGAGGTTGCAGAGAGCTGGAGGCTGACTTGATGTTAGGACAAATTACCTCACAATGAAAACTTTCCAAAAGATGAATAGGTTGCATTGAGTGGTTGTGAGTTTCCAGTTACTGAAACCCTTCAAGCAAAGTAGAGATGACCCCCCCCCCCTTTTTAGGAATGATATAGATGGCATCAGGACAAATAAGTGGTAGAGTTGATAGACTGATGGACCTGGAGTTAGGAAGACTTGAGTTCAAATCTAGCCTCAGATATTTTCTAGTTGTGTAACTTGGATAAGTCACCTAACCCTTTTTGTTTCCTTATCTGTAAAATGAACAGAGAAGAAAATAGAAAACTGCTCCATATTTCTTTCAAGAAACCCTAAATGAGGTCACAAAGAAATGGACACAACTAAAATGATTGACTGAAAGATAGGGGAATCATAATTCATTGAACTTGATGATCTATGTGATTCTATAATTCTAAGATTTTGTATATTTAGCACTCATATTTGCCCCAAAGGGGTGATTTTTCCAAGCCTTTAAGTGATGATGGAGGTTGGATCTAGAGACTCATGATAGAAAATCTCCAGAAGAGGGGATTGACCATTGACAAGGTTCACAGGAAGCAAAACCAACTCTCAACTGCTAGATCTATAATTGAATCCAAAGGGTAGCTAGTCTGCATTGGGATCAGCAGTCAATCTGTGGCCATAATTAAAGGGCAGTTTGTTGTTGTTGCTAGTGCCCCAACACAGAAGTAGATAATAAATATGGAATGAATGATCATTGTCCAGATTCACTTTGTCATGAGTTCAGGGACCATGGCTTATTATGAGACTAGTTCAATCTCAGGGGGTTGTCAATCCTTGGCAACGGAATTTCAGAATCACAACATTTCAGAGTTGAAAGAGAACTTGGGTACTCTTTCTACAATATTACTAGCAAATGATTGCCCAGTCAATCCAGGTTTACTATTTCTTTGTTAGGAATAGTCTCCCAATAGTGGAATCATTATGGTTTTCTTAACATTAGGTTTCCATCTGCCTCTCAACCCATCATTGGTTTTAATTCTTCCCTCTGGGGTCAAGAAAAAAAATCTAATCCCTCTTCCACCTGGAATCCAACCAAATACTAGGAGATAATCATTGTGCCTTTTCTGAGTTTTCTCTTTCCTAGGTTTAATGCCCTAAGTTGCTTCAACCAATTCTTGTGTAGAGCAGAGTCCATATTATTTCAAATCCCTTTGTTGCTAAATGATATGTTTCTCTTAATTGACTTAAAAAAACACATCATGTGACCCTATTGATTGAGGCTGATTTGAATTTGAGGTCTGTCAAAATCCCCAGATTTTTTTCAATCACTTATCTGCAGTCAGCATTAAGGTTCAATGAAGAGTCAGGATCAGGGATCAGTTTCTATTCAACATCATTTTCTCTGTAAAACCCATTGGTTTTCTAGGTCATAAGCCCATTTATGGCCTTGGCGGCCACAGGCCACTTAACTCAAGCAAGGAAGATTCACCTCTCATTCTTTGTCTTTCACTAAATCTATCATCTGATCAGCTTGTGTTGGTCTTTTTCATGAGAGGCAGAGCATGACTAGTCCCAGAGGGTGTCTGACAGCAGCTCCTGGCTAAGACTAATCCGATAGAATGTGATTATGCTTTCCTGGCAGAATCAATTTATTTCCAGCCACATTCAGGGTGCCAGGAAAATGAAGTAGCAGCTTAGGTAAGGACCTAGGCAATTATCCCAGGGCCAGTTATTGAATGACTGAAATGCTTCCCCAAGCCCCCTCCAAACATGGCCAAGGATTATACTGATGATTCAATACAAGCTCTACCAACAGGGACAAAAGCATGGGTAATATACCATCTGTGACTCACTGAGACCATAGCACAGAAGAGGGCAAATGTTCAGTGATATGAGCTGTGGAAAATGAAATGCAAACATGTAAAGGATGAAAAAATCTGCACATCACAAAGGGCCCTCCATTTCCTTGACCAATTCTTCTACCATCCATGAGTTGCTGGGGCAGCTAGGTGGTACAATGTATAAAGCACTGACCCTGGAGTTAGGAAGACCTGAGTTCAAATCCAGTCCCATATACTTGACACTTACTGGCTGTGTGACCTTGGGTTAACCCCGAATGCCTCATATCTAGGTCTATCTCCAGTCCTTCTGATTCATATCACTGGCTCAGAGAAAGTGAGGCTAGTGACAGCACAGCAATGTCATGGTCCTCTCCAAGAACAAAGGACAAGCAACAACAATGACTTAGAGAGATGAAGGGAATCTTTGGTGCCTCCTAGTTCAACCTTCTTACTTTATATATGAGAAAATTGGTCCCCAGACAAGTGAGGTGTCTTTTTTCCTATTTCATTAGGAAGATCTTATCAAAGTGTGATGAAAACTATTCTGATCTGAAACAAGTTTTAAAAAATAATCTATTCCTTATGATCAATCTGTATCTCTCCCTCCCCTCCCCCACAACAAACAAATTAAAAAAGAAAAACAAATTCCCCTATACTTGCCTATATTAATCCAGCAAAACAAATTCTTCCATTAGTCATGCTCAAAAACGTATGTCTCTCATTTGAAAATCATCATGTCCCTGAAAAGAGGTGGAGTGACTTGTTTCATCTGCTGGACTTGTGATTTATCATTGCATTGATCAGAATGCTAACATCTTTCAAAGTCATTTTTCTCTATAATGTTATTATCATTGTGTATGTCATTTTACTTCTGGTCATTTAGCTCTGTATCAGTTGATATGGCCTTCTTAATTTCCTCTGAAATGATTTATTTAATTGTTTTTATAGCACAATTATTCATAATATTCATGTACCACAATTTGTTTATCCATTCCCCAGAGGGCAGACCATTAGTTTCCAGATTTTGACTCTCATGAAAAGAGCTAGTATAAGTTTTGTACCTATAGCTCCTTTTCTTTTCCTTTGATTCTTTGATGGCATAAACCTAGCAGTGGTGTTACTAGGCTAAAAAAGTAGAAATAGTTTGGGGACTTTATGGGCATGGCTCCCAAAAAATCTTCCAGAATAGTTAGACCAATAGAAATAAGTCGTCTTGCCCAAGATCACAGAGGTCTACATGGCAGAGTCCATATATGAACTTGAGTTCTCTGGTGGAAAAAAGTTCTGTTTATTGTTTGAAATACATAGAGGCTGAGTAAATTGTTTATGGTCAAATAAGCTGGTAAGTGTTGGGATAGGGGCTTGAACCCCATTCTTTCTGAATTAAAACCCAGCATTGTACCCTTTGTACCATGGTGAAGGACACTTGCACACAATTTTAGAGAAAGGACCTAAGAAATGTCTGCCAAATAAGCTAGGATGCTGTCTGAGTGACTTGATTCTCAGATGAATAGGGTGTTTGGCATTCCTGGTATGCACCTAAGGGGAGCTCACTTATTACCTACGGTGCCCTTGCTCCACTGCATAATAGGATTCAGGAGTTCCATAATTTCTGGCCTTCTACAACTTGAATAACAATTTGGTTCTGATTTATTAACAACATAGTTCAATTCCAACTCTGGTCTTCTTTATGTTGCTAGGCTACCAAATAGATGGTGCTTGGCTCTTCAAGTTGAAACTAATTGTAAAGGTTAATTGTCTTTAGAAATGACAAGCATTCAAGGAATGAATGGTCCTTGTTGATGTCAGTAAACTTTTGAGAAATTGCTATCTTGAAATTGCCTCTTTTCGTCCAGTTGTATCATCAGCCCAACGTCAGTACCATGGCTAGTGACCTATCTGTACTAAGTGGATGTAACAATGAAACATTCATTGGGCCCTGAAGCTTTGTTCTGAGGCAGACACACTGTGAGAGAAATAAAACTAATATTGGGATGTTAGGGCATGGCAATTCTCCAAAAGTCCATGTTGGAACAATGTGGTCTTGTGGGAAGGCTAATTCCATATCAGGATGATCCCTAAGTGAATATTTCAGAGTCATAGCTTTCCTCATTAGGTCTATTCCATTTGGGGAAGCTAGTTGGGTAGAAAAGGGACAAAAATGTCAGACTTGGAGTCAGGAGTCCTGAGTCAAATTCCTATCTCTCTGTCTATGTCTGAAGGTAAAACCCCTATGACTCAAAGCTTTGAATAGTGTTCCTTTTACCTTATCTTGCTCAAGGTCAGGTTCACCACAATATTTTCTGGACATCTCTATGTCAAGCTGATGCTCCTGTGCCCTCCCCTTTCTGACTCTAGTCCTAAGAACAGTAATCAATTTAGCACTAAAATTCCTCCTAAGGACATCTCAATCAATTGCCCTATTACTTCTATAAGATTTGGCCCATACCTAGAGCACCTAAAATGGTGTTACCCATTTCAGAGATGCTTGGAACCTGTTCTGGGAAGAGAGGAGAACTGGCACACAAGTGGACATTCTGCATTGGTCTGCCATATGGCTTGGAGCAGCCTTTATTTTTTTAATAAAGAAAGGGTTTATTTATTTTGAATTTGACAGTCCCCCCCCCATCTTCCTTCCCTCCCCCCACCCCCCACAGAAGGCAGTCTGTTAGTTTTTACATTGCTTCCATGGTATACATTGATCTAAGTTGAAGGTGATGAGAGAGAAATCATATCCTTAAGGAAGAAAAATAAAGTATAAGAGACAGCAAAATTACATAATAAGATAATTTAAAAAAAAAATTAAAGGTAATAGTCTTTGGTCTTTGTTCAAAATCCACAATTCTTTCTCTGGATACAGATGGTATTCTCCATCACAAATACCCCCAAATTGTCCTTGATTGTTGCACTGATGGAATGAGCAAGTCCATTAAGGTTGATCATTACCCCCATGTTGCTATTAGGGTGTACAATGTTCTTCTGGTTCTGTTCATCTCACTCAGCATCAGTTCACACAAATCCTTCCAGGCTTCCCTGACTTCCTATCCCTCTTGGTTTCTAATAGAACAATAGTGTTCCATGACATACATATACCACAATTTGTTAAGTCATTCCCCAATTGAAGGACATTTACTTGATTTCCAATTCTTTGCCCCTACTAAGATGGCTGCTATAAATATTTTTGTACAAGTGACGTTTTTATCCTTTTTTCATCATCTCTTCAGGGTATAGACCCAGTAGTGGTATTGCTGGATCAAAGGGTATGCACCATTTTTTGTTGCCCTTTGGGCATAATTGGGAGCAGCTTTTCTCTACTGTTTGCATAGCTAGAACTGAATTCATCTTTCAAGTGTTCAGGCTCAACATAGTCTCCTTCTTTCCTTCATGGGTTTTTTTAGGTTTTTGAAAGGCAAATGGGGTTAAATGGCTTGCCCAAGGCCACAGCTAGGTAATTATTAAGTGTCTGAGGCTGGATCTGAACTCAGGTCCTCCTGACTCCAGGGCCGGTGCTTTATCCGCTACGCCACCTAGCTGTTCCCTCTTTCTTTTATGTTTAAGGGTGAAGAACTCCATTCACTAATGACAAGTGGCACCATGTGATATGTGGGGAGCACCTTACTGCTGTTCCCCAACTCTAAGAATCTGATCTGGGTTTGTCATTATTTCATTTGTAAATACTACATTTGATTATATGATATGATATAAGATAAATATCATATATGTGATGCATTTCCTACTGTTATGTTTATTACATTATAGAAATTTGTATTTATAAATTTTGTATATTATTTTTCTATAATGTATGACATGTTCTATTATATGTGTATCATATTGAAAATATTCAGATTTATTATAAATTTTATATAGTGATGTGTTCTATAATATATATATATATATATATTATATTTAGATCTCTAGTATCTAACACAAAGTTTTACTTAATGAATAATTATTGGGTGATCAATTTGAATTGTTAGACATTGTTGATCTGGCTCTCCTGGGGGGTCTATGGGTTTTCTGTGATCATGACATAGCAATCGCTAGATTGTTGCCATTTTACAGAGCTTAAACAATTTTAGATATGATAATTAAGGAAGTCATAAAAAAAAACCCTCCTCAGACTTGGCTCTGCCTTTCTGTTGTTTTAAATATAAGCTCATTATCTTTTTTTTGTTTGAGAGATTTGTTGAAACACTTCTCTAACCACAACATTTGAGAATGACTAATTGGTTGTTGACTAGTGTATAAATCTGAACTGTGGTCAGATTTGATCTATAAAAGAAGACTTGGAGAATTATTTGGGCAATACAAATTAAAAATTTGTGAAATACAGATAAAAGAAAATTCACAGTATCCTGACACAGACAAGTTTATGATTTAACATGTCTTTCCATATACATCATAATAAGAAAAAATATTGCTACAAAATGCAGGGGAAGTGTAGAAAACACTTAAAAAGAACCAATCACTAAAAATGTAGCAAATTGTTCAAGAAGAAAAAGGGAGGATTGTAAAGTTAAGAAACAGGAGCCACAAATTCCCTTTAAGGATCAATGGCAACATGTATTTGACTGCTGTTTAAAGTGAAAATGGGAGCAAAGATGTGGGGAGATGGGGGACACGTAAGAGTAAAAGGCCCATCTTGGTGGATAGGTGGATGGCATTTGAAAGATGATTTGGAGGCAGCTAATTATAGTGGGCTAGATAACTTTCTATTTACTTATCCTCCAGTCAGCATAGTCCCAAATCTGGGCGTCAAAAGGAGAGTGGTAGGACATGGTCTCTGATTTTGTAGGGTTGTAGCTGGGTTCTATAGGGACATAGGACTCTTCCTTCTCCAGAAGCCTAGACAGTTCTTCAAACTTGTACAAGGATCAAGTGTTTGAGCTCAAGTCAATTCTTTCCCCCGAATCATTCCAGGGCTCATAATCACAGAACCAGTGAAGGGTAAATAGTGTCTTCATGTGCTTCTCCATGAAAGGATTACCTATTGCTATTCTTCAGATGTGGCTCCTTTGCTTGGCAAATGAAGCTTGGTGCTAGAATTTGTCCACTTGTCTAGGACTTCTTCTGTTGTCCTGCCACTGCCTTCAGTTCACTTTGCTGTAGTTCCCAACATGATCTAGGGCAGGGGTGGGGACATTGGATTTCCAGATCATTTGGCCTGGCCATGGCAGCTACAGTGGGAATCAAAATTCAATAAATCTAGGAGATTTTTAGAGGTGAATTAATTAAATATTTGCCCAAATATAGCCCATGAATGATATTACAAGAATCCAAATTACCATTGGCAGAAAAAAAGAATCCCTCCTCTGACCTAGGAAGTTCTAATGAGTCTGCTGTTGCCATCTTTGAGGCATACAATCTTTCATTTCTTTGGTGTCAATATTTATTTCTATTTACTTATCCTCCAGTCAGCATAGTCCCAAATCTGGGTGTCGAGGAGAGTGGTAGGACATGGTCTCTGATTTATAGGGTTGTAGCCAATAAATGTGTCAATAAATAAATGGCTAAGTGGTATGGGTAATAGAACACTGGGCCTAAAGTCAAGAAGACCTGAGTTCAAATCTCACCTGAGATATTCACTAGCCATGTGACCTTGAGCAATTCATTTAACTTCTATTGCTGATATTTTCTCAACTGTAAAATGAGACTACTATTAGCTCCAACTTCTTGGAGTCATTATGAAAATTAAATGTAATAATATTCATAAAACACAGATAGGGTTTGGCATATAATAGTTGCTATGTAAATGCTAGCTATTATCATATTATAGTATATCATATATCGCCTTCCTTCTAGAGAGCCAGAAATTAGATGCATGTCCATTTGGTATTTTTCTTTCAGCTCAGGTTCTCTGTCTCTAATCCTCCAAATCTTTTATAGATCAAAACTAGGACCACAGCTCGGATTTAGACACTAGTCAACAACAAATTAGTCATTCTCAAATGTGTAGTTAGAGAAGTAGTTCAACAAATCTCCCAGACAAAATAGATAATGAGATTATATTTAAAACAAAAGAAAGGTAGAACCAAGATGGTGATTTAGAGGCTGCCTCCTTGTTGAATTTTTCCCCTAAAATACTTTAAAATAATTCCTCAGATAAAATTTTAAGGTGACAGGACAAACAAAAGGTTAGGGTGTGACATTTTTCCAATCTAAGAAAATTTAAGCAGTTGGCAAGTGAGGTCTGTAACTCGAGGTTGGAGATCTGTCTAAAGCCTTCAATGCAACTGTGGCAACAGTAGCCTCAGTAGCAGCAACTTTGGGAGCACTCAACCCAAGAATGGTAAGGGGTGAGACAACTGATCTGAAAGAGATTACAGGGTATTCTTTTTTGGCACTGAGTAAACCTGGTACTGATTGGCAGCTATTGTCAATATATAATTTGGGGTTACAATTCTAGAGCATAGAAGAATTCTGGTGGTCAGTCATAAGGGAGCAGGGGTCTTGGTCACAGTTCCAAAGCAAAGAGGAGCACTAATGCTTGTAATGACAGTGGACTGGGGACCTTCCTGGATAAAGATCAGAACCAAGTGCAAAATGTCCATATTGCTCCCAGCATTATACTACCTTGGAAATACCAAAAACTTGCAGACCTTAAAACTAGCTTTGAAAACAGCAACATACAAAAATTCTGAAGCTTGAGCTAGTGCTTCCCCATCTTCAGATGAGGAGAGCTATCTTTGAAGAAATAGGTTGGAAAAGTAAGAAAACATCAAAAAAGGAACTTAACTATAAAAAGTTACTATGGTGAGAGAGAGTGTGAGGAAAAAGAGCTACCAAAAGCCTCAAGGAAAAATGCTAATTGTACTCAAACTCAATAAGAATTTCTGGAATGTTAAGGAAAGAGATGAGTATTAAGGAAGAGATGGAGAACATCACCAAAAACAAACTAGATGGTTTTGATTACATTAAATTAAAACGCTTTTGCACAGATTAAACCACTGTAATCAAGATCAAAAGAAATGTAGTAAACTGGGAAACAATCTTTACAACTAATGATTCTGACAAAGGACTCATTTGTAAAATGTACAGAGAATTGAGTCATATTTCTTTAAAAAAAAGCCATTCCCCAGCTGACAAATGGTCAAAGGATATGCAAAGGCCATTTACAGATGAGGAGATCAAAACAATCCATAGTCATATAAAAATTGCTCTAAATCATTAATTATTAGAGAAATGCAAATTAAAGCTTCTCTGAGGTACCACCTTATACCTCTCAGACTGGCCAATATGACCAAAAAGGATAATGATCATTGTTGGAAGGGTTGTGGGAAATCTGGGACATTAATGCATTGTTGGTGGAGCTGTGCTGTGAACTCATCCAACTTTTCTGGAGAGAAATTTGGAACTACGCCCAAAGGGCAACAAAAATGTGCATACCCTTTGATCCAGCAATATCTACTGGGTCTATAACCCTGAAGAGATGATGAAAAAGGGTAAAAACATCACTTGTACAAAAATATTCATAGCAGCCCTGTTTGTGGTGGCAAAGAACTGGAAATCAAGTAAATGTCCATCAACTGGGGAATGGCTTAGCAAATTGTGGTATATGTATGTCATGGAACACTATTATTCTATTAGAAACCAGGAGGGATGGGAATTCAGGGAAGCCTGGAGGGATTTGCATGAACTGATGCTGAGTGAGATGAGCAGAACCATAAAAACACTGTATACCCTAACAGCACCATGGGGGTAATGACAAATCTTGATGGACTCGCTCATTCCATCAATGCAACAATTAGGGACAATTTTGAGCTGTTTGCAATGGAGAATACCATCTGTATCCAGATAAAGAACCGTGGAAATGGAACAAAGTTCAAGGACTATTGCCTTTAGAAAAAAAACAGATATCTTATTGTCTGATCTTGTTATCTCTTATACTTTTTGTTTCTTCCTAAAGGATATGATTTCTCTTTCATCAGACTCAATTTGGATCAATGTACAACATGGAAACAAAGTAAAGACTGGCAAATTGCTTTCTGTGGGGGGGGTGGGGGAGGGAAGTAATATTGGGGAAAAATTGTAAAACTCAAAATAAATAAAATCTTTAATAAAAATAATATGACAAAATAAGAAAGAGATGCGTGATAGAGAAAAAGCATGGGAAAAGAAATGATACAGGAAAATTATAGAAAGAGGATTAATAGTATGTTAAGAGGTTAAAAAAATACTGAACAAAATAACATCTTAAAAAAATTTGACCAAATGGTAAAAGAGGAATAAAAATCCACTAATGAGAAGAAAAAGGTAGAATTGGTGAAATGGAAAAGGAAGTGTAAAAATTCAACATGGAAAAAATTTCTTAAAAATTAGAATGGGAAAATGAAAACTAATGACTGAGACATCAAAAAAAATAAAAGAAAGTCAAAAGAATTAAAACATAAGAAATTATGAAATATTTGAACAGAAAATTAGCTGATCTAAAATAAATTGAAGGAAGATAATTTAAGAATTATTGAACTACTTGAAAACTATGATGAAAGACAGACTTAGACATCATATTTACAGAAATTATCAAGGAAAAGTGCCCCAGTATCTTAGACCTAGAGAATAAAAATAGAAATTGAAAAAAAATCTATCAATTATTATCTGAGATTCTAAAATGAAAACTCCCGGTAATTTTATAACAAAATTCCGAAAGTTCTAGGCAAAGGAAAAACATATCAAGTAGACAGGAAGAAATAATTTGAATATTGTGGAGCCACAGTCAAGATCACATCAGATTTAGCAGTTTCTATGTTGAAGGAATGGAAACTTAGGATATGATTTCCCAGAAAGCTCTGACTGTAATATGAAAGATGATTTCTTCCTTTCTTTATTTTTTCTTTTCTGGAATATGACTAATAAGGAAATATATTTTGTATTATTTCATTTGGATGATTGATATTTTATTTCTTGCTTTCTTAGTAAGTAAGGGAGGGAGGAAGAGGACTGGGAACACAAAATTTATAAAGAAAAGCTACAATAAATAAGTAATAAATTAAAATAAAAACAAGAAATATTAAGCAGTTGCTAAGTAAATGAGAAAACTTTTAGAACAATATTATTTAAATCACTAAAGGTTTCAGAAAGATATTTTTGATAGCTAGAATGGAAGGGGAAAAAAGGGGAAAAAATCCAAGACATAATGCAAGAGGAACAGGGTAATCTCACGGTGAAGTTCCTGTCCTTGATAAAAAATAAATCCCACATTAATGTAGCCTATACAGTCATTAATACAAGAATACTTGTTTAGAATGGTTCTCAAGTTTGGATTAATAATGGAGGCAGTGTGGCATAATACAAAAGACACTGGATCTTGAGTTAGAAGCCTGGACTTCAAATTCTGTCTCTGATACTGCCTGCATGAATCTAAACATGCATTAAACATTCTTGAACCTGTTTCTTTATTTGTAAAATGAAGTGTTTGGACAAGATGACAGTTAAGATGCCTTCTAGATCTAAATCTATTTAACTATAGTACGATTTTAAAAGTATGTATTCCTCTTTGGTAAAAAAAAAAACACTGTAGAAAATATAAACCTAACAATTATAACGCAAATGCACTGAACACCCTCAAAAAATGAAAAAAAGAGTTGAAGAATGTATTAAAAAGTGAAGTCAACAATATTTTGCTTGCTAGAAGCAGTTGATATAGAAGAATCTTAATAGATTCAAAATGAAAGTTGGTCTAAAATTTAACAGGGTATTTGAAAATCACCAATATGGGTAGACAATGTGGAATACAAAACTGAAAGTATTAAAGGAGAGAAACAAGGATATTATGTCATGCCAAAAAGTTCTATTCAAAATTTGATTATATCACTTTTAAATATATGCACCTAATAATTCTATGGTAGAATCATAAAAGAAAACTTCATAACCTGTAAGAAGAAAGAGGTTTAAAAAAGCATTGAGAAATTTTAATACTTTATTACCTATATATGAAATATAAGAAAGAATTGAGAACTAGAGCATTAAGTAAACTAAATCTAATAGATATATGGAGATAACTTAATAAAAAGATACCTTTTCCCAGGCATTTATGGACCTTGCGATAAAATTTATCAAGTGCTAGGCCACAAAGGGGATAGAAAAGCAGATTATTAAATATACTGCATTTATAGACTGTATAATAGAATAACTAACTAATGAAGCAGTGAAAATGAAAAGAATGCATTAAATGGGTAGAAGAAGAAATTATGAAAACAATGGCATATTTTTATCAATAATAATGACAATGCAGATGCTTCATGTCAAAGTCTATGGAATATAGCCAAATTTGTAAGTAGTAATGGGAAAATTCATTGCCATAAATGCCTGTCTCACTAAGAAAAGAGAATTAATAAAATCTTGGAAAATCTGCACAGAAAAGGAAAAAAAAATCACTGAGACCAGGGGTGAGATCAATGCAACTGAAAATAAAGCAATTTAAAACATAAATAGATCCAAGAGCTGTTCTTTTGAAAAGACTAACAAAATTGATAAACTATTAGCAAACCTAATTAAAAAAAAAGGAAATGAGTAAACACTAATGACAAAAATTAGGCATTAGAAAGGACACATCAGAATGAGGACAAAAGAAATGAAGGAAATTATCAGAGCTAGTTATTCACAGTTGATGATAACAAAATTGAAAATCTCAGACATTTGTGATTACTTATAGAATTATAAAATAATAACTAAATAGAGCAATCTCATGAGAAATCAGAAACACATTAAGGAGCTGTCCTTCAAAAAGATATTAACTCCTAAGTGATCAAATCTTTAAAGAATGTCTAGCTCTTTTAATATGTAGCGTATTCCAGAACATAAAGCAAGATGGTAGTTTACCCAGCTCCTTCCAATGGGTAAATGTGGAATTGATTCCTTAACCAAAGATAAAACTGTGAAAGAAGCTACACCTAATATCACCAGTAAATATCAGCAAAAATATGAAATTGTCAATAAATGTCAATTATCATTTATTAAGAACCTATCATTCTAGACCCTGTGTTAAACACTGGAAATACAAAGGAAGGCAAAAAAGTTCATAATCTAATGAGAGAGACATCAAACATATATGTACAAACAATTACATAGAGAATAATTAGAAAAGAATTAAAAAGCGGAAGGCCCTAAAATGAAGAGGGATTAGGAAGGACTTTTTGTAGAAGATGGAATTTTTAGTTGGAATTCAAGAAAACTAGTAGGCCAAGATGAGGTACTTACAAATAGAATACAGTAGCAAATTAAAAGAATTTATAAATGGAATTTATGGTTGGTTTACAATGAAGAAAATAATGAATGCAACTTCTTATCAATGGGTGAAGGGATAAAAGGCATGTGATCATATCCTTCGCTCCTAAGGAAGCCAATTTGCTTGACTATGCATATCTGTTAGGAAAGTTTGAGCTTTGTTTTTTAGTTTTTAGCTTTGTTTTAATAGTTGAAAAAAAAGTTGAAAAAATAAAGTAGAAGATTTGTGAAAGAGATAGACAGAAAGACAGGGTATTGGGTTTTAAGTCCAAAAGACCTAAGTTTAAACCTAAGTCTTGCTACTTATCTTTCCTTTATACTTTAGTTTTTGTTACTCTACAAACCATCGATTAAAAATAAAACATTAATTTATGTTAAAAACATTAAAATACAAAGGAATAGAATAATTTTCCCAGATCATGATAAAACTTCTATATTTGAAACCATGATCTAACATTATAGTCAATTTCTTAAGAAGGTAGAATCATCCCTATTATAAAAAATGCTGAACATATATGTATGTCCATATCACTCTTATTTAATAGTTTTAAAATTTTATCAATAGAATGTGAAAAGAAATAAAAGGAGTAAACACTGGCAATGAAGAAGTATAAATGCCATAATCGTATAATGAGAATCTTCTGTCACCCTGCAAAGTTAATAAAATTAATGGAGTTAGATGACTTAAAGTAGTATAATACAAGATAAATTCACAAAATTTTTTTCTGTGTTTATCTACCACCATTAAGAAGTGGGAGAAATTAGGGGCAGCTAGGTGGTGCAGTGGATAGAGCACTGGCCCTGGAGTCAGGACTACCTGAGTTTAAATCTGGCCTCAGACACTTAATAATTACCTAGCTGTGTGGCCTTGGGCAAGCCACTTAACCCCATTGCCTTGCAAAAATAAAAAAAAACCCTAAAAAAATAGAATTGGGAGAAATTAATAAAGAAAAATTTTAAACACTAAATAATAACACCAAATAGAAATTTAGATAAAATAATAATAATTTCAATAATAACAAAAATGATTGTATATTTGAGGATTAATTTTGGAAAGTATTCAGAGATCATTATAAAGAATATTTAGAATGATGGGCAGACATCAAAAAAGAATGGAATAAATGGAGTGATATCATTGATTCATGCCTATGCTGAGCAAACATAATAAAAGTTGAGGCAGCTAGGTGGATAAGTACTATCCCTAGAGTTCAGATCTGTTTGTAGACACTAGCTATATGATCCTGGGCAAATCACTTAATTTTTGTTTGCCTCAGTTTCCTCATCTATAAGATGGAGATAAAATCAGCATTTAACTTCCAGGGTTGTTGTGGGGACAAACAATTAATATTTGTAAAATGCTTTCCAAATCCTAAAGTGCTCTGCTAATGCTAACTATTAAAAATGATGTTTTGCAAACTAAATTTCAAACTGAATACAATGCCAATCACATTTTCAACAAATTACCCTATAGAATTAAATTTCCATCAAAACTCACATGGAAAAACAGCCAGAAGAGAATATCAAGATGTATAACAATATTAAAACTGAGAAAGGACCTAGAACTACCAGATCTCAAAATGCATTATGCAGCAATAAATAAACACTGATACAAGAAAAAGAATTTTTAAAAATGAAAGAAGCAGAATAAAGAATTCAAAACTGGAATCTAATATATGTGAAAAATGTATTTTTGATAAAACCCCCCAAACAATTTAGATATGAAACCATATTATTCAATTAAAAAATCATAGGAAAACTGACCCTAAAATAGTTTCAGATCTATCCTTCTACCAGTATACCTCAAAAAATTATAACCAGATCAATGATCTAAATATTTCTTAAAATCAAAGGAAAAGATATTATTTAGATGCCCAATTATTCTAAGAAAAGACATCTTATCATTCCATAGGAGAAATTGCTTGAGACAAAGTTGATAGGTTTATACTTATGGAGGAATTTTGTATAACATTAAGCAATATCTCTGAAATGAAAAAAAATGAAACAAATTGGGAAAAATATTTTCAGTAAATATATCAGACACTTATGTCTGACATTAGAAGCTAAAAAGAATGGATCCATATTTATAAGAATAATAATTCACATTCTCCAATAAAGCAATGATCAGAGAACATGAATAGTAAATATATAAAAGGAAGAAATATATACTGTTAATAGCTACATGAAAAGATGTTATCTCTATTTATCAATGTTGGGGTGTGGGAAACACAGGCACTAAATAATTTTCAGGAATATAGCCTGGTGCAAACCTTTTGGAGAGCAATAAGCAATGAGTTACAAAGATGATCATACTTTTGACCCTTCAAGCACTAGAACAATCTCAATCTACTCTGGCTCAGTTTGGAATTTATCTAGGGTATGAGATGGAATATTACTTCAAATATTAAAAATAAGAAATTTGTAGCTTTGGGGTTCACATGCTGCATTTGAACTCTCTATCATCATAACACCCCCCCCACTTCTGCCTTGCCCCTTGTTCATAAGACATGATATTGTGGTTGTATAATTTATTGAAGATAGCAAAAATCAAAGAAAAAAGTTGTGCTTCTCTATGGAATCATATTCCTTTAGCCATTACTCCAACCCTCCCTCCCCCCTCCTCCCCATTCCAGATGCTATTAGACAGAGACAGAGACAGAGACAGAGACAGAAAAATGAGAGAAAGAATAGGATATTTAGGCTTTTAGGTTTGGATCATTGACTATCCTGGTGAAACTCATGGGGAGAATGGTAAGGGAAAAACCCATCCCCTCCACCTCCATGACTAGATGACAGAATTCTTAAAGTTGTCAATTTGAGGACTTAGAGTTTTTCCTCTTCCTCTAGTTTTCACTCTCACCTCCATTCCAGGATGTGGATTATTGTCACAGCCTGGTATCTGACAGATTCAGTCCAAATGCAATGGCTCATCACTCTATGCCTCTCATATGGCAACTTGGAAATTGGACTCTCCAAAGTCAGCTGCCACTCATTTATTTGGCAATCAGTTAGTCTCATTCCAATAAAAGCCACTGATTGCTATAATTCCCTGCATGATGATCAGGAAGTCTATATATCTCAAGGGCAGCTAAAAGAAGAAGACCCTCAACCTAAAAGCCAGTGTACTGCTATTAAACATCCTCCCCACTCCACAATCCTCTTGCTTAGCTCATTTGGAGAGCACTACCATTGAGGACCCACATTCACTTACTACTCTCTGATAAGATGACCCAGGGTGGTTACCAGTTATAACAGCTTTTGATATATAGAATGTACATTAAATATATAATATATATAATATTTATAACATATTTTAAATATATATATATATATATAGCTAGTTAAGGTTCTAAATAGGAACCATCTTGGAAAACTTAGAAAGAAGAGATGCATAAATATAAAAATCACTCTATGAAGTGATGCAAAATTATACCAACAGAACTAGAAATGTAGAAACATGGTTCACACCATATTTTTAAAAAAGAATTTTAAAAAGAGAAAGAAATAAAGTTAGAAATAGTAGACATAGAAAGGGAGACAAAAATGCAGTTTTTTTTTGTCTAGCTTGTGGTCTGTAATGAAGGACTGATCAGTGAGTCCATTTTTAATGACCATGTACAGGACGCTTAAGGGATTCAATCCTCCGAGCACATTTTGGAGCATGGGCAGACATTGCTTAATTGGTTCTGTTGACCTAGAGCTGAAGATGAGTCTATTTTGATTGGCTGTTGATCCGGGATTGGGATGAATTCAAAGAAGGTCTTTTTCTAACCTGGTTGGCATTTCAGAAGAAGGCTAACTATCTGGACCCTCTCTCAGACTCAGAACTAAGATGGAATCAAAAACCCTGCTCTTACATGTCTCTGTGTCTCTATTTTTTCTCTGCCTTTAGGTGACAGAAATTGCTATGATTTTATATGTTTCAAAAAGATCAGAAGACAGAGTCTGTCTAAAACAAAAGCTGCAATCCTCTCCATTATTTCTTAGAAAATTTGAATAACTTGCTTGTTCCAACCCATCAGAAGCAGAGATTTAGATTCATCCATGTTTCAGCTTTGTTGAATTTGGAAGTGAAGTTGGTGAACTAATACTATGGAGAAAAAATAATTTAGGGAATTATGTGCCCAGAGATCAGGATGATTTAGGAAGAATGGTGCTTCCTGATATTAGAAATCTTTAGATTTTTGTTCTTCTGTTATTTTCGTAGTATGTTATCTTTTATAAAAGCTTATTAATTATACTTGATTAAGTACAAATGGGATCCTAATGACGAGTAGTTAATAATGGGGAAATAACATTGGAATGGGTGCTAGAGTCAATAGTAGCAGATGGGCAAGTATCCCTTATATTGTATACCATGGGCTTGTTGCATGAAGCTAGCTCATAGGAATAGTTAGCTATATTTCTCCATACAGATGGGATGGATAGAATGGAGATGATGAAGCCAGGAAGAATGATGGTTGGAACATTAAATGTTGCTCTAAGGACTAAGGATCCAAACTTTCTATTTTTTCCCAGTGTCCAAAGAGAGGAAGGCTGATCTGTTGAAGATGGCATCAGAGCTTCTTCTGATGCTGGAGATGTTGAGACTGCCATCTTAGTTGTAAGGAAGTCAAAGCAAACACCAAAGAAGTAGTGAGGCAGAACAAAGGCAATTCTTGTGCTTTTAATAATATTTAATAGGACGTTTGCTCCTTTCTACCCCAGTCTATGAATCTGGATGACTCCCTGGGATTTCTAGTTTTATGATTTCTAATCTGGGGGAGGAAAAGGAGGAATATTAGACTATTAGACTAATATTAGAATATTCCAGTGGATAGAATTCCATGGTATTTGTCTTGTTGGTCCTATAAAAATAAGCCAGGGTATAACTCAGATATCTCAGATCATTATGGATGTAATCCCATGATGACCCAAACTTTGGGGTTCACTGATTCAGAAAATATCCCAAAAGGCTTGTTTTGAAAATTTTCCTTCTTTCCTTATCATAATAGGTAGTTCTAAACAAAAATATACTTCCTGATAAACACCAAAGAAATTAGTGCACAGACACATATGGCCATGCCCCTGTGCAGGCACGCACATACATACACAAAAGTGCACAATATAAAGCTGAAAAATTTTCTTGAATATAAGAGGATCTTTCATTAAGTACCTCTAAATATTCCATTAAAAGTGTGCTCTGTTGTTGGGAGTTCCATGAGCTGATTGCTGAGCCAAGTAAAAATGGGCTGTTTTAAGTGGGCACTTAAAAGCAAAGCCTAAGAAAGATGAATAGCTGTTCCTGCCAAGCTCCCTAGGGGTACAAGAGGCTGCTTGTCCAACCTGTAAGGCAGCCACAGAAACCAGAGCTGCTTCCTTTCCTGCTAGAAGTCATCAATCTCCCCACAACTCAGAAGAACAAAAGTGGGTTGAGATATTGTTGGAAAGTAAAGGTGGTATGCATGGATCAGGTTCTGGAGGTGAGAACACCTAATGATGACCAAGGTGGATGGACAAAGCTGGAGAAGAGGAGGGCAATTAGTAGTTATTAGATATGGCTTATATATCTTGAAGTAAAAATCATAGGTCTGATCATGGAAAATCTGAGGACATCTCAAGAACCTACAACCCTCCTCTTAAAACTCTGGGGCCCCACAGCACAAGTAGATGAATTATAGCTTTTCAGATTTCATTGTGTTGAGTGATGTCCAGACCTAGGAGTAACTCTATTGAGGAACTGATCTTATGCTAAAGAGAAGTCTAAGAGGCATTGATGCTCTTGAATGGAATTCTTAACCTGGGATCTATGAACTTAAAAACTATTTAATATTTAGTTTTCTTTGCAATTCTATGTATTTTATTTTATGCATTTAAAAACATTATTATAAAAAGAGGTCCATGAGCTTCAGTGATTTGCCAAAGAATTCCAAGATACAAAAATGGTTAAGAACTCCTATTCTAGGGGCAGCTAGGTGGCGCAGTGGATAGAGCACCGGCCCTGGAGTCAGGAGTACCTGAGTTCAAATTTGGCCTCAGACACTTAATAATTACCTAGCTGTGTGGCCTTGGGCAAGCCACTTAACCCCACTGCCTAGCAAAATCCTAAAAAAAAGAACTTCTATTCTAAAAGAGGTCACTATTGGAATTCCCTGTTTCCTGAAAAGGTAAAAGCCAAACCATCCTCATTTGACAGTTTCAGGAATACCAATTTCTTGTTTTTCCATTTCTTTTATTTTGCTTCTAATTAGTCATTAAGTATTTATTAAGTGATTACCATATCAGAAACTGCATTAATTGTCGAAGATACACAGAGACAAATGAAATAGTCCCTCCCTCAAAGACTTTATTTCTATTGAAAGAGAACACACATTAAAACACATCAAGTATGTACGAATGAAGTACAAGCTAAGCAATAAAGCTAAGATTTTTTGAGATATCCCTATATGTTCAAAAGAAATATAAGGTGACTTGGATGGAAGGCACTGGCTGATGAAGAAACCAAGAAGGGTGACATGGAGGAGGTGACTCGAGTTAAATTTTGAAGGAATGTTAAGAAGTGTTTTCTGGAAATGGGGATGAGAGATGAATTGTTATATGTTATATAAGAGGCCTACTCTTTTAGAATCTCTCATAAAATGAAGGTTGGATCAAATCTTATTTCTGCTTCTGGAATTAGTGTAGACTTTTCAACTCAAGTACCATCTTCTTTTTTTTTTGTTTGTTTGTTTTGTTTTGTGTTTTGTTTTTAGGTTTTTGCAAGGCAAATGGGGTTAAGTAGCTTGCCCAAGGCCACACAGCTGCTAGGTAATTATTAAATGTCTGAGACCGGACTTGAACTCAGGTCCTCCTGACTCCAGGGCCGTGCTCCATCTACTGCAGCACCTAGCTGCCCCTCAAGTACCATCTTCTGTAAGAGACCTTCAACAAACTTCTTTTTGGTCTTCCTGGAATTAAGGGAGAGGGATCCAAAATTTAATTGAACACTTTGACTCAAACCTTTCTGGTGAGAGATAACATAAATGAATTCCTGCCAGCTTTGTGTGGATGCTTTTTCACCCATTCTTTACCAACCCATCCATTTATCTATTCATCTACCCATCCATCCATCCACCCAACCTTCCACAGTCCTCTGATATAAATGAGCTTATGCAGGTTCTGGTAAAGTTCAAGAAGGAATGATTAAAACATTTCTTTCTGAGTAATTAGAAAGGGGAGGGTGACTATCCCTTTAAATTATCATGACTTCACCACAAAAATCTCTTCAAGGCTCAACTCAAGTACCATCTCCTACAAGAGACTTAAAAATAACCCGATGGCTAATCCTTCTATCCCCTGAAATTAATATAGGATCATAGAAACAGAGCTGCCTTAGAGATCAATGAGTTCAACCTTCTCATTTTCTAGATGTGGAAACTGATACCCAAGGAGGTGAAATGATTTTCCCAATGTCACAAAGATAGTAAGCATAAAAATGAAGCTTGAACCCAAATCCACTGACTCTAAAACCAGTATTCCTGAGTTTAAATTAACCCTTAGATACCTACTGACTGTGTGATCTTGGGCAAATAATTTTAATCTCTGGTTTTTTCCTCAGTTCCCTTCACTGTATAATAGGGATAATAATGGAATCTATCTGCCAGGGTTATTGTGAAGATCAAATAAGGTAATATTTGCAAAAATTTGTTAAAAAATACAGTTGCCAATACATAATAAACATGATACAAATGCTTATGTAAACATATATATAGATATAGATATAGATGTATATTCATATGTGTGCACATATTTGATTATAGATTTACATAAGAACTAACATTTATATAGCTTTAAGGTTTGCAGATTCTTTACACCATATCTATCATCTCCATCATGTGATCCTCTCACTAACCAAGCTCTGTTTTATAATGGAGCCTCTGAGGCCATAGAAAGGTTGTGACTTGCTCTGGGTTCCAAAGCTGGTAAGTATTTGAGTTGGGATTAGAATGCAAGTCCTCCTGGCTCCAAGTCTAGCCTTCTAGTCTTATATGACAACCTATATCTCTATTTGTATGTAGGTATGAGTACATATACATGGAAAAAATATATGCATGCATACACATATATAGCTATTTGTATAATATCTTAAGTCACTCAATTATTTAATAATCATCATATATATACTATAATTAATATTAATATGTAAATTAAATAATATTTAGTCATTTGTTCACATGTTTTTTCTCTCTCTCTCTCTCATTCCCATCTTTAAGTTCCTTGATGATAAGAGTGGCTGCATTTTTTTGTCTTTTGAATCCCCACTATTTGGCAAACTACACATACAAAACCCATTTGGGGTTTTCTTGGCAAAGATACTGGAGTGATTTGCCATTTTCTTTTTCCCATTTTATAGATGTGGAAACTGAAGCAAACAGGGTTAAGTGACTTGCACAAGATCACAGAGCTAGTAAGTATTTGAGACAAGATTTGAACACAGGAAGACGAATCTTCCTACCACCAGACCCATGACACTATCCACTGCACTCCCAACTCCCCATTTGGTGCACAGATATTGAAAAAATCTTTATCAAATTGGAGTCCTTTGTTTAGTTTGGACTAGATTTCTAAGCTGGGTTTCAAGGAAATGTCCAGATCTGAGCAAGGTATTTGACAATGTTTCTCAGAATACACTTGGGGATAAATAAGATGGAGAAATATGAGTTTGTTGCAAATTCAGTTAGGTGGATTCACAGCCAGTTAAGTGACTAGATCTAAGGAGTTTTGATTCATGTCAACCCAGAGGGAGGTCTCTAGCAGAGGACAAACGGGCTATTACTCTACTCTCAGTTTTGCTATGTTCAACATTTTATCAAGGTCTTGGTTGAAGACAGATGACATACTTGTGGATATTTGTGGATGACACTAAACGGGGATGGGCTAGTCTTCAAGGGAAAGTAAAATGGATGATAGAATGGCAATCCCAAGATCTTGACAGATTGTGATACTGGGTTGAACTAAGATGAAATTCTATTGCGATAAATGTAAAGTTCTGTACATGAATCTTAATCTTTATGATCTGTGATTTCATTAATGTGGGTGTTCCATCAAATGACAGAGACACAGCCTGCCCCTTCTATGTGACTCTCTATGCCTTTGCCTGCTAAAGGGGCACACCCATTCTACCGAAGGGCTTCCCTTTCTATTGCTTTGGCATTGTGTGGTTATCAAAGTAGCAGGAACAGTCTCGGTTCTTACTCTCACTATGCGACCAGTCCACCTTAAAATATTTTTTTAGACCATTCATTTCTCTGGTGACACCTTTGACCCCACTTCTCCAGCATAATTTTTTGTTCAGGTTGTGTTACAGTCTGCTATAATATTGCTGTCATGGCTACAATGCAGCTCACCATTATTCTTCTGGTGATCTTTAATTTAAATTCTTCAGAGACTATGGTTCTTTCTTGACTTGTAGCCACACAACATGACTGCAAGAATAAATGGTGTTAAAAATAGGGACTTTTGTTTCAAGGAGATAGGGTCATTAAAAAATTGTGCAGTTTCCCAAAGGCAATCCCGTCTCCTTTCTTTCTCTTGTATAATTTTTTTCAACCCATGAAAAAGTCTTATATATTTTTAAAAATCAATTGCACAAGTTTGGTTTGGGAAGTATAGTATATGTGAAAAAAGATCTGGGTGGTTTAAATGGTCTGCAAGTTCAATATGTGTCTTTGTCAATTCAGAGTTGGAACTTGTGTCCAAGGCCAAGGTACATACCTTAAACAGAGCAAGTGATGGTGAGAGCTGGCACCAGATCCGGTCTTTTACCACTTGTCTGGATTTAACTGGCTAAGCTCCCTGCAATTTTCTGCTGCAAGAGACAAAGTCGACTTTGGACACTGGACACCTGGCAATCACTCTGTTCCTTGTTCCGTGGTTTCTTTATTTATCCCTGAGATTAGTTTTTGCTGGGAATTTAAGTGCTTGAGAGGGGGAGGCTTTTGTTCTTTCCACCCGGAGCACTTTTCAGATCTCTGGATCACCTTGAAACAATAATTACAAAGCTGAATTCTGGGCTTCCCACCCAAAGCTTGGGGCCTTGGAGTCTAGGCCCATGTGGATGGATTCTCCCATCCCATCGGCTCCCTCCTTCTACCCTCTCCCCCTTCTTTACTCCAGTTGTCTTGTTGTTAACACTAAAGGACAAATGCAATCCCATACTTCAAACTCATCTGGCAGATCCTATTAATTTTGGAATGGAATAACACTGAGATTCATCATTAACTCTCAGGTATGAGCAGCAATAAAAAAATAGAGCATATAATGTTATTTATTTATTAAAACAGTAAATTGGAGGGGAATAGGCTATTTATTTTTCACAGTGTCTCCAAGCAAAATAATTGCCTCATTAATCACAGTATCACACTGGTGGTGTTGGGAAGGTCAGGTGTCTGAATGAATCAAGGCCTGGGGCAAGCATTTATAATTCAGGGGAGGGATGTGTGTGTGTATGTGTGTGTGTGTGTGTGTGTGTGTGTGTGTGTGTGTTTGTGTGTATGTGTGGACACTTATCTATATGAAGGCATTATAGTTGGTGCCTACCCTGAGTAGGAGGGATTTCTGAAAGAAGTCTGATGGGAGCCAGGTAAATTCTGTCTACTTGTGTTGCTTGGTCACTATAGACACCATAGAGACATGCCTGTATCTTTTTAGAGTGAAAGAAAAATTGAGTGTGTTGCATGAGAAAGGTCTTTAAACCACCATCCTGGCGGATTCTCCTTCCCAATATCTCTCTCCTCACTTTCATGGCATTGTCTTACTATTTTTAATTCAGGACTCCCTGGAATCTTAGGATCCGAGATGCTTCGTGATCTAGTACCATCCCCCCTTTTGGGACTTGGTATATATCACACCTTTTCCCATATGCTATGTTCTAGCACTAAACTGTGTTTCTTGCTTATCCTCCATTTCTCACCCTGGTCACAGGTTTTGTCCCTATATATAACATTTACTCTTTCCTCCTTATTTCAAACTCAGTTGAATATTTTATTGTTGAATATTGCTTTCAAGGTTCAGCTCAAGGACCATTTCCTATAAAATTTTTATTTCTTTAGGTAAATCTTTATTACCCTAATTGTTAATATTATCTCTGACCTTCACAAATAATTATGCATATGTGTATGTATGCACATATAAACACATAGATGCACATGCATGTGTATATGTGTGCATGTATGTATGTGTAATGCACAAATTATATATTTGTATCTAAACATTATGATGTATATATGATATAGAGGTACTTGGTAGTATGGTAGGTAGAACCCTGGGTCTAGACTCAGGAAATCTGCATTGAAATCTAGCCTCTGACCCATAATAGCTGTGAGGTCCTAGATAAATCCTTTAACTTCTATTTGCCTTATTTTCCTCAAATGCAAAATGGAGATGATGATCAAACTACTGCTTGAAGGTAGCTGTGAAGATCAAATGGTATATTTGTAAAAAATATTTTTTTTTGCACAGTCTAAAATAGTAGGCACTATATAAACGCTTATTTCCTACCTTCTACAAATATATATATATATATATTATAAATAACAAATGTATGGACATATAATAATATATATTATATATAATGTAATAATAATAATAATAATAATATCAAGAGTTTATATAGCATTACAAGATTGATCACCAAGGTAGTGCACTGGATAGGGTGCTGGGTCTGGAATCAGGAAGACCTGAATTCAAATTCTATTACTAGCTGTGTGACCCTGGGAAAATTACTTCATCCTGTTGGCCTCACTTTCTTTATCTGTAAAATGAGCCGGAGATGGAAATGGCAAACCACTCCAGTGTCTCTGCCAAGAAAAACCCAAAGGGAATCACAGTCTGTCAAACATGACTGGAATAAGTGAACAACAAGAATATCAAAATAAGATTGGCCAAGTGCTTACAGGCATTATCTCATTTAATCCTCAAAGAACTCTGTGAAGGAGGCCCCTCCCCTTTGTACAGATGAGGAAATTGGTTCATTTTTTTCCACCCCTCCCCCAATAAAATGCATGCTTCTTTAGGACTGGGATTGTTTATTTTTTTATCTTTGGATTCACATAATATAGCATGATGCCTCGCATAGAAGAGTCTTAATAAATGCCTATTAGAGAGAACTGGATTGAATCTAATCTAAGCCCCCATCCAATCAAGGAAACCCCCTTACAATATCCTTGATAGGTGTTTACCCAGCCTGAGCTAGACAGCCAGAACTGCTGCCAAAGGTCTAATGGGAAATATCACAAGTGGTTAAAGAGAACAAACATCTTTCTATAGCTCATGACAACTGAAAACATTCTTAGCTTTGGGGTTAATGTAGCCATGTTCAGATTTTGAGCTCCCTTTGGCCTCTGGTCCAATGACTCAAGCCATTCTTCCATTGTTTTAATATTTCATAATCAAACTGAGCTATCTAAATTAATTTGGGAATTCTCTTTAATACTGGCAATGTAAATCATGCACATCTACCTGTCCTGTCCTCCCATAAGCTCTTTTATGAGGGTTCATATAATATATTGAAACATCTTTCCAAAAGTGAACTAGAGTTGACTTAAATTTTATAATTTAGGTAACTAAGGGGTTCAATGAATAAAGCACTGGACCTAGAGTTGTGAAGACCTGAATTTAAATATGATCTCAGATTCTTACTAGCTGGGTAATGTTGGCCAAGTTACTTAAGTTTGCCTCATTTTCCTCATCTATAAAATGGGGATAAAAATAGCACCTACCTCCCAGACTTGTTGAGAGGATAAAATGTCATATTTGTAAAGAGAAAGAAACGTTAAAGTGTCATCTAGATGTTGTTGTCATTATCATCATCATCATTATTATTAATCAGTTGCTTGACCTTGAGAAAACAACTTCATTTTGGGGGTGTCTAAGATTTGAGTTTAAAAGAATCTTAGAGACTATCTTGTTCAATGTCTTTAATTTGCCATAAGAGTAATAACCACTCATATCTATAAGGCTTTGAAGTTTGTTGGTCGCTTACTTATATTAACTCATTGGAGCCTCACAAGAACTATAAATATTCTTATTCCTATTTTATAGATGAAGAAATTGAGCATCAGTTAAGCAACTTGCCAACTGTCACATAGCTAGTAGGTATCAGGGACAGCATTTGAACCCAGATCTTCCTGACTCCCAGGTTTAGCACTCTAACCACTGCCCATCACAGTCCCAACTCTTTGATTAAAGTCACATGGGTTGTGAGTGGCAGTTTGGATTCATAGGATCATTCATCTATGGTCAACATCAGAAGTCATCTAGTCTAGTCTAGTCTAACTTCCTCATTTTGCAGATAAGGAAACCCAGATTCATGGTGGGGAGGTAATTTGTCCAAAGTCACTTAGGTAGTAGACATTGTAGGTAGAATCTGAACTCAGATTCTATGACTCCAGAGCTATTCCCTGTACCAGACTATCTTCCAAGGCTTTCTTTATAATGGAAATTATTGCTTTCCAAATATCTCTCTGGTCATAGAACTTTCTTTTTTTGCTATTAATTTAAGTTTAACAAGATAGTTATTGAATAATAGTGATTTATGAAAACATATTCAT
Organism: Macrotis lagotis; assembly: GCF_037893015.1. Classification (NCBI taxonomy): domain Eukaryota; kingdom Metazoa; phylum Chordata; class Mammalia; order Peramelemorphia; family Peramelidae; genus Macrotis; species Macrotis lagotis. The sequence goes on from NC_133660.1 coordinate 240,243,775, forward strand.
CAGAGTCTCTTGACTTGGCAATGCAGTTGAGGCTCAATGGACTGTGATTCTGTCACAGCACCACTCCTTTATGGGGGCAGTTCAGAGAGCTTGGAGATTTAAATCTGCTTTCCAAGGGTTTTTGGATCCTGCTTTGTCCTGCCAGCCCATCTGGACTTGCATCTAGGGGATGCGGCCCATGTTTTTCTTTTTTTCTTTTTCTTTTTCATTTACATATTACTAAAATAGTTTTGTTGCAAGAGTAAACATAATCCCCCCTCCCTCCACAAAAATAAAAATCCTCATGAGAAATTAAAGTGAAAGAAAGAGAAAAAAAATGTGCTTCAGTCTGTTCCAATACCATCAGCTCTGTCTCTGGGGTGGATCACATTCTTTATCATAAGTTCAGAAAAGTTACTTCCATATTTTTCCACAGTTGCTGTTGCTGATTGTAATTCTCTCCATCCATTCCTCCCCACTACCATTTATTATATTTTCTCTCTCCTTTCATTCTTCAAATGTGTGCTATGGGGCAGCCAAGTGGCACAACAGACAGAGCACTGGCCCTGGGGCCAGGAGACCCCTAGCTCACATTCTACCTCAGAGACTCAGCAACCACCCGGCCTTATGGTCCTAGACAGGCCAGCCAATTCCACCACCTTGCAAAAAGTAAAAAGAAAAATGCATTATATCTGACTATCTTCTCCCACGATCCTCCCTCCCTGTCCCCTTTCTCCCATCCTCTTTCTCTCCTTTTTCTTCTAGATTTTGATATCCCATTTAGTATGTATGTTGTTTCCTCTCTGAGTCATTTCTGATGAGAATGAAGGTTCCCTCATTCCCCCCCCTCACCTTCCCCCTTCCATACCATTGCAAAAGCTATTTCTTGACTCTTTAACATAAAATATCTTAGCCCATTCTACCTCTCCTTTCCCTTTCTCCCAGTAAATTCCCTTTTCACCCATTGACTTCATCTTTGTAACATATTATACCTTTGTATTCAGCTCCCTCCTGTGCCTTGTCTATATATGCTCCTCTAACTCTTCTAATAAATGAGAAGGTTCATATGAGTATTATCAGTATCATCTTCCCTTGCAGGAATACACACAATTCATCATCATTAAATCCCTCATAATTTACCCTTCTTGTACACTATTTCTATGCTTTACCTGAGTCTTGTATTTGAAGATCACACTTTCTGTTCAGCTCTGGTAGTTTCAACAGGAACATTTGAAATTCCTCTGTTTCATTGAAAGTCAATCTTTTCCTTGAAAGAGGATGTACAATTTTGCTGAGTAGTTGATTCTCAGTTGCATTCCAAGATCTCTTGCCTTCCAGAATATTATATTCCAAGCTCTATGAGCTCTTAATGTAGACGCTCCTAATCCTGTGTAATTCTGACTGTAGCTCCATGTTATTTGAATTTTTTTCCTTCTGCTGCTTGAAATATTTTCTGTTTGACTTGGGAGTTCTGGAATTTGGCTATAATATTTTTTGGATCTCATTCAGGAGGAAATTTCTATTTTACCCCCCTCTCTCAATTTCTATTTTACCCCCACTTCTAGAATATCAAGGCAATTTTCCTGTAAAAGTTCTTTAAAAATGAAGTCAAGGTTCTTTTCCTGATCATGACTTTAATGTAGCCCAATAATTTTTAAATCATCTCTTCTGGATCTGTTTTCCAGGTCAGTTTTTTTCCAATGATATATTTCACATTTTCTTGTAGTTTTTCATTCTTTTGATATTGTTTTATTGTGTCTTGGTTCCTTGCAAAGTCATCAGCTTCCTTTAGTTCCATTCTAAATTTGATGAAGTTGTTTTCCTCAGAGAGCTTTCTTATCCCCTTTTCCATCTGGCCAATTCTGCTTTTTAAGGCATTCTTTTCCTCATTAACTTTTTAAACTGCTTTTTCCATTTGACCCAAACTGGTTTTTAACATGTTTTCTTCAGCATTGTTTTGCATTTCCTTGACTAAGCTGCTGACTTGGTTTTCATGTTTTTCCTGCATCTCTCTCATTTCTCTTCCCAATTTTCCCTCTACTTCCCTTACTTGATTTTCAAAATCTTTTTTGAGCTCTGCCATAGTTTCAGCCTAACTCCTATTATTCTTTTTTTTAGGGTTTTTTTTTGCAAGGCAAATGGGGTTAAGTGGCTTGCCCAAGGCCACACAGCTAGGTAATTATTAAGTGTCTGAGACCGGATTTGAACCCAGGTACTCCTGACTCCAGGGCTGGTGCTTTATCCACTACGTCACCTAGCTGTCCCTAACTCCTATTATTCTTGGAGGTTTTGGATACAGAAGCTTGGACTTCGTCATCTTCTGAATGTGTGCTTTGATACTCCATGGGACCAATGAAATTGTCTATGGTCAGGTTCCTTTTTTCTGTTTACTCATTTCCCCAGTCTGTGCCCTGGTTTTGGGGTGCTTCCTGAGTTTTTGAATATTATTCAGACACCTCCCACAAAGAACTCAGTTTCTTCAAGTTCTTAAGAGAGTCTCTGACTGCTTTCCTGGCCTGTGTTTTGGACTGTGGATGACCACAAGCCCTTCCCTCTGCCCTGGAGCTGTGAGGGGGGGGTCCCTACTCTTTGGCAATGGGGGGGGGCAGACTGTGACCAGGATCTGAATATGGGCAAAGCACCAGAGTCCTGTCCCAGGGATAGAGGAGAATTTGACACTCTCCCTCCACCCCCTTATCTTCCTTGGGCTGAACACTCTGGAAGCAGTTGCCAGGTGGCTCCCTGCTGAGAAACTGGTCATAAAACTTTCAACTATTTTTCCCCATGGGGAATGAAGGGAGAGTGGACAATGTAAGAATTGAAGGGCCCTGGAAGAATTTTGAAAGGTCCATGGATAAAGTATGGAGGGCTCCATAGAGGGGCCATGGAGAAAGCTTGGAGGGCTTTATAGCAAAAGAAGAATTAGGGGAGAGCTTTGACTAGTATTAGGGGAAGAGTTGTTCCCTGAGTTTCTGGAGGCACTCACCCGGGACAGGAAGGTTTTTCAGTCTTACTTCCTTGCTAGCTTCCTTTTCCATAATCTGTCCTTTGACCAAGGGGCATGTACCTAAGAAATGATACTGATCATTTTATAATTAGGTTGAGCAATTCAGGCAAATCTCTTTTAAAAGCTAAAGAACAAACCTACGTAGGCATTTATTCTAGAAGTCTCAAACCAATTAGAAATGAGTTGTGGGTTACCTGCTGTTTAGGATTATCCCATATATATCCCTGCTCTGCTTCACTGAGAGGGATTATGGGAGCTCACAATGCAAGGAGAGAAATTTTCTGAGAAGCTGTTGGGATATGGTCACTCCAAGCTCAGTAAAGCTGGCCTTGAGACCTGAGGATTTTCTCCTTCAATGGTAGATATTAGTCTATGGATCTTAAATTTTGAAAATGAAATAGATTTGAAAAGCAGCAGTATGGTGTTGTGGAAAGAGTGATAGAACTGGAGTCAGGTAACCTGTGTTCTAATCTTTGCTTTATCATTTTGTCCCTGGTGACCTTGGGCAAAGTCATTTAACTTTTGTGGACTTCAATTTCCTCATCCAAAAAATGATGGACATTTTACATTGAAGTAGAAATGGGGGCCAATAAACCAAATATAAGGATCCCATCGACTGTGTATTGACTCAGAAACCACATAATAATATTATTAATATTTTATTGTATTATTGCTTATTTTGTAAAATATTTCCCAGTCCCATTTTATTCTGGTTCAGGCTCAATGTTATTCACAGAAGATGTTTTGAACATATCTAGATTAGATAACTTCTAAGGTCAGGGGTCTTAACCAGGTTCTGGTGGATAGATTTCAGGGAATCTGAATTTGGATGAGAAAAAAATACTTGTTTTCTCTAAATTCTATCTGAAATGAGCATCTCTTCAATCATTTAAAAACATAGTTCTGAGAAAGCGTGCAGAGGATTCATTGAGCTGCCAAAGGGGACCATGACATCACAAGCATTAGAACTCTGGGTTCAGAAGGATGTCTATTCCAAAAGATTAATATTTTAAAACTTGGAATGTTTGGGAAAGTTAACCTTTGCTGTCTGTAAGACCCAATTGTCTAAAATAATTTATTTTCTGAAGATTTTCTATTCATAAGAGACACAGCATACAAGAATTTCAGAGACTTTTCTAGTTAGACCAGAGAATTAAGATCAGAGGCTTGCTCAGACTTTCCCAGAACCAAATTCAATGAATCTCTTTTGGATCAGCTTTTCTTATGGTTTTGGATGACCTCAGCTGGTAGTCAGTTAAAAAAGCATTTATTAACTGTCTAGTACAAGATACTACGCTAATTGATATAGGTTCAAAAAAAAGGCAAAGGATAATCCCTGCTCTTGGAGAGTTAATGAGTGAAACAACCCAAAACAACTCTGCAGTATTTATTATCTCTCTATTGTTATCTCTCTCTTTGTCTCTCCCTCCTCTTCTCTCAACCATCTCTATCTCTCTTTCTTTCAAAGTCATCCATCCTGCCTGTCTGTCTGTCCATTCATCTGTCTATCTACCTATATACTTATAGAATATATGTATGAATATGTGCAAACATATGTATATATATATATATATATATATATATATATATATATATATGCTAAATTAGAGATAAAATAACAGAGATTCAGGGCAAAAATAATTGATTTTTATAATGCCTTACAATTGCTAAGAGGTTTCTTCAGAACCCCTAGGTAAGTTAGGTAAGTAATGCCAATATTATTACTTTCACTTTATAGATGAGAAATCTGAGGTTTGAAAAGTGAAGTGAGTTGTCTAAAGAATATTTTTCCCCAAAATGGAATCCAGATCTTCTGATTCCAAGTTCAGCAACTTTGATAACAAATAGCAGAAATGTGTATCTCCTATCTTTCAGGCAGTCCAGGGTGACTTTATCCTGTTCAAAATTATTACAACTGACCATTACTGTATCTTTTAAAAAAAGTATATTGATGTGTTTACTTTTAAATTATATCCAAATTACATTTACATTACATCCATCCATGAGAAATCTCTTTTAATAGTTAGTTAATCAAAACCAATTTCAAAATAACCTTATCTGTAAGTGCATGCACCATTCCATATCTGTAGTCTCTCCTACTTCTATTTATTAACAAAATTAAATCTATTTTCTCTCCCACCCACTTTACCTACTATTGAAAGAAAGAGAAGATAAAAATAAATTCCTTATCTGACAAATATTTATCAAGTATCTTACTGAACTTTATTTGAAGATACCAAATAGCTTTTTGATCAGTCAAACCAGTGAAAAGGGAAAAAAATTGTATTTCTCCTTTCAGAACTGACTTTGAGGATCATTTCAAATCATCTAGCTAAATGTGACTAAATATTCCATCCTGCATATATAGACATAATAGCAAAAAAAAAAAGTGATTAGCTGTTTATACCCATTGTTCCCTCATCCTCAATTCTCTGAGACTACGGGAGTAGTTATCTTCCAGACTATTTCATGGGTAGATTTTTATTCCCCCCAATATATATATTTTATTCTCCTAGAGTAAAGGTTCTTAACATTTTTGTGTCATGGACTCCTTTGACAAGTTAATGAAACCTATGGATTGTTTCCTTAGAAAAAAATAAATGCTGCCCATATTTGTAATCAAGGAAAAATGCTATATTTTAGTAGGAGGATAGTGAAAATAAGATGTAATTTTTTCCTCATCTAAATTCAATGGACCATCTGAAATCTATCCATGCATCCCAAACTAAGAACCCTTGTTCCAGAGGCAGAGAACTCAGAAGACAAATTGGAACAATGAGTTCAATCTGATATGATTTAGTGGAAATGAATGTAAAGTTCTAACTTGTGTTCAAATATTCAATTTCCCAAATATAGACTAGAGAATGGTTTATTTGGAAAAGACTGAAAAGATTTAGAGGATTCAATATGTTAACAGTATGGTATGGCAGTCAAAAGGGATAAACAAGGCTACATTGATAAAAATATTGATAAAAATATAGAAAGGAGAATGAGTAAGTGGATAGTTCTTGTATTCACTATTTTGCTCAGATCACAGCTGAAATATTGTGTTCATTTTTAAGTGCCATAATATAGTCAGGATATTGATAAACTGGGATGCTTCTATTTGGAGACAACCAAGATGAGGAGGAGCCTAGAAATCATGAACGTGTTGTCTTAGGAAGTTAATCTTCATCCTCTCTCAGAACCACAGAATCTCTGAGATAGAAGAGATCTCTGAGGATATACCCAATCCCCTGACTTATGATAGTTTAGTCTCTGACTGAACACCTTCAATTAACTTAATATATATGAGGGAGACCATTCTACTTTTGAGAAATTCTACTTGTTAGGAAAAATTTCCCCAATATCAAGCCTGAATCTGTCTTTCTGAAACTTATACCTATTGCTTTTTTTTCCCACTCTCCTTCTCCAACAGCAACATGCTTTTCCCAAGAGAACTGAAAGCAGGAATTGTGTAAGGGGATTTTCTTATTTTCCTTCAAGGTTCGACTGAGAGGCAGCTAGGTGGCACAGTGGATAGAGCACTGGCCCTGGAGTCAAGGAGGACCTGAGTTCATATCCAACCTCAGACACTTAATAGTTACTTAGCTATGTTACATTAGGCAAATCACTTAACCCCATTGCCTTGCAAAAAATAAAGAATAAGAAAATGAGCTACTAGAGGTCAGAGACCAAGATTTGTCTTTATATCTCCAGCACTTAGCACACTGCCTGAGTTATTTTTAACATTGTTATTATTAATATATCAATAACTAAAATATAATGAATAATTATATATTATTAACATTTTGTTTATTGAATGCCTAGGGATCTAGGGAGGGATTGGACTAGGGTCAGGATTTTTATATGGTTAAGATGTGACTGAAAATGTCCCTTATCATTGTTATTGGGGAATTTGGATGTGCCCCTTCCTCCATCCCTTCCCACCAAGTGTCCAGAAAAAAGTCTGAATATGGTAATGAGGGTTATGATTGTCACTGGTAGCTAGAGTCATGGCTAGGGTGTATGGGAATTGGGGACATCACGCTCCTCAATTTTGCAAAAGAGATGAGGCAGGGTGTGATCTGGGTTGCTAGGAGACTCTATCATCTGCCTTCTGGGTCTCTCTGGCCTCTGGCCTGGTATGGCCAGGGGAAGGGACTGAGGGATATTTTCAGCTGTAGAATTTCTAAATCAGACTCACCCCAATTTATACCCCCTTCCCCTTATCTTTCCTCAGACAGTCCCTCATTATCCCTCTCCTATAATTAAAAAGAAAGATTATCATAATGAGATTTCTATGATTTCAAGTTAATGGGTCTGCCCAGCAGGAGCTATGAAGTGATTATTCCTCCCTTGTTCTGTCTGTCTCAGAAAAATTCACTTCATGGAGAATAATAATGGCTGTGTGTGATTTTATTTACATATGCACATGTGCGGGGGGAATGTTTGCCTGTTTAAGTGCATATATGCACTTTCATCTGGAAGGTCATGACAAAGGGCTCATCCTCTAGCTCTGGTTATAGGCCCTGGCTTGCTTTCCAAGAGACATATGAGTCTTGGAGGCAGGAAGCACAGAGGGTTGAACTATGAAGTGGTCTTGTTTTTCAGGGCTCTCCCATGAAGAACGTTGCCTTCTCTGCCTTCTGGGGTCACTATCTGACTGGTCTCACACCATCCCTTGGTTGTCTAGGAGATCCCACTCTGGTTTAGGTCTGAATGGTGTGATCCATCCTCCCACAGAATCCTCAGTAGTTAGAATTGGGAGGGGAATTCAGATGTCATGAAGTTCAGTGCTTGCCTAAGTGAGAATCCCTTCCATAGTCAACCTGGCTCCTGGGTATATGTATAAGCTTTGCTTGAAAACCTCTAGTTGTGTGTGTGTGTGTGTGTGTGTGTGTGTGTGTGTGTGTGAGAGAGAGAGAGAGAGAGAGAGAGAGAGAGAGAGAGAGAGAGAGAGAGAGAGAGAGAGAGTCCCCAACTTTCAAGGCAGTTCTCTTTTGGGTGTGTGTCATTGTTAAGATTTCCTGACATCAAGCCTAAATCTGTCACTTTGCTTCTTCCATCCTTTGCTCCTGATTCTGTCCTTTGGGGTGGAGTAGAATAAATCAAACCCTTCACATAATAGTCCATCAAACACTTGATGGAAACTATAATGCTCCACTGTACTCCTGCTAGTTTTTCTTCTCCAGGTTCAGCATCCTAAATGCCCTTGAGGGATCTGCCTGGGCATCACTGGTTGTCCTTCAATATTCCTTATGTTCCTTCAGACACGTCCCAGATTTTCATGACCTTTCGAATAGATGGTGCCCAGGTCAAGATACTCTTGATATGGACTGAGAAGGGCCACCATACACAGTGGGGCCCATCAATTTCCCACCCACTCCTGTACACTGTTGCCTTTCAATGCTGTCCAATTCTGCATTGGCTTTTCCAACTAACTCTCATGGACCTTATGGTCCATTGCTGTTGTTTAGTGGTCTTGAATTCCCTATAATAATATTTGTGGGGGTTTTTTGGCAAAGATAATGGACTGATTTGCCATTTTCTTCTCCAGCTCATTTTACAGATGAGAAAACTGAGACAAACAGGGTAAAGTGACTTCCCAGCGTGACATAGCTAGGCTGGATTTAAACTCAGATCTCCCTGACTCTAGCAAGGTACTGTATTCCCTGAGCCACCAAGCTAGCTACTCTAGGTGCAGAACCCCAATAAGCTGTAGCTTCAATTTGCCACCAGGTGGGAGGGACCAGATGACAACCTGATATGAACTGGTTTCAAGACTGGAAACATGCCATTCCTCTCAGCAACATTGCCATTTAACAAAGGAGACCTTTTTAAAAACAATAATAAAAAAAGAATTAACTCAGAGTGATAAGATCATTCATAAGGTGTCTTCCAAGATGATAATGGGGATAATAGTTGTCTCTTTTCTCCTTTTCTTCCCTGCCAAGGGAAGTGATCTTTAGGTTGGAAAGGATGAAGGAAAAAAGAGTAGCTGATGCACAACAGAAATGAGGAGTCAGTCAGGGTTGATCTAGGCATCCTCTGAGATCCCCTGCAATTCTGGAATCCTGCACATGTGGATTGGTGACTTGGGCCCATTGCAGTTGGTGACCTCCCCCCCTCACAGCAGAGTGAACCAGTCGACCCAAAGTCTGGAGCAGTAATCTGCTGTGATGTTTTTAAGGAGCTTTCTCCCAGAAATATAGGCCAATTCCGTTCACAGACTAAGTGGGAAAAAGGTGTTTAATGCACATGTCGTTAAGAAAAATAATGATTTCCTTTCAGGGCTCACATAAAGTCAGACATGTCTTGCAGGACTAATTAGCCCAAAGCCCAAGTCCCTGGGCAACTAAACGATGGGAGAAGAGGGTGGTGGGCTGCTCAGGGTAGGCCTCTTGCTTTCTCTGTTTGAGGCTGTGGAGTGGGCTGAGCCAATGGGTAGGAGACCTCTTTACAAGAACAGAACAGACAAGTGGTTAGAGCCTGCTTCATCGAAACTGGAATATGAGTCAAAGCTAGGATAAAGCCTAAGGTCTCTGGGATGTGCCCCTGAGAAGGCAACACCCCTGGCCTGTTTTCCAATGGAGGCAAGTATCTTATGGATATTAATAGGTTGCTCTCCCTATGTAATATTTGCCTGACTCAGTTTCCTCAAGGAAATAAAAGTAGCATTTACTTTATAGGGCTATTGGGGATCGAATGAGATGATATTTGTAGAGTGTTTAACACACAGTAGTCATCTAATAAATCCTTGTTCCCTTCCCTTCTTTTCCTTTCCAGGGATCAAGAAGACAAGTGCCCCAGGCAAAGATAAAAAAGCAACGGCTATTGGTCACATGTTGCCGTAGGGTTGGGATGGGGAGAGGCAGACAGAAAGAGAGAGGAAGGAGAGAGAAGGGAAGGGGAGGGAGAGGAGGGGAGGAGAAGAGAGGAGAGGAGAGGAGAAAGGAGACAAGGGGAAGAGAGAAGAGGGGAGAGGAGGTAAGGGAAAGGCAAGGCAGGGAAAGGGGAGGGAGGAAAGGAGGGGGAAGGAGAGGAGAAGAGAGGAGGGGAGAGGGAGGGGCAAAGAAAGGAGGGAAGGAGAGAAGAGAGGAAGGGAGGGGAGGCTATGGGAAAGAAGACAAGGGGAAGAGAAAAGAGGGGAGGGAAAGAAAAAACATGGAAGAGGAAGAAAAAGAGGAGGGGCAGAAAAAAGAAGTGGAGAAGAGAAGGGGAGAGCAGGGGAGGGGTGAAGAAAAGAGGGAAGGAGAGAAGAGTGGAGAAGAAAGGAAGGGAGAGGAAGGGGAGATTTGGGAAAGAAGACAAGGAGAAGAGAGAAAAGGGGAGGGGAGGAAAAGGAAAGGGAGGGAAAGGGAGAAAAGAAGGGAAAGGAAGGGAAAAGAGAGGAGTGAAGAAGAGAGGAGGGGAGAAGAGGATAAGCCAATTAATCAAAAATATTTATTAATTTCATATTAGATAACAATCACCCTATGAGGCACAGGAAATTCACAGGACTCCCAGAGGGAGAGTGGAGGAGAAGAATGGAAGGGAGGGGAAGGGAGGAGAGGGGACAGGATGGGAGGGAAGGGGAAGAGAAGAAAGCTTCCTTGAAATCTGGGGCATGGTTACTGAAGGATTTTGACAAGTGTTTCACATTTTGCCCTGTGTATTTCCTATGCTTAATCCATGGTGAAATGTGAAATTAATAAATACGTTTGATTAATTGGTTTATCAATGAGTAATAAAAACAGATCTGTGCTTTAGCAGATGAATCTGGGCTTGGTATGAGAAGTGCATTGAAGGGAAAATGCCTGGTGTCAGGGAGGCCATTTAGGGCAGGTGAACAGAGACCAGGAGCTGATCCAGGTGGTGAATGGAGGAAACGAAAGAAGACGCATGGGTGAGATATTGGGGAGGTAGAAGCAGCAAAGCTTGGCAACTGATTTGATGTCAGGGGTTAGGAGAGTGAAGGGTCAAGAATGACTCTGAAGTTATAGGCTTCAGGGACTAGGGGGGGGATGGAAATGACCTCAATAGAAATAGAAAAATTGAAAGGAAGACTTGATTTTCGAAGATGATGAGATCAGTTTTGGATTTGTCCTTTTGAAGTGCTGGTGATGCGAGGCAGATAGGGAATCAAGAACACCTGAGTTCAAATTTTGCTTCAGACACTTTTCACTGGCAAATCTTTTAACCTCTTGTATCCAAAGTGTCTCTGTCTGTAAAATTGGAATAATACTTCAAAGCTTGTTGTGGGGATGAAATGAGAGAACATGTAAATTTCTTTTCAAATCCTAAAGCATTATAATTATATAAATAATATATAAAAGTATATTATAATATATATATATATAATGTGAATTATTGTTATCAAATAAGAGGAGATGTTTGAAGATTTACAGAGAGGTCTGGTTCAGAGACAGATTTTCCTGTAACTACACTTTGTTTTCGGGTTATTTGTTCATGTCTTCCACCCTCGGTTTTCCCTAATGTCATTAGAAGTGGGAGAGATACTGTGTTATTTTAAAAAAATGTACAGAGCTTCAAACCCCAGATTTATACATCTATGTTCCATATATAATACCGATGTGACTTTGGCCATCATTTGACTATACTCAAGTTCCATTTCCTCATTTGGAATATGAAGAAGTTTACTAGATGGTCTCTCAGGATCCTTCTAACTTGAGAGTGAAGGCCCTGGGAATTGTAGAAGATTCTACGAGCTGGAAAGTCTTGAGACATGGGCAGGGCAATGGGCACCATCCTTCTTCCAATGCTATCTAGTTAATGCTGAATGATTATTGTTCAGTCAAACTGAAAACTGTAAGACATTAACTCCAAAAGGCCAAGGTTTCCCACTGCCTCCAGAGCTATCTCCAGTCATCCTGACCCATACCTGGCCATTGGGCCCACCTGGCCTCTCAAGAGAAAGTGAAGTTGGTGACTTAGCACAGCACATCCTCATTCAAATCCAATTCATGTGCTTTTCATGGCATCACCTCTCTGATATCACAGTCCTCTTTGAGAAAGAAGGCAAACAACAGTTAAGTATAAAGACTCATTTTCACAGGGTTGGGCACCAGGGAGGAGGAATTTGAAAGCAACTCATGAAGATTATTTATAGGATGTCTCTCTGTATCAATGAAAGACATCACCCTCATCAATGATATCATAGATTCTGGACATTGTGAATTATGTGTGCAGTTCCTATGATATGGAAAAGGAACTTATTGTAAAATTGGCAATACATGGTTCTTATCTTTACCTTATCAGCTTATATCTTATCTCAGCTAAGGCAGCAGTTTAGGGTTCCTTTTACTAGGGTACTCTTTTAGTCTTTCCCTTCCTCTGTTTCTCTTCCTCTGTCCCTTCCCTCTCTCTCTTCCCTCTCTTCTTTCTCCCTTTTCCTTTCTCTCCGCATGTCTGCCTCCCCTCCATTTCCTTCTTCCTCTTCCCATCACCCTCTATTCCTTCCACATTTCTCCTCCCCCCCTCCCCCCTCTCTCTCAGACTCTGACAAGGAGGTAATTTTTCCCATTACCTGTCATGGCTCTAAACAGACCAGATGCCTTGTTGCCAGGGTAAGACTTACCTAGAGGACTCTTTATCATTTTCCCAGATGTCTACAGTTTTAAGTTAATTCTTACTCTTCTGGGTGGGAAGATGCCAGTGTTTGACAGTAGCAGGATCTTCATCCCCTATCTCTGCTTTGTCAACAAGATCCCTGGGTTTTAAAGTTGACCATTGAATAGTTTTTGATGCAATGGGGAAAAGAGGAACCAGCCTTCTCTCCCCCGACCTGAGGACTGGAAATTCTACAGACCATTTCAGCCTGAATCTTCTGATCAGTGGGCATGCCAGTGATGTCCTACAATCCCAGCTTTACTTAACATTGGACTAGAAAGGGTGGTTAGCAAAGGATGTATGAAGCAAATGAACATCTCACTGGGCAGCCATTCTTTGGGCTCTTAAAAGTCTTCTTCAGGGGTTAGGTAGAGAGTATATAGAGTGAGAAGGCATTGTAGAATGTAAGCTCCTTGAGGGCAGGGACTATTTTCTTTTTTGTCTTTGTATCCCAGCATTCCCAGTGCTTGGCTGATAGAAGACATTCAATAAATATTTATTGATTAACTGTTCTCCAGTACCATCATGGGACTTTATAGGTAATACATGTTTAATCAGTGTCTGGATGAATTGTTGTTGAAGCAAATTCCAACTTGCCTTCAGCTCTATGAGCCCTTGATTGGAGACATTCTCATCCCTCATCCCCCCCTCCAACCTCCCCCCACAGAGCACCAAATGACAAGGGGAGGCCTTTTCTTAACCAATAGCATTTTATTGTCAGTTATAAATAGTCTCCATTTGTTCCCTATATACAGTTGTAAAATAGTTTATAACCTTCCACCCTCACCCATGATTCAACACCTTTCTATAAACTCCATGAAAATTGAATAGGAAATGAGTCTCTTTTCTCAGCCTACAAGCCCAGCTTCCACATGGAAAACCCCAAGAAAAGAATACAGTAGAGCAGGCAACACAAGCTACACAGTAGCAGAAGATGGAGGAAGAGGTTTTCCTCCTTCCTCAGGGCTGGTCAGGAGGACAAGCTCTGCAGGATGTTGGTGATGGACCAGTGCTGGCCAGAGCATTTCTGCAGCACTAGCTGGAACCCAAACTCGTTGTCGCTGTTTTCCTGAAGCTCTAGGCAACGCTTGGATCTCTGGTTCTGGATAGGGCCTTCCTGAAAAGTCAGAGTCAAGAGTTGGATCAATGATAAGTGCATCCCAACAACTGGTTATGGGTGTGAGGGTGTGTATCAGGGTTTGGGATGAGCTAGGAGACAAGCCAGTGCAAGAGAACCCTTTCCCTCCTCTCCTATTTGTGCAAGGGAAATGGAGAGCTACAGATGATCATGATAACCACATTCAGAGGAAAGATCCTGGTGGGATGATGATGAAGATAACAATAGCAATTACATGGTGCTTTAAGGATCACACATATTATTTCCTTTGATTTTCATAACAATCCTGTGAAGTGGACCTCATTGTTCAGATAAGGAAACTGAAATTGAGAGATTTTAAGTCAGCTGGTAGATTGTGGCCCTAGAAGTATTGAAGAATTTCAGTTGGAAAGAGCCATTATTGTTCAACTTATATCTACTAAGGTGGCCCAATAGATAGAACACCAGGTCAGAAGTCTTCTTTACAACATGGCCTGCAAAGAGGTTATCCAGTCTTTGCTTGAAAAGTCCAAGCTAAAGGGAAATTATCACCAAGGCAGACAATTTCATTCTTAGTGCTAACCAGAAAGAAGGTTATTGAGGGATGTGGTATAATATGTGGGTCTAATCCTAATTTCTTCCCCACAGCTTTCCACTTTTCTAGCAATTTTTATCAAAAACTATTTCCTAGGTAATTTATATTTCAGGTTTATCAAGTATAGCTAAAACTAACCCCTTTATGATAAATCTAAGGAAACTGAGGCTTAGTAAGAAGTGATATGTCTTATAACATACTGGTAATAAGAAGCAGAGGCAGGAAGTAACTCCAACTCATTTGACCTCTAATGCTGTGTTTTTTCCACTATATCACACAATTCTCTTATGACATATCAAGTAGAACTTGGTAAAGGTTGAACTCAATTCCAGATCTCATCACTCACAGTCCAGTGCTCTCTCTCTCCTAAGACTTCCCTTGATTTTCCTAAGTAGTCTTGATTTTCCCTCAGTAGCCTCTGAAGTGAGAGTGGAGGGAGAAACCTGTGAAAAGGTTTCAGAAATGATTTTCTGACTTTGAGCACCAGGAGTTTCTTTGTGGGTACTTGAGTCAACCTTGGAGAATGGCTGTTATGCCAAGTCGTTTTAAAGTATTAACTGATCTGAAGAATCTCTAGAGTTCAATATTTTCAATTGTTTGAATTTTTCAAATCAGTAGGGCAACCAAAAAATGATCATGTTCTTTGGCTGAATTAAGAGAGGCAAAGTTTACAGAAATAAGGAAGCTGTGGTCTCATCGTAATATGCTTGGGATTATCATGTTCAGCTCTGGGACCACATATTAGTGAGATATTGGTAAGTTAGAGAGAATCCAGAAATAGCAACTCAGATGGTGAAAACCCTTATGAAGTTTAACTCAAGGAATTAGGGAAGATTTTGGGGAAGAGTGGCATATGTGAAACATGTTAGAAGAAGGATTAGCCTTGTTTTGTTGGTTGCCAGAAGGCAGATGTGGCTGGAACTTGAAAAGAGTTACATTTAGGCATGATCTCAGAAAAACCTGCTAACAATCAAAGAGGACCAGTGGTGGGACATGCTGCTTTTGAAAGCAATGGGAAGCCTTCAGTCAAAGGCTGGGTGATTGTCTTTTATGTCATAAGAGAAAAATCTTGTTGAATTTTGATTAAGCTTGATGGCCTCCAAGATCCCTTTCCACTCTAAGATCCTGCGGTTCTATGATGCAACCTAACTTCTGGCTTCTGACTAAATATTTTGGGCTCCATGCATGATTCTCTTCTCCCATCTTTTGGTACTTACTTAGGGGAGTAGGGCTTGCAATGTCTGCTCCTTCTGTTGGCGTCTCTAAGTCTTTGAAGTTAGTTTGGTCTCTTTCTTCATGGAAGTGCCTGTATGTCTGCCCCAAATACTCTCACACTACCTTGTCCCCCTGACATATAAGGCAGGCATGAGGTTTTTGGTGTGGTCAGGAGCTTCCCTGGAATATAGGCTTCATTTCACATTAGAAAAACAATAAGAGAATTGTATAAAATTTGACTGAATAAAATGATATAATTAGAATTAACCAAGAGGAACATTATCAAAATGACTGCATCCAAGTGGCCAAGTCCCTCAGTTAGTGAACTACTAGTGTTTTACATGTTACTATAAATGAACGAAGCCAAGAACCAGGATATCGATACAAGACCTGGGTCCAAACTCCAGTTACCAGAATTGCAAAGAGACATGGAAAGGATTTTGAAGATTTCTAATTCTAACATAATGATTTTTTTGCAGATGAGTCATCTAAGACCCAGAGAAATTAACTTGTCCAAAGTTGTTAAAGTAAAGGGTTGGGATTTGAACTCAGATTCTGATTAGGATTAAGGTTAGTGTTCTTTCCAATATATGAAGACAATACCCTCTTCCTCTCACAATGGTTGTATCTGTTAAGAAAAGATGATCCTATTTTAAAAAAGGGAATGTGTTTACCACTGTCTACCACTTGCTCCATTCAGGGAGATGTGTCTATAACAGAAGGTTCTCATGGGAAGGAAGGACATCTGGCACACCTGTTTCAGATAACTCGGGGGTAGGTTTACTGGAATGAGCACTGATCTTGTAGCCAACACCACAGTGCAATGAAGTGTTGGATTTGGAAGTGCACTTATCTCTGGATGGCAAAGAGGATTGGACATGTCTATGGAGTCATGAAGACCAGATTTCATGATCTCAGAATGTGTCACCTTGGGCAAGTCCCTCCACCTCTGCTTTCCTAGTTTTTTCTCATTAGTAACCTAAGTATAATAACAGGACCTGTCTCCTAGGGTTGTAGTGAGGACACATGAGGTAATATTCTTAAAGTGTTTGGTAAACTGAAAAAATACTTATTCCTTCTTCTTCATATGACCACAATCAACTTATTTCTCTTCTTTGATCTCTATAAAATGAGGATAATCAGACCTAACCTCCTATTTTATAAGACTATAGTAGCATAACACTAGAAAATGAATAAAAAATATAGTGTTAGTATAAATTGCTAATGAAATATAAGTAGTATTAATATATATTATTGGTCTTCTGTGAATTTGGATGTTGGAAGAGATATATGTGAGAAGACGTGAGAGACCTCTGTGAGATGGTTGAAAACCAATAGAAAGAGTGAATTTGGGTTAACTTTTCTTGGAATTAATTCCACACAAATTCTGGATACAATCAATGGTTCATTTTCTCTTGATTGCTCTCTCCATCCAAGATTATTCCATTCCATTGACCTTTGGGGTCTTTGAAACTAGGTTGGCTTTGGTTCTGTCCCTTCATCAAGAGTTTTGGCAGCTATGAGGCTGAATAGGGCTGTTGGGTCATTTCCTGGTTCCTCAAAGGGCCTGTGATTTTTCCCTGATCTGCAGAATCTTTCTTGGCAGAGTGTGACAGTGACAGACAGAACCCATTCTTCTGGTGGAGAAGAAAGGCTCTTCTGTGTGTCTCAGCACATGAGAGGCCACTCTAAACCAATGCATCAACCTTGAGGCAACCTTGAAGAATGGCTATTATGCCAAGTCATTTTAAAGCATTAACTGATCTGGAGGATCCTACTGGATTTCAATATTTTCAACTGTATGAATTTTTTAAATCAAATCAAAGGATTATGATCTTTGGCTGAATTAAGCAAGGCAAAATACATAGAAATAAGGAAGTTACTGTCAAATGCCCTCTCTGGTCCCTGGCCCCACTAGAGTCTTGCATTACTCCCAAAAATGCATCAGCAGGTTTGGAGTTCCCGACATATGGTCTTTAAGATTTCATTGGGACCTAGGATCTCCAAGAGTTATTGGCCTAGATGGGTTGAGCTTTGGAAGATTTAGCCAATTATATGGTTGGGACAGAGCCATATTTCCAGCTTCATGGAATCAGGCCAACCCCCCTTCACAATTTATTTGACAAATAGCCATCTTCAGCTGCTAGAAGAGTTATAATAATAGGAACTCATTACCTTTGAAGGTAGCCCATTCAATTTTGGGACAATTCTAATTGTTGGAAAATGTTTCTTTATATTCACTTATATCCTCTCCCCCTGCCCTCCCCCAAACTGTCTAACCATTCATGTCTCACCTGCCCTCAGGACCGAGTAAAAGAAAGCTTGACAGTCCATCAAATAATTAAAACTAGCAACCATGTCACTTATAGGCTCTTTTTCCAGGCTAAAATACCCCACTTCCTTTGGCAAGAAGTGTGGTTTAGAAGATTTGGGCTAGAAACCTAACTCTGTTACTATCTATGTGTTACAGGAGGCAAGTCACTTAAATTCTCGGAGTCTCAGTTTCCCCCTTATAATAATAATTAACATTATATCCCACTTTAACTTTGCAAAGCATTTTCCATGACCTTACCTGAGTCTCTTGATGAGTTAAGGGATTAATTCTTCAGTTATTATTACCTCCATTTTACAGATGAGGAAACAGAATGTCAGAGAAGTTAAATGATTTGTTCATACTTAGAAAGTGTTGGAGGAAGGCTTTGAAGCCAACTCTTCCCTGACAAGGCTGATCCTCTATCCACCATGCATGCTGCTCTCCACATGATAAGAAAGTCAGACTAAATGATCTCTGAAGTCATTGAGTTTTATTTTTCAATCTATGATATTTCATGACCTGTTCCTTATATGACATGGTTTCCAGACTCCTCATCATGTTGATGATCATTCTCTGGTTGGTCTATAGCTTTTAGTGCCTAAAGTACAATATAATACTTTGGGTGTGGAATGATCAGGATAGAAAACATCACCTCACTCATTCTGGATACTAATTTTCTGTTAATTGATACTGCGATCTCCTTAGTTTTTTGGCTACTATATTAAAACAAATAAACAAGTATTCATTAAGCATTAACTATATATATATATATGTATATATACATATATATATATATATGTATATATACATATGTTTTTATGTCATCTCCATTTTCAGATGAGGAAACTAAGGCAGGCTGAACTTAAATGACTTAACAACTGTTAAGTGTATGAGACCAGATTAGAGCTCAGGTCTCCCTGCCTCTAGTACTAAATCCACTATGCCCACCCCCAGCCACCTATACTACTGACTCATTAATATTTCAGTTCACTAGTCCACTCTGTACTTGTGCAATTAATTTCTCCAAATATAATTTTAAAACTTTTATGTTTCTTGAATTCCATCTGTAAAAATCTTATTAGATTTATCTCATCATTTTGGGATCTGACAATCTTTGTAGATCTTGATTGTATAATTTATTGCATTATCAATCTGTCCCAGTATCATCTGCAACTTTGATAAGAATGCCATCCTTATCTCCACGTAAATTGCTGGGGAAAATGTTGACCAGCAAAAAGTCTAGGATAGATTCTTGGGGCCCTCAGTTTGTCATCTATTCCATAGATGTCACCCTTTGGGTTCACTTAGTTGATCTATTTTGAGTCTAAATGATATAATCTACTTAGCTCACCCTTTTTTCCATCTGGTCCACAAAGATAACATGAAAAACTTTGCCCATCTTAATTACCAAAATCCAGGTATACCAGTTCTATGCCATTTCCACTAACCACCAGGCTAGTAAGTGATCCTACCCATGAATGAATAAATAAATAAATAAATGAGCATTTAAAGAAATAAATAAGGGAAATGAGGTTTGTTGGATATTACTTCTCTTTGACACATCTATGCAAAATCTTAAGATTCCTATTTCTTTTTTTAATTAGTCAGGAAGTAAAAAAAACTAGAGGTGGGAGGCACCTCAGATGTCACGTAGTCCACCTCTTCCCACATTTTGCAGAAGAGCAAACTGTGACTTGGTCAGATACATAACATCCATGAAAGATGCAGTATTTGGGCCCATGCCTTCTGCCTGAGTGCCCCCCTCTACAAAATTGTGATGCCCAGCTGATACTCTCTAATACTGGGGGTGGAGCAGGTTTACTATGGAGTTAGGATTGGTGCTCAGGCTTCTTCCATCTGCTTTCTGCTCTGATCCTTCTTCAGTCAATCCAGATCAATAGGGATGCATTAAACACCACTATAGATGAAGCATGACAATAGGTAATTTGTAGATGAGGACAGAATGTGCCTTGTCCTTGTGAAGTTTACAGTTTACTGGAGAGAGAGCATTCCAGGCATGGGGATCAGAGAAAGGTATGCAAGTAGGAGATGGGAGATTTGTTTGTGGAACAGTAACTAGGAGCGTTTGTCTGCTATGAGAAGGGCAGTGATATGAAGAGTCTGCCCTATTTTGGCCCAACGATGAAAGTCATATTGAGTACCTCCAGATTCTTTCAACTTGGTGGATATGGCAGTGGGGCTGAAAGACAGATTTCCTGACTCAGGCTATCATTCTTCCCACTACAAAAATTGTCAGCTCTAACAGTGTGGGAGTCTATTGCATATAATCCGGATCTATGTGGTTCATGGGCATTTCATGGGTATCTCCAATAATGTTGTAAAATCCTTATGAGCAGGAGCCATGCAATCATTATAATTATTCCATTTGCTCCCCTCCCCCAATGTTATCTAACACTGCCTGGTGCTGGGGGGGGGGGGTGGCTTGGTGGTATTTAGTCAGCCTTAAAAGACCAGATAAATGGGACAGATCCCCAGTCTTAATGACTGTGAGTGTGTTCTTGGTTGATATCATAGCAGGTCTCAAAAGTCTTGGTGCCATTTTAAGCTATTAAAAACCTAAATCTGCTCTAGCATGAAGACTTTTGGGAAAGGTAATATTTGGAAAATACTTAGTAAAGTGTCTTGAATATACTAGGTGCTTTATAAGTGATTGTTTCCTTTCCCATCCCTATGGTGTGAATGGAAATGCTCTTTTTTGGTGTTAAATGTTTTTTACAAATAAATTTAAATAGATTTTTCATAGGATCATAATTTTAGGCTGGAAAAGAGACCTTAAACACCATCAAATCTAACCCCTTCATTTTATAATACAGGAAATGGAAGTCTAGAAATATGAAGGGATTTATTCAAGGTCACTCAAGTAGTAAGAGAATCCAATTCAGGTTCTTTGCTTAAAAATTTCACATTCTTTCCACTGCAACATGCTGCTCTCCCCAGTTTTGCCAGGAATCAAAGTCTAACTTGCCAATTTATATTTGGAATAGTTTATCTCCTTCCCCTTATTGAAAATCAAGACAAAACACTTGACCATTTCCAGTTCTATGGAAACTCCTTTATTTTGTGATATCCCCGCCTCCCCCAGAAGACTGCTTATGGAAGCTCAGAAACCTCATCTGCACATTCTTTCTCTACCCTAGAATGCAGCTAAATATGAGTCTGGTGATTTGAGTTCTGTGAGGGGTAAGGGAAGGGAACAAACTTTCCTAGTATTAGTACTTTGCAAATATTATCTCATTTGATCTTCATCACAACACTGGGAGGTAGGGGCCCATTATAAAGTTGAGATAACTGAGTCAGACAGAGGTTAGTTAATTGACTCATCCAGGTTCACAGAACTAAGGGTGTCTGAGACCAGATTTTTTTTAAAAAAAAGGTCTTTCTGACTCTGAGACCAACATTTTATCCACTGTGGAAGGGGCAGCTAGGTGGTGCAGTGGATAGAGCATTGGCCTTAAAGTCAGGAGGATGGGAGTTCAAATCCAGTCTCAGAGACTAAGGCTTACTACCTGTGTGACCTTGGGCAAGTAACTTAACCTTGATTGCCTTGCATCCAGGGCTAATCTCCATTTGTCCTGATTCATATCTGGCCACTGGACCCAGATGACTCTGGAGGAGAAAGGGGCTTGATGACTTAGCATAGCACCCTTTCACTCAAATCCAACCTATTTTCTTGTTATGGCATCACCTCTCTGATGTAATGGTCTTTTTTCAAAAGTGATGGACAAACATCATGATTTACTTTGAGATAAATACCAGCTCCTCATTCTTTTTAAATTTGGTTGTTATTCAGCCATTTTTTAGTCATATTTTATTCTTCATGACCTCATTTGAGATTTTCTTGGCAAAGATATAGGAATGACTTGTCATTTCCTTCTCCAACTCGTTTTATAGATGAGGAACCTGAGGCAAGCAGGGTGAAGTGACTTGACAGGATCACACAGCTAATAAGTGTCTGAGGCTGGATCTGAACTCAGTAAGATAAGTCTTCCAGACTAGGTGCTCTATTCACTATGGCACTTGCCATTGATTTAGATTTCAACTCTCTTGTTAAACATTTTTGTTCTATCCTTTGTAGATTTTATCACTTATTAGAAGGGGAAAACCCAGAAACAAAATAAAATTTCATAGTATCATAAATTTAGAACTGAAGTCAATTGGTGTAGCTAACTGGAACGATTCTTTTTATAGTTTATAGATGAGGAAATTGAAGCCCAGAGAGGTCAAGGAATTTCCTCAAGGTCACAGTGATAAAACATGTCAGAGGCAGGTTTTGAACCCAGATCTATTCTTTCCACTATACCACACTCTTATTTTCTCTCTGATATCATCTACCCCAAGCATCAGTCCATTCCTTTCTTTGATCTTTCTTTTGTCCCTTAAATAACTGACAACATCCTTGTTGATGCCTTAGCATTCATTGGCAGTCTCATCTTATAGTTACCAGAGCATGTCTCTCTTTTGTATTCACCCACAGCCCTTGCTTCTATCTTCTCTAAATGTCTTTTTTTAAAAAACCAGAACTAGTCGATGAATTAGCTCAGCAACCACCGTGACAGCTCCTTTCTTTCTTTTTTTTTAATTTCTCATCAAAACCATTTGTGTTTGTGTTGTCAGAATTTTGTTCTTGAGCACATCACATTTGTCTTGGGCCATCTTCTCTTCTAGGAGCTAAAGCTGGATGTGCCTATTAATCCTTCCTTTGACCTCTTCAAAATCAGATCTCACTGACTATGATATGCTAGGCCAAGTCAGTACAGCTCTCTATTTGGGGAGCTTAGTAGAGAATAGTTTAGGATTTTGGCAGCTAGTGTAGAAAATAGTATGATTGACAGAAAGCCAAAATACCTAGGGATCTAATCCTTTTCTTGTCACCAATAGCTAAATGATCTTGGAGAAAAGCCTCAGTTTCCACATTTGTCACTTGAGGTTAAGGGAATAGAGGTTGTCTGTCTACCACACCAAAATCTGGTCTGGATCCCTGGAGGGCCCTTCTTGCTGCTGCATTTCTATCTCTGCAACTTAAAAACCACTCAATCCTATGACTTTTAGGTTTGGGAATTTTCAGGGCACAGATTCTCCCCCCCACCCCCCACCCCCAGGAGAGCACAGTTGTTTAGATTACCATCTCAGCCATCTAAATTATTTGTGCAATACTTACAACTCCAGGATCTGGAAACCCACAATACTTTTAATTAAAGTATTTAAATAAGGGCAATTAAACCTGGCAGGAGAAAGGCAGTAGCACACAGAGAGCTTAATTGGAATGGAAACCAAATTAAATATGGAAACAGCATTAGAAAAGTCAAAAATGGGATGTATGGAATTAAGAAGTCTAATAATGCTCTCCAAAGCCCATTTCTCATTTTCTAGCTTGGCTTTCACCTCTTCCTGGGCTCAGTTTTCCCATTGTCTCAGGGGTCTTAGAAGTAGACCTGCTCTGCCACAAGGCTTTACTTCAAGATGTTCTTGTCAGAAAGGATTCCAGGGAACATCACAATGCAATCAAAGGCTCTACCTCCATCCTGTCCTGTGATCTTGAGAGAGTCCATTCTTTTCCTGAGATCTGTTTTTTTTCCTATGTCAAATAAGGAATCATCATTTCCAACCAGCCCTATCAAAGAAGTCATTCTCATAGTAACTCCAAACCCACCTGGGAATGCTTTCTTGTAGATTATGTAGATTAGGAGTCCTCCACAATTTTAATACTATTTCAATATAATTGGTTTTCTTTGAAATTCTAATTATTGTATTTTATGCATTTAAAATCATTCTGAGAAGAGAGCCATAGCTTTCATCATTCTGTCTAAAGGATGCATGACATCAAAAATGACTAGGAACACTAATCCTAGATGCTAACCACATTTCTGGCAAGGGAAATCCCATTAAGTTCCAATCAAGAAGGGGGTCCTTGCTTGATTTGGTTATCCCAGTCACTTCTGAGTCCACCATTCTTACATGTTCTCAGTCTATGGGCTTTGTCTTTGTTGCCCATTTCTATTGTGCCATCTTGTATCCTTCTAGCAGGAATGAGATGGCATGGTGGAGAGACTTTGGGACCCTGAGTCAGTAAGAATTAAATTCAAACCCTGCCTCAGACACTTACTAATGGTGTGACCCTAGGCAAATCACATACTGTCTTAGTGCTCCAGTTTCCATATCTGTAAATTGGAGATGATCATAGCATCTATCCCAGGGTTTGTTGTACAGATCAAATGAGCTAAGGCATATGAAATGCTTTGCAAATCTTAATGAAATAGCAGCAGAATATAAGCGTCTTGAGGGTAGGGACAATCCAAATTTTCAAAATTTTATTTATTGTGGTTGGTAAATTTTTTTTTTAGACCAGATCTTTGATTTGATTAATAAAGGGGACTCTCTTTAAGAAGGCTTCTTCTAGGATTTGCATGAACTGATGCTGAGTGAGAAGAGCAAAACCAGAATACTGTACATCCTAACAGCAACATGGGGGTGATGATCAACCTTAACGGACTTGCTCATTCCATCAGTGCAACAATCAGGGACAATTTTGGGATATCTGTGATGAAGAATATCATCTGTATCCAGAGAAAGAATTGTGGGGCTTGAACAAAGACCAAAGACTATTACCTTTAATTAAAAAAAAACTATCTTATTATGTGATTTTGCTATCTCTTATAGTTTTTTCCCTTAAAGATATGATTTTGAGACATTCAACTTAGATCAATGTATACCATGGAAACAATGTAAAGACTAACAGGCCTTCTGTGGGGGTGGGGGAGGGAAGCGAGATTGGGGAAAATTGTAAAATTCAAAATAAATAAATAAATCTCCTTTAAAAAAAAGGCTTCCTCTATCAATGCAAATAAATACCTGATCATCACTTTACAATCTTAGGTCATTGCTTGGGCCACTGAAACAAAATAATTTGTCCAGTATATATCAGTGGTAGGTTTTGAACCTATTTTCTTTCTGACTCTTTGGTTGCTTCTTTATTTACCAGGATATGCTCCTTCTTTGGTGGACACCTTAGGTAAAGCTGAATTCTATTTGATTGACTAATTGACCATAGGACATTCAATAGTTGCAGTAGAACTTTGCCATGCTATCAGGCCCCTTCTCTTCCCCTTTTCATTGGACTAGTAAAATAGTTGAATCCCTTCAGTGCAGAGGGGTCCCCAGAGCAGACAGGGGAAAAGGATATGAAGGAAGATTCAGAATTAGTAATGCCTAGAAATCAGCTCCTTGATAACATCATCCTGATGGCCTGATCCATGGAAGCTGCCTAGGAAGCCAGGGCATCATAACCTGTTTCTGCCAGCATGATTAGAGGTGAGAAATGGGTCTTGTACTAACAAGTCTACAGAGGGAATCTAAGAAAGGTGGAGTTCCTGGGTTTATAACTTATATGTTAGAAGGGTCTTTAAAAGTCATCTTTGCTCAGTTCCCATGTATAAAATGAGAGTTGAACCAGATGACCTTTAAAGCCCCTTCTAGCACTTGAGAAAACTATGATTCAGAGAGGTTAAATACTTTGTACAAGGTCATTCAGGTAAGAAATCAATGGAAGAGTCAGGTTTCAAATACAGGTGGCTCCAGATTCCACAACTGTCAGTCAGGAATTACTGGTGAGGGAAATTTAACTAGTTATATTGGTTTCAAAATCCCCCACAGCAAAGGAATAAATGGGGTTCCTGACTCAGCAGTGGGGGAACTCACAGACTCAGGAAACATTTGGGCTAGAAGGGGCCTGGGAGATCTCCAATCCTTTTCCATCACACTGATGTGGAAACCTGGGCTTTGGGAGGGGATCGACTAGCTGATCAAAAGAAGCTTGAATCAAATGAGAAGAGATGCAAAGCATGCTGCAAACCTTACAGTGCTATGTGAAGGTGATGAAGATAATTACTGTTATGGGCAGAGATGACCAGGAGTGGTGAGTTGGGAGTCCCTACCCTTCTTGTGTTGAGTTCAATGTGACTGGCTACAGGGGCTTGGGTAGGAGGGAATTTGACTATCCCTGAGTTAAAAAATAAAAAGGGATCCCTACTCTTGTCAAGCAAGCATGTAGAGGGTCACTACTCATGGTGTACAGAGGACCGGCTCTAGAGTCAGGAAGACCTGAGTTCAAATTTGGCCTCAGACATCTACTAGTTGTGTGATCCTGAGTGAGTCACTTAACTCTATCTCAGTTTCCTCATCTGTAAAATAAGCTGGAGAAAGAAATGGCAAATCTCTCCAGTATCTTTGCCAAGAAAGCTCCAAATGGGGTCACATGACTGAACAGCAAGCAGAGCTACAGTGAAATATCATGACTATCTTTTATTAAAAAAACACATTTGAATTTTAATGACTTCCTTCTGTTATCTCCCATTTCTTCTGTTAGACCATGGTGGTTTTATGTGGTCTCCTCCATTAGAATATGAGCTCCAGAGGAGGGACTGATTGTCCTTTGCCTTTCCTTGCAGCCTGAGGGCTTGGACAGTGCTTATCTTGGGCTGATGTTATCAAGGAGGTGCTTTCTAGGTTCCTAACTCTGAATCTTCCTTCACATCCTTTCCTCTGTCTGCCTTGGAGATCCTTCCTCACTGAATTGATCAATGTAAACCATGGATCTACTTGTGCTAGTCCAAGCCAGTTAAAAAAAGGGGGAGAGAAGTGGCCTGATGACATGGCAAAGGGTCAGGATACAAACCCAGATCCTCCAAACCCAGGATTGGTGGTCAGTAATTGTTGGTGAAGGGCCCTTTAGCAGTCACCGAGGTAGTTAAATCACCCCCTGAAAAGAAATAAATGAGGCTCCTCTTTCACTTCTATTTTGAATTGTAGGGGGACTCGAAGACTCATGAAATAATTGGGTTTGAAGGGAGTTAGGGGATCATCTAGTCCTAGTCCACATTATGTTATTATAGTAGTAAGTGTTTAAGGCAGGGTTTGAATTGAATTCTCCTGGCCTCAGTTTTCTTATCTATGAAGCAGATGGCCTCTAGGGTTCATCATTTAGTTGGTAGGTCTATGACTCAGGACATGAATCTCTTGGTCCTTTGTATATATATAGTAGTATATGTAGTGTGTTAGAGTAGTCTATCCAGTAGTATATGCTATAGTGCAGTAGTGATTATAGCAATGAATGTTTGTTGACTTTTTATAGAGCTTTAAGGGTTATGAAATAGGTTCCCTATAGGTTCTCTCTCTATCCTCATTTTATAAAAAGGGAACTGGGACTCAGACCAATAGGAGATTTATATATGGAGGAATAGTAAGTGGTAGAAATAAGATTTGAACCCAAGTCTCCTGACTCCAAGCCAGTGCCTTCATGCTGGGAAGTCATGAAATTAAAATTCAATCACAGTTACTTGGTTTTTTCCTTTTAAACTTATTTTTATCTTTTGTTGTGATTTCTTTCTTTTTTTATTAATTAATTAATTAATTTACATATTACTAAAATAGTCTTGTGAAAGTAAACAAAATCCTCCCTCCCCCCCACAAAGATAGAAAAAAACACACAAAAAATAAAGTGAGAGAAAAAGGAAAAAAATGTACTTCAGTCTGAGTCACAGATACTTCTTAGCTATGTGAACATGCATAAGTCACTTACTTTTGTTTCCTTCAGTTTTCTCATCTGTAAAATGGGTGTTGTTATAAGGATTGTATAAATTAATTGTGTGCTTATTATAGTATCTGGTACATGGAAGATATACTGTAAATATATGTCCCCTTCTTCTTCCCTTAGTATCATTCTCTCTCCTCAAAATCTTTCTCCTCTCACTCTCTCTAATCCAGCCTGCATCTGACTGTTAAATTAATCCTTCTGAGGTTTAGATATGACTGGTGACTCCCTTGCCCTTAAATCCTCTGTGGTTCTCCACTGCCTAAACTTCTTAGCCTTCCAGTCATTTCTTTTCAACATCAGGTAGGATTTCTTACTTTCAAAGGCCAATGGGGACTGATTAGGATGGGAAAGGTGGAGAGGTTAGTGGAGTACTCAGTCACATCTTGTGAATTGGGGTAAGTCACCAACTCTCTGAGCCTCAATTTCTTTCTTCACAAAATGAGGGTGATTAACTAGACAACCTCTAAAGTTCTTTTCATTGTTCTAGCTATCAACTTGTGAACTATTTCTACTTTGGATGGGAACTTTGAAAGAATTAGGAAAAACACTCATTTGTTTGAGGTCGACTTGGTCATCCTGCATCAGCTACCCAAATTATAGTAGAGATGCCAACTGAGCCCCTCTGGAAGGCTGAGCCCTTCCCTCATGACCACTCTATTGCTTTCCATCCAGTTTTAGTTCTTCTCATACAGTACATTCCTCTGGAAAGGCTTTTCTTGCCTCCTCCCAAAGAACCCTTATCTTAGTTTTATCTCAAGCACCTCCCATTGGCCAGCCTGGTTGGTTGGGGGAGGGCAGAAGGGTGAAGGATCTTGGAGGAAACATAACTAACCAGGAGTTGTAATGAAATACTGCAAAGCCCCTGAGGTTCCATTCATTTGGCAATTAGTCAAATAGGTCCTTAGGAAGACTCTTATGGAATTGTTATTTAAATAATGCATTATAATTTAACTTTTGGAACTGCAGAATACAGGAGCTGAAAAGGACATCAGAAGTTATCCCATCCCAGTTCTTTCTTTTTACTGAGGGGGAAGCTGAGTCTTAGAAAGGGAAAAGGTCTTGCTTGCCCCAAATCACACAGTCCAGCAATAAGCATTTAAGTGCCAGTCACTAAATTCTGGGGAAGGAAGGAAGGAAGGAAAAAACATTTAATGAGCACTTTCCTTGTACATTGTGTTTTTCAAGTAATTATTTTATCCTCATGACAACCATGGGAGATGGGATAATTATCTCCATTTTATAATTGAGGAAACAGACAAAAGAGGTTAAATGACTTGCCCAGGATGACACAGTTAGTAGGAGTTTGAGGTAAAATTTGAACTCAGGTCATCCTGACTCCTGACCTAGGATTTTATCTATTCAGAGAAAACTAAGAGACAGTCCCTTCTTTCAAGGAGTTCATGGTCTAATGCCACAGCCATCTAGCAACAGGTCAGATCAGACTCCAGATCTTCTGAACCAGAGCCACTGCTGTGATTCCTTTTCCTGTTTCACTGAACAGAGATAAAGCTTTGAGAGTAAATGTCCTGCCTTGTCTTTTCTAGGTCAGAGGTAGCCTGAGAATGAACAGGGAGCTAGCCCATCCCCACTCTGGAAGCCTCAGTTTGAAGGCCTTCTCTAATGCAGCCAGGTGATATCACCCTGACAAGGAAGCTGACCTCACAATGTCCTCCTCTCTTCCCAACTCTCCGAGACTATAAATTGCAAAGAAGATATCCAATTGTATAAGTAGAGAGAACTTTTCCTGAGGATCTCTCTCTCTCTATACTAATGAAATCACAGGGCCATTTTTTAAAAAAAAATCCTTCTTAGCTTAGAATATCTTTCCTCTCCTTCTTTACATATTACAGACCATTTATCATCCTTTCAAGTCCCACTCAAATATTCATCCCCCTTCAGGAAATCTTTCCTGATTTGGATGGGTGATAATGACCTTCTCTCCAGGACCTTACATCAATCTATTAATCAACAAACATTTAGTAATCATTGACTGGGTACAGAAGGCGGTTATTTAGTGCAATGGATAGAGTACTGGATCAAAGTCAGGAGGACCTAAAAGGGATCCAGTCTCAGACCCTTAGTAGCTATGTGACTCTGGCCAAGTAATATGAATTAGTTTGCTTCAGTTTCCTCACCTGTAAAATGAGCTGGAGAAGAAAATGGCAAACCCCTCCAATATCTTTGCCAAGAAAACCGCATATGGGAGTCACAAAGAGTAAGAATCAACTGAAACAACTGAACAATTGGTGTGTCAGACACCATATACTAGGGCCCTGGGATAACAGACAACAAAGAAACAAAATCTCTACTTCCAAGGATCTAGAGGCTAGACTCATTCTGTTTGACCCCAGAGTATACTGAGAGAACCGAGAAGTAATAGAGAAGAAGATTTCATCTGCAAGTCAGGAAAGACTGACTTCCATACAAACAGACAGCCTGAAATTGAGGTACAGGTAATAGATTTTCCCTCCCTAAAGGTCAAGATTAAATATTTGGGAGTATTTTTAGAGGGGATTATTGTTTAGGGCTGGGATGGACTAGAGCCCCCTTCTAGCCCTGAAACTGTCTGATTTTTGTTTGAATACTTCTGAGCATCATTTCTTATACTTAGTAGAAATCCAGTTGAGGCTTGTTGAATTAATTGGGCCCTCCTTACTTATTTATTAAAACAGACCTGTTAGGACCTCTATTTGGAGAGATTGGTCAGCAATTAGCATTTGAAAGCAATAGTATTCTATTTTTCTCATTTGCACTAGCCTGGTCCAATTAATCTGCTGTCTGATATGCAATAGGATATCCATATTGCCAATGTAAACCCCATCCATGACATTTCAGAAGGGGCTCTAGAAAATAGTGATCATGTTGATTATCAACTCCAGAACCAAGAACAAGTGACAGAGAAGGAAACCTACACTTATTTATTCCATCCCCATTCTATTACTTACCACTTGTATGTCTTTGAGCAAGTCACTTAAATTCTTCTGGTCTCAGTTTCCTTATCTATGAAGCAGATGGCCTCTAAGGATCATCATTTAGTTGGTAGGCCTATGACTCAGGACATGAATCTCTTGGTCCTTTGTCCACTCAACTGTGCTATTTTTGGCTTTCTGTAGGTGCCCAGAGCTGGCAAGGACCTTAGTAATCATCTATTCCAATCTCTTACCCTAAAAAGAATCCCCTTTTCAATATCTGTGAACAAAGTATAATAACTTGTCTTGCTGTGATTTCAGATGGGTAATGTATCTCTATTTTAAGGTTTTAGCATAAACTTTAATCATTTGTGGTGATATTTCTAGTTCCTCTCTCACCATTTTGGGCTGAGAGAAAAGCAATAATTACTTAGCTCAGTGACTATATAGGCAGGTAGAATACCAAGCCGTCCCCTGAAGTGACAATCAGGATGATTCCTAATTGGCTGAGCATGAGCTTGGGATTGTAGAAGGGACCAATTAACTTGATCTATCATGCCCAAGCAGGTGAATCCTAAATTGCTGTGAGTGAAAAGGGTGTTTTAAATGTAATATTTTATTTTTCCCCTATTACATGTAAAAGCAATTTTAATATTTTTTTAAAAATTTGAGTTCCAAATCCTCTCCCTCCCTTCCCCCCATTCCTGAAAAGACAAGCAATTTTACATAAGTTATATATGTGTAGTCATGCAAAATATGGGAAGCTGTTTTAGCATGAGTGTTGACAAGGAAGACAGTTAATTAAAGATTAAAGTATCATGGAAAATGCCAGATTTGGATAGGCCGAATTAGATTTTAAGGACCACCCAGTTAGAAGTTGAATAGTTTTCTTTCAAATTTGTACTCTCATTCTGGGGAGCAGTTTGGAATTATGCCCAAAGGGTAATCAATACCCTTTGATCAGCAATATCACTACTAGGTCTATATCCCAAAGAGAGTAAAAAAAGGGGTGGGGAGAAGAGGGAAAGGACTTATTTGTAAATACACACACACACAGACACACACAGACACACACAGACACACACAGACACACACACACACATATAAATCTCTTTTTATTGTAGCAAAGAACTGGAAATTGAGGAAATGCCTATTAATTGAGGGAACAGCTAAATAAGTTCTAGTGTATGAATATGGTAGAACATTATTGTTCTATAGAAAATGATGAGCAGGCAGATCTCAGAAAAACCAGGAAAGACTAACATGAAATGAGAAGAATCAGGAGAACATTTTACATAGTAATAGCAACATTGTGTGATGATCAACTTATGGATTTAGCTACTCTGAGAAATTTAAAGCAATCCAAAACAATTCCAAAGGACTCATGATGAAAATTGCCATCCACATCCAGAAAAAGAACTAATGGAGTCTGAATGAAGATCAAAGTAAATGGTTTTACACTTTATTTTTTTCTTTTATTCTGTTTCTTTTTTCATAACGTGACTAATACAGAAATATGTTTTATATGCTAGCACATAGATACACTATCAAATTGCTTTCCATTTAGGAAGAAAATTTGAAATTCAACATTTAAAAAAAAGAATGTTAATATTTATATTTACCATGTAGTTGGAAAAAATGTTATTTAAAATTTTGTATCCTCAATATCTTTCCCTGGTAAATTCTTTGTGAATGTGTATATTTTATTTTGTGAATAAATGTTGTGAATAAATTCTAAAAAGTACCTTCTAGATGTCAAAGGGGAGAGAGTGTTAGACTTTAAGCAAGGAAGACTTGAATTTAAATTCTGCCTCAGATTTTAGTGATCCTAGGTAAGTTTTCTCTAGCCCCAGGTACCTTGATTATAAACTGAAAATAATAACAGATATTCTCTAAAAATTTGTTCTGAGGACTATATAATTGCTACCTATTATTCTTGCTGGCTCCATCTTTTCCTTCTCCAACCTATCTTTACAAATGTATGTAAAGTATGTAAAGATAGATTGGAGAAGAAAAAGATGGAACCTAAGCCAGATTTGTGTATGAAGTTATAGTGGCCATGGCAACCAATGGGAAAGGTAATTCAAGATTAGATGGAAACTATGAATTTAGGAAACCAAGTCAGCTGAAACATATAGGAATTTTATTGACTCATTGCCTCATACTAGTACGCAGAGAATAGGGAAGGATAAGAAAGCTTACTGTTTTTTTTTTCCTCTCAGTTCTCTAGCATGGTACTTGGTTTGTACATGTTAAATAAATATTGTTAAATGTTTGCTGTTGATGAGTTAAAGTCTTATGGCCAAAAGTCTCTGATTAGTTCCAAGCAAAAGCCAAACCATGCCTACATTTTTTTAAGCTTAAGGCTAGAGCTCTTAAGTGTGGGAGTGAAGAAATTTAGCTGCTTGAAACTAGTAGTTTCTAAGAACTATTAGAAGAACACTAAATTTAGGTGAGTAGAGAGGTATCTTACCTGGAGAAGTCATCCAGTCTGTGCTAGGACATTTCTAATGACAGCAAACTCACTACTTTTCAAGATGGGCCATTCCATTTTTTGTAGTTTTTTCTTGCTACAAAATTCATCTTTATTTTGGGTCAAAATCTGCCTCTTGAAGGTTTCCCATTCCCCCCATACTGGATCCCTTTGGAGCTCAGATGAAAAAAACCAAATCTCTTGTCTATATGAAAGGAATGATTAGAGTAAATATAGAATTATTTAGCAAATCCCAGAGTATTAAAATAAAAGGGTTCCCCCTGAAG
This sequence comes from Macrotis lagotis, assembly GCF_037893015.1. Classification (NCBI taxonomy): domain Eukaryota; kingdom Metazoa; phylum Chordata; class Mammalia; order Peramelemorphia; family Peramelidae; genus Macrotis; species Macrotis lagotis. The sequence continues at coordinate 240,276,851 of NC_133660.1, forward strand.
CCTGAATGAGGTCAATTTTGACTAAACAAGAGAGTCATATTTTACCCAGTGGGGAATAAACCTATGAAAATCATCACTTTTCAGTTATGATTTCCAAATGAAAATATAAAGAGGTTCAATTCCAAAGAATTTAGATAAATTGCTGAATAACACATCCATGGTGGTGTTTAGTGCTATTTAAGATTTGTGTGCTTTAGGACAACGCCTTCCAAAAAACCTTCTCTGGTGCCTAGGGCAATGTCGGGTACATAGTAGGCATTTAACAAAGACTTTCAATTGATTGGTGTCTTAGTTTGAGACAGAATATTGATCTGTGATCCAGGGGGCAAGAGAGCAAAGTTCTTAGTAAAATTCCACAGTACTCTCTGCTTTATATAGTAATGGAAATAGGGAAGAAAAGCCCAATGCTCCCAGAAAAATGTCAGGTTATATTTATCCCTTCTCATGGTGATTCTGAGTGAAGTCTTCAATGAGATTCATTCTAGAGCCTGGGAATGGCAGCCATGTGTCCAGGTCTCATCACCTATCTCTGCATTCCCTCTCCTCCAATAAACACGATCTGTTCAAGATGTGTCTTTCGTTGGCCCATAGCCTTAAACACAAGATAGAAAAAGTAGGTGGAATCTTTTCTTCCAGAGACATGAGACACTGAGTCTTTTATAAGGAAGTAAAAGATATGTATGAGAAAGAGATGGGTCAGTTATCAGAATGAGAAAAGGATACTACAGAACTGCAGTTTTACTGATAGTTGATTCATAGTATCAATGGTCAGAGGCAATATATGAGAAAATTCCTTTAGAGTGCTGAGATGGTGGCCAACATATCATATATTTATTGTTTCTACTGAATGTAGAGTCCTGTGCCACTTAAGATATCATCCCTGACCTCAAGGAGTTTATGGTCTAATAATATCTTGTACAGTTTTATATGCCCTGTACAATGAATGCCATAATAAAAAGTAAGGTTTTGTATAACTAAGTCAACAAATTTTATTTAGTTTGTCTAAAATTTAAGTTGCTAAATTATAAAAGGTAAGAATATGTGGGGTCCACTTTGGGTGACTGTGGTTGCAGCTCTACTGAACTAATCACAGTAAGACCCTAGACTTGCCTGGTTCAGGACCAGAGACAGTTCTAAGTTGTTGTCCTCAACAACTAATGAACACCCTTATCATTAGGAATAATCTTGATTGGTCTCCCCAAAATTGTTTTACATAACTTAGCACATGGTCAAACTTATGGCACAGACAAGAAGCTTGGAGAAGTTGGAAAAAAAAAAGCAAGACAAAAAAACAAAACAAAAGAACCCAACCCTTTTTTATTTGTTAAAAATAAAATCAGTGTAGGAGATGCTACACTAAGATATGCAAATGCATATCTGCTTTGTAAGGAAAGCTGAGAGAAATGCACTATATTATCTTAAATTAATTCAGCATGAGTGTCTCTAGAGCTTAAATGTGGTCCTCCGAAGGGTAAATAATGCATAATGTGAAACTCAGGGAAAGCTTGAAATGCACCCATTAAAAACTCCCTTTGTCCCAACTTGTGCACAGGAATATACAACTTGGTAGGATCTCCATGTAATTTGCCAAGATTAAAACCTGTTACTAGGAAATTAGCTTCAGTGCAATACTTAAATAATGCGTGACATGTCCTCTGCCCCCTACCAGCCTTAGCAACAGTGACCAGTGGGCAAAGACTTGCAGAAGCATTCTGGGTTCTTAATAAATATTGATTATTTTTCATTATGCAAAACACTACATACTTTAATTCTTTAATAATAGGCAAGCCAGGCTGCACTGGTTCTCTAAATTAAGGTGTTTTGTTTTTAAAGTGAAAATGTAAAAAAAAAATTTGGAAGTCTACTTCAGTAGCATGGACAAGGGCATGGCTACCAATAGAACAAGAGACCTTCTGATTGGAATCATACCAAAATGCTAAAATGTTGGGAACACTCCCAGTATCAAGAGTGCTATCATTAATGCCAGGCTACTTTCATTACAGTGCACTAAGAAAAAAAAAACAAGTGTGTGTGGGGGTAGGGCTCAAGGGTTCTTTATGTCCCTATCAGGAACAGGGTAGAACCAGAGTTGGGACAAGGCTTAAGTGTGTTTGATCAGCAAGGAGCAAAGGATATATTGCCTTCTGCAATTTAATGTTTCTGAAGTTTCAGAAGGCATTTGATTCATCAAAACCAATACTTACATAGACTTATAGATTGTTGGGAGGGCAGTGTGGAAGAGACTAAGAGATGATATGATACAGTTCTCACATAGTCTACAGGTCCAGAGAGGAATGAGTAACCCTGAATCATGTAGCAAATTAGTGATAGAGTCTAGACTTGGGACCCTGACTTCCAGATTGTGTGCTCTTCCCATTGTATCAAAGAATATTAGAACTCATGGACATGCTGAAGTTAAAGGGGGATACAACTGGATTTCAACTTTGATTATTTTATGGTTATTAACTTGTATCTACTTTGTATGTATCATATATTCCTATCGATGAACATGATTTCTATTTCATTAGAAGCTAAGTTACTTGAAGGCAGGGACTATATTTGCTTTTACTTTGGATTCCCAAGATTTCTTTAGTATGCTAAAGAACAGCCTATGAAGTAGGATGGGCAAAGTCTTCTAACTTTACCTCTCAATGTAGTTTTAAATCTAAAAATCATGTGAAAGCTGGGGAAGATCCTTAATTTTACAGATGGGGAAACTGAGGCTCAGATAGGATTAAGTAACTTCACCAGGGACACACAGACAGTAATTGTTATATTACACATGAGATTAGAACCATTGTCCTCTGACTCCAGGTCTAGTGAATTGAGAGGACTAGTTCAATTAAGCATCTGCCACGTGTTAGGAACAGTGATAGATGCCAGGGTGACAAATACGAAACTCCAACAGCTATTACCCTCCTGGAGCTTAAGAATGATAACTATAAAGTTGCTAATGGTGCTGAAGGACAGTGGAAATGGTTGAGCCATGAACCTATCAAAGTGGAAAATTGAGAGACGTGTGCTGGGAAACCATTCAACATAAACATTTATATCTCAATGCTAGAAACTGGATAAAATCAACTGCCTTGTCCAAAGTTCTTTATGAGTCACAAAATGCCTTTCAAGTTTTCTTATTTCCATTGAATGAAGGAGGAAACTGAGGCTCAGAGAGAGGGAGAAATTTGCCTATGAATATCTAACTGATCAAAAGAGAAGACAGGCCTTATCAAAGTCTTTTAATTTCAAGGTCAAGGTCCTTTCCATGAAACCCCTTTCAGGCTCATTCTCTACTGGCTCTTGCCATTGGTGTGAGGGGGTGAAATGGATTCTTTAGTTTAAGAATTAGTATGATGAGAGTCCAGACATGTGAGAAGATGTGATCAAAGGGCTGCAGTGATAGGTTTGGGCACACAAGACTATTTGCTGCCTCAGTGTTAGACACTTAGAACTCACTGGTCAGCCCTAATGAAGCATCTCCTGGGCACAAGACATTTTAATTAGCTCTTACTCGATGAAATCTGGCAGTAGATCTTCCTGTTGACAGTTACTATTTTTATTAATAATGGGTCTTTTTTTGCCTAGAGGCAATGGAACTGGTGCCTCCTAGCAGGGCAGCTCATGGAGCCTTGGGGAGCTGAAATAGTCAAGCAATCCCACCTCCCTGCAGCTGATGGATGAGCTATACAGGGGATGGGAGAGTTGGCTGGAAGTGAGAAATGTACTGAAATGCTACCCATAGTGGCAATGCTCTCATTTTCTTATAGGGAACCTATGAAGCTAGTCTTCCTTAGATTTTTAGCCATCACCAGCAGGGAGATATCAATGTTAGGTCATAGTTCAAGTGTGTGATTGAAGTTTAATTCATACAATCACTGGATCACAGATTCAGAGCTAGAAAGAAGCTAAGTGAGCTGCCCAAGGTGACAGAAGTAGTAATTGTTTGATGTGAGATTTAACCCAGGTCCTCTGACTTTATAAATTGTGCAACTCCAGGGCTCTCAGTGGCCACCCTCATACCACACACACATTACTTAGCTCTCCTGGTCATTTCTCTGACTCAGTGTTTTTTTTTTCCATGAACTTGGCATGTCATTTACTTTTAACTGAAAGGGTCTGGCAGATGCCTCCCCTGATAAGGGCTTTAGTGGGTTGTAGGAGCCTGAAGTCATTACTAGGGTAATGGCATAACAATGACAAATTTTAAAAATCAATAAAAGAATGATAAACTCCAGCTATCTCCAACACATTGTTCAGTTCCATACAATTGACCATGTCTATTGTTCCTCTGACATAGCATAGAAGAGAAACTATTAGATGACTTGGAGACCTTGGTTTAAATCCTGATTGTCATTTACTATCTGTGATCTTTCTGGGCCTCAATTTCTTCCTCTGTAAAATCAAGAAGCTAGACAATGACTTTGAAGGTTCTTACTAGCTCTAACTCTATGATCCTGGGATCCTGGTGACTTGGAAGGAAGTTCTAGTCCTGACTGGATGATCTGGGACGACCTCGGAATCCTACCACTGGGTAATTAGAGGTGAAGAGTTATTTGCAATCAACTCAGAGACCAGTAGAGGACATTCAAGTATTAAGAGGTTGGGAGGCCCCTGAAAACATTACTGAGATACTAGCTCTTAGCAGTACAGTGAGAACAATGTATTTGATATTCAAAGACCTGGATTTAAGTCTCAGTTACAATCCCATCACTCCTCTAAGTCTCAGATTCCTCATCTATAAGATGGAAATAATAATATACCTTTCTCACACTGTAGATCAAATGAGATAAAGTAAGGAATTTCATAATTCAGTAGCTTTTTTACATTTCCAAAGAACTTTCACACGAAACAACTCATTTTATCCCCACAATAATTTTGGTTTTTGAAATATTTACATACATGTCTATTTTTTCCATTAGACTATGAGTACAATGAGAATAGGGAGCATAACAGCCTAGATTTTGGCCAGAAAGGATCTAGTTCAACTCTTCATTGTATAGAAAAGGAAACTGAGGCCCAGATATATAAAATAACTTCCTCAAAGTCATACAGTTACTGGTGCAGATGGGAATTTGACTTCATGTCCTCTGACTCCAAATGCCTTGCTATTCCTATGCTTTTGTATACCTTCCTCAGGAACCATGTCTCATTTCATCTTTGTTATCTCCCCCAGGAACCAGCACAGGACTCTAAATGCTTAATACATACTTAGTGAACTTAATTAAATTTGGTAAAGACATCAGGCAGCTTGGCAGGTGTGGATCCAAACTGTTAATTGTAACAAAACTGGAAAAGACAGTTTCCAGAACAGTCACTTCTTTCATTCTGGGAGTTTCCTTCCTGAAGTGTTTACCATGTGTAGACTCATACATACACAGTCTCTTACACACCAAGTCATTCTTCTTGTAGGCAAAAGGCTGGATCCAGCTCCCAATAAGTCTGAGGTACATCTGGAGACTATAGAGATTGTTCAATTACAAGAACAAAGCTTAGTCAGAATTCCTGCTTGGATCCTAAATCTAAATTATGTTCTCCACTGCAACCTGCATTAATCCTCAAATCAGACTGTATGGCACTTCATTATTGATCCTTCATAAAAAAGGGATCCTTTCGAGAAGATATAAGGCCTACCTCCTGGGCTTTGATCATAATGACAATCCCAAATCACAAATGATCCATCTGTTTTCAACATCCAGAATCTCTTGAACTAATCTCATCTGGGACACTCTCTCTAATGCAGAGGTTGTCTTGTGTGTGTGACATAGATCTTTGGTGGTCTGGTTTAGTCCATAAACCTCTTGAGCAGATCTCTATTGATAGTAGAAATTATGTGCATCATGAATGATCACATCACATCGTGGGGATTCCACAAGATGCTATCCCTCTGGAACCCAAGTATACAAGGGTACTCCTAGATGGATATACTCACACTCATTCCTACCAAGAATGGGTCTAATGATTATTGGAGATTCTGAACCTGACTAGGTAAGGGAAAAGGCAGAAAGAAGCCCACAGTGGCTAGTTCCTTGCTAGCTGAGAAGCATGTATCTGTACCTTAGATAATTAGAACTTATATAGAACTTTAAATGATAAAACGTGCTTTACCCACATTATCTCATTGGAGCCTCACAATCCTATAGGTTGGGCACAGTTATTACCTTTATTTGACAGATGAGGAGGCTAAGACTGAGAGGTATAGTAAGTCTGTTTAGTAGGATTTGAAGCTCAGTCCTCTTCACTTTGTCCACTATACATGACCTGTTTATATAAACAGCCTTAGTGTTAAGAAAGTTTAAAACTATATTAAGGCTTTTGGGTCACCTTCACCTCTGTATTTATACATACATGGCTATTATTCATGTATAAAAAAGCCCATGCACACATGTAAATCTCAAATAAACCAATCAAGCTAGTTAATGAGCGAAATGCTCTTTATAAACCTTAAAGCATTATATAAATGGTAGTTATTTTCTCCACATGTAGGTTCATGTGTGTGTGTGTGTGTGAGTGTGTGTATGTATCCATCCCTATGAATGTATTGTAAAATCTCATCTGTCTGTCTATAGCTCTATGTCTTCCTCATTCTCTCTCTCTCTCTCTCTCTCTCTCTCTCTCTCTCTCTCTCTCTCTCTCTCTTCCTCCCTCCCTCCCTTCCTTCCTTCCCTCCCTCCCTTTCTCCCCTGCATTTGAACAAGAATCTTCTCTATAACAATCTCCATCATTACATGCTCCTGCTTTCAAGCCTCCCATGAAAGGAAGCCTAGGCCAGTCCATTCCACTTTTGGACAGCTTGACTGGTAAATTAGATTGTCCCCTCACATCACGGAAGTCCCCCTATTCCTCTAAGTCTATTCCTTCAGATCAGAAAGAACAACTCTCATTCCCCTTCTACAAGGACAACAACCCTTAGTGTTTACAGGGTTTAATTGGGTTGTGTCTTCTAGTACATGTGGCTACATGTGTGTGTTCATGCTCAGTACATGTTTGTGTAGGCCTGTCCCCAGTGATCAGGTCATGATACTTGGGTACTATTTGCATTTTTGTTGAGGAAGAGGCTAATAGGTATTACAATGCAGAAAATGCCAGCCAAATTCCCAAGAAGACCAAGATTTCCTGTGTCCTTGTGGAGGCTGGCAGTGTTGACCAGCATGGGGAAGCTGAAATTTGCTCAAGAAAGCAAAATTCATTATGGACTCTGGAATGCCATGCTGTGCTCTGAGGTTGTGTTATTTCCCTTATTTTTCCTAAATTGCTAGCAAAGTTATTTGAAGAGACTAAGTCCTGCCTCAGGTCAACAAAGGGTAGGAAAGCATATCCAAAGCTAGGCCCTTAAAGTCTGAGAGTGACAAGAGCATCCTTGGAGGCTAGTTCAGGAAAGGCTGAAAGAGATAAACATGGTGCCACAAGTCCTCAAGTCCAGGCAAGATGGGAAGCATTCCACAGGATGAGAAGGCACCCAGATTATTGTCTTCCTCTGCATCACATGATTCTTTAATCCCAACCTCTCCATGTAGCCCAGATTGCTTTACTTGGGGAAGAAGTTTCAAGGATTCTATTCAATTCCTGAGTACCTTTCTGTTTCTAAGCAACATCAGTGTTGGCCTTTCCCCACAGTGTCCTGATCTATGCTTTTCTGAGATTTCCCCATTCGCAAGGTCAGTGAAATATTTTAATATATGTCCTAGCCCAGGCTAGGGGAATATTCTACACTTATACAGCACTTTTTCTGCCTCTGTTCACAAGGGGGACTCAGGTTCTGAAGCCAAGTTCCCCATTAGTTCAAATCTTGTCTCAGATGCTTACTCATTGAGTGACCCTGGGCAAATCACTTGGCCTCTCCCAGACTCAGTTCCCTCATCTATTAAAAGGGGATTATCTAATCTATCTATCCATTTATTGTCCATCTGTCCTCCTTCCTTCCTTTTTCTTTTTCTCTCTCTTCATTCATCCCTCCCTTCATTCACTATTCCTTTCTATTTATTCATCTATTGTCCATCTGCCTTTCTTCCTCTTTCTCTCTTCCTCTATCCTTTCTTTCTCTTTCTTTCCTTCTCCCCTCCCTCACTCCCCCTCTCTCTGTCTTTCTGTCTGTCTGTCTCTCCCATCATCTATCTTATCTACCTGTTAATCTATCATCTCTCTACCCAATCTATCTATCTCTTCCCCATTGGGAAATGCTTACCCAAAGTTCCTCATGGATTGAGAATTCCTCACATATAGTCACAGACACAGAATTCCAAACAGCATTAAGTGTCATAGTCATAACTGTGCATGTGGGCAGTCATATACCCATAGGGTCAGAGATAGTAAACTTCTGATTATCCAAGGTGAACTAAGGAGTAGTGATGAATAAAATCCACACTTATTTCCCAAGTTTTGATTTAGCTCTACCTGTTGATTTAAAATCAATTCAGGGGTGGCTAGGTGGCGCAGTGGATAAAGCACTGGCCCTGGAGTCAGGAGTACCTGGGTTCAAATCCGGTCTCAGACACTTAATAATTACCTAGCTGTGTGGCCTTGGGCAGGCCACTTAACCCCATTGCCTTGCAAAAAAAATCCTAAAAAATATGAAATCAATTCAATTCACATTCAGATGGCATAATGGGTAAAGCACTGGATTTGAAATTAGGCAGATATGGGCTCAAATATGGACTTAGATGCTTCATTTTTTTTGGTGACCCTGAGCAAGCACTTCACTTAATTTCTGTGTCTAAGTTTCTTCACTTTCAATTTTTTTTGGGGGGGAGGAGAAGATCCAAATAAAAGGTTTTTAAATTTCCTTCTAACTTTAAATCTATGGTCCAATAATTCTATGTAATTTATTACAAATTTACTAAGTGTGAAGTACTTCTCTTGGACCAGGGACCTCAAACTCTTCTATCTCTCGCTTTCCTTGCTGAACTTACCTACTCCTCCAACTCCAATGATGACCTGAATAAGTCCTGAATCTATGCCTCCATCTCTAGCCTATCCCCTAAACACTATCTCACACCCAATTGCTTAATGAATTACTACTAAGACCTTGAGTTGGATGTCTCCTAGATTGAATTTACTATTCTCTCCAGGAAGTGAATTTTGCCTCCAAATCTACCCATACCTGTTGGGGATGCCATCATCTTTTCAGTCCTAAGGTTCAAAATCTTAGAGTCAACATTGATTCTACCCTCTTCCCTCATCCCTACATCTAATCAGTTGCATAGTTAGCTTGTTGAGTTTTTCTCCATAAATTCTTCTGCATTTCTCCCTTTCTCTCTTGGGAGCATAAATCCAGTTCAATCCCTCATCCCCTCCTACTTGGATCATTGGAATAGCTTCCTTATGTGTCTTGTTGACCAAAGCCTCTGCTTTCACCAATCTAAAGAACATAGGATCATAAATTTGGAGGCAGAAGGGATCCTTAAGATCATTTAGTCCAACATACTACTTTTAGGGTTTTTTGTTTTTTTTTTTGCAAGGCAATGGGGTTAAGTGGCTTGCCCAAGGCCACACAGCTAGATAATTATTAAGTGTCTGAGGCCGGATTTGAACTCAGTTATTCCTGAATTCAGGGTCAGTGCTCTATCCACTGTGCCACCTGGCCGGCTCAACATACTACTTTTACAAAGACATTGATATCTATAGATACGCAAGGTCATAATGGTCAAAGTTATAGGGCCAGGATCTTCATCCCTGACACAACTCTCTGGGTAATCTTTTTAATATATGACTCTGATCACACCCACCCTTCTACTCAAAAACCTTCAGTATCTTCCTTTTTCCACTTGATCTTGACATTCAAGTCCCTCTCAAATCTGACTTTGACCTTTTTTATCCAGCTATCTCTCCCTTTGTGTATCTCCAATGGGCTATTCATCTTCCCCAGTTGTCATCCTACCCTTTCCTGTCTTCATGTCTTTGCTTACACTATTCTTGCTATTTATCAGATGGGCAGCCCTCTGCCTAACAAAATCCCTCCTTTCATTGAATGTCAAGTTCATGTACTCATGACTCCATGAAGATGAAAGTGATTTTCCCCCCTAGCCCTTCACGTTTCTCCTTTGCTCTTCTTACAGCCTGTCTATCTATCTATCTATCTATCTATCTATCTATCTATCTATCTATCTATCTATCATCTATCTATCTATTTATCTATCTACCTATCTATATCTATATGTATATATATATATGTATGTATGTATGTTTATCTATCTATCTGTGTCTGTCTGTCTCTCTGTCTATCTATCTATCTGGGGTTCTTCCTAAGTTCTCCAAGGTATCCTGCAGATCTGAATATGTTGCTTCCCCTGTTCAAGAAGAGTTAGTGACTCCCTATTATTTCTAAGATCAAGTACAATCTCATCCTAGCATTTATGGGTCAATAGGACCCATAAGGAAGCTGCTCCAGTGGTCCAAGTAGGAGGGGATGAGGGATTGAACTGGATTTATGGTCACAAGAATAGAGAAGGGGATAGATGCAGAAGAATTTATGGAGAAAAACTCAACAAGCTAACTATGCAACCGATTAAATGTAGGGATGAGAGAGAGGGTAGAATCAATGCTAACTAAGATTTTGAGTCTAAGTGGTTGAAAAGATGGTTTTACAGTCAGGCTTCTACCTATTTTTCCAGACTTATTTGACATGAATCCTCTACTTGCAATCTTGGCTCCAGTCAAGCTGGGTTAGAAAATTCTTTTAAAATTCAGGATTCCATTTCTGCTTCCCTGCCTTTGGTCAGACTGTCCTCATGCTAGGAATGTAGCTAGGAATTAGGGTACTTTATGGTTTATATGATGGGCATCATTTGAATCCTAATTCACTGTTATTCAGTCCTTTTCCTGTTGTGTCCAACTCTTTGTGACTCCATTTAGAATTTCCTTGGCAAAGATACTGGAGTGACTTGCTGTTTCCTTCTCCAGTTCATTCATTCATTCATTTGCTAGCCAATGGGGTTAAGTGACTTGCCCAAGATCACACAGCTAACAAGTATTAAATATCTGAGACCAAATCTGAACTCAGATCCTTCTGACTCCAGAGTGGGTGCTCTATCCACTGAGCCACCAAGTTGCCCTGATCAGTTCATTTTTTACAGATGAGAATCTGAGGTAATTCAGGGTCAAGTGACTTGCCCAGCTGGAAAGTTGTCTGAGACCAGGTTTGAACTTAGGATGAGTCTTCCTGACTCCAAGTCTTCCTGATTACAAGCATTCTATTTTCATTGAGACACCTTGTTGCCCCACATGCTAAAATCTCCAATTTTCAGACAAGGAAGCCAATGCAAAGAGAGGTTAGTGATTCACCCAAGGTCCTATGTTCACTCAATAAATGTCTAAGGCAGGCTCTGAACTCATATCTTTCTGACTCAGATTTCACAAAATACAATGTACCATCTGCTTTATATTCCTTACTCATCTTGGCCTCTTAGAATCCTTAGGTTACTTCATCTTTAGCTCAGTTTAGGTGTCAGCTCATAGGGGAAAACTTCCCTGCTCATAAATAGACAATGGGGAGGCACTGGGGGTTTTAGAGAAAAAGGAGTGATGGAATTAGTTTGGAAGCCTCATTCAGGTGAACAGGTGATCTATTGGGGACCAGTTCCTTGGGGAGAGGGAATATTTCATTTTTATCTTTGTAAGCCCAGTTCAGGGGACTATACTGGCAGCAGAGAGGTGCCTGTTGATGGACTGTAATGTTCTAATAGGACCATCATGCTTGCATCAGCACTTTGTCTGCCTGGCATTTCCCCTTCTGCTTGGGGCCTCTGCTGACTTTCTCATGTTAAGTCATAGGTGGGACACATTTTGGAAAGGCTGGGGAAATACCTAGGAAATCTGTAGAAGGCTGTGACAATATCACCGGTGAGGACATCAGCAGGCATTTCCACCAGGCTTTCACAGAGAAAAACTGGCATTCTACTTGGCATTGCAACCCCGATTTTGTAAGGTTTGGGAGAGTGTCTGTAAATCAGACCATGGAGTCAGCAGTTTAGGATTCAGCTCAGCCACTGAAATCCCATCTCCCTTATCAGGAAATTCTGCTGCCCTTAGCAACAACCAGGAAGTAGAAATGTCTGTTTTTCTTAACCAGAAAGAATGCCCTCTCTCTCCACTAATACTGTCCTAAATAGGGAGACTGGGGAGCAATGGATACCCATTAACCTGCCTCCAAGAGGGATGCCAGGGGAATCAGATGCCCCTTGAGACTTTATCTTTTAAGCATCCTCAGAAAAAAAATGTATCCAGTGCTCCTGGCCCCCAGGCTTTGGCATGTGAGTCCATCCTAATTAGCATCATTAAATATAGTTAAAGGCACAAAGTATTGACTTGAGGAGCCCCAAGAAGAAGAAAGGTCTGGGGGATTCTGTTGTACCCCTTTCACTGGGCTCAGAGGATCAAAGACACAACCCCTGGTTTTTTATAGTAATGATTACAAAGCATTTTTTAATTATCTCAGGATGAAGAAAATGATATTCATGGAGAGGGGAAGTAATCTTGCTTAGAACCATACAGGTAAATAAATGAACTTAGTCTTATCACTCTATGTCCTAATATGCTCATTGCAGAGCATTCTGTTACCTATGATAACTATAATTAAGTCCAAATGCTTGGAGGACTATCATCTGCTAACATGATGCTATACTCTCAGTAGGTATTTGGATAAAAAAAAATTGACTAGTAATACAAAGATTTAAAAAAAAGTAGTCTCTGTCTTCAAGAAGCTTAAATTTTATTAGGGCAAAGAACATTAAAATAGAAGTATATATAAATTTTATATGATTCCTGTATCTGGATTTAAAGTACTGACACTTGGAAAGGTGGGATATTATGGACCAGAAGCCCAGAAGTAAAAAGCCCTCTTCAGGTATCGCTACACTGGAAGTAATTATATATATATATATATATATATATATATATATATATATATATATACATATATATATGTATATATATGTATATATGTATACATATATATATACATATATATATGTATATATATATATATACATATGTATATATAAAATCTTTAGAAGGGTTGTTTGGTCTGGAAGGGGGAGAGATGAGATGTCCTCTGTATCCCCAGGTTTATAATTTTATACTATTTAGCATCTATGTTTACCATGTTTTGACTGGCACCAAATATATCCTATGACTTAGAAAAAAGATAAGTTGAGGTATCTGGGGGGTGTTTAGCTTGGAAAACAAAAGCCCTGGGGAGCTGAGATATCTGCCTTCATATGACTGAAATAATGAGTAGAAACTATGGATAAGCAGTATGGTATAGTGGGAGGGAAAGGTACTAGATTTATGGTTGGCAGGACTTGGGTTCAAATCTCATTCTTCCTATGTGATCTTGTGCAAATAACTCTCTAGTTATTTCAAATTTACCTTCTGTAAAATAAGGAATGAAGTTCCTTTCTGGTACATACAAATGCTTCTAGAAATAGATTTGGGCTCTATAAAAGGAAAAAAATACTAACAATTAAAACTATTCAAGAATGTAAAATAATACTTATCACTAGAACAATGTGGATGATAGACATAAAGATGGAAGCAAACTCAGAAGGCATCTAGTCCAACTCCCTCATCTTACAGAAGAAGAAACGAAGTGACTTGCCCAGAGTCACATAGTACAAAAGGCACAAGAGCTGTGAAATGAGTTCAGATCCTGTGATTTCAAACCCAGTGCTCAAAGGTAAGATTTGAAGCCAGGACCCATCAGGGATTTTCCATTGCATCACTTTGTTTCCCTTCATATAAAGAACAGATGACTGCTGGACAAGAATATTGTGTGTGTGTGTGTGTGTGTGGGGGGATTCCTGTTCAGCTACCACCTTCATTGGATGTGTTCTGGGGTTCCAGAGGAGAAACAAGACAACAATGAATTCCCTGACCTGAAATATTCCGGTCAATGGCAACATTGCTCCTTTTCCCTAAACTGAATGGATTGTGCCTAGTCCTTTCATCTAGTAGGAAGAAGATGCAGACTGATTATGCTGGGGTGATTCAATCAGGAAGAATCCTGCCCACAGGATCAATGAAGTTTGGGCCATGGGTCATGTCTTGCCAGAAAAAAAAAAACTAACTGATAGATGATGATAGTTCCTTGGGTGAGGGGAAAGGCAATCTTGACCTAGTACAGAGGAGGCAGTGACAGGAGGATGACAAGAATGGGCTGAAAATCGAGGCAGAGCTTGGACCTGATTATCTCCAAAATACCAAGATTCTTGGGCTAATATGGGGAGGAAGAATAGATATGAGGTGTGGTGGTGGTGGTAGTATTCAGGAATCCAAATGGGATTAGGAAGCTAAAATTGATGATCTATCAGGCACCTGATACATCTGACTCAATTTGATCTTATAAATCTTAAAAGATGCTGATTGATTGACTTGAATGCTTTTTTGCTTTTGTTTATTTTTGGTGGGGATAAGAGGGGCAGGGTTGGGGGCAGTATTCCTTGCCCCCTTTACATTTTGGATATATACACAGACACACACACATACACACACACACACACACACATACACACACACAAACACACCGTGAAATACAGCCCAAGGATAATCCAGTGCAGGGTTCTTAACCTGGGATCTAAGGACTCCCAAGGGTGTTTCTGGACAGGGTTCAGGGAGTTCATGAGCTTAGATGACGAAAAACTACATTTTTACTTTCACTTAATCTTGGTTTCCTTTACAATCCTATATATTTTATTTTTACATTTAAAATTTTTATTCTAAGAAGGGGGTTCATAGATTGCCAAGGGGATACACAAATCAAAAAGGGTTAAGAGTCCTTTTTTGTTTTGGTAAAGAAAAAAGGAAATAGAAGAGCATTGCTGTAGGGCCCCTTAAACCATAATGTCTGTGTTGTGGTTTCTTTGACCCTTTTCATTATGTATATAAAGTTATGGTTTGCTTCTTAGAATTTAAAACTGCAAGGTTCTCCTTTCTCACTCTCTGGAATGTAAATGAATTGATTTTGCTTGCTAGAAAATATATACATGCCCACACACATTTATATATAGCTATATTAATAATGAAGGCCTTTCTCCTCTGGTTAGGATCACTGTGTGTTAGCGGTTTATTCCCTGTCCGTTATCGACTCTGAGTTAGCATTCATACATAGAATCCCAAGAGGAAAAAAAAAGTCATCGACATCTCTCTAAGGCTTTGATCCTATCTTGACATACCAACCTAAGACAATACACCTGACACTAACCAAGGAATTTAGAAATGGCTACTGTCCTGTATGACTATGCCATTTTTATTTGTTTATTAAGGTAGTGCAGTGGCATAGAATCTGGAAGCCTGAGTTCAAATCTTATTTCATACACTTAATAATGTAATCTTGGGCAAGACTTTTCACCTCTCTGTATCTCCATTTTCTCATTTGTAAAATGGAGATAATAAAAAGCATCTACCTCATGGTGCTATTTGGGGGATCAAGTAAGATAACATGAAAAACACATTATAAAAGTTAAACCATTATCTAAATTGTATTTATTATTAGTTCTTACCTTCTCTTTCATTCTTAAAACTGGCTGGGAAGATCTTACCTTATATCTCCAATGAGAACTTCCCAAGTCCACCTGAACTCAAATAGCTCACATCTAAGATTGTCCAAAATTCCTTTGTTACACAATCTTGGGTTAACTGGGGAATGTTTGCATTTAACAATCTCATACAAATTACTCAACAAATTACTTTGCTGATAGATCTCAAAGTTTAGTTTTGGAACTGAAGGTAACAGATGATAACTCATTTCCCATTCATTATTATCTTGTATACACTGAAAAGGAAGGAGCAACACTAACATAGGTCAGAGATGGAACTTGTCTTGCACAATGGAGGAAGGAGGGTGAGTTGCTATGTTATCTCCCCAATTATTGGGGATTATGTGGACATAAATCAGGGGACCATAGCACCCCTTTTCTGACTCTGACTAGCAGTAAAAAATCCATTAAAATCATTTTTAATATATAAATCTTGTGCATGGCCTTTCTCCTTTTTTCTATCTCTAATGGAGTTGCTGGATTGCCACATAATCATTCATTTAGGAAATCCATTAATGGCCACCATTTTATAGCCAATTCCCATTCTGGTCTTCCCCACCTGGTTCTTATGGTCTTCTTCATGCTCTGGGCTCTGAGAAGGGGTCAAGAGTATTGACCAGCTTGGATGCACTCATATGTCCTGGGTTCATGGGGATGACTCTGGGATACATGGGATGTATCAAGGGCAGCAGTTGAGAAGGGTTATTACCTGAGAAAAGTGCCAGTGAAGCTTCATTCTCTTGGCTTTGGCATAACTGCATTCAATGAGCCGGGGTCGACTGTTCACATCCACCAGGCACCTGTTGTCATCATCATCGACAGTGGGGCTCAGGACACCTAGTTGGAGTTGCTGACTGCTTGTGTAATACACATTCTGAAAGACAATGATACAGAAAGGGATAATTGAGTTTGATAGTGTCCATTCTCTTTTGGAGAAAAGAAACAATGAGAGAAATCATTTTCTTTGGCCTTCAGCTTTTTCCTTTGTGAAATGAAAGGGCAAGTGGCAATGATTCCTCTATAAGATTCTTCAAGTCCCAAATCCTAGGAACACACCACCACAATTAAAAAAAATAAATATCAGAGACCTTGACTTTTTTTTTTGAAAATACTTTCTGTAAGACTTCCCCTTCAAACTCGCTATTGGAAGAGCTAAGGATTTGTAGATGATCAGGAAGTAACTTCAGAGACAAAGGAGAAAACTGAGCTCTATAGGGGAAAAGTGACTTACTCCAGGTCAAAAGACTAGCAGAACCTAGACTGAAAAGGTTATATCCATATTCTTAGACTAGGGATCTTTCCATCATACCTTGTCTTCTTCAGGAGATGCTCCCTTCAACCAATCTATCAATAGAGCATGCAATCAAGCAAATATTCTTGAATGAATGAAAATAGCATTTATTTAGTACTTACAATGATCAAAGCAGTGAGTTAAGGTTACAAATGTAAAAGCAAGACAGTCCTTACCCTTGGGGAACTCATATTCTGATTGGAGGAGACAACACATAAAGGACAATTCAGTTGGGAGTCAGATGAGAAGGCTCTATGGTCCTTAGGGTACAGTAGCAAAGCAGAAGGCAATGTATCTTTTTAAATGCCATTTCTAGGGATATAACATATTTTCTTCTGTTTCTGAACTATTTGACATCATTTTCTTCTGTTTCTGAACCATGTGATGTCATCAAGGACTTAGATGGTAGAAACCGTCTTTTCCACATCTTCAGTAGAAGAGGCTCATCAAATAATAGAGTTTCATTTATACAAAGGCTACTTCTTTTGATTATGACTATGGGGGCTGGATTGGAAGTAGCACCAGTGTTCTAGTAAGTGATGCTATTCTTGGGGCTCTTAAACCTACTCAACTATCAGTAGTCAGAAGTTGGTGGTGGTAAGGATGTGGGATGATGTTCATTTGCCACAGGGGTTGCTTCCCTGGAAGCTGAGATGGAAACAGGGCCAGTAGTCTAGCAATGCATTCCTATTCCTAAGAGTCTTGGGCCTAAGGTACCAGGCTATCTCCATCAAGGTCTGAGGGCAGACTTTGGCACATGCTTACTTGGCAGATGTGCCTCTCTTTTTTCCCCTCAGGATGCCATGATGTTTCACCTACGCTATTGATAGAAATGACCAATCCCCTTTTCTACAGGGGTAGTTCCCCACAAAAATGATTATGGGGAACTCCATCAAGGTCTGAGTGGGAGTTGTGGCTGAGATGATTGTGAGTTTGGTTTGCTGGGCATATGCCAGACACAATGTTAGGTACTAGGGATACAAACATAACACATTCCCTGCCCTCAAGGAGTTTACACTCTGTGGAAGAAACAGAATGTACAAAGTGAATATTTGCTTTCATACTTCCTGAAAAACCATTGAGGATGATTGGGACAACTCACCCACAAAGAGAATACAGCCATGAACAATTTTTATGGCTCTTAAGGGCAGCTGATAAGCACTACTGATCTTTCATTCATAGGGAACTTGGGAAAATTCTTCCTGCTTAGAGTCATGATTTACTTTGCTACTAGAGAGGCAAAAAAAATGCCAGAATATCCAGAAAAGGCAGAGTTGTGCATTTGGAAGGAATCACAGATTACTCAATCAACCTCCTAATTTTACAATTGAGGAATTTAATGCTCAGAGAGGGGAAGGGTCTTAGCAGAATTAGATCATAGATTTAGAACCTAAAGAGATTTAGAGGACTTCCAGTCAAAGCCTCTCATTTTACATATTAGGAAAATGAGGCCCAGATAGGTTAAGCGACTTGTCCAACATTGAAAAGGTAACAAATGGCAGCATTAGGATTTAAATTTAGTTCCCATGATTCCCATGTTCTCTCCTCTAGTTGACTAAGGTAATGGCAGAACCAATGAGTAGGGCCTTTTCTTCACCAGCCAATCTGTTTTTTTTTACATTAAAGATTTTATTTATTTTGAGTTTTACAATTTTTCCCCCAATCTTACCTCCCACCCACCACAGAAAGCAATTTGTCAGTCTTTACATTGTTTCCATGGTATACATTGATCCAAATTGTGTGTGATGAGAGAGAAATCATATCCTTAAGGAAGAAACATAAAGTATAAGAGATAGCAAGATCAGACAATGAGATATCATTTACACCAACCAATATTTTTAAATACCTGAGATCATTCATAGGCACTTAAGTTTTCTAGCTCCTTCTCTAGAGGAGGGAAGACAACTGTTGATCCTTTAAGAAGTTAGAGCAGATTAAGTGAATTTGAGTATTTTCAAGAATTTGGAGAGCAGTCTTGTTCCAAGCAGATGTCCCATTGTTGGCATTAATGCAAGCACTCCCATACATCCTTCTATATCTCCAACGTTCCTGCTCTGAATCCAACTACCTCCCGAAAACCTTTGTTGACTAAATAGAGAGGCATTAACCTCCTTTGCAAAATAGGGACAAATAATATCTACCCATCATCCCTCACAAGGCTGTTGTGAGTCTTAAATAAGTAATGTAGAGGAGAGTGCTTTGTGACCATAAAGTGCGATAGGGATGTAATATAACAACAACTGACGTTTCTATGATACTTTAAGGCTTACAACCTTTTCTCTACATTAGAAGAGAAGAGGCTAACAGCCAGATCACCTGGCTGAGAACAAGGATAAAAAACCTGGCTGGGAATCCCACCTCTGACACTTATTACCTTATTTCCTCATCTCTAAGTAGGATCACAGATTTAGAACTGGAAGAGATATTAAGTTTAGTTAGTCTATCCCTCTCATCTTCCAGTCAGGAAGCATTTATGAAGTTTCTATTATGTGCAAATCTCTGGGGATTCAATGAATGGCAAAGGACATTCCCTGTTCTCAAAAAACTCTGAGTCTAATAGGGGGAGATATAACAAGGACTATGCAAATAACTATGTACAAATCTTATATGAAGAGATTGAGGCTTGAGAGGTTGCTGTAATTACCCTCAAACTAGTGCAAAGTAGGAAGTGACAGATTCAAAAAAGAGAGTCACAAATTTAGAGCTGGGAGAGACTTTAGAAATCATTTAATGCAAGAACCCTATATTAGAAATAAGAAAAATTGAGAGGTGAAGGACCTTCTCCATAGTGGGAAGTGACAGAGTCAAATTCAAACTCAGATCCTCTTGAGTCAAAATGAAGCACATTTTCTTCTGTGGTTGAGAATGAAATGTTAATGAATGTCAGTCAGTTACATAGAATTTATTAGATTTATTATATTATGTATTATTGTATATATATATATATATATATATATATATACATATATATTATCTTAAGGGTTTATAATAGGGAATACAAATACAATAGAATGATAGTTCCTGCCCTCAGGGAGCTTCCACTTCAATGGTAGAAGATAATCCATAAAGGGAACCTGAAAGGGGAGAGGAGACTGAGGTACACTGGAGAGGAAGGGTTATTTAAATATTGGCTCTCATAATATTTTCTCAACTGATCCTTATAACAGTCCCCTGAGAAAGTCCAAGTATTACCCTTATTTTTTTCATATAGATCACAGAGTATACGCAGTGTTTAGCACATGGTAGGCTCTTCATAAATGTTTATTTAATTGAATTGAAGATCAGTAAAGTAAGGCTCCAAGAAAGCATGTTGCCCAAGCAGATCTGGAACGTGGGTAAATCTTCTGGCATCAATCCAGGATCCTTTCCCACTATACCGGGGTCTCCTATCCAATAGACCCATTTATTTTTAGGCTCTTGGATGGAATATATCTGGGTATTTTTCTTTTCCAATCTTATTCTGGGGGGCACTGGATCTATTTCTATCATTATGATAAAGACATATTGTGGGTGGTCATAGAAAAACAACGATATACCAATACTAATACCTGCATTTATATAACTTAAGGCTATGTGGGCAAGACCTGGAGTCACATAGCTAGGAATTCAAACCCATGTCTTCCTAATCTCAAATCTACCAGCCTCTCTGCTATGCTGTGGTAACCACTCAGTGTCCCCTAAATGGCAGAATAGCTACAGAGTTGATAGACGGAATTATTTACCTGGAGCTCTTCACCCCATGAAGTGACAGGTCTGGATTATTTTTTCTTAAAGGGAGGATGGGGTTGTAAAACACATTATCTTCAATCCTCATCTGATAATAGACCTGCAGTATTTATACCATTATCTTTATTTTAGAGATCATTATGTCAATATTTATTAGAGATATACTATGTAGCAAGCAGTGCTAAGCCCTGAGGATGCAAGGGCAACAGCATGGGCCCTGCTCACAAGGAGTTCACATTTTATTGAGGGAGATAATATGCTAATATATGGGTAGAATTAATGGAAAGTAACCAATACTGATGGTGACTGGGAGATGAGGTCAGGGTAGACTATAAGCTGATTCTTGAAGGAACTCTGGGAAATCAGGAGATAGAGATGAGGGGGGGAATCACATACTAGGCATGGATTCACTGAATGCAAAGGGATGGGAGATGGGATTTTATGTAAGAGGAGTAGAAAGTAGGCTGAGAGAGTTGCTTGGAGGATGAATCAAGAGTAAGAACACTGGAAAAGGTAAGGAATTGGCCAACCTATAAGGAGCTGAAAGAAATCATAAAGAGCATTTTACATATGATCCTGGAGGTAATAGGGAGCCACTAGAGATTAATGAGTAGGAGTAGGAGTGGAAATGGGATAGTCATTCTTATGCTGGAGAAGTAAAACAACTTGTCTGAGATCATAAAGGTGATTAGTAGCTGAGTCAGCTCTCCTGACTCCAATTCCAGTGTTTCATCCATAGCACCATATTGCTTCTCCATAGGAAGAGCTAACTGGCACAGAAGACCTTGGGGTTTCTGATTCTGACTGAAAGGCTGAATCTAGTTAGAAATAGACTTAAAAGGGCCATCAATAGGAACCCTTACTTGGACAGGTTCCTCAAATCCCATAGATAGAACAGCTAAGACTTGAAAGCTGACATATACTCTGGAGCATTTGGCAGAGAAGGTTTGGAGAGATGGCCTAGGGACTTCCCACATGGTACATTTGTTAACACAGTGGCCCATAGCTTTAGAAAGGTGGAGACTCATAACAAAGACAGGCATTGATTTGTTATCTAAATAACAACTACCCAGCACATCTTGTATGTAATTGAGTGTAACTATGAACTGCGGTGATTCAGAAAGAAATGGAGCCATGGAGGCTCCCCGATGTGATCACTCACATCTCAGAAGCAGAATTGGCAGGGCAAGGCCTTAGTAAATGGGGTGAATATGGAAAGTAGATGTTGTCCCAGATGCTCAGTTCTCTTCTCTCACAGGCCTCTGTTGAACACTCACGAAGCTGCCTGGGCATATCCCTCCTTACATTCCAATCAAAAAGTCATACTCAATATTTCTCAAAATTGACACTCTATCTCCCACCTGTGCACATTTGAATCGACTTTCCTCATGCCTGAAATCCACCTGAAATCACCCCTGCCTTTTACAATCCCTAATGCTCTTCAGGGCTCATCTCCAGTTTCACTGGTATCATCTGACTCCATTCAGATTGTAATTATTTATATATTTATGTATTGCCACTCCCTTCTTCCAGTAAAATGTCAACTTCTTAAAGACAAGGATCGCTTTACATTCTGTCTTTGCAGGCCCAGAACTTAGGCTGTCCCTCAAATTTCATAGCAGTTTAAGAAATACTTGTTGAATTGTTAAGAATATGAGCTGAACTTCTCCACTGAGTCACTACTCAGGTTGTGTGGGATGAGAACAAGAAGGGTCTCTAAGATACCAGCCTTTGGATAGCAGGAAACAAGCTGCAGTAGCTGGGGCTTTGTTCTGCTCAGAGGACAGAGCTCAGAGCCCTTCTAGGTAATCACCATGTTCACTATGCCTTCTAGAGTGTCAGCAAGATCCCACCTTTAAACAATAATGACACCAGCCTCCCTCCTAAAGCTTTGACCTTTGAGGGGACATTTTAAAAAAGCAAATAAGACCCAATGAAAAGAATACTTCCTTTGAACGGATTCCTTTTCCTTTACCCTGGTTGGACTATACCAGAAGCATTATCTCCACCATATAGCCACCGTATTTTAGGAGAGATATGGACGTGGTAGAGAGCCTGCCGAGGAAGACAGCAGCATGGCAAAGGGTTTTGAGTTCATGGTAGAAAGCTAATTGAAGGAACTGGGGATATTAGGAGATATTATCCTAGAGAAAGGAAGGTTTATTTGAGGGGGGGAAACATGAAAACTGTCTTCAATTATGTAAAGATCAGTCAGGAAACATTAACAACTACTACAACATACTACAACTACTCTACTGCTACTACTATTCTATGTACTACTCTACTTTTCTACTACGACTACTAATTTACTACTCTTTTTTTCCTTCTACTACCACTCTACTACTCCTAATACTATTCCTACTACTCCTCTGCTACTTCTACCACCACCACCACCACCACCACCACCACCACCACCACCACCACCACCACCACCACCACCACCTACTACTACTACTACTACTACTACTACTACTACTACTACTACTACTACTACCACCACCACTACTACTACTATTACTACTACTACTACTACTACTACTACTACTACCACTACTATTACTACCACCACTACTACTACTACCCCTACTACTACTACCACCATTACTACTACTACTGCTACCATTACTATCACTACTACCATGACTACTACTACTACTACTACTACTACTACTACTACTACTACTACTGCTACTGCTACCATTACTATAAGATGTTCAAGCCTTTAAGAAATTACAGTCCAAAAGGGAAAGACATTACAGCTATCCCTTCCACATCAATAAGGCTAAGGGCATGGTGTTCTGTGATCTGGAAAAATCTGTATAAAACTTTTTGGTCCTCCAATTGTGCCAGAGAAAGAGTTTGAATTATTAGGGTATTAAAAGATAAAACATGTTGATATTATACAATACTACACATATATTTTGTGCATTTTTGAGGTTCTAAATTTTATGTCATCTAGTGGCCTTCATGTGTCATCTGTGGCTTCTGCTAAACTCTTCCCAAATTTGCATTTAATTTCTTCTGACAACCCATGAAAAATCGAAACTATGTTGGAGAAAGTCTCAATATGGAAGGAATACCTGTCAACAAAAGCAAGCTATGAAGGAGAAGTATTTATGAGTTTGTATATGGGAGGGGGACATACTCTTGAAGTCTGGAGAAGCAGAGCTGAGTGGGAAGATATACTTAGAGAGCAAAGAGACTTGCCTTCCTTGTTTATAGACAACAGAAAGTGGATGGAAATTATGAAGGGTAATTTAGACTTTTTGTAAAGAAAAACTTCTAAGAATGAAAACTTTCCAAAAGTAGAATGGCTCATCCATTGGGAGGAGGGGAGCTCCTTCTTTCTTGAGCAAAGTCAAAGGACCACATGACAAGTAGTTTTGAGATAAATGCTATCAGGTATGGATTGAACTAGCCGGACTTTCAGGTTCCCACCAGCTCTGAAATGTGACTCTATTCCTTTGAATGGAAATATCAGTCAAATCCTAGAATCTCTAAATCATAAAAGACCCTATCTACTATGTCATACATAAACTCCTTTTACTATAGCCATCAGCAAAGTTTTATCCAGTTTTTTAAATATTTTTAGTTAAATAGGACACTCAACATTTTAAAAGATACAGGAATAAAAACATTATAAAGGAAAACAACTTTATTACTAGAAGGACCAGAAATTTAGGAATACTTCAGAAGACCTAGCTGCATTAATTGATGTGTTTTTAAAAATCCGAAAGCAAAGAAAATAAAGTGGGATAAAAATTTGTATTTCAAAGGAAAATTGTAATATTTTCACATCAGTTGAGGTGCCTAGTCCTTCTGGAATTAAAAAAAAGACTTGAGAACTTTAGACCAATCATAAGTCTAAATGATCAATAAAGATATATTCTGCACACAACCCTCAAAAAAGAAGTGATGGACCCAAGATGAAGAATGGGACACATACTTGGTTATTGCCATTATGTAGATCTGTTTTGCTTGACCACATTTATTTTTTTTCTCATGGGTAAGGGTTGGAATTTCGTAGGGGAGGGGCAGCTATGGATTGAATTGCCCCAAACAGATGAAAACAAAATAGATCATGGAAGCATTTAAAAATGCATGGAAGAGAAAAGAAGGAAGTTCTAAAGGAAAAACCAACAAGCAGGATAGTTTTCTAAGGAAAATAATTAATTTTATATTACACACATACTTTAAGCATGTCTTCATATGTGTAAACATGCCACATACATTAATATGTATTATACACATGTACTGATAATATACATAGACATATATGTGTACACATATATTATGCATATTTTTCAAATGCAAAGTAGAACAGAAAAATATAATTTTATACATGAGACTGAGAATCTTTAATGTATACATTTTAAAAAATTTATATACCAAATTACTTTCAAAGCACTACAAGGAAAAAAAAGATGTTCCCAATCTTCAATGACTTTCCATTCTAATGGGGGAAATTATAGATCAAGGGAAGCCAAGTAGAGGACTATGAAAGGATAAGAAGGGGGAAGACTGCTGGCAAGGATGAGGAGAGATCTTGAGAGTGAGAAGTAAAGCCAGGAGCAATGGGAACAAGGCCTGGGTACCTCTCTAAATCAGGGTCTGGGCCAGGAACTCAGGGGAAATTGCCTCATGGAAAGAAGCAGCTCGAGTGAGAAGGGAGCTGCTGCTGAGTGGATGGAGAGGTCCAGCCAGGAATGGATTCAGGGAGTGAGCAGAGTGAAGAGGCTGGGTTTGTCTCCAAGGGATGCAGCTTCTCAGTCTTTGTCTAATTCTTGGCTTCTCTCTTAGCTACTGCAGTGATTTTCCTGGGTACCCTGCATTGGCTCTGGTCACAAGAGCTCACTGGATTGGTTCCCTCCACTCCTTACTTTAGAAAAGATGAAATGGGTCCCCAGAGGAGTAAGGTGCCTGGCTTTGGGTTCCCCAGGATGTTGGCAGCAGCTCTGGCCTTCAGACTAAGTCTTCTGACTTCGGCTGTCAGGCCACAACTCTTTTTTGCTATGTGAGGCATTTTGTTTCCCATGGAAACAGCCACTAGAAGCAGATAGATGTAGAGGGAGATAGAGAAGGAGAGATGGCAGATACATCATTAGATAAGCAATGTCCTCATTAGCTAAAAAAGAAATGGCTCTTAAGAAAGGAGAATGGTTCTCCGGGGAAAGCTAAGGTAGGAGCTGTGGGAGCAAGCCTTGATGGCTCACAAGACTGACCGGAGGCCCTGCCCTCTCTAGCCTAGAAGTTAGCAGTTCTCTCTCTTTCTCTCTCTCTCTCTCTCTCTCTCTCTCTCTCTCTCTCTCTCTCTCTCTCTCTCTCTCTCTCTCACCCTCTCTCTCCTTTTCTCTCCCTGTCTCTCTCTGTCATCTGTTTCTCTGTCTCTGCATCTCTCTTCCTCCCTCCCCCAACTGTTACTCCTTTCTATCTCCATTCTCACTCTTTCTCCTTTTCTCTCTTTTAGTCTCTGTCTATGTCTCACTCTCTATCTGTCTCTGCCTGCCTCTCTCTCTCTGTCTGTCTGTTTCTCTCTGTCTCTCCATCTCTCTGTCTCTCTTTCCTACCCCTTCCCATCTCTCTCCCTTTCTCTTCTTTTCCCTCCCTCTATTTCTTTCTGTCATCTGTCTCTCTCTGCATCTCTCTTCTTTCCTTCCTCCCCCACACTGTAACTCCTTTCTGTCTCCTCACTCTGTCCTTTTCTCTCTGTTTTAGTCTCTCTGTCTCTCTGTCTTTCTCTGTCTCTCACTCTCTGTCTCTCTGTCTCTCTCTGTCTCTCTGCATCTCTCTTCCTCCCTTCCTCCCCACACTGTAACCTCTTTATATCTCCCTTCCCCCTTTCTCCTTTTCTCTCTCTTTTAGTCTCTGTCTCTGTCTCGGTGTCTCTGTCTGTCTCCCTGTCTCTCTCTCTCTCTCTCTCTCTCTCTGCATCTCTCTTCCTCCTTCCCTCCCCAACACTGTAATCTCTTTCTATCTCCCTTCTCCTTCTTTCTCCTTTTCTTTCCCTTTTAGTTTGTCTCCGTCTCTGTGTCTCTCTCCCTCCTTCCCTTCCTCCCACTGTACCCCGCCTCCTACCCACTCCTCCTCCTCCTTCTCCTCCACAACCTCCCTCTAATGAGTGGCTATTAAAGTCATACCAGCCTGCTTCCTGAGAATAAAATGGCCTTTGTTGTAAGCAAGGTAACCCCTGGCCCACACTTAATCTGGTGCCATTAGAGCCATTCCTTCTGCAAGCAGAGCTCTGCCAGGGCAAGCTCTGAAGAAGATTGATGGGGAATTCATCTTTCCCTTCTGCCTGTATTTTCTGCCCTGCCATCCAACAACAGTAGTCTATGCCAATGGTCTGTGTTTGCTTGGGTTCAGAGGTACCAGGTCAAATGAGATAAGAGGTCAGAGTGGTCACCATTTTTGTTTCCCTTCTTATCGCTTGGTTGAACAACAATGACAACAGTAGCATAAATGTATTAAGTGGCCATTATGTGGCAGACACCATGAAAAGTGTTGCAGATTTAAAAAAATTCCAAACCAGACCCTGGCCTCAAGAAGTACATGTTCTAGTGTGGGGGCAATATGTCAAAAATACAAAACACAGACTAGATACATTGGAGATAATCTCAAATGACAGGCACAAACTTTAAGGGGAACAAAGAAACAGAGATGAAGAGGGACAACATTTCAGGCATGAAAAACTTAGTAATGAATTCATAGATGCAGATGAGAGTCCAAGCTTTTGCACTTGTGAGCTATGAACAATAACTGGCTTAATAGTAGAGCTAACTGGACTTGGAGTCAGCAAGAGCTGAATTCAAATCCTGTCTCAGATACTTACTACCTATAACCCTGGGCAGGTCACTAATCTCTCTTAGCTTCAGTTTCTTTATCTTCAAAATGAGAATAATAGTAGCATCTATTCTCAGGGAATTGTTATAAAGATAAAATATGTAGCATTTTTAAAAATTTAAGTCTGATATAAATGTACGCTATTGCTACCTTTTAATAGTAGCTTGTTTATATTTTAACTTTTGTATACCCTTTTCTTCATGACAGTCTTGTGATGTGTAAAGCACAAATATTATTATTCCCATTTTACAGATGAGAAAAAAAGAGGCTCAGAGAGATTAATGATTTTCACTCTGCCTTTACTATTTGGCTAGAAGGCACTATCTTTATTCCAGTCACCCAGTTTTCCAAGCTAAGATAGAAATCATTCTCAACTCTTCACTTTTCCCCAGCTCTTCAATCTATATTTTACCAGTAGTCAAGTCTTGTTGATTGTGCTTCTATAACATCCTTTACATCCATCCCATTTTCTTTCCTTACATCACAATTCCACTTATTACCCCTCATCTGAAATATTGCTGTTACCTCCTCTCCCTGCTGTAGTTTCTTTTCTTCCAACACTCTTGCCAAATTGATTTTCCTAAAGCACAGGCCTAACTGGATCATTCCCCTACTTGACAAACGTCAGTGACTCCCTATTGCCTCCAGGATAAGATACACTCTACTTTGAAGGCATTTAAATCTCTTCATAGCTTATCTTCAACCTATCTTTTCGCAATGATTATATATTATTCCCCATCACATATTTTCTATTAGAGAGAACCTGGATCACTAATTCTAAGTCAAACTCAACATTTCATCTTCCTAAGGATATTCCCCCATACCTGGAATGTTGTTCCTCCTCTCCTACTCCTGAGAAGCCCTGGGTTCCTTTCAAGGCTCTGCTATCATTTCCTACAATGACCCTTTCCTGACTCCCCTAATTATGAGTGCTCCTCATTCTTGACTTAACTTTGTACTGGGGCAGCTAGGTGGCATAGCAGATAGAGCATTGAGTCTGGAGGACCTGAATCCAAATCTGCCTTCAAACACTTGTTACTTGTGTCTGGGCAAATCACTTAATTCCAATTGTCTCAATTGTTTCCCACCCCATCCCCAGTGGAATATAAGCTTCCTGAGGGCAAGAACCATTAGTATTTCCAGTGCCAAGCATAGTGGCCAACACTGCATCTTATTCAAGTGAATTGAGCTGCCAGTCACAAAACTAGCAAGCATCAGAGACAAGAGTCAAACCTAGGTCTTTTGACTTCAAGTCCACTATTTCTATTAGGCCATATTACTTCCATAACCCATGCTGCCACTATCCTCTGTTCCTATTCCCCTTGGTCCTGTCTTCCATACCTATTGCCCCATACTCATTTTTATCACCTCTAGGCATCTCTTTTATCTTTCTTAACTCCCTCTGTCCTAGATCTAGAAATCCTACATCAAATCCTTTGGTCTCTAAATTACAAGGAAGGAGATTTTGGTTTAGTAGAAAGAATAGAATCCCACCAAACAGGGGTAATTTACTGCCATAAGTCCATAAAGTCCATGGGCACAGCCCAAAAAGCATTCTTATCAGGCCTTGTCAGTGTCTCCTTTTCCGGTCCTACTGCTTGGTGAGGGTATTCTGACATTCTAGATGCATCCCTCCCTTCAAACAGAAATCCAAGTTGGGGAGTCCTAGACACTAAATAAATATTTGAATGACTATAATGCAGAAATAAATTCAATGATCCCAAAGATCCCTTCTCATTCTGGTCACTGCTGGAAATTCCTTCAAGGAGCACAGCACAAAGATTAGACTTAGTCTGCTTGTGCCCATAAGGTAGAACAAGGAGCAATGGGTGGAAGTTAGAAAAGAAGGAAGATTTAAGTTCAATATAAGGAGGAACTCCTTAGTGATGAAAGCTATACAAAAATAGAAGCGGCCACTTTGATAGGTAGGGAGTTCTCTGTCACTGGAGGTGTTTAAGTGAAGGATATATAATAACTTATAAGAGACATCATAGAGAGAGAAACTACAGTAGATGACCTCTAAGATCCATCCCATCTTGCAGTGTCTATAGTTGGAGTTTTAAAAGGTTTGAATTAGATATTGGCACCTAACCCCTGACAGCATGGATGGGGCATCCCTGAGTTTCTGCAAGTCCAATTAACCCACTGCATCACAAAAGAACTATCCCTAGGTGACCATTCATTGTCCAGATCAGCCGCAGAGTAGGTTAGACCAAAGATTGCCTTCAAAGGAGGCCACTGGAAGATCAGATAAGCTGTTTATCTGAGGAAAAGAAAAAGAGTTCTTAACTGGGCTACAGAGCAGAGTGAAGCTGAGCATTCATGAACACATAGGATATACATCTTACTATGATAGATGAAAACTTTTGGAGGATTTGGGATGTGAAGGCCCTTAAGGAGCTCTCAAACTTGGGTCCACAGATACCCAAGGTTTCTGGTGTCAGGTGGACCCCATGAAGTTGGATAGGAAAATAATTACACTTTTATTTTCACTAACCTTTGGTTTCCTTTGTTATCTTATACATTTTATTTTAATTATATAACATCATTCTGAGAAGGGGGCTTTGGCAAAGGGGTCCAGGACATAAGTCAAGTCAAGAAACATTGATTAGATGTTTAACACAGGCACTGAGATTAAGGAAGACTAGAGAGGACTTCTTGTAGAAGGTACAACTTTATTTGAGATCTGAAGGAAGCCATGGAAGCTAAGAGATGGACTTGAGGACATTTTAGACATGGGACACAGCTGGAGGACATGTTTAGAATCAGAAGATGAGATAATGTCATAGGAAGACAGGATAGTAAAGAATAAAAAGACAGGAAAGGTAGGAGAGGTCTAGGAATTTAAAAACCAAACAGAAGATTTTATATTTGATCCTGGAGATTAAAGGGAGAATGCATGGTCAGACCTGGGAAAGATCACTTTGACAGCTGAGTGGAGGATGGACTGGGGAGAAACTTGAGGCAGGGAAGCTGTTGCAATAGTCTATTAAATGTGACCCAGACCTGAAGAAAAATCCTCTCTATAATATCTTCAAAAAGTAGACATTTAGCCTAATGGAGATTGAAGATCTCCACTGAAAGAGAATTTCCTACAGAGCTTGTTCTATATTTGCCAACTCTTTTGAAGTATTTCAGTAATTAATTTGTGTGGTGTGGGATGCACTCCGGCATGGAATGGGTATAGAAAGCTCTTTTACTTTCTTGAGATAACCCTTCAATCCTCCAACCTTTCAGGCTGCTGACAATCCACTCAAAAGAGCCAACATCCATGGGGCAGCTAGGTGTTGCAGTGGATAAAGCACCAGCCCTGGAGTCAGGAGTACCTGGGTTCAAATCCAGTCTTGGACACTTAATAATTACCTAGCTGTGTGGCCTTGGGCAAGCCATTTAACCCCATTTGCCTTGCAAAAAAAAACCCTAAAAAAAAGAGCCTACATCCACCCATCTTTTATGGTAGCCCACAACACTCCATGATACTCAATAGTCAATTTTTAAAAGTTCCAAAAGTCTGGGATCAAACTGTCCCAGATAAGAAGTAGGTCAAGCATATAATTGTCACCTTGGACAAAGTGAGAACAGAGAAGACCATGACTGAGAGAAGGTGCCTGGACACTCATGACTCAGATCTGAACTTTATTAACTGATGATTCCTCTCAGACATGACAAGCAAATCAATTTAATTTCTCTCTTTGCCTCTAATGTCAAAGGCCATAAAGAACACATAGTGGTCTCTTGTTTTCTGCTGCCTCTTTCCCCTTGCCCCCAAGAGTAGAATTTATAACCAAGTCAGCTCCCTGTGATGGAGTCTGGGCAGCTAGATCAGAATGAGACTTAAAAGTCAGAACCCAAGTTCAAATCCTTCCTCAGACAATTCCTAGCTGTGTGACCTCAGGTAAATCCATTTATCTTTTTCAGTCTTAGTTTCCTCATCAATGGATAAGAATAGTGCTTATATCACAGGAATGTTGTGTGGAACAAATGAAATAACATACATAATACATGTACAAACTTTAAAAACCTTTATAAATACTATTATTATAAATGCTCATTATCATCATCATCATTTTATTAGATTCATTACAGTTGAATAGGTCATAAAATACCACATTAGGCAGTCATTGTTTTGAGTTTGAAGGTTTTTAAAGTGTTCCAGAACCCTTGATTGAATTCAGAAATAAGAGGAAAGGGCAGTCACGTAAGCCTACTGCCAGTTAACATGTTATCCAGGACCTGTTTTTGGCAGACTGAAAACAAAGACCTTTGGGAAAGGGACCAGGATAGCATCTTTCTGGTAGGTAGATTGATGACACTAAAGAGATGTAAGGTTGAAAAGGAATCAAACTGGGTTCAAACTCATTTCTCTGGAAGAGAAAGTGAGAGTAGTGTCTTTGTTCAACCACCCTCACTTAAAGTCACACACATGTCATGATTTCATTTACTTGATAATAGTCTTCTTCAAGAATTAAGGGTTGAATTTCCACAACCATTGATCCTTTGCATTGGTTGGATCATTGCCATAGAATGAGTGTCCAAGAACAGTTGGATTCAGTAAACTAGGGTCTGGACCTGCCTGACTCCAGAGTTCTCTGGATTATCCCTATGGAATTCATGTTCTTCCTGGGGACAGAACCAGGATTGTATCCTTGTCTTATCACTTTCCCTGCTACCGAAATCTCAGAGATTTCTGAATCTGGGCTTTGGTAGTATTTTGACAACTATCAGATTGGGGTCACTACCACTGGCATCATCTACACTTCACAGGATTGTTTATAACAAATATTATAATCTATACATTATATTTATATATTATATATCTAATCTGTATGTATATATGAAAATGTATTAATTTTTATATATACATATATGTCCATATATATATATATATATATATATATACACACACACACACATATGTGAGTATATGCATATGTCTACCCTTGGACACGGTATTTGACTATTTGACCCTGGAATGGGATGTGAAGTGCTTTATTGTCAATCGCTTCATTTGCTCCACACAACAACTCTGAGAGATAGGTGTTGTTATTATCGTTATTTCACAGAAAGCCCCAAATGGAATCATGAAGAGTTAGACATGACTAATGGCTGACCAAAAACAACTTTCTGACTCAAAGTTTGGAATGGGACCTTGTACTTAGACCAAGACAGACTAATTTCCAAGGACTCATGAAGACTTTGCCTTTTTAATCACTCGCTACATTTTTAGACTGCTTTACACACATTATCTCATTTGATTCTACAAACAATCCTGAAGAGGTAATGCAAATATTATTGTTTTTATTTTACAGTTGAAGAAAATATGACCCAGATAGATAAAATCATTTGCCTAAGGACACACAACTAGTGAGCAGTGGAGACAAGATTTGAGTCAAAAGCAAAACTCACATTCAAGAGAAAGTATCCCTGAAGGAAAGGAAAAAATGTTGACATTCTATCAGCCACACACCAAAGTGTTTCCTCCCAAGGGATTCTTACAAAACTCCCTTTTCCCAAAGCTCTTTCCTTTATGATCCACTCAGGAATTTGGAAGCTACTAAACTCTAAGGGTAAAGTGTGCCCTGGGTCTCACAGTGGATGTTTTACCAAAATATTCCATACAAGGAGAGAAGTGTTTTTCCATCATATTCAATCCCCTGGCTCGAACTGATTTATTCCATGGCACCATCAACTGTGAATGATATGTAGGGTCTTTTAGAAGCCCATAAAATTGCAGCAATTCTGACTGCATCTTAAAGAAGAAAAACTCTCAGGTTATCAGCATTAGAGCTTTCCAGAGAAAGAGAAAGCCATGGGTATTTTTAAGAATTGGGATGAAAGGAAAATTTAAGCTTTTACTCTGGGATCTTACAAAAGTGACATTTTGGGGGCTTCCACAAGAGTTAGAAGTAGCACTAATGTTCATGGTGACACAAGGCCCTTGTGAATGAGAAGGGAGGGGATTAGAATACAACTGACCCCACTAAAAATTGGTCCTCATACAACAAATAGGAGCACTGATGCAGGCTAGGTGGACAATAGCACTGCAGAGGTCACTGAGCTTGGCAAAAAAAATCAAAATGGCTACATAGATGGAGTTCCCAACTTGCTCACATATATCATATATCCTATGATTTTCAAATCCATGACAACACCTGACCAGCACAGATCCTTTAGATCAAAGGAGCTGTTTCTCTGAAATAGTTTTATTTCTTGAGATAAGCTTTCTTAGGTAGACTTCCTAGGTTTTCCTAGTTTCAGGATCCCCTTCAAGTTACTAAGGGTGGCTAGCTGTGTCTTCAGATGAGCAACAGTATTACCTCTATAGACCTCAATTTAATGACCACTTTAAGGATATGGAAATTCTGCTCATCATTAGAAAACTTGTCTCAGCAATGACCTGATTCCATAGAATCCTTTCCAACTTCCTCATGAACCAAGATCAGTCTTATTTCATTTCATCTTCTTCCTTTCATGTGACCCTTGACATCAAGCTCTGGTGTCTGAATCCAGGTGAATTTTTTACTTCTTTCTGTTTTTATTTTTTAAAATTCTGGTACTGAATCCAGTTACTCTGCATTGCCCTCCACCCCCAACACTGATGATCCTGACTACTACTAATAGCTTTGAAAGGATCATAGGATTAGAGAATCATGGATCCAGAGTTGGAAGTAAACAGAGTCCAACTCTCTCATTTTATGGATGAAGAGAGTTCTCACACCAATGCATTTTCCATTACACCATCCTACCTTCATATGCTATGAAGACTCTTCAACATTTTATTAATGAGCCAGGATCAGAGCTCCAAAGAGCTAACTTTTTATGAACAATGCATTTTTTTTGAGTAGCTCAGACATGTGATTTCATTGGCATTGGAAACTTCCAAAGAGAAACACCCTCTATCATTGCATATTGGCACCTGTTCTGTGACTTTCATTCTTAGAAAGCTGACTATATTTGAACTGTGGTCTTTCTGATGATGATGAAGTAGGCCTCTTATTAAATATTCCATCAGACTTTGAAATGGCACAAGAGCTTTATGTTCCTCTTTCTTATCCATAATCATGAAACTGTCTAAGTAAGGCCACAGCTGAATGCAGACTAGGTAATTTTCTCTTCTTTCCAGATTCATGGAATTGGTAGCCTTCAGTGAAAGGAAAGAGTAGGGGGAAATCAGATTTGAGCTGGAGATGAGAGCTAAAATAGGTGAAAATTCCACCAATAACTGTTAGATATCTTCTCAGATACCTTGAGCATCATAGGATTTTGGAGGTGAAATAGACTTTTATGATCATCCCTCATTTTACAGATGAGACTAAGGCCCAGGGAAGGTAGTTAATCCAAAGTCACACAGCTAATAAATAGTAGGGTTAATATTGTATCCAAATCTCCTGAACTTGGACTCCAATACTAGTTTCCTCCTACCCTCTTTTCTTTTCTCCCTCATTTATTCCCATCCTCCTCTTTCTTTCCTTTCCTCCATTTCCCTCTCTTCTCTTGATTTCCTTTCTTCCAAATAAATAATTCATTGATGCTTTTTAAGGATGACTGTCACTTCCTAATGAGCCTCCCAATCATCCTTTTTAACAAAAGCATATTGTTCAGCATGCTGAATCGGGGCATTAACAAGAATATGTATGTCTCATTCCACACCTATAGTTTACTACCTTTCTACCACCAATGGTCTTTCCATTATACTTTACTACTTTAACTTGTTGATCCTTCAAGAAAATGGTAAACCAGGATCCTTGTCAAGAAAACCCCAAAAGGAGTTAGGAAGAGTTGGACACTATTGAAATGACTGAACCACAACATATAAATATTACCCCCTCTCAGTTTATAGATGAAGAAAATGAAGTAGAGAAAGTCAAGAAGACTCATCTCTTTGAGAGTTCAAATCTGGTCTTAGACACTTACTACGTGTGTGACCTTAGGTAAGTAATTTAACCCTATTTGTATCAGTTTCCTCCTCTATAAAGTGAGCTGAAGGTAATAGGTTTCATAACTATCAATTATTGGAACCAGATTCCAACCCATGTCTTCTGACATCATTGAATCATTTTTTCCATACTACACATTTTTTCCATACTACATAGCATTAAAAGTTTTGCTCACCCCAAGCCTGCATTGTTTCCCTGGGGTCCTCCCAGGGACCCTGATCTCATAGTCATCTTTCTGCCAATTCATGCCTAAATAATATTGGCATGCCCCTTGCAGGTCTGTGACTTATAAAGTAGTAGCTCAAGGAGGCAGAGCCAAGATGGCAGAGTAAAGGCAAGCAACTATTGAGAGCTCTCCCAAATCCCTTCAAATACATTTAAATATTAATTCTAAATAATTCTAGAGTAGCAGAACCTACAAAAAGATAGGGTAGAGCATTTTCTTAGCCTAAGACTACTAATAAAGCAGACAGGAAAGATCAGTTGCACCAGAGTGAGAGAGAAGCACAGTCCAGTACAGATGGTACCAGTGCAGATAAGGTCCTAGCAAGCTAAGAGCAGGTCTCAGGGTAACTGAATCAGTGGCAGCAGTGTAATTTCCAGATCTCTATGTCCATAGATGGTAAAGGTTTGGACAACCAGTCAGAAGGAGATATGCATGGGTCTCTTTGCTGGTACCACGGGAAGGACTCTGTTGCATTGCCTCTGGATCTGGGCTGAAGTCCTGGGTCTTAGTCCCAGTGTAAGGAAGAGCAAAGGGACCCAGGGAGCAGGGACCCAAGTCATAGTTTCAGGGTTGAAAAGAGTGCTTGTGGTTGCTCACAAACCAGTGCATAGTACAGAATAGTAGTAAAGACACTTCTTTCAAGATCATACCAACTTAGAAGAGCCAAAAAAGTTACAGGTCCTCAGAACTATCTTTGAAAATAGTCACACCAAAAACCTAAAGCTTGGGACAGTACTCCACTGGGGAAGCAGAGTCCCACTTTAGTATAGAGTTAAATGTCAAGAAATAGACTGGGAAATGAGTAAACAACAGAAAAGAAATTCTTACCATAGAAAGTTACTATGATCAAAACACTTTCAGAAGAAGAAAACAAAGTCAAAATTCCTGCACCCCAAGTTTCAAAGAAAAATATTAAATGGTCTCAAGCCATTGAAGAACTCCAAAAGGATTTTGAAAACTAAGTAGAAAGTTAGAGAGAAAATTGGGAAAAGAAATGAGAGTGATGCGAGAAAATCATGATAAAAAACCCAATAACATGGTTACAAAAAAATAGTGAAAGAAAATAACATCTTAAAAAACACAATAGGCCAAATGGCAAAAGAGGCACAAAAATTCAATGAAAAGAAGCTAATAACTTTATGATACATCAGGAATTAACCAAACAAAACCAAAAGAAAGAAAAAATAAAAGAAAATGTTAAATATCTCACTGGGAAAAAACACCTTCCCTGGAAAATAGTTCCAGGAGAGATTATCTAAGAATTATTTATCTTACCATACTAGAAAGAAGGAAAAGGGAAGGGGGGAAGAGAAGGGGAGGGGAGGCTGATAGAAGGAAGGGCAAGACAGGGGAGGTAAAAAACAGAAGCAAAACATTTTTGAGAATGGGCAGGGTAAAAAGGAGAAAGTGAGTAGGATAAACAGGGGGAAAATATATTGGAGAGAAATGTTTAGTTGGTAATCATTACTGTGAAAAAAATTTTCCAGCGAATTCCTCTGATAAAGACTTCATTTCTCAAAAATACAGAAAATGGAGTCAAATTTATATAAATAAGAACAATTCGTCAATTGACAAATGATCAAAGGATATGAACTGGTAGTTTTCAAACAAAGTAATCAAAGCTACTTATAGTCCAATAACAATGCTCTACATCACTATCGATGAGAGAAATGCAAATTAAAACAGCTCTAAAGCTACTACTTCATACCTGTCAGATTGGCTAATATGACAAAAAAGGAAAATGACAAATGTTGGAGGGGATGTAGGAAAATTTATACATTAATTTCTATTGAGGAGATTGTATATTCAAACTACCATTCTGAAGGGCAATTTGGAACTCCATCCAAAGGACCATAAAACTATGTATTCCCTTTGACTAAGCAATACCACTATTAGGCCTGTATTTCAAAGAGATAAATAACCAAACTGGAATAGGATCTATGAGTGTGAAAATATTTATAGCAGCTCTTTTAATGATAGCAAAGAATTAAAAATTGACAGGTATCCATCAATTGAGAATGGCTGAATAAGTTATTGTGTATGACTATGATGGAATACTTTTCTGCTTTAATGAATGATGAGCAGGATGCTCTGAGAAAAACTTACATGAATTGATGGAAAGCAAAATGAGTAGAACCAGGAGAACACTGTACACAGTAAAGGCAATGTTGTATGATGAACTACTATGAATAATTTAGCTATTCTCAACAATGCAAAGATCCAAGACAATTCTGTAGGACTTATGATGAAAGGTCCTCTCCAGAGGAAAAAACTGGTAGAATCTGAATATAGATCAATGATACTTTCTCCTTTACTTTCTTATTTTTCTTGGGGTTTAATTGTCTGCATTTTCTTTTACAGAATCACAAACATGGAAATGTGTTTTGCATGACTCATATTGTCAAATTGCTTGCCCTATAAATGGGGGGGGAAGGGAAGGAAGGGAGAGAATTTGGAACTCAAAACCTGAAAAAAAAGAATGCCACAATTGTTTTTATTTGTGATTGGGAAAAATAAAACATCAAATGACTAGCTCAAGATATGAATTCTCCTAGGACACTCCACTGGAATGGAAACAAATGTGTAGCTTTGGGCTTTCCCAACCCTCCAAGGACTGTCAAAATCATCATTCTGGATGAGCTGTGAACCTCCACTCATTGAGAAGTTGTTCAGGGTGGAAAAATGACTTCTCCTACAAGACATTCTGCTGCCTATGGTATGTGGGATGAGTTCATGAATTAAACATGAAAAACATACAAAAGAACATTTGCAGATCTAAATTTAACTTTCCAGCGGCATTAATAACACAGAGCAGTCTCCCCAGATAGAACCAGGCATGAACAAATGTCAGTTCCATTCACCAAATTGCTTGCTCAGATGCACAATGGAGATAGGTTTCAAGATTAGTGTTCGCTGTGCTTCCTAGTCCCTCATTATAAGACAGCCTCCTCTCTGTTTATCTTTACCTTCTCTTCCTTGGCTTCTTGGTACTCAACTGAGAGGGACCAGGCAAACCTATGGGAGCTATTGAAATTATCTTCAGGCTGGGTAGGCAGGTTTGCTGAAATAGGTCTCTTGGTCCCATGATCACTTTCTACTCCAAAACTCTTGACCAAACCAGTATCCATCTGTCTGGGAGAGCTAGGACAATAAATGGATCTTCCATTGTACACTGAGGGCCCTGAGGAAGACCTCAGGGTTAGGCAACTAGAACATTCCCTGGTGAAGAATGAAGGAAGATCTAATCAAGAGAGCAGGACTGAGTTACAAATAGGCCAGGATCTGTAAGGACATTCTTGGTTTGCTTTGCATTGCTTTGTTTACCAGTTACCAAGCAATTATGAAGCCCTTACTAATTTGAAGACATTATGCAAAGTATTAGGGATACAAAGAAAGACAAAAGTAGTCCTTGCCTTCAAGGAATGTACATTCTAATGCAGAGAGACAAGGTTTAATAATTAGGAGAATGTAAGGTATATACGTATATAATATAAATAATAGAAGACAATAATATGAAAGGGAAAGATAGTAAGGGGGGGGGGACCAGGAAGCACCTCCTGCAGAAGGTGAAATTTGATCTGTCTTGAATGAATTCAAGGTATATAAAAGGTGATGGGGCCAAAACATTCTAAGTAGGGAAAAAAGTCAAAGCGCTGACATGGGAAATAACTTGTTTGACTCGGGAATAGGCCAGTCTAGTTGAATTCTAGCATAAAAAGAAGGGATGAAAAGGTAGGAAGGAAAAATTAGAACAGGTCAGATTTTGAAGAACTTTAAAGGCCACCAGAGGACTTTATATTGATCTTGGAGATATCAAGGAAGTCCTGGAGCTTATTTAGCACATGGGATGACTTAGTCAGACCTGAACTTTAGGAAAATCCTCCTGGCAGCTCAATGGAGACTGGATTGGACTGTAGAAAGATCTGAGGAAGGGTTATTGTAGGGTTAGAAGGTTAAAAGTACTAACTAATATGGAAGTATGTTAAACACAACTGTACAACCTACAACCTATATCAGATTGCTCACTGCCATGAAGAGGGGGGGAAGGAAAGTAAGGAGGAAGAAAAACATGAAACTCAAAAGCTTGCAAAAGGATAAATGCTGAAAACTATCTTTGCATCTAACTGAAAAAAATAATAAACAATAAAAAGTTTATTGTATACATGTAACTGGAGAAAAATAAAATTCTAAATAAAAAAGGCTACTGTAATAGTCCAGAGAAGATATGATGAGACCCTGAACCAGGGTAGCAGCTGTGGGAGTGAAGGAAAAGTATCCATGAGATATTATAAAGGCAAAAATAACAATATTTGACCACAAATTGGATATGTAGGGTAAGGGAGAGTAAAGAGTTGTGGATAATGCTGAGGTTGTGGATCTGGTGGACTTGAAGGGTGAAATAAGTTTGGAAGGCAGAGGATTTGAGGGAAAAATAATGATTTATTACAACTTAGAAGAAACTGTATGTTAGGACTGGAGGGTCTCAAAAGGCTATCAGCTTTAATTCCCTCATTTTACAGAGGCGGGAACCAATACCTAGGGAGCTGAAGTGGTTTGACCAATGTTATACATATGAAAATCATCAGTTTTCTGACTCCAGACTCGATTCTCTTTCCATAATATTGCATCTACCCAGATGGCTCTAGAGGAGAAAGTGAGGCTGATAAAATGGCACAGCTCCTCCTCATTCAAATTTAATTCATGTGCTTGTCATGATATCACCTCCCTGATGCCATGGTCTCCTTTGAAAATGAAGACAGGGGACAGCTAGGTGGTGCAGTGGATAGAGCACCAGCCCTGGAGTCAGGAGTATCTGAGTTTAAATCTGGCTTCAGACACTTAATAATTACCTAGCTATGTGGCCCTGGGCAAGCCACTTAACCCCATTGCCTTGCAAAAACTAAAAACCAAAAAAGAAAAAGAAAAAAAAAGAAAATGAAGGACAAAACATTGCATCTCCCATGTAGCCACCGAAAAATACTCTGAAAACCTAGGCACAATAGTGTCATTCTCCTATTCAAATAGTCTTATTTGTCTTTTTATTTGTCTCCCAGTAATTTCTTGGATTAAACTCCTTGGTTTGGCACTAAGGGTCCTGCAGAATTTGGTTCCCCTCAGCTTATCCTGGCTTATTTCACATAATTCCATTCACATTTATACATTCTAGACAAATTTTACTGCAAACTTCATACCCTCTAATTCTTTGCATATGCATATCAGCTATGTGTTCAAACCTTGAAAGCATTTACTCCTCAGCTACACATTCAGAATCCTTTGCTTTCAAGGCCCAGTTGGAATACACCTTCTCTGTTTCACCTTTCTAGATTTACCCAAATAAGAACACTAAGCCTGATCCCAGTTATGGACTGTTGGCATGGGTTTAGATCTTTCTCTTGGTTTCTAGCTTTGTATCCTAATGTGGCCCTGATTTCTCTTCTTCTCTCATTCCTTTGATCCACTGTATTCTGATCTTTCTCAGTCAAGCATCATGTGTTTAAATTTAGGGAATTTAGAATTAGTGGGGGGTCTTTTAGAGATCTAGTAAAACTCCCTGATTTTATAGATAGAGAAATTGAGAATGAGAAAGTGATACGACTTTTCGAAGATGACAGGTGTTAAGTAGCAGAGTTGGAATTTGAAACTAGTTCCTCTGACTTCAAATTGAATGTTCTTTCTATAACAAAAACTGTCTCCTGTTCCCCTCAGCCTAATGTTTCCCATGACACAGTTGGGTGCCTAGGGCTCCTCCCCCTCCCCCTCCCCCTCTGCCTTCTGTTCATCTTCCTCTCCCTCCCCAACTCAACACAAGCTTAACAGACTAATATCAGGAACATGCCTAGGTTTTTCCATTGACTTGAGACTCTCTTTGGATGTGCTATGAATACAACATAAAACTGAGTACAGGGAGAAATATCAAAACAGAGAAAATCAATAGTGACAAGGGGGTTAGCGGTCAGGGCCCCATAGGCTAAGGAATGGGATCCAGTGCGCATTGGAGCATGCCCGGGACATGTACTGCTGTTGAAACAAGATTAGAGGGAAAGAGAACCATCAAATAGTTAGTACTCAAGGACAGTGGAAGTTTTTATGTCTAAGGGGGTAGAATGGAAGCTCCAGAAATGCCACGCTGTACCACCATTGTAACTGAAGGAGGTTACTGAATCATTAATGCATCCTTTCCTCAGGAGAGCCAGAGAAGTGAATATAACACTTATTATGTAATAAATTACAAGTCTGGGGTGCTTTCCGTGAAGGATGGTTTATCTCACAGAAGTCACACCACACAGGTCAGGGTTAGGTCTGGTCTAGTCAGAAATCTTTATTAATGATCTGAAAGAGGTAGGGAATGGCATGTTAATGCCACCTACAGATAAGACTCTCTGAGGAGTATTAGCTAAGAAAGTAAACCTAATCTTACTGAAATAATGGCCACTGATTTTTATCTATAAACATGACTCCTTTTCATTTTTCCTCTTCATCAGCTCTCCCCTCAGTCTCCTGTACGGCATATGAATGAGGTTTAAGTCCAGAAGAGTCATATATAAATCCCCACAAAGGAAAAAATGCAATAGACTTCAGGAAGTATACTTAAGGTCAGTCAGTTCTTGAGTGACTAGTGCAAACTCAATGGGATGGACCCAAAGAGAAGCTGGAATGATGGCCTGGGAAAACACTCTTGGAGTGGTTTATACCAGTGAATCTCTTCACTGTGAGGTCACTTAACCTCTCAGATGAGCATTTGTTCATTATAGTATCTACTTCCTAGCCTTTGCTCAGTTTGGTCCTGTTTAGAATGATCTTAATCTAGTTCCTTCTACCACCTAAAGCTGATCCATTCTTTGGGGGGTCAAGATCAATCTTACCTCAACCAAATATTAATTTTACTATATTTTTAAAATGCCTAGATCCCAACTTAAAGCTAGAACCACACCATTCAACATTAAATTACACTGTGAAATATCCTGAGGGGGGAAAATACTTCATAAGATTAAGATAATAACTGAGCTTGAGAAAGAGTCTCTGCTTGGATAATAAATTTCAGAGTTGAAAGCAAGCTTATAAATCAAAGGTCAAACTAGATCAGGAGCCAAAGTCTCTTAGGCTGCCAAATCCAGTGGGGCAAGAAAGACATGGGAAGGAAGGAGCTAGGAAAAATGTTTTGAATCAAAGTGGTTTGTATGCAGGCCAACTGGCATGCTAAGAGAAATACTAGCAAAATAACAATCTGAAGTTACTCTCCTTCTTGAAAATCTGCCCTTTCAATGCCTTGCTATGTCTTTCCCAACACCATGTTGAATGAATGAAAATGCATTTATTTATTGTGTATTATGGGACCTGGTACTAGATTAAGTGCTAGAGATACTAAGTAAAAGTGAGACAAGTTTACCCTCAAAAAATGAATCTTTTAGGGGCAGCTAGGTGGCATAGTGGATAAAGCACTGGCCCTGGAGTCAAGGAGTACCTGGGTTCAAATCCAGTCTCAGACACTTAATAATTACCTAGCTGTGTGGCCTTGGGCAAACCACTTAACCCCGTTTGCCTTACAAAAACCTAAAAAAAAATGAATCTTTTAATAGGAGGCAGAAAACACATTTAGAAGAGCAGTAAACAGGAATGGAATTTAGGTCTGAAGAGTCATAGGGATGGTGAGTCACTATAGGGTAATCACATTCTTTCTAGAAGCAATGGTAGTGTGGATTTGAGTTTGATTATTTTTTCCTATGCAATAGATGGCAGAGAATGTGGGGAGAGGTAGTGGTGGGGAAGGATTATACATATGTACAAAAAGTAGCATTTTGGAAAGCAAGATATTTCAAGATGTCTGGTATGAATGGCTGAAAAACATGGTGACAGGTCAATTGTGGAGGGAGGTCATCTCTGGAATGGATTGTACGGTTTTAGTGATATCAATGGTAAAGAATAAGTTAGGCATATGACAGAATGACTCAAAATGTTTCAGGTGGATGAATGAGGAGGTTCTGAGGCTAGTTAGGAGGGAGGCATGGTCTCTGAGATGTGCGAGTCCACAAGTGCTGTAACACAAGCTATGGAACCCTGTCTTGGCCTGTTGTATCAGTAAAGTTATGACTTTGAACAGGAGGGAACAAAAGAAAGAAGTGTTGCAGAAATAAAAATTAACAGGATATGATAGGAGTGGAATCAAGATGGTGGAGTGAATTGAGTATTTCTAACAAGCTCTTATAATATATAACCAACTTTAAAAGGTATATCAAATTGAATTTTGAGTGGGAAAATCAACAAAAAGTGACATTCATTTTTCACAGTCATTTTTCATCCAGAGCAGCAAAAAGGTCTCTGGATACTGAGTTAGAGGAAGGCTAGGAGCATAGCACAGCTATGAACCTTGGAGATGGCAGTGGGAACAGTAGCAATAGTGGCAATGGTGGTGGAATTAGCATTGGGAGTGCCAAGGACCCAGGGATGGTAAGAGGGCTATACACATGGACAGAAAGAAATTCTAGGGGACCTCTGTGCTAGCATGAGAGTCAGGAGTAGGTACTATCTGGCAGCTCTGTTGCCCATTACCCAGTTCTGGGTCACAGTTTCAAAGTTATGAGAGAGTAGGAGGTCCCATCTGGGTAAAGACTAGAGTGCAGACCAGAAGGGCAGTATCCAGAACTTTCCCCAAATCACATGATCTGGAAGCACTAAAAGGGCATCAGACTTGGCTGACAAAGCAGCAGGACATAAA
Organism: Macrotis lagotis; assembly: GCF_037893015.1. Lineage (NCBI taxonomy): Eukaryota > Metazoa > Chordata > Mammalia > Peramelemorphia > Peramelidae > Macrotis > Macrotis lagotis. The sequence goes on from NC_133660.1 coordinate 240,321,108, forward strand.
ATATTAGAAGACCAGGCCAAAAATCTGTCCATTCCAAGATCTATATCCCAAGGAGATCAATGAAAAACAATATATATATATATATAGATAGATATATAGATAAATAAAAATATTTATATAGCTGCCCTTTTTGTGGTGGCAAAGAATCAGAAACTGAGAGATGCTAATAAATCAGGGAATGACAACAAATTATAGTATATGAATATGATGAATTATTATTGTGCTATAAGATATAATGAAGGGGATGGTTTTGGGGTAGGGGAATCCTGGAAAGACTTATCTGAACTGATGCAAAATGAAGTGTGCAGAACCAGATATACAAGTAACACAGTGACAATAATATTGTAATGATAATAAGCTATTAAAAACTTAGCAATTCTGAATCAACTATTGATCTTCAAATGGCTCATGGTATAAAATTCTACTACCCTCTAGATAGAGAACTGATGAATTCAGAATGGAAATTGAAGATATTTTAAAGTTTTTGGAGGGATCATGGCTAATGCAGAAATATGTCTTGCATCACTTCTTATGTATAATTAGTATGATATTTCTTGTCTTCTTAGTGGGTGGTGGAAGGAGAAAATTTGTAAATCCGCGCAGATAAGAATAGGTCAGACCAAACAAATTTTTAGATAAACCATATACTCTGTCCTAAGAGAAAATCCATATCCTGATTCCTTAGAGGAAAGGTAGAATCAATTACCAAATAATTCAGAGATAGAATTGCTCAGCACCATCAAGCCCACTTTCGCTTTTTCATTCAAGGGGCTGCTCTGCAAACAACCCATGTGAATCTGAGAAATGGCAGATCAAAAATAACTAGTCAAGAATAAACCAGAATTATAGAATTTTAGAGATAGAAATGGAAGGGATTTGAAATGAAGAAAGAAAAAAAAGAAATTAAGCATTTTATTAAGCTTCTATTGTGGATCATAAATAATGTTAAACACTTTACCAATATCTCCTTTGTTTCTCACAACAGCCCTGGAAGGTAGATTTTATTAATGTATAGTTTATATAATTTATAGTTGAAGAAACTCAGGCAAATGGAGATTAAATGACTTATCTAGGGTCATGTAACCAGTATGTTAACAGGTATCTGAGGCTGGATTTGGACTCAGATCTTTTTGACTCTAGGTCTAGTGTTCTATTCACTGTGCTACTTAACTGCCTTCAAATTCAATTCAGGTCAGTGGTTAAAGTACTTGAACCCAGATCTACTGACTCTAAACCCAGTTTTATTTCCATCATACAACACAGACTCCCATGTGGAACTGAGACCTCAGCTCAGTGCTGAGCTTCATAGTTTCAGCGCTATGGATACCTTCTACTAAGTAGAGATTGGTGTCACTGCAGGACCTAAGTTATAGTCATCAAATCCCAAACCTGTGTCCTATAACACATCAAAAGCCCTGATGTCCCTGAATGATTGGGCCACAACAGGACAGCTTCATCATCGTTAAGGTCAAATGGGGAAGATTATCTTGGAGATCCCTTAGTGGAAACAGCTCAGATTATGGTTCAATTTGTCTTGTGGTCAGCACTTGAAAAATATTTTAATTCACTTCCCAATTGAAACGGATTTGATTTGGGGTTGTTTTCAACCTAGAAATGCCAAGAAAACAGAATATTGCTGACACACATGTCATTCTGGAGGTCCAAGCCATGAGAAAAATTATTTTTCACAAATAGGAAAAAAAAAGTCTTTGTAAACTTTCATTTGTAATGTGTCCTTCACCCAAGTGAACCTCCACCCCTTATGCTTTTCCAGTGGTTCATAATTTATTTTAAAGGAAATAAACCTGTTCCTCCAATTGATTTAGAAGATTCAAGTCAACATCAATTCTCCCTTCATTAATACATCTCTGACCTCAAGGCCTTCTCTCCTGTCCATCACCCACTCTTCAATCCCATCACTTCCATAGATGAGTTCTTAAGATATATCCATAGCAAGATGAATAGCAATAATAATGGTACAGACAGGAGCTATAGAAGCTTTCTCTACATCTATGGTTGCAATTATTTCTCTCCAGCAAATCTTTTTTGTGGATTTCTTTAGAAGACTGAACATATCCCATAGTTATTCTTGATTTAAAATTTTTTTTTCCTCAATGATACAGTGCATTGGACAGAAGGTAAGCCTTGTAGTCAGGAATACCTGGGCTAGCTATATGACCTTGGGCAATTCACTTAACTTCTCAGTACCTCCAAGAGACTCTCTAGGCCAAAAAATACTAAAGAATTGCCAGTCCGCATTGGTGAATTCCATACCAAAATTTTCCTCTACTGGTGATATCATGGGTCCACCAACAAAAATATCCATACTCATGCAGAGAGAGCTTATTTTCAATACATATTATTATTACTATATTGATTGATGGCTGTGGTTTCCACATTGCTTCTCAAAGCATCATAGGATCCTATGTTGATTAGATCTTGAGGATCATTTAATCTAATAGTACCATTTTTACAGATGAGACAACTAGCATCCAGAGCATTTAAGTGAATTAACTATTTTATCCAAAGAAAAAATAACTTTCTTCATCTTCCAGTTCAACTAGTGAAAAGGGATAGACCATCTTCCCCAGTTCATTCCACATAGAGGCAGTGAACTTTCCTAACAAAATGCTCTTGGATGAAATTATACCTACTTGTCTCCTGGCTAAGTATTCCACTATGTGAACAGACCCTGCTTATGTGCAAGAAGCATGGGAAAATAACTTTTCCTTTCTCAGAGTGGACTGAATTACCCTTCATACTAGATTACACAAAGCGATTTATCTGAAAGATGTCTACTTGACAAATGCGTGTCTTCCCTGCTCTCTAGGGGCCCTACGTATGAGAAAGAACATGGTATCTCTAAATGCATAGAGAACAGGTACTGTCTTCATTCCCCTGTAAAGCATCACACAAATCTAAGAGCTCTTCTAATGCTATATTGACTTTATGTACCAAGTCATCATCCTATGCATGAGTGTGCCTGAGGACTGTTCACTTGAATCCTTTTCTGCTCCCTCTATACTTTCAATGATCTCTATATGGATGAGTACGAAGTTTGCAATCTATCCCAAAGATGCAAGTGGGCAACTAGGTGGTAGAGTGAATAGTGTACTGATCCTGGAGAGAGGAGAACCTGAGTTCAAATCTGGCTTCACACTAGTTGTGTGACTATGGGCAAGTCTCATAACCCAGTTTGCCTCAGTTTCCTCATTTATAAAATAAGTTGGAGAAGAATATGGAAAAACATCCAAGTATCTTTGCCAATAAAAACTCAAATGGGGTAATGAATAGTGAAAGACAACTGATTAAGTAAGAAGTAAGAGGGAAGAAAAACATATAATCAAAAATAGTCATAACACTTTTATAGACTCATTTCTAAAATATGTAGAGAACTGAGTTAAATTTATAAGAATACATCTCATTCCCCAATTGACAATTAATCAAAGGATATGAATAGGCAGTTTTCAGTTGAAGAAATTAAAGCTATCTGTAGTTATATGAAAAATGCTCTAAACCATTATTGATTAGAGAAATGCAAATTAAAGCAACTCTGATATTCCACTTTACACCAATCAGATTGGTCAATATGACAAAAAAAGAAATGATCAATGCTGGAAAGGATGTGGAAAAACTGGGACACTAATGCATTGTTGGTGGAGTTGTGAACTGATTCGATCACTCTGGAGAGCAATTGAAACTTTGACAAAGGGTAATAAAAACTGTATATACCCTTTTGTCCAACAATACCACTACTAGGCCTGTATCCCAAAGAGATCATGAAAAGGGGAAAAAAGATTCACATGTACAAAAATGTTTATAGCAGCTCTCTTTGTAGTGGCTAAGAATTGGAAACTGAGGGAATGCCTGAATGTCTGAACAAATTGTGGCATATGAATAGAGTACTATTGTTCTGTGAGAAATATTAAATGGGTGAATTTCAGAAAAGCCTGGAAAAACTTGCCTGAACTGATGCTGAGTGAAGTATGCAGAACCAGGAGAACATTGTGCGTATTAGCAGCAACATTGTGTGATGATTGAATATGATGGACTTAGCTCTCCAGGTAGTATAATAATCAAAAACAATTCTAAAGGATTTATGATGGAAAATACCATCCACATCCAGAGAAAGAACTATGGAGTCTGAAAACAGACCAAAGCAGACTATTGCTATTTTTTAAATTGTTTTATGTTTAATATTTCCTTTTAACCTCATTTTTTGTTCCCTTTTGCTCTGATTTGTCTTTCATAATGTAACTAATTTGGAAATATGTTTAACATAGTTACATAAGTATAATCTATATAAGATTACTTGCTGTCAAGGAGAGGGGGAGGGAAAGGAGGGAGGGAGAATGTAAAAATCAACAAAAAAATCTTTAAAAAATAAGAAAATAACATCTCATTTATGGGATGGCAAAAACCTGGAAACTATGGGGTACCCATCAATTAGAGAATGGTTGAACAAATTGTAGCTTATTGATTTAATGGAATCCTCTTGTGCCAAAGGAAGCAGTTTTAGAAAAACCTGGGAAAAAACTTTATAAACTGATGATATTTAATTGAGCAGAACCAGGAAAACAATTTATGCAATTGTTGTACCTTTGTTTCAGTTTTGTCAGACCCTTTGTCAGAGAGTACATTTCCTTCTCCAGTTCATTTTACATTTGAGGAAACTGAAGAAAACAGGATTAAGTGACTTGCCCAGGGGTCACACAAACAGGAAATGTATGAGGTCACACTTGAATTCAGGTCCTCCTGACTCCGGGACTAGCTTTCTATATATTGTACCACTCAGCAGTCCAATTTAAACAATAGCACTATTATAAAAGCAAAGAACTCTAAAAGATTTATGAACTCTGAGGAATGTAATGACTAACCAGGATTCCAGAGGACAGACGATGAAGAATACTACCCACCTTCTGACAGTGGATGAGGGACTTGACATGGAGAATGAGATAAACTTTTGGACATGGTCAAGGAAGGAATTTGTTTTGCTTTGTTTATGCATATTTCTTAAAAGAGTTTTGCCTTTCTTTTCTTTTTTTCTCCCTCAGTATTGTGGGGGAAATGAGAGAAAGAAAAGATAAATGCTTTTTAATGAAAAAAATAACTGTGGAAAATGAATACAGTCCTAACTTTCTTCTGAATTCTAGTCTAGTATTATCAGTTATTTCCAGGACATCCCTACCTGGATGTTCCATAGGCCTTCTCAAACTCAACATGCAAAAAAATTGAACTCATTATCCTTCCTCCTTATATTTTTCCTAAATGTGCTATTTTGATTGCAGATGTCATTATCTTTACAGTTATACAAGGTCACAGCCTAGGGACCATCCACAATTCTTCTATTTGCCTTCTTTGACATCCAATCATTTTCCAATTCTTGCTGATTCTGTCATTACATCTCATCACATTTTTTTTCCTTCTTCTCATTCAAACAGTTACCACTCTGAATGATGTTCCTACTGACTTTTACTTGGATCAGGGAAAAAATTTCTAAATCTTTTCCTGTCTCTCCCTTCTCCAATGTATCCTCCATAGAGATACTAAATTAATATTCCTAATGACTATATTAATTCCTGTTCAAGAAGTACCAGGGGCTCCCTAATGTATCAATGATAAACTCCTCTGCTTGATATCTGAAGTCCATGTTATCTTTTTTAATCTAAATTAATATTTCTTCTCTATCATGTAGTCTATATGTCACTGTGTTTAGTTTTCTCACTCTTTCCCCTACAAGACATTCTATCCCCTACCATTATGTTTTAGCACAGATCATTCCACATACCTGTGGAATCTCTTTCCTCGCCTTTTCCCTTGGTATCTCCTCATCTTTCCCTAGATCTTTCAATTGTCTCAAGACAATTTCACTCTGTTTACTTTATTGCTTATATACTCTCTCTATATATAATATTATATATTTATACATATTATATATATATATATATATATCTACACACACACACACACACACACACACACACACACACATGTATATGTATATGAAAGAGTATAAGCTCTTTTAGGGCAGTCATTGTTTAATTTTTCCCCCTTACATTTCCAGTGACTACCACAGTACCTGACACAATCTCACATACTAACTGAATGTCAAATTTACTCCAAATATACAGATCACAATATCTGCCCAACTCATGTGATTCTTATTTATGTTCTCCCAAAAGGCTTATACGAGAAGGCTACCCAACGTTACTTGAGACCTTCCTTGCTTTCTTTCAATATCCCATGAGTTCAGGGTGGCTAGGTGGTATAGTGGATAAAGTGCCGGCCTTGGAGTCAGGAGTACATGGGTTCAAATCCAGTCTCAGACACTTAATAATTACCTAGCTGTGTGGCCTTGGGCAAGCCATTTAACCCCATTTGCCTTGCAAAAAACCTAAAAAAAACATCCCATGAGTTCCCCTACATCACACATTAGTCCATCTTCTCTTCCTATTATATCATTCCTTCGCCATCGCATTTTCCTTTTCTTTTTCTTTGATTCCATCACTGATTATATGTTGCATCAACTGCCTGCACCCAGCATAAACCTCTCTTTTGCCTTCCATGTTATCATCATCACAAGTTTCACATTTTGTTGTCATACAGCAACAACAGTAAAATAATAGATTTGAGAAGATGGGCTTGTGTTTTCATGGAAAGTTTTGGGATTAGTAAAAGAATTTTGCAATTTCCCAAAAGCAATTCAGTTCTTCCTTTTGCCTGTCACATAATAGATGTGTATTGGATGTTTGTTGGGTGAATCCACTCCTCTTTCCTTCTACCTTAGGTGGCTGGATGGAAAAGCAACTGTTAAACTTACCTTGGTTTCCCAAACAAGAAAAAACAGGAAGAAAACAGAAGTCTGAATCCTGGTTCAGGAGTCCAAGGCATTTCTTTGCTCTGTATTAGTTGACATATAGAAGCATCCAAACCTTAAGGCATTTCACTGAAGTACCACAAATCTCCCATTTTCTAAAGTCACTTGCAAAGTTTAGATGTGCTCTGAAATATGGGGAGTTACAAGTCTAATGTGTGTCTTCTGAATCCTGGGGCAGTGACAGTAGTGTCAGGGCCATCATGAGCATGCTGAGCAAATATAGGTGAGGGGGCCACATCTAGGGAGGCTGAATACAGTCATTAGAACCTTCCCTAGGTGGCTGCAGACTGTGATACATCTCCCATTGAGCTGACAAGTCTGTCATCTCAGACTTAGCCTAGCTTTGCTTGTTTATTCTCTGACTAAAAGGAAATGCAAATGAGATCCTTTATAAAACAGAATAAGAAATTAGCTGCTGAGTTAACTGAGAGTGAAGAGACAAACCCTTAGCCCCTCTCTTTGGGAGTGTGAGAACCACCAGCCTATCCAACAGACATGATTGAAGAACTATCTATAAACATTTTCAAGGAGAGTAGTTGTGGGGAACAAGGAAAGGAGAGGGAGAAAACCATTTTTTTTGCTCTTTACCAAACTAGATACCATGAAAATTAAGTAGTTATAATGTGGGGTGAATAGCAGAAAGGATTTCCCCAAAGTCCATAACAGATACAATATTAGGAAAGAACCAGCAATGATAAAACCCATGAAATCAAATGTTTATACACAAATGCAGAATATTGGGTAACAGGCGAATTGAAGGAGTGATCCCAACACAAGGAGACAAATTTGACTTTAGTGATATCACTGAGACTTGGTATTAAGACTCATCCCTGGAATATGATTCTTGAAAGCTATGTCTCATTCAGAGAGAATAGAATGAGTTAAAGGAGTCAATAAATCTATCTGTCTATGATAAAGTCATGTAACGAAATCCAGAAAACATGTTAGATAACATTTGTGTGAAAATTAACAGGGGTTTAATGGAACAGCTTGTTTTTGGAGGACATGACAGATAAGGAGTTTGAGAAACAGATCACAAATTTGGCACAGTAGTAATATGGGACTTGGATTATGCATACATCTGCTGGAGCACCCTACCTACTAATCCCACCTCCCCAAAAGGCAAAGTCACTAATAATATCTTGATGTTGCTCTAATGAGAATTCTATTTCTCAAAAATTAGGGGAACACCAATAAGGGAGATGTGTTTTCTATATACAATTCTCACTGACAATGGAGAACTACTTTTTGGGGTGGATGGACACGATGGGAACCTCAGGAGAAAGTGACCATTCCAACTTAGAATTAGAGAGAAGGTAGAAAAAGGCAAACATTGTTGGTTGTACACACTATGTTTTTGGAGAGCAGATATGAAAGGGCTCAGAGAAAGGATAGGTAAGATCCCAAGGACTAAAATTCTTTGGAAAAAGTCAGCCTACAAGGTTCTCAATAATGAAATTCTAAAGGCATTTAAAAATGATTCTGATGAGGAAGAAGGTGAATAGGGTGTCTAAAGAGACCTTTGTGGTACACAGAGGAATCATCAACAAACTCAGATTCTGAAAAGTTAAGTACAGAAGATTGAATCAAGGGCAACAAATAGAGATGGAATGAATATGAAAGCTTGGCATGGTCCTGTAAGAATCCTGTCAGGAGTACTAAATCTCAGAATGAGCTGAGGCTAGCAATGAGAGCTAAGAATAACAAGAGGGATTTTAAAAGCTCCATTGGGGGGAGGGGAGAGAAGATGAAAGAAGAGAAAGGTCTATTGCTCAGAATGGATGAGGAAAAAATAATACATAATGGAGAGAAAGCAGAACTGCTCAACACTTATTTTGCTTCTATTTTTTTTTCTTCCTAGGAGGATTTTTGAACTGGAAAGAAGAGAACAAAAATTGATATCCAAGATAATCAGAAGGATAATGAGAGTGAAATACATTTTCTTTTTTTAAAAATAGACTGTCTAAGTATTCTTGATGAGTTCATGTCCAGATGAATTACATCCCTAGGTGCTGAAAAAAACCCAAGAAAAGAAGTTCCTAAGCTTCTGCCAATGCTCTTGGAAAGATCCTAGAGAATGGCAGAGGAGCCACAGTACTGGAGAAGATGAAATCTCTCAGTTTTCAGAATGTAGAAAGTGCTCGTAATCCCTGCTGTTGGGGAGGTTGAGGCTGGTGAATCTTTTGGACTTGGAGTTCTGAGCTGCATTGGGGCTAAAGCTGGTTGGGTGTCCACACTAAATCTAACACCAATATGTTAAGCCCTTATAAACAGGGAGACAGTAGGTTGTCTAAGGAGACATGAAGCAGTCCAGGTTAGAAATGAAACAGATTAAATATTTGCAGTCCATCCACAATGGGGTTAGACTGGCCCATAAATGAGTTTTGCCCTTCTGGTCAAAGTAAGATAAGGACACCCATTTTTTTTTTTTTTTTGAAAAGGAAGAGAATAAAGTTTGTGATCAGTAGGCTTTCCTGACAAAATTTTAGAGCAGATTATTAAAAGTGTGATTAGGGCAGCTAGGTGGCCCTGGAGTCAGGAGGACCTGAGTTCAAATCCAGCCTCAGACACTTAATGATTGCTTGACTGTGTGATCTTGGGCAAGTCACTTAACCTCATTGCCTTAAATAAATAAAAATTCCTTTTAAAAAGGTGGTTAGCACACATATGGAAAAGGACATCAAGAAGAGATCATGGAAGACTAATCTTACTGACTTTTTGGCAGCTTTTCCAAACCAGGTAGATTAGAGGAGTGGTGTGGATATATTTTATCTATTTTCTATAAAGCATATGAGAAAGACTCACATGTTATTCTTGTGAACAAAGTAGACAGATGAGAGCTGCATTATGATTTTTTTAGTGTATTAAGAACTGATTGAATGGTTAGATGCAATAGTTTAGTCAATAGATTCAAAGTTTATTAAGTGTTAGATATCAGCTTGAAAGGAAATTTCCAGTGATGTGTCCTAGAGATCTATGCTTGGCCCTAAGCTGTTCAAAATTTTATCAGTGACTAGGATAAATATGTAAATGTCAAGTTTATCATATTCTTAAGATGACAAAAATCTGGGATCATAATGAATGATCAAGAGAATAGTCACAGGAGAGAATTCTGGACTGAATACAATCAATGAAATTTAATTGGAACAAATATAAAATATTACACTCAAGTGAGATAAATGATCAATTAGACCCCTATTAATTGCAATCAGTATTAATCTGTTTGCTATGATTACATAAGAATAGTGATTTTAAGTTTACATATTAAGTCTCAGAGCTGTGTACAACTAGTTATGAAGTTCACTTGTCTAACCACAAGAATGCTGTTGACCAAGTTCAATTTTTGTACTCCAGAATATCTTTTCTTGTCCAGTATGAACAAGTGTCTTGCCCTCTTGTGATCGCTTCTATTGATGGCCATTTCTGACTCTCCTGGAGGGACAAAATCAAGGTCTACCTGCTACTGAAACTCTATTTTACTTTGTCTTCTTGGAGTGTCTGAGTATTGAACCCTATAAAAACAGGTCCCTGGAGAAAGGAGGGATCTCACACCATGAGGAAGATCTGAGGTCCAGTTCTACGTCAGTAATTTTTCTTGTAGAATGGACAATTTTAGAGCCCACATGGGCTAAAAAAATCACCTTAATAAAATGAAGATGGGAGAGGATTGATGCTATTCATCAGCTTATCTGAAAGTCAGTTGAGTATTTTTATTGGACTATGTTTAAAATGAGTCAAACGTTTAATTCAGTAGCCAAAAAAAGTCCAAGTTGACATATACCAGATTAAGAGAGGAGATGATTCTGTCAAATTTTTCTCTAGTCAGATCCAATCTAGAGTATTATTTTCAGCCCTAGGTAGCATGTTTTAGGGAGATGTTGATAATCTGCAGGGCAACCATAAGGGGGTAACTAGTATTGTGAAGGACTATTCAATCATGTCCTATATTTAGTCTAGAGAACCAAAAACTTAGGGTGATTGTTCTTTTCCTGGATCTATGAAGTTAAAAAAAATTGAAAACCATATTCTAATATAATTAGCTATCACTGTAGTCCTATATATTTTATTTTATGCATTTAAAAACATTATTTTATGCATTTAAAAACATTATTCTGAGATGGGGTTCATGGGTTTTAGACGTTGAATGCCCTGACTTCAGGAAGATGAAATCTGCAAATATTTGAAAGTTAACTATTTTCAAGGAGATTTAGACATAATTTGTTATGCCCAGGAAAGAGAAAATGGCTGGAATTGCTGAGGAGGGTTAGCTTCCATTTAAGGAAAATCTCCCTAAGCAATCTGAATTATATAAAGTGAAATGGGTTGACTCAAGGCAATTGGGTTTTCCTTTGCTGAAAGCTTTTAAGCAAAAACTGGATAACCATTAGTTGAGTATTTTATAAAGGAGAGTCTTGTTAGGTTTTTTTTTTTTTTGGCAAGGCAATGGAGTTAAGTAGCTTGCCCAAGGCCACATAGTTAGGTAATTATTAAGTGTATGAGGCTGGATTTGAACTCAGGTACTCCTGACTCCAAGGCCAGTGCTCTATCCACTGCACCACCTAGCCGCCCCAGGGAGTCTTATTTAGGTATGAGTTAAGCTCAGTGGTGTTCTAGTAAATATTTAACAAACAACTCTCTAAAATGTATGCAGATTATACTTTTAAATTTTATCAGCATTACTTACGTTTTCTCCATCATTTTCTTAAGTCTAAAGTTTGTATTGAAAATGTAAAAATTAGCTCTTGTAAACAAATATCAAGCAGAATATAGCATACCCCTGGTCAGACTAGATAACCCAAGAGGCCCCTTCATTTTGTCACTAATTAATACCTTCATACCTGTCTCATTTTTTTCCTTCCTTGCCTTATATGGTTTTTCTTGGAAATCAACTATTGCTTCAGATAGCCTGCATCTCCAAGAACATCAGAGTTAACAGGATACATCTTAGCAAGGAGCATACCCTTTGGACATCTCATCCAAACTGCTAATTTTCTTCATAATTAAAGTTATCTGGATCCATTTTCTCCCCCAAATAGAAGATCCAAATTATAGGGACACCCAATCTAGAATTATAAATTCAAGGAATATTGTAAATGGATAGAATTACTTAAAGAAAGGTATGTGTGAGTAGTATTCTTGGAAGGTTCCCAGTGAAATTATAGGCAGAAAGTAGGAAAAGTGCTATTTTGGGAATCAAGAAATCCAAGTTCTGGTCCAGTTTTGATATTTATTAGTATATATATATATATATATATATATATATATATATATATATATGTATATATATATGAAAGTCATTAACTTTTTTTATTAATTTCCTGATTTGTAAAGTGGAATTAAGAATATTTATAGGGCCTTCCTAATAGGGTCAAATGAAATTTTACATATAGGGTTCATTTAAAACTTTAAAGAATCATATAGATATTAATTATAATTATTATTGGTTGTAGGAGTAGTAGTCTTGTTATTGTGTCTTTTATTTTTTTTTTAGGTTTTTGCAAGGCAAATAGGGTTAAGTGGCTTGCCCAAGGCCACACAGCTAGGTAATTATTAAGTGTCTGAAACCGGATTTGAACCCAGGTACTCCTGACTTAAAGGCTGGTGCTTTATCCACTACGCCACCTAGCCGCCCAATTGTGTCTTTATTTGATGTGGATGGGAAAAGATGTCAATTTAGGCAAGAGTTAATATTAAAATCTGCTCAATTCATCAGAACGATTCCATCTTAAGTCCTTACTCTTGCAGATCTCCCCAAGGAGGACCAGGAAGGTAGACATTGATTATCATGGGAAGCTATGCATCAAACATTGTTGTAGCTTCATTATATTTATGAAAGCTAGGGTTTCATTGGTAGATTTCCAGGTACCACCACAACCAACTCATAATCCTGAAGCAATCTGAACCAGATACTGGACTGAGAGTTTCTGAGGTCACTCATGTGGATACCAGTCCCCTCAGGAAAAGCTAGATAAAGATGTAGTTCAGGCAATAAAAGGAATTCTTAGCTTAATTAATATTTGTGTCTTTGTCTTGTTTTCCTCTTTTCTAGGAGGAAAATTCTCAGGACCTTTTTATTTTAGGCCTCTTTATAAGAAAGGAAAGGAGTGAATTAGAATTAAGAGACTATATATGAAGGGTAATTACACCATCCCACTCAATTCAGGGCAACTAAGTGGCACATAAGATAAGAGTACTGGGCCTGGAGTCAGGAGGACCTATGTTCATCCTTTATTTTTGAAGAGACCTAGTGACTTTAGGATGTGATGGGGGAGGTGCTAATTTGTGCATGAATTTGAATTTAAGTGAAGTAGAGTTGTGCAAAGTCATCAACCTCACTTTCTCTCACAGTCATTGAAGTCAGTAGCAGAAGAAACATCAAGGTGCTGTGGTGGCCTACCTGCAACTCTCATACTACTCCTACTACAAAGGCACAGCCACTATTGGCTGCCATGATTCCATACAAGTGAAAGCGTAACTGTCCCCCAGGCATAGTTAGAGAGTGTCATTAGGTGGATCCCACAAGTCTTCAGCAAAAGGGAGGTAGTGAGGGAGTACCTTTCCATAGTTAGATGTTGGTTATGCTAGCAGCTCTGCTTATAACAGACCTTAGAGTTAAAGCTGAAAGGGGCCTTAGAGTCAGTCAAGTTAGGGCCCTGAGATCAAATTGGGCCTAAGACACTAGGTAGTAATCTGGGCAAGTCACTTCACCCTGTTTGGCTTAGTTTCCTCAACTGTGTAATGAGCTAGAGAAGGAAACGATGAACCTCTTTAGTGTCTTTGCCAAGGAAACCCCAAATGGGGTCACGAAGGAGCAAACACAACTGAAAAAATGAAGAATAGCAACACTCCATCCGAGTCAAAGATTTGAATGGAGAGAGGAACAAAGTGAAACTGGAGATTCCATGGAATGGCAATTGTGACTGGCATGGGAATTTGATGAGAAGGAAGTGGGATACTGATAGGAATGGGAGTGAAGATGGGAATTGGATGGGAAGACATGTGTCTAAGTGAAAATGAGGTTGGGATAGCGACAATGGAGGGATGGGTTGAGATGGAGATATGAGTATAGATGGGGACCGGAGGAATGGGAATAGAGATGCTTTGGGGGAATGAGGACAAGAAGGGAGGAAAAAGTTATTGCTACTTATCGTAGCAGAAATATCAATTAATTTGGGACCAGAGGACTTAGATTTTGTTACTGACTGCCAATGTCACCTCGGACAAATCTATTGCCTTTGGACCTCCTTTGCTACAAATCAAGGAGGTTAGTAGTTGATCTCAAATGTCTCTTCAATTTCCAATTTCTATGAAACTTGGAAGTATCTTGTTTAGCAAAGGGGTAGGGAATAAATAGAAGAAAGAAAAAATAAGCAGCCTCTCGACCTGGGAAAACATTCACACACGTAAAGTCAAACATCTGAGGAAAAAAGAATGAGAAGCTTGCCACTAGCTTAAAAGGATGAGAAAAATAATTTCTTGCTAAAATGGAACCTCCTTGGGGAAAGAATTATACAATCATAGAAAACCTTTACCTCCTGAAAATCCCAGCTGCCCATATCTGAGGAAAGGGAAAGAATTCTTGGAGGAAGACATCTCCTTAAAATCATCAAGCAAGTGAAAACTAAATGAAGTAGTACAGGCTCCCAAGAGGACTCAGTGGAGGCTCCCACCTCCGACAGTTTTAATGCTTATCTTCTTCTAACAGTACTTCATGTTTCTATCCCTGGAGAGGATGCTATGCAGGTGTGAGACACAGTGTGTGATCCTCTCCTCCATCTCTGGCCTAATCCACTGGCTTTGCCAACCAATTATAGGTACATAGAATTAGAGCTAGAAGGAGCCTTAGAAGTTGTTTAGCCCAAATTGTTCATTTTACATATGAGGAAATTGAGGTTCAAAGAGTTTAAGTGACTCACCCCAGGTTACCCAGTAGAATCAAAATTTGAACCCATTTCCTGACTCCAGAGTCAGAGATCTTTCCAGTGAATCACACTGCTTCCCTGATTCTTGTTGGGGATGTTGAGACCGGAAGAACTGAACATCCTCTTACTCTATCAGTGACTCCCTCCCACCTAATAGGAACTGTGTTAAGTGTTTTCCAAATATTATTTCATTTGATTGTATACAGTTAGTAAGAGGCAGGGAACTGATTCTGGTTTTGTCCAACTCCTGGATTTCCATTTGTCAATGCTCTTACTCAGGCCTCCCCAGGACATCCCAGCTCCCAAGGACTCCAGTTAGAACTTTGATTCTGGGATTCAGAGATTAATTATAATGTTCTAGACAGATATATAAAGACCAGAGACCAGCACTGTATACTGGGAAGTACTTACTGAATGGTGAATTTGGCACTTTCCTCAGGGGTCCCAGAGATAGCATTAGACTGTGCTAGGACTTTCTGAGGGAGATGTTCCAAGGGTTTCTGGGTGTTATGACTTAATTTCAATAGGAGCCGGAGCTTTTTCTACTGCGAAATCGAGTCATGGTCCCCAACTGTAATAACTTAAGTGGGGGCCCCCACCATGTTCATTCAATTCAGGACTTCAGCACATATAGAGAATACATAGAGAATACACATGCCATATGGTCAAACACTGTCTAAGAATCTAGAGATACTGGCAAAATTAAAAAAAAAAACTCCCCCCTTGAGAGGCTTACATTTATCAAAGAATATATGCAGGGTTAAATAAATAAAAATGTCAACATTTGAATCAGGATTAGATATAATAAAATAAAAATAGAAACAATATTCCATAATCGATACAGTTGGTTTTGGAACCAGGAAGACATGGGTTCCAATGCTGCTTCTGATACCCTATACACAATACTGACCAGGCAACTCTTTAAGACCATAGTTGAAACAAAGGTACAACTTTGCATCCCGAGGGGAAGTCTTTCGAATTGGAAGAGCTTTTTATAACAATGGAATCACAAGCTTAGTTTAAAAAAACAAAAAAGAATAAAACCTCAGGGCAGAGACCTATATGATGTTGTCTGAGCTGCTTACCAGATCTCAAGAGACAGGAAAGTCCTTCTCTCTCTCTCTCTCTCTTTCACTCTCATTCTCTCTGAATTGTCTTCTGTCTGTCTGTCTGTCTATCTATCTATCCATCTATCTCTATCTCCCCTTCTCCCAATTAGTTAAGTGACTTGCCCAGGGTCACACAGCTATTTGGTCCTGTTCCCTTGCTCCTTCTTGATGACTTCAGATTTCTTTGGAAAAAACCTACTATCTCCTTCCTTTCTGTCCTGCTGCCTGTCCTCTAATTCCCAACAGGCAGCCAAAGAGTGAAGACTAGATGGGTTGTATCCACCTAGACATTCTATACTGACCTTGTCCTCTTCTCCCCTGCCTCCCGGCCTCCATTTGTTGCCTGTATCTAGCACTATGTCTTAATTAACAGCAGCAAGGGCCATCCATCTCTGAGGTTATCCATGCAACTTACCTGTGGGGTCATGCCATGGCACAAGTACATGATGGGAACATTTTCCGTATCTGGGCCTTGATCAAGACATAAGTCACTCTTCAGAGAATTCTGCAGCTGGGTCACAGAGAAAAGAGAGACAGACATAAGAAGAAGGGGGAAAAGGAGTAAAAATGAATTAAGCCAAGAAAAGCAAGAATTCCATGGAGATTACTTTCATTTTCCATAATAAAACCATGAGGTCCCCAAATGCTATGGAAACCACTGAGCCTGGGCATTTGGGAAATAGTTGGTTTTTGAAGAAGAAAGTTAAGACTTGGTAAGCTACAGGTTGAAGTTTAGTGGCCAAGACTGCATTACTAAGAAGAAAAGGAAATAATCTGATGAATAATTCATAAAATCATAGAACTTGGACCTAGAATTGCAATAGAGGCAATCTGATCTCATCCCTTCATTTTACTGGAGAGCCAACTGCAGCCCGAAGAGGGTAGGAGGTTTGCTCCCATAATACTCAGCTAATTAGTAAATTGGATGGGGTTCCAGGGGGTTTTATAGTCAGATTTCCTGACCCCAGACCCCAGATGCAGGGCTCTTTCTACTATGACATATGAGCTTCCTCTCAAGCTCTATAGGATGTTCTGACACATCCTACAAAGTGAAACCGGGAGGGGAAACTCTTCACTGCCTCTGCCCGGATGAATGTGAGGCCACAAGACCACAAGATGGGTGTAGAAGGAAGGAGTGCCTTGGGTTCAGAAATGCTTATGAAAATACTTCCCAGTTCCAGGAATGATCTTAGAGAACATCTGATCCAGCTCTCATTGCAGGGGAAAAGTCCAATTAAGTTAAGTGATTTGCTCAAGGTCACATAGATAGTAAGTGGCAGAATCAAGACTTGAACCCAGGTCCTCTGACAACAAAACTATTACTCTTCCACTCCTCAATTCTTCCATAGCCACATACCTTGACCCTTCCATTAGTGTCTCTGTCTCTGTCTCCCTCCTCCCTCCCCACCCCCTCCCAATTGGTTAAGTGACTTGACCAGGATCACATAGCTACTAAGATCTGAGCCCCAATTTTTTTAGTTTTTTTTTTTTTTTGCAAGGCAATGGGGTTAAGTGGCTTGCCCAAGGCCACACATCTAGGTAATTATTAAGTGTCTGAGGCTGGATTTGAACTCAGGTACTCCTGACTCCAAGGCCTGTGACTGTACCACCTATCCACCTCTGAGCCCAAATTTGAACTCAAGACTTTCTAACTCCAAGGCTGGTGCTTTAGCCACTGTGTCACTTACATGCCTCCCCATGATTATCTCTTCAGAACTTCTGGGTCTTATCCTCGCTTTCATCACTATACCCTTAGTACTTTCAGATAATTCCATCTTTGCTGTTGTGTTTTGTGTTGTGTCTGACTCTTCATGACCCCATTTGGGGTTTTCTCAGCAGAGATACTGGAGTGGCTTGTCATTTCCTTCTATGGTCATTTTATAGATGAGGAAACTGAGGCAAATAGGTTAAGTCACTCAGGATAGTCACACAGTTACTCAGTGTCTAAGGCTAGATTTGAATTCAGATCCTTCTAACTCTAAGGCTGATACTCTATTCATTAGGCCACCAGATACTCTACAGCTTTTGTGTATTATCTCCACAATTAGATTATGAATTCTTTAGGAGCAGGAACTGTCTTATTTTTTCTTTTTGCAACACCAATGTTTAGCAGAGTACTTGAACCAATAATTACTTCTTCATTTATTTTCACTCACACATTCATTTATTCTTAGGTCTTCATGAGGTGCGGTTGTTTCTGCCAGGGACTCCTAAGATTTGGTTCTAGTAAACTTGATTCACACAAAGTAGGTACTTAATATATTTTCATTGATTGGTTGACTGACTGATGCCCCTTTCACTTCCTGCATTCCTCTTCCTCCTCTCCCCTAAATTTCACTTTGGGGACACTTGGGTTGATCCACTATTCATGACCTGAGTAAGCACTGAATCCCAGGGAGTAATGATTCTCCTGTCATTTAATAAATATATATAGCCCTAGCTTGGGAAAGTGGAGCAGGGGTGTATCCTGCCAGAACTTTCTGTTGAGCAAAGACAGATTATTTCTGGTAGGAGATACAAACTCCACTGATCTGTTCCTCTGACCACATTTGGGAAGGAAGGCAGGGGCAAACCCTCCTTCCCTGGGCTTCCTTTCCTCCATAAGTTTGCAGCAACCTAGCCTCTGATATACAGACCAAAGAATATTGAAAACTAATGATAGTAACACCCTTGGGGTGGGAGGAACATAATCATTGAAGGAAAATATCCTCTATCATTAAGTTATTACTTAAGCAGATCCCCCATTGTTCATTGCATTAATGAGCATAGGTAACAAACAATTCATAATTATAGAAACATGCAGTTTGTCATTAACTGGAACTGCTGTCTGCCACCCCCGCCCCGTTAGATAATTTTTATAATAATAATAGCTCACTTTGATATAGTGCTTTATAGTCATAATTATGCTTGAAATAATTCTGTGAGGCAGCTACTGCCTGGATTATTCTCCCCATTTAAGAGGGAGAAAGCTAAAGTCAAAAGGAGTCCAGTTGACTTGCCCAAAGTCACACAGCTCTAAAGTGGAAAAGCTGGGGCTTGAACTTAGCCAAGTTCTGGTCTAATACGCTTATCGACTGCTCTATAATGTCTCATTCTTTTCACTACTAGCCTTCACACCAGTTCACCAGTGTCTACCTTCTATAGATCTATAGAATCTATACATAAGGGTAAAATCCAAGTCTGACTCCTCGTGAGCTATTGGGGGGGTAACATCACATTATCAAAAAGAAGACTTTGGAAGAATGTCAGAAGACCTCCATATCTGAGGGACTGTCATATGGGAAAGGATTTAGGTTTGTTCTTCTTGGCCCCAGAACTCAGAACTAAGATCTGAAGAAATTATAGAAAACTAGAATTAGGTTGCATGAAAGGGGGAAAAAAACTTCCTAAGAATTATATTTATCCTAAAGTGGGGAATGGACTGCCTCAGGTTGTGATCTTTAGGCACAGCATGGATGAACACTGATTAGGTCTGTCCACAGGAGATTCTCCTTCCAACGCTGAGAGGTTGTAGAGGGGACACTGTGAAATAGTGGGGCAAGTATTGATTTTGAGTCAATTAAGATCTGTTCCAAATTCTTCTGACTCTGCGGTGAACCAACACTCACTCATTCTCTCTCTCTCTCTCTCTCTCTCTCTCTCTCTCTCTCTCTCTCTCTCTCTCTCCCTCCCCCCCCCCTACCCTTTCTGTTTCTTTCTCTCTTCTCTGTCTCATTCTCACTCACATGCTACAAGTTAATAACCTAATTTTAGAGTAGCATGGGGGAAGTGACCAGTCCAAGGCCATGCAGAATGTCAAGAACAGAACAGGGATTCCAAGTCTAGGCTCTCTCCATCCTCCCCAGTCTTCAGTCTGGATGCCAAGTCTTGGGCTCTGTCCCCATGAGTTCACCAACACTGCTGCTCTTATGTCTCCAGCACTGTCTCAGTCAGGGGTCCAGGTCTGGGCCCCCATGCTGCAGCAACCACCTTCAAGGACGAATACAAGTCTGCAGGCAAAGTAATATGATGAACTCAAAATGGGGGTGAAGATGCTAAGCTTGGGAATTGAGGCTAATGGAAAAGGAAGTGGTAAGGCCCACCTGCTTAGCCCTATACCTATCTTGTTTATTATCACTGGTCTCACCTTACCTGAAATGAAAATATTTAAAGCCTGTTTATTCACAGATTTTGTTTGTATTTCATCTGACGGCCAGACAGGGAGTATATGTGCCAGTCATGGACTTTTGTTCTTTTTTTAAATAGAAAGAGGCATAATATTTATTTGTAGAAGGGAATCTACAGGAAAGCAATCTGCAAATGTCAATTGGAGACAGACAACCTTGCCCTGCAATATGGACTGAGCTGAAAACAACTCTCAGACAAAAACTGGACTCTTTGAAGAGCATTGGTCTGGAACGTGTGAGTCCTAGTGTGTGCCATCTGTGCCACCTTGGGTTAATTAATCAATGACCTTGTAGACATACTAAGTCACTAAAGAGAAGGCATTGTTTCATTCTCTGTATGTCCAACACCACCTGTCAATAGTAGGAGCTTGTCAATTAATTGCCATAAACTGATCCAGGTTCTTTGGATAGAAAAAAAAAGTCAGTTCCTGACCCTAAAGAACATAAGTTCTAACAAAGGAGAATCACTTCATGTCTCCAAGTCTTCATCCTTCATAGTAAAATAATGACAATATTAAACTCCCTAGATCAACCACATAGACAAAGTGGTTTAGAACTATAAAGAGTCACAGATGGGGCAGCTAGGTGGCTTAGTGGATAGAGCACTGGTCCTGGAATCAGGAGGATCTGAATTCAAATCTGGTCTCAGACACTTAATAATTACCTAGCTGTCTGACTTTGGGCAAGTCACTTAACCCTGTTGCCTTGCAAACACACGCAAACACACACACACACACACACACACACACACACACACACAGTCACAGAAATAGGAACTGATTCTGTTACAGTACCAGAAGGATAGGTACATAAACTGAGGCAAAAATTTACTTTGACAGAAAACTCATTGTATGAATCTGTTTCCTTTGCCTTATGCATTAAAAAAAAATCACTGCCAGTGCATATAAATTAGCTCTTTGAGATATTCTTAAATTCTAGTCCTCCCAGTGTTAATAATAATGAGAATTGATGTTCACTTAAATCCTTTATCTCAAAATTCTCAGAGGCAGAAACTATAGGCATTATTATCCTCATTTTACTGATAAGGAAACTGAGGCTTAGCAAGGAGAATTACTTACTTAAGGTCACACCGCTTGACAGGTCTTTATGACACTATCTCTAATACCTCTCGGCTAAAGTTAGGAAGTGGACTTGTTATTTCTTCAATATAGAGATCTTCTCAGAAGAAGACACTCCTTTCCCCATTGTGGATCATCAGCTTCTCTGCAGGTACAGATTTAGAGAATTGACCAAAGGACTGAGAAGTAAAACGCCTTGGTCTGGCCTTCCTAACTCTACCCTCCCATGCTGTCCCTCTACTGGATTTACTTTACCATGTTTTCTTGAAGGGTACCATTACACCTCACTCCACTTTCCAGCTCTCTTTTATATGTTGTTTTCTCCCATTAGAATGGAAGCTCCTTGAAGGTACAGGCTGTCTTTATTTTTGCTTGCATTTATATTCCCATCACTTAGATTTAGTGCTTAGTTCATTGTGTTCACTTAGTTCACTTAGAAAGTGCCTCTAATTGCTAATTCTGCTTATAAATCCACAGAACAACTGAGAATATAACTGTCTTCAAGGATTTGAAGGATTCTCATATGAAAGATAGATTATATTTTTTTCAGTCTGACCCTAGAAGGAAGCAAGGGGGTGGAAGTTACAAAGGGACAAATTTAGTTTGTAAGGGAATTTCTAACAACTAGACATTGTCAAAAAGGGAATGGTGTGACTCAAGAGGTAGTGGTTCCTCCTCATTGGACAATCTTCAAGCTGAGGTTGGGTGATCACTAATTGGCTAAATTATAGGTAATGGGATGGGTGATGGACCATTTCCAGATAGTGCCTAGGTCCTTCCAAATACTCTCAAACATTTCAGTATGATTAGGATTCCAACCCTAGTATTGTAGGTACCAAAAGATACAAGTATTTGTATATTACAAATAAATTAAATAAAATTTATAATAATTCCCCATACAAATATGCACATCTATATACACATATATATTTATATTTGTATGTATGTGTATTATATGGAAGGCTCTTTTGGGAAACAAAAAATAAATTAGTAGGAATCAGAGGAACAGTCAAGTCTTTATCTGCTATGTTCGAGCTACTGTGCTAAGCACTAGGGAGATTAAAAAAAACTGAAAAGAAGGTCAGTTTTCTCATCTGTGAAATAGGAAGAAGTTGGGCTGTATATCCTTCCAAATTCTGTTCCAAGTTCATATCCATGATTCCATGAACCTTTTCTTTATTATAGAATATACAAGTATCTTGACCACCCTACAGAATTTTGATAGCTCTGCTTTTAAGGCTGGATTCTTTATAAAAAACAAAGGTGATATGGTCCAGTTCTGTTGTAGCTATCTGGAAAGAGAATGGGGTAGAAAAGAGCCCTCCCCACTTCTTCCTTTATTAGGGTCTTAGGAAACAGGCAAAAGAAGTATATATTTAGATATATGTGGGAAAGAAAATCTAGCATTTTCAAATGAGAGCTAATGAGACAGAAATACTGTGAGAAGAAAATGCCTCTGGGGTGGGTATGGCAGAGAAGCTTATTTTAAGTCCTGTCTTTGTCAATTATGATCAGTATGATTTTGGGCAAGTCAATAATTTTTTGTGAAATTCATCCTTAAAATAAAGGTGTTAGATTTAGAAGGGTTCTGATCAGGAGCAGAGGATGGGGGTGCTGGGATACCCACATGAACCCTCATCTCCCTCTTTGTGGATTTGCAAAAGCTGTAAAGCTCTGCTCACCAGGGTTCCCAAGTCTTCCTTTCCAGCTGAAATCCCATTTTCTAAGGGGTCCAGTGATGCAAGATACAAAACACTTCACAATAAGGACTCCAGGGGAGATTGAACTAAAGGCTAGTATAGGCTTTTTGAAACTTCAGATAGACGATAAGGTTCAAAACCCTGCAATTTTGTAAGCAGCCAGAAGACAAACTAGGGGTAAGGCAGAGCTCCAATATTTGAAAGTCAAACTGGGTGTTATAGGCTCTAACTGTGCACCTGGAGAGAATAATCTGAAAAACAGGGGCTGAGATGTTCTTTCCCAATGAGTCCCTCTTCTTCCTTTCTGGCCATGAGAATTCCTTGTTCATAGTAAAAACAGATGATACTAATTTCTACAACATTTTAATGGCTTCAAAGGACTTTACCTTTATCATCTGATTTGAACTTAGCTACAGTGATATTTGCTATGACATACAGGTTATTTTTCCAATATATTCCATTCAAGAGACATTTATTAAATGTTCATTATGTGCATAGGTCTGTGCTAGGTAGGCAATGGAGATAAAACTTTAGATCAGACATGGTATCTACATTCACAGAAAATAGATTTCTGATATATATATAAATATGAAAGAATGACTATCATATATATTTCCTATATATAATTTCATATGCATGAAATTATATTTCTTGTATTGGGTTACAATGCTTAGACAATTAGGTTACCTTTGGGAATAACTAGTTTTCTTCAAGTTCAACTTAAGGGTCACCTGCTACATGAAGCCTTTTCTTAGTCGTTATTGTTCTGTTCCTTTTGAAATCATTTCATTTAATTTTGTATATAATTTATATTTGTATATATTCTATTTGTATATAAGTGAGTACATTTTATACTCACTCCCTCTCTCAGTAGGGTTGTAAGTGTAAGCTCCCTGAGGACAGGGTCAATTTAATTTTTGTCTTTAAATTACCATTGTCTAGAATAGTACCTTGTACTTACTAGGTGGTTAATTAACAATCAGAATATGGAACTGGAATCAGGAAGCTATGGATTGAAATCCCACAGTTCTCTCAGATACTTATTAGCTATGATCCTGGATGATTCACTCATGTTCATCAACTGTGAAAAAAGGGCTGGACATGGGGGTTCGAAAGATCCTTTCCATCTCTAAAGCTCAGATTCTATGATCCTATGATGTCAATAAAATTAGATCTTTCTAATCTCATCTCACAAATGAGGAAACTGAAGCTCAAAAGGTTAAATAGAGTCACATAGAAAGGTGGGATTTCAACTCAAGTCTTCCAACTCCTTATTTGAAGTCAGTCTTTTTATCACCTTCTTTGTCTCTATTCTTCAAAAAAGCATCAAATTATTTTTTTTAGGTTTTTTTTTTTTTGCAAGGCAAATGGGGTTAAGTGGCTTGCCCAAGGCCATACAGCTAGGCAACTATTAAGTGTCTGAGACCGGATTTGAACCCAGGTACTCCTGACTCCAAGGCTGGTGCTTTATCCACTATGCCACCTAGCCGCCCCCAATTTTTTTAAAATAAAAAATACACCCAATTATATTTTTAAAGACTTTCAAAAAGAAACAGAGTCCTTACCACCCCATATGCGATGATATCTGAGTACATCCTCATTTCTGGGTACACACTGACAAGGTACCATCGGAATGTCTTACACTGCAGTTTTTTCCTCAGAGCTTTCCTCGCGGAAATGTCACCAATATCAATTCCTGGATCCTGTACATGGAGAAAGGCAGTCATGACTGAAGTGCAGTTTCTCCAGCTCACATATCAGAGCCCCCATCAGTGGGCTCCTGAGAACAATTGTGTGGGTTTGAGTTCTTGGCTGCCAAAGAAGGGTTTCAGACAATACCATTCAGCCTTGAGTAATCGTCATCTAAAACCCTTGACTTCCTCTGGGGTGTCCGAGTTGTAGCAATTACCTGTATGGTAGCTGAAACTGAAGTTTATATGTGACTGGACAAGTAGCAAACTAAATGTTGTCACAAGAAGCCTGAGATGTAAGAATTCCCAAGGCTTATTTGGAAAAAAGGGACATGAAAGTGGGGTTAACATGAATATATGAGGCGATAGTATCCCGATCCTTGTGTTTGTTGATGTGTTCTGATGACGTTGAGTAGTATAATAAGTTATGAGCTTATGGCCTTCATGTATTTGCAGGTTTGTTATAAATTATATGCCTACATATTATATATAGACACATATAAAATATTAAATATTAGATACCTACATATATGTATGTCTGTGACATGTGTATATAATATACATGTATAATAATGTCTACTAAATATAATAAATCCTTATAATATGAATAAGTATATATGTGCATATGTGTGTCACAGAGTAATTCTGGGCAACAAAATCAACTCTACCAAGACAGGTTTACACTTTCTCTACAACTTACACTCTTTGGAAGTTGCTAGGAGCATGGAAGTGAATTGATTTATCCAAGGTCATCCCGCCAGTCTGGGTAAGTGGAAGAAACTGAATTTATGTCTTTCTGCTTTTGAGGTCAATTCTCTATCCATAATGTAACACTACCAAATAAGCACATGTATGTCTTACACACACTTATGGATGATATATATACATATATATATATATATACACACAAATGTTATAATATGCACTTGTGATGTAATTGCATGTCATCATGTAAGTAATGTGTAGACGCACATCATGTGTTCCAAAAATCTTTGTGCAACATTAAGCATTAATAGCTTAAATCTACACTAAGATTTGTGGGTCATTAATATTAAGAGACAAAGATTCATCTACAGATAAAGTTCATGAATTATAGTGCATAGACTTGATGGAATCTAGACATCACTGAAAAAAACTGGGCTACAGTGGAACTTTCTTTATTTCATATTTATCATCTTCATGAACTCTACATTTCAGACAAATGGTTTGCCTGCTGCTTCCTGAATATAGCCTTCCATCTCCCTCCTTTATGAAATGAAACCCTTCACTTCTTCAAGCCCATGGCATCTCTAGTTTCCTTTCAGGTACAGCTTTTCTCTGATTTTACCACCACCATCACCTTCATCGCCTCTGCATTAGCACATGCCCATCCCAATACTACTTTGCATTTATTTGCATGTACTAAACACTATATTATGTATTCCCCCTCTTTTCCAGTCAAATGTAAGCACCTCGAGGAGAGAAACTGTTCCATTTTTATCTTTGTATGTTCCACAATTTATTGTTTTTCTCCTCTGAATCTCAGGTTCTAATGCTAGAGAGAACTCCCTGCATCTATGAAGATTAGTTCTATATCTCATTTATTCTGGTTTTTTAAATTTTATTTAGTTAAGGCAGTGGAGTTAAGAGTGACTTGCCAGGGGGTGGCTAGGGTGGCATAGTGGATAAAGCACCGGCCCTGGAGTCAGGAGTTCAAGTCTAGTCTCAGACACTTAATAATTACCTAGTTGTGTGGCCTTGGGCAAGCCACTTAACCCTGTTTGCCTTAAAAAAAAAACCTTAAAAAAGTGACTTGCCCAAGGCCACACAGCTAGGTAAATATTAAGTGTCTGAGGTCATATTTGAACTCAGGTCCTTCTGACTCCAGAGCCAGTGCTCTATCCACTGCACCACCTACCTGCCCCCTTTTATATCTCATTTTTAGAGAAATGTAGAGGTACTTGTTTTGCAGATTTCTTATGGATCATAGTTCTTTTTGCCTTATCAACATAATAGCCTAGAAGCTCTAAGAAGACAGAGACCATACTTTATCTAAATGTGCTCTCCTCACAGCACTACCTTATTAAATGTTTTTTGGTTGAATGAATGAATGAATGGGAAGTGGTGGGTAGAATGATTAGAGGGCTTGACTTGATGTAAGAAGTTGTTGTTTAGTCGTTTCAGTCATGTATGACTCTCCATGATCCCATCTGGGATTATGGCAAAGGCCCTGGAATGGTTTGTTATTTCCTTCTCCAGCTCATTTTACACATGAAGAAACTGAGGAAATAAGGTTAAGAGACTTGTCCAGGTGTTTCTGACTCCAAATTCAGCACTCTATCCACTGCACCTGAACACAAATCCAATTTCTGATACTATGTGACATTGAGCAAATTGCTCAATCTCTTGGAGCAACATATTCCTCATCCATAGAATGTCAGGACTGGATAATGTGGCCCTTGAGGTCCCTTCCAACTCTAAAACAATGAATAAATGAATGAATGAATAAATTCATCCCAGAAAGAGGCATTTGGGGATTGTAGAAAAGGGACTAAAGGAGGAATAAGGAAAGTTTTGTTCTAGTCTCCATTTACTACTAACTATTCTTATACCTCTCAATGAAGACTTTTCCCAGGAACCTAGATTTGGGACTGGAAAAGATCTTAAGAGGTTAACACTACTTTCCTTGTTTTTTCATATTAGGAACCCAAGACTCAGAAAGGTTAAGTGAATTTCAAAGGTACTGAATCAGAACTGATATTTGAACCATTGATTGCAGAGCCAGAACTAAGTGGCTTCTTCTCTCTGGATCTCAGCCAATCTTTTGTAGAAAGAGGGGATTGGTCTCTATTGGTCTTTCAGCTCTGACATTCTCTAAATTGTGTGACTCAATCCTTTCCGTGGGGCCTAGGGAGTTAGATCACTCTCCTAACAAACCCAAAGGATTTTTCCAAAGCCTTTAGCAATGAGGCTTTTGTTGTCATTAGATTGACTTTGTTGAAGTCATTAAATTGGTACAAAAGGTTTCTTTTGCAGGCTGAGGAAACATCCTAGGGGATGGATTCTGAACTAAAGCCCAATGATTGGACAACCATCACTAATTTCAAGCTTAGAGTATGGTGCTGTTTTCTTAAAAAGATTTCCCCCTGTCAAGGTTTCACTCTGGCAGCTGATTCATCAGTGTATTTTTGTCCTGAGAAGAATTTGTCTCATTTTTCTCTAGGTAGAGTAGGGACCTCTTCTCCTAAGTGATGAAGTCTCATCTGATTGGTTAGCCCAAAGCTCAAGGATGGCTTCTGGCTACCTTCCCTGTCATCTTCATCTATATCTTGGTTCATGTGACAACTGTTTGGTAGGTTTCTGAAGCAGGAATTTCCATGGAAAGAAGAGATCCATAGTCCTCCCAACAGCCTGCTCCAGTCAAAATGCAAGCCTTTCAAAGAAAGCCATGGCCCGAGATAGGAAGAACAGGGTTTAGGTTCTAGGTCACATAGACCCTAGAGTAATGGGCAAGTTATGTTGTGTAAGCTCTGGAAACCTTCCACTATAGTCAAAGAACATTTCAATTTTCAAATCAGAAATCCTTATATGAGGCACCCACCTTAGATACACACACACGCACACATAATAAATGAGCATATAATGCTTTTACTCATTTTTTTTCCCTAGAATCTAGTGAATGGAGGCCACATTGTAGAGTACAGAGTATAGGGCCTGGAGTCAAGAAGACCTGTATTACAATACTGCCTCTGAGACTCCTTAGAGAACTTAACTCACAGGTTTTAAATTTAATTGTTAAAATCAATGAACATATCTATTTTTTTCTCCCTATTTCCTCTTTTATTTATTGGCAGTATGTCTCAGCTTTTCTGAGCTTTAATGCTTAGGATTTATCTACTAAGTCATAGATGGGGAGTGGTCTACACTGGTTAATAGAATTCCAACATGTGGAATTTCCCATGTTGAGAAAATATAGAAAACATTTGTATATCTGTGTTTGTGGAGAAGAGAACAGAAGGTAATGAATGAATGGATGAATGAATCCCATCAGGAAAGGCATTGTGATGGTATTAGATAGGATTGACTTTTATAAGATTCAACAATCTCTAGGAAAGTGGAACTTAATTCATAATTCTGCAAGATGGGTCCAATGGAAGAATCTCTTGCCCAGACAAAGCAATGCATAGTTTATGCCTAATGGGGTCTGTTGTACAGACTGCAGAATCTGATCTGCCAGTAGTGAGTTTGGAGAAAGCCCTGAACCAGATTGTGATCCTATATCCAAAGATGTGCAAGCTCACTGGCAACTGGGAAATTGGGAATTTTGATGGTCCCTTTTCTCATAGATCATGGTGATCTTTAATATTAGTGCTATTTAATATAAAGTCATAGAATACCATAGCTAGGAGGACCTTCTCCTCAATTCTCAAACAAGAGAGCACAAGAGAGAAAGTAACCAGCCCTGGCTAAACAGGATACCTTCCTTTAAACTTTCAAGATCTTTTCTAGTTGGCTGCCAAGGCTGCAAGACTCAATCCTCTAGGACCTATATAAACACTGCATCTGTTTCTGCTAGAACTCTGAGCTTCCTAGAATCCATGGGGATGACCTACCTCTAGGGGTATATTCCAGGCCATATAAACATGGCTCTTAAATTCATCCATCCAGACTTCTGCCACCCTCAGAGCATTTCTTCGGACGTGGGCCGTGAGGTCCTCAGTATAAGGCTTGTGAGCTCGTTCAATGTGGGCTATTCTGGAGCAGGGCAGGACCTCCACGCTCCCACCACACTGCCACACCTGCAAGGGAGAGGATCAGTGTAACTCAGTTGGATTTAACAAATATTGATGGAGATCTTCTTGTGTATAGTGTTCCAGGAGAGACACAAAGTTCATATCTGGTCCTTGTTTTCATGGATTTCATAATCTATCAATAGGAAGCTATGAAGGAAGTCCAGAGCAAGTATTGGGAGAGGTATTTCTAAAGATAGAGAGAACACACCCAACTGGAAGGGGTCAGAATCAGTAAAAAGGAGTTGACTGGGGCTTTAGAGAGAGACTCAAATCTCCTGAGAAGGAAAGAGAGGTCCAGAGAGGGGAAGCAACTTGCCCAAGTGGCACAGTCTAACCTAAAAGGAAGTTCTCTTCACTCCAAAGTCAGGATGACTTATCATTTTATAATATAACCTTGTATCAATAAGCAAATAATAGAGCAAAAAAATCAGGGGCTTATGGATTTATGGAGAGGAGTTTTTCCAGGCCATCTAGTCTAACCTCCTCATTTTACAGATGAAGAAACTGAGGATAAAGGACTTCATACAGGTCACTAAAATCTAAAACCTCTGACTCAACCCATTGACATTTCCTCTGTAGCATGTCAGTTAGATTTTTTTTCCCCTCTTCCTTCAGAGATTCCCAGGCTGGTATCTAGAAGATAGTGATGTTTCACTAGTCATGGAAAGCATTTTGCATGTTAGCGCTTTCTGTTTTACAATTAGTCCCCCTTTCAGCCCCCTAGGAAGCCAGGTTACTTCATCTCTCAAGCTCATTATTCTTATAACCAACTGAGAAATGTTTCATTTCTGTTTTCACTGATCTCAAGCAGAAAATATACCAGTGAGAACTAGCAAGGTTCCTGATACTAGAGGCAGAAATTTCTCATCCCTGATTCCCTACATGCTCAGCCAGGACCACTTGGCCAGGGCTGGTGCGGGGGGTGATGCTATAGGTATATGCTTCCACAGGGATCTTGGACATCATCTCATCCAACCTGTCATGTTATGAGAAGAAAATGGAAACCTCACAAAGGGGGTGAAACAAAGTTCCCCAAATTCCCACAGCAAGTTTCAAGGGCCATACCAGAGACAAATTCTGTCAACACCTCTCTCATGCTCTAAAATATCCGTGTTTAAATTCAATTAAATTTGAAATCAGATATCCTAGAAGTGAAGGAAAGACTGGACAATGAGTCTCAGTTTCTCCATCTATAAAATGGCAATAAATAAACTTACATTACATTTCTCATGAAACTATGAGATAATTCTTTGCAAACTTTGAAGTTCCAGAGAAAAGTGAGCAATTATTATCACCCTTATTTTGTAGATCAGGAATCTGAAATCCACAGATATTAGGGGACCAGTCCAAGGTTAATCGATCTGTCACACAGCAGTCAACAAACATTTAAGGACAAGGACTATCTTTTACCTCATTTTGAATCCCTAATCCTTAGCAGAGTATTTGGCAAATAGTGGGCTATTAACAAAGATTTATTGATTGATTAAAATTGCCTACTGTGTGCTGAAACTATGAAGATACAGAGAAAGGCATACAATAACCCCTGCCCTCAAGGAGCTTATTGTCTAAATGGGAAGACAACAACACATAAACCAAGGAAATAAACATCTCCAGCTACTATATTTCAACTGCTATGTGAAATACAATGGATATAATCCCACACAAACACAAAGAAGAAAGTAAAGGAAGTAAAAATGACTTTTCTTCCATTAGATGATGAGTTTCCCGAGGGCAGGAATTCAATTTGATTTTTTAAAACTCCTAAGGTTTAGCACAGTGACTGAAATACTGTAGGTGCTTAATAAAGGCTTCTTGATTTCTTTTGACTTGCCCATGGTCATCTGGCTAATAAGTGAGAAAGTTGGGACTTTAGCTGATTTTCTCTGAAGCCCAGGATCTTTCTCCACTCCCCACAGGTTTTTTTTTCTTCTTTTGGGAGCCCTGTCACCCATTCATTATTATCTATGTATTCTGCATAGTGGAGGGGATGGTGCAATGGTCTTGGCCTCAACAAAAGTTGGGCTCTTCCTGAGAGATGAGACTGCAAACATATATAAGAATATACAAAATAAATGTAAAGTGGAGTTAGGGATTGATTTTGTGATTTCATTGGGATTTCTAGGTTAGGAAGCTCCTCTTTTGCCAATACAAGTTAACACCTTTTTTTTTCCAACTTAGAGCCTTAGAGTTTTGTCCAGATCACTTAGAGGTTGTACTTGAAGGGGTACAATAGTGGCTCCAGCTGGTAATCACTGACTGAGGAGATGGCACTTGAATCAGACTTTCCTGGCTTTTAGGAAAGCCACATCTTGATTTTACACCATCATGTATAATGGAACATTAATGTCATGTTGGTAATGAGGTAACTGGGTGGTACGGCAGATTTGAGTCTAGACCTAGGGTCCTGTAGATCAGAGTCAACTTTAGCCTCAGAAATTTACTAGCTGGATGACCCTGGCTGTGTCAATTGAGCTATTCGCCTTAGTTTTCTCATCTGGAAAATGGAGATAATAGCACTTACCTCCTATGATTGCTGTGAAGATTTGGTGAGATGATAATTATAAAGTGCTTAGTATAGTGCCTAGCACGTAAGTGTTATATGAACATTAGCTATCATCATCATCATCAATATCATCACCATGTTCAACATCCATACTATAATCATCATCAATACATCATCATTTGTAGTAATAGCTGTAGTAGCAGTAGTTAGTAGTAGTAATAACAGTAGTAGAGTCAAGAGTTCAACCCCAAATCTCATAACTCCAAAATAAGATATCATTCCCTAGAAGGGAATGGAATCCACTTATAAGTCATTTCAAATGAACTCTGATAGAGTTCATGTTAACTCAATGGGCTGTTACAATAAAACAAACTCTTTCAGGACAGAGAGGGTCACAATTTTGGAGCTGAGAAAGACTTGCATTCCAATCTTGCCTCTTACATATATTGGATGAACTTGGGCAAGTTCTTTAACATCTTGGAGCACCAACCAACTCTCTAAACCAGGAGAAAAATTGCTGATCTGCAATGGTAGAGGAGTTTCCTCCCTGGGAGCATCCATGAAAGCACAGGTCCACTCCTACTCCCTTCTCTGATTCCCAGCATCAAAGACAAAATTTGGGATATGATAGGAGCTTAACTAGTGTTTGTTGATGGATTCGTTTACATGGTGCCTGTCTCCTAGGCAGAGTTAAATGATCCCCAATAGTATCAATGCTTGGTAAGCACTACCAGAATTGGCCTTGGGGGTTAATTTTCATTACCTATGATAAACTTAGACAGTTTTTATTTTCCTCTCACTTTGTCCCTCTAATGAAACAGCACCTGCAGGCTTTTAAGACAATAATGTTAATACTATTATGCAAGGGAATTATTTTTTATTGCAATGGGAATGGAGAATATTACATAAGACATTTCAACATTGCAAAATTGAACACAAGGCATAACAGCTCTTTCTCTGAAAAGACAGACCTCTAAAATATCCGTGTTTAAATTCAATTAAATTTGAGAAACATTTATTAGACTTTGTGTGAGACCTTTACTAAGCAGTAGGGATACAAGGACAAAAGTGGAATAAACTTTGTTCTCAAAGGGCTTACATTCATCTAGGCAGTGGATAGAAATTGGAATCTGGGTGGAGGGGAGATGAGGCAGCTCATACTAGCATCCTTAGAATTGCAATGGAAACAGAGTTACTTCCCCATAAAATTTCACCTCTGAAAACATCAACTTAGAATTAAAAAAGATCTTTGTGGTTATCTATTCTATTTTATAGAGGAAACTGAGGTCCAAGGAGGTGAATTTATTCACTCAAGGAGCATAAGAGTGATCAACAGTTAGCAACAAGTAATCATACTGGGAAGTCACTGTTAAACATAGACAAACTGGATATTGGAAAAAAAAACAAGTAAAAAGACTGGCATTCAGGGGCAGCTAGGTGGCACAGTGAATAGAGCACCAGGTTGGCCAAACACACTTAATAATTGCCTAGTTGTGGGGGGCGGAGCCAAGATGGAGACAAGAAGGGATCGAGTCTTAGGAGCTCTCTGATAAAATTCATCAGCTAAGGACTCTAACTAAACTTTTGAGAGACAGAACCCACAAAGGGTCCCAGTGAGGCAGTTCTCCCACTCAAGGTAACCTGGAAAAGAGCAGAAAGGCTCTGCTCCCCAGGATTGGAGAGGTGGCCTGCCAGAGGGGTGGCCCACCAAAGCCAAAGAACCTCAGCCTCCTGGAGGCAGCCCCAGGGCGCTGGGAGTCTCAGCTCACAGCAGCGGGGGAGTCTCCCGAGCTGCACCCCAAGGAGCACTGGCACAAAGTGGGGGAACAGTGGGGGACCTCTGCCAGAGTGAGCACGTGGAGCCCAACCCTCAGGGCACACAGCAAGCAGCATGGTCTTTCCCCAGCCCTGATCCAGGAAACAGAAGCAGGCAGAGCTGGTAAGCAGGAGCCCCCAGGGCATGAGCCCATTGAGCCGAGGGAGGGGAGTGAAGAGAGACTGCAGAGTTCTGTCCTCTGCCTCTGGAACAGGACTCTGGGGCTCTGACCACATTCAGATCCTGATCACAGTCTAGGCCCCCCCATAGAACAGCAGGGCCGCCCCCCACCTCAGCCCCATGGCAAAGGGAGGTGCTTATGGTCATTCACAGACCAGGAGAGAGGACAGAGCCTCACACACTGAGACCCTTGTGGGAGTGTCCCAAAAGCTCAAGAAACACCCCAAACCAGGCCCAGGATGGGTAAATGAGCAAGCAGAGAAACAAAAAGAAGACTATTGAGAAATATTTTGCAAATGAGCCCAAGAAGGACCAAAATACTCAGTCTGAAGATGAGGAAGCACAAGCTCCTGCATCTAAAGACTCCAAGAAAAACAGAAATTGGGCTCAGGCTATGACAGAGCTCAAAAACGACTTTGAAAATCAAATGAGGGAGTTGGAAGACAAACTGGGAAAAGAAAGGAGAGAGATGCAGGAAAAACATGAAAATGAAGTCAGCAGCTTAGTCAAGGAAATCCAAAAAAATGCTGAAGAAAATAGCATGCTAAAAACCAGCTTAGGTCAAATGGATAAAACAGTTCAAAAAGTTATTGAGGAGAAGAATGCTTTAAAAAGCAAAATTGGCCAGATGTAAAAAGAGACAAGAAAACTCTCTGAGGAGAACAAATCCTTCAGACAAAGAATAGAATTCAGGGAGATTGATGAATTTAACAGAAATCAGGAATCAATACTTCAAAACCAAAAAAATGAAAAATTAGAAGAAAATGTGAAATATCTCATTGAAAAAACAACTGATATGGAAAACAGACTTAGGAAAGATAATTTAAAAATTATTGGAATACCTGAAAGTCATGATCAGGAAAAGAGCCTTGACATCATTTTCAAAGAATTACTACAGGAAAATTGCCCTGATATTCTAGAAGCAGAGGGCAAAATAGAAATGGAGAGAATCCACTGATCCCCCCGAGAAAGAGATCCCAAAAAACCAACCCCTAGGAATATTATAGCCAAGTTCCAGAACTCCCAAGTCAAAGAGAAAATATTACAAGCAGCCAGAAGGACACAGTTCAAATATCATGGAGCTGCAGTCAGGATCACACAGGACTTAGCAGCAGCTACATTGGAAGCTCATAGGGCTTGGAATACAATATACCAGAAGGCAAGAGAGCTTAGAATGCAGCCAAGAATGAACTACCCAGCAAGGTTGAATGTCCTCTTCCAGGGAAAAAGATGGACTTTCAATGAACCAGGGGAATTTCAAATGTTCCTTTTGGAATGGCCAGAGCTGAACAGAAGGTTTGATCTTCAGATACAGGACTCAGGTGAAGCATGGAGATTGGAGGAGAGGGGGGAAATGAGGATGAACTGCATGTATTCCTGCATAGAAAAATGACACTGATAATACTCATGATACTGATAATACTCATATGAACCTTCTCAGTTACTAGAGCAGGTAGAGAGAGCTTTTATAGTTGAAGCACAGGAGAAAGCTGAGTTCGAAGATAAAATATGGTGTAAAAATGGAGTCAATAGAAAAAAAGGGAAATGGAATGGGAGAAAGAAAAAGGAGAGGGGGAATAGTCCAAGATATTTCACATAAGATTTTTTTTATTACAATGAGCTATTGCAATGATATGGAAGGGGGGAGGCAAGGGGGAATGAGGGAAACTTTGCTCTCATCAGAGATGGCTAGGAGAGGAAACAGCAAATATACTCAATGGGGTATAGACATCTGCAGTAAGAAGGAGGGGGGAGCAGGGGGAAGGGGTGGGGATGTGAATAAAGGAGGAGAGGATGGACCATGGGGGGAGAGCGGTCAGATATAACACATTTTCTTTCTTACTTCTTGCAAGGGGCTGGGAATGGAAGGCCTGCCCAGGACCACAGGGCTGGGTGGATTCTGGGCCTAAGGGGTGGTATGGGGGCTCAGGGCTTCTTGGCCCCAGGACCAGGGATCTGTCTGCTGTGCCACTCAGCGACCCTACAGCAGAGTCATAGTGAAAGGAGAGAGAAAATAGAGTACATGGTAGTGGAGAAATAAGAAAGGAGGGAGTTGCGATCAGCAATGGCAACAGTGGAAAAATATGGAAATAACTTTTGTGATGGACTTATCATAAAGAATGAGATCCACCCATGACAGAGTTGTTGGGGTTGGAACAAAGACTGAAGCACATTTTTTGTTATTATTATTTGGGGGAGGGTGCAGGGCAAGTGGGGCTGGATGGCCTGCCTGGGGCCACATAGTGTGGTGATCTTTGGGTGTCTGGGGCCGGATTTGGACCCAGGTGCTCCTGGCTCAAGGGCCAATGCTCTGTCTGCCACCCAGCCACCCCTACTATTATTACTATTTTATTTTATTTTGGGTCTTTTGTTCCTTTCTTTTTTTTTTTTGTTTTTGCAGGGCAGTGGGGATCGGGTGGCTTGCATGTCACACGGCTGGGTGATTGTTGGGTTTATGAGGCTAGATATGGACTCGGGTGCTCGTGGCTCCAGGGCTGGTGCTTTGTCCATTGCGCCACCTGGCCATACCTATAATTATTACTATTATTATTTTTTATTTTAATTTTTTTCTCTCCCCTTTACTTTTTTCGCCCAAACAAGTCTATATTCATGGGGGAGGAGGGATATTTTGTTTACTTGTAAACAAGAATATTTTATTAATGTAAAAAAACATTTGTATAAAATGAGAATAAAAATAAATAAATTAAAAAAAATAATTGCCTAGTTGTGTGACCTTGGGCAAGTCATTTAACCCCACTGCCTTAAATAATTTTTTTTTAAAAAAAGACAGGCATTCTCCTCAAAGAGTTTATAGATAGGGCAGTGAGAAGTGAGAGGCAAACAATAATGAACTTAATGGAAAATCTTAGGTGGATTCTGGTTTGAAGAAATATATAATCTGAAACTGACCATTGAAATCAGCAGGGAAACACTTGGATAACTCCCTAGGATGGGGCATGTGTCTAGAACCACTGTCTCAGAACCACTTCAGACAAATAGCTGTTGGAAGATCTTGGAAATCACCAATTACCTAATGAAAAGCTCATTCTCCAGTACCCCTGAAAGACAGTCATTCAGTCCTTACTTGGATGTTTCTAATGGGAGAAGATTCACTATTACCTCAGACAGCCAGCTCCTTGTTTTTGGTGCAGTTCTAATTGTAGGAAGCCCTCCCTTAGAGAAAATGACATCTGCCTCCTTGCAACTTCTACCCATTGATCCTACCTCTGCTCTCCAGGGACAAGCAGAAAAAATTTAATCCCTCTCTTACTTCCTTGACAACTCTTCAGACACTTAAAGACAGTGATCATGCTCACCTGAGTCTTCTCTCCTCCAGGCTAAACATCTCCCTTTCCTTTAACTGTTCCTCATATTACATAGTTGTCAAATCCATTCCCTGATGTATGTAGCCTCTCCTGGTCACAGAACTGAAACTAGTGCTCTAGATGAGATCTTTCTAGGGAAGAGCTCAATGGAACTGAGACTTCCTTGGCTCTGGACACACACACATACACAAACAGGTGAATAGCTCCACTTTCCCTTCCCTTGAGGTTTATGAGAATATGAAAAGGAGTGATTTTTGCAAAGTTGACTGCTGTCCATAGTGTGTGTGTGTGTGTGTGTGTGTGTGTGTGTGTGTGTGTGTGTGTGTGTTTAGGAGGCAATCAGATGATTTTTCCAATTAAAATGAGGAACTTACAAAGCAATGAATTTTAGGTTGGACCTTTGATTCTCCACATATCTTTCTGTATTGAATGTAGACATATCCACTGACACCTTATTAAAAGACAGCACCTAATTACAGAGGGTAATTATCTTATTTACTGTCACTCTTTGGTTCCTCCTAAGGCAGTGGCTCTCCTTTAGTGTTTTGAGAACCACCAAGGTACTCAACAAGGATCCAAAAGGTTCATGCTAAAAAAGTATCTAATGGTACTATAAAAGAAAATAATTGTAATAATATTATGAAAAGTGCAAGTTGCCTGGTATTCACAACATATTTTTTTGTTGTTACAGAAAAGGTTCATGAAACAAATTGCATTGGGAATTACTGTCTTATGAAATGGGTTTCATTGACTGGAGCTAGTTACAAGATGATTTGGTTGCCTAAGAGCTATGGGAGAAATGATCTGTCTGAGATTCAGTACCTTGTGCTGGTCTGGAAGGAAGGAAGGGTTTATTAAATGCCTACCAGAAGCAAAGCACTATGCTAAGTGCTTTACAAATATTATCTTATTTGAGCCTCACGACAATCCTAGAAGCTATGTGTAATTATTACCTCCATTTTGTACTGAAGAAACTGAGTCAGATAGAGGTCAAATGACTTGCCCAGGGTCACAACTCCTGACTCTAGACTCACTGCTCTAGCCACTGCATCACCAGAAATCTCTAGAAATGAGAAAACTGATAGAACACTCTCTTTCTTTTTAAACTTTTCCCATCATATCATCTATCTAACACACAGTAGGAATAAAGGAGAAAGGGGAGAGAATTTCTTCCTGTTCAGTAGTCCCAAAGTATGTTTGCCTATTGGGGAAGGGGGGAGATGTTTGAATCACAAGATGGCATTACAAGTCTTGGAGGTTCAGTATGTAATTCTATGAGGGAAAGGGATTTCAGGAGAATGTTAGAATATTATCCTGTTGGCAATCCCAAATTCATTTCTTTCCTGAAAGAAAGTATTCTGAGTGTTTTATGTTTTCTATACCTGTTTCTAGGCCTCAGAGAATTATTTGTAACTTCAGTATTATCTCTAGCATGAAATAAAGGCTGTCCTCTATTCAGTATACATTTGTTATCTTAAGGGTTTGTATATTTTATATCCACCTAGACAGAAGCATTTTTGGAAATTTCCCAGAGTAAATTCTGGATGTTGGCATATATGCCAGAGAGATATAAATCTTTCAGGGATCCTAAGTGAGAACTCAATCCATGTAGACCCCCAT
The DNA here is from genome assembly GCF_037893015.1 of Macrotis lagotis. NCBI lineage: Eukaryota > Metazoa > Chordata > Mammalia > Peramelemorphia > Peramelidae > Macrotis > Macrotis lagotis. Next base: position 240,359,869 of record NC_133660.1, read on the forward strand.
CTTATAGGATCCTGGACCACTGGTCATATATACAAATGGGTATAGTGGGGGGAACACACTGAACTGATAACCAGGAGGTGTAGTACCAGTTCTGCTACTAATGACTTCTGTAATTTGGGGTAGATCATTTCCTGTTCCTAGTTCTGTTTCCTCAGCTATACAATAAGGGGGTTAGATATCAGAATTTTATAATCCCTTAAGGTTTACAAGATTTACATAAAATATTTCATTTGATCCTGACAGCAACTCTCTGGGCTAAGTAGGAAAAAAGAAAAGGCTTGGCCACGCCTGTAAGACTCCTCCTTACTTGGACATACTCAGATTATCTGAAATAATCAGTGCCTGGGGGCTGTGATGTAAGAGCCTTATTATCAACTTAAGCATCTGGCTACAGTCTCTGGATTCTTGGCAGTTTCTGTGCCTAGGAATAGATGGCATGGATTCAGCAAAGCTATCTCTAGGACACTGCCTAATTGCTTTCTGCTTATGCTGTAGGAAACAAAAAAGAGAGTCTTGAGGAAACAAAAAGAGAGTCTTGAGAAAGATCTCAAGTAAAGAAGATTTCCAGGGGTCTACTGCATGAAGGGAATCCATGGAGCCTCCTGAGGAGAGTCATACCCACTGATTTTGGAAACAAGTGGGAACTGTCCGTGGTTATGATCATATGAGGACTGCAGCTTTCTGTGAGGGGTTTTGGTTTACATCTTTTTTTTAGTAGGAGGGGAAGCTGAGCATTCTTGTCCAACAGCAGACCAAGAATTAGATTGTAATTATTTTGGGGATTGGAGGAGGGATAGGAGATGGACATCAGCAATGAAGCAGAAAGGAACTTAGAACTAGGAACTAGGTTGAGGGCATGAAGAAAGGGTGTGTGTGTGTGTGTGTGTGTGTGTGTGTGTGTGTGTGTGTGTGTGTGTTTATGATAGAGGGAGAGAGAGAGAGAGAGAGAGAGAGAGAGAGAGAGAGAGAGAGAGAGAGAGAAAAGACAGGAGGGATGAAAATAGGGAAGTAGGGAGAGAGAACAGGCAGAGGAGGTATCTTTTCAAGGAGGCAGCAAAAAATTATGACAAGATGGGGTAGATCTAGAGGCTCATTAGATGGGAAGAAGCCAGTTAACCCAGGAAGCTGTGGCAGCTTCTATAGCTAGATTACAGACAGATATTTTAGTATTTAAATTCAAGACTCTGGAACACGACAATTCTGTGTTTTGATATTTTTCCTCCTTGAGATACAAATAAAGAGCTTTTTGAAAAACTTGCTTAGACAATCCACTTGGAGTCAAAGAACCTCAGTCCAGATCACCTGTCTATCATTACCTGTGAAGCAAATCCCTTCACCTTTATGGTGGCCTTTAAGTTTCTTTATTTGTAAAAATAAAGATGTTGGATTACAAGATCTCAAATGTCACTTCTAGTTCAAAATCTAAAATCAAAGAGGAAGACAGAGGGTGTCCTAGCTTGGGGTCAGTAAGAGACTGGAAAAAGTTGTAGAATGATTCAGGAGTGGACTTTTTGGGGAAGGAGGGTCAAATTGACCATAGGTAGAAAAAGAGAAAATGTCTGGTAGGCCTGGCATTAGGGTTGCCAGGGTCTGTTTCCTCAAACCTATCTCATCATTAAGTCCAGGGGATACTGTGTGCATTTATACTATGCACATAGTATAAGTTTGGATACTGAGTACCTGCATGACCTTAGGTAAGTCACTCTGTAGCTCTGGAACTCAGTTTATCCATCTGTAAAATGGATAGGTTGCACAAGAGGGCCTCCAAGGTTTCTTCTATCTTTTAAACTATAAAATTGTGGTCTTAAGACTGAAAAATCTATCCCTTAGTGGTACTGTTAATGAATGATCTGTGAACATTTTATGTGAGCAGATGGGCACCAGAGGTCAAAGGCAGTTGGTGGTGGGGAGAAAGAATTTGGTAGTAGAAGGAAGGTCATGTCCAGTACTTTCTGCCCCAAAGGCACACAATCTGGTGAAGGGACTATCAGGTGATCACTGGTGCCCGGGAAATGAGGTTTTAAATACTACCTCTGCATCCTCTTATTTATAAAAGGCTGTAAAAGTGACATATGACTAGACTTAATTGTACCCAGTGATTTCCCTCAAAGCCAAGCTGTTTTTCCACAAGGCTCTGATGCCTAAGTGCATCCTATTGCAGCCCAATAGAGGCATTTAGCTATTTTGATTATGTGGTTTAAATTAATGTCATAAAACCAGGAAAGACACTGAACGAACAGAGACAATCTCAAACAGCTTCATATAGTGAAAATGTTAACTTCATTTCACTGTAAACCACCACACTGCCCCATGTCCTAAGGCATCTACTGTAGAAGTGCTTCCCCAAGACTCCCATAACTTAATATGATAGTAAACAACGATTAGCTAGTGCTTGAGCAGACTCCAATTAATCAGTCTTTCTATCCTGAAGCAGAACGTTGTGCTCACTTCTTCAAAAAGGACTGGTCCCCCAGCCTAAGGAAAAACATGATATAGATGCTGCAATGTGAGGTCCAGGTTTGACAGGGAGAATGTTGAAAGTCAAAGAAGTCTTGGTTTGGAAGGGACTTGAGAGGCCATTTAGACCAATACATTTTTACAAATCAGAGAAAAGGTTCAGAGAAGTCAATTTACCCAAGGTCACCCAAACAGAAGAGTCAAGATTTAAAGCTAGGAACTGTGATTTGAGTTGATGAGGTCCTGAAACAGGCTGCAAGTGAGTGTCAGAGGAGAAAAGGGGGTGAATTCAACAGTTGTTGCAAAGGTGAAATCATTAGGCCTTGGCAAAGAGCTTGGATATGGGGGGGGGCAGGGAGGAAGGAGTAATAGTGTAGAATCCAGGATGACCCGAAGTTTGGCAGCCTGAGGGACTAGAAATATGATGTTTCCTCTATAGTAATAAGGAAGGATGAGGGAAGGTTTGGGCAAAAGATAATGAGTTCTGTATTGTCACAGTCTTGTCAATCACCCCTATTTTTGCCAAATCTTATTCAATTCTCATAGATTCTCAATCTAAAATATAAGCTTCTCAAGGGTAGAGACTTTTTCAATTAGTTTTCCAAAGTCCAAGATAGTGCCAGACACTTAGAGGGCATTTAATAGTTATTTGATGATTGACTAATTCACTAGTAAAATTCCCACATACACTGTACCATATTTTCTCCATGGGGCTCCAGTTTCTAGTTTCATTCTGCCTGTTCTTTATGGGCAGATGCATTGGTTTTCTACTAACCTGAGACATTTAAGACAGAACAGAACATTAGAAAAGGTACTTCTTTTGGTATTATAGGACTTGGCTTCAAATTTTGTGTGATGATGTATAAGTTATTTGACCTATCTAGGCCTCAATTTCTTTACCTGTAAAATGATAGGGTTGAACTAGATCTATTATCTATTACTATGTTACAACTTTTCTATCTTCTCTTCTTTAAATTCTAACTATTCATATTCTCATACCCAACCCCTCATACTTCTCTCAGGTCTTGGTGGAAAAATGGTTCCACTTCCCTTCTAAGACTCAGTTTTTCCCAATTGCTCTTGATTCTATCTTGCTCTACCTTGTTTGGTCCTTTCTCCCCAACTTCTGCTGTATATCCTTTTCTTCTTTCTCTGATGGCTCTCATTTCTGCTTTCAAACATGCATGGATTTCATAAATTTTAGAGCAACAATTTTTCTCTTTTCTCTACTATCTTCTCAAATAACTTTCTCTCTTTCTTTCTTTCCTTTCCTCTCCACTAAATCCCTTTGTAATTCCAGGCAATTATCTACCTAAAGAAATTATTCTTTCAATCAGGAAGTAATCAATGGCATCCTTATTTCAAAATCCAATGACAATCTCTCTGTCACCATTTTCCTTTAAAAAAGCCCAACAAAACAAAACCTTTGCAGCATTTGAAATTCTTGACCAATCCCCCTGTGAAATTCTCCATTCTTTGGTTTCCATGGTATTCTACTAGCTGATTGACCTCCAGCCTTTCTAGCTGCTTCTCTTTCTACTTCATAACATCATAGATCTAGAGAAAGGACCTCAGAGGCCACCTATTCCAACCCACTCATTTTATGGTAATTATTATTGTTAATAGTAATAATACCATTTATATAGGAATTATGGTCTGAAAAGCTCTTCATAACTATCATCTCATTTTATCCTCATAACAACTCTGGGAGGAAGGTGCTATCATTATTTTTGGGTTTTTTTAGATGAAGACACTGAAGCAAACAAAGATTAAGTGACTTTCCCTAGGTCACAGTGATGGAATTTGTAAGTATTTTCTTGGGTTTTATTGGCTCTTATATCATACCATTCTTTCTTCCCCCGACTGTCTCCTTAAAGTAAACAACTTCCTAGGTCTTTCATCCCACACCTATTCTGAGCTCCACTTCTGTATTAAAAACTCCCTACCTCCATTCTCTATCCTCTACTATCCATCTCAAATACTGCTAAAAATATCTTGGTCTGAACTTAAGAAACACCAATGAAATAGGCATTTCAATATACATAATAGATCAGAAAAAAGAATTGTCCAGGAAACTTCAGGTCTCCATTAGGTATTATTCACTTGTCTTCTGAAACATCTGGAAAGTTCAACCCATAGTTTTTAAACCTGTCCCAAATGGTGGTAATTCTTTCTGGCCGTCCTTCTCTTCTCCTGTATGGATTAAAACAAAAACAAAACTATAACTCAATGACTTTTTTCTTTTTTACTTTTATGTTTTATTATCCTTCAACATTCATCTTACCTCTGTTTAAAAGGAAAAAATAAAGAAATGAAAGCCCTTAAAAAATGTAAACAGTCAAACAGGACAAGTTCCTCCATTCAATATGCCTGAAATTATTTTGCATCTCCAATCTCTTAGTTATCTGCCATCGCATGCTACACATTATTATATAATAATCTTCATTAAACACAACTCTGACCATATTATCTACCTCACCAAAAAAATCTTGAAAATTTCCCCCACAGTCTAGAGAATAAAATTCAAATTCCTTACCCTGATATTTAAAGTCCTCTGGGATCTTGTTCTCATTCTACTTTTCAAGCTTATCACATGATAGCTTCCTACAACCTTTCTGCTAAAGCCAATCTCTTTCAAGGGTATTTATTCTTTTTGCATTTTTTTATTTTTATTTTTTGGGTTTATTTTGGTAAGGCAATGGGGTTAAGTGACTTGCCCAAGGTCACACAGCTAGGTAATTAGTAAGGTCTGAGGTTGGATTTGAATTCATATCCCCCTTACTCCAGGGCCAGTGCTCTATCCACTGTGCCATCTAGCTGCCCCAAGGGTATTTACTCTTTAGTTAGGGTATTCTAAGAAAAGAATAGAGATAGGGGAAACTTCAGAGTTATTCTCTCAATCAATCAATCAGTAGATTAAAAAATTAAATATATACAATGTGATTTGAAGATTCAAGAGATTGTTTAGCCTTCCATACAGTGATGATCCCTTATACTCCGGCAAATGCAGTTAACTCCTCAGGCTTTTCCTACTACTCATACATTCTCCTAATAGCTCAGTGAAACTGGTAGATCAAATATCATTATACCTATCTTATGGATGAGGAAGATGAATCTCATGGGAGTTAAATTACTTGGTCACAGCCAATTAGTATGAGAGCTGAGACTTGAACTCAGGCCTCTTGTTCAAAAACGAGTGTTCTTTTCAATACACTAGAGCTTTCCCCTCCAACTTAAACTCACTTCCAAGAGAAACAAAAAGTTTCTGAAGAAGGAAATATATCCTACAGGTATTTATGCTCTTTTACCTTCATAGAGCCTAGCACAGATTCTAGTGCTGAGAAGTATAAAGATCAAGCAGGACTAATAAAGATACTAAGCCTACCCTTTCATGGTAGCTGGAGGTCCACAGGCGCTATTCATTGCAAATATTTTCAACCTTTTTCAATGTATCAATTAGTTGGGCTGATATTTTTTCTCACTAAAAATATATATGGGATGATTCTTTTGGAAGGAGAGCAGAAGAAATACATAAGATAATTATAGTATTATAAAAACCAGAAAATATCAATAAAATTTTGTATAAAATACAGCATTTAATAGAGTAGGTTTTCGGTGAATATTGATTGAGTTATTGATCAAATGATGACTTCACTAGATTTCCACTTTGGTTTGGGATTTGAATATAGCTAATCCTACCACTTCTATTCTCCAAATTTCCTAAATACAGCTCACATAGTCCATCCAACTCTCTTATTTTACAGATGGACAATTAAGAGAGAAGTTAAATGTCTTGCATCAGTTCATGTTTCAGCAGATTCAGGAAATCTGTTTCTAGATTTCCAGTTCTCTGCACTGGGGTACTGTCTCATTGTTCATCTTCTCATCCATACCAAGTAAAAAGAACCCCTTGCCATATATTATTTCTCAAGCTGTGTTTCTGTGATTGGTCCCATCAAAAGTGTCTTTTGGACATGATCACTGCTGGGAAAAATAATGCTTATTCTTGGAAGGACTCTCTAGGGTGTCTGAGTATTTGGGACAGCCCCAAGAGAGACTTTAAAAGATTTCACTGTTTGGAAGTGTTTCTTCCTAGTTTTGAAGAGGTAGAAGAGAATGGGTTTCCTGGATGAATTCCAAGGAAAGGGGGGGGGTCCAGTTGAATTGTCTTAAAGCTTTTTATGTTTCAGAAGTTTTTTAAAAGGCTTTTCTCCAAGGATTTAGAATTTGCTGTTGGGCAAAGTGAGAAAAGAGAGTTTAGGAATAGTATTGATCCAAGCACTATGGTATATTACATAAAGGGTACTCTGCGTCCCCTCTAAGGTCCTGGGTCCCAAGGATAGGTGTTGGGCTATGAGTACTTTAAGCACAAATGTATCAGGAGAATGACTTTGGAAATGGTTTTTGCACAGATTATCTATATTTATTTACTCATCTGTTATTAAATGTGAGAGACAACATGGATCAGTGGATGCAAGATCCAGTCTTGAAATCGAGATCTGGATTAAAATCGTGACTCTGATATACCTTGTTTGTGTGACCTCACTATACCTCTCAGGACCTTCAGTAAGTTTTCTAAGGCTACAAATCACCAAAAATATGCTCATCTCTTTAGGTTTCCATAATGGAAATTCTGCAGTATGAAATCATAGTCCTGAATCCCCTCAAAAAATCTGTAAACTGAAATCAGATGTTAGTTTTGATTTAGCATACAGAAAAATTGGTGCTTAATAATGTTGAATTGAGTTATTTTAAATGACCTGAACAATAAAAGCAATCACTATTTATCTAAGTCTTCTTATCTCTTCCAGCAGTGTTCTGCACATAGTAGGTATTTCACAAATATCTATTTCATGACTACTGAATGAGTGAAAGGATGGGCCCATGGGAACCAAAGAGAAGTTTTCTATCAAATAAGGTTCCTCTACATTAATCTGAAAGCTATTTATATCAGATAAATGGGCCTAGCTATTTGTTCTGAATATTTGGAGTCCTCTCTGGTGGGTTAAGTCTCTTTCAATTGCTCTGAGACATATTCTTCTTACCAATGAATTCCGAAAAATTCAATCAAATCAGCTGCTATTCTAAAGCTGATCCCCTGGACTGGGCTTAATTTATGCTTTGCTTTATGAAGATGAACCACTTATTCATTTAAAGTGTTTCCTTTTTTATCTCCTTAATCAGTGGCTGTTCCTTTCATGTTACTATGGCTTAATCTAATCAGAAACAAATCCTACATGATGTTAAGCAGCTCGTTTGCATGTCATTACCAAGTCCAAATTGTCCGTCTGGAAGAGAGGCATAAAATGACTAATGTGGTCCTTTGGATGACCTGAGCATTTCCCCTCCAAATCTCAAATGATTGAATGAGTAAATTGCACACAGAGACCTTCCCAAAATTCAGGAGACTTGATCTTGTTAATCTTCAAAAGTCTCCAGAAGGGAAATGAAGAACATAGCTTCTTGAACCCATGAATGGAAGAAGACCACAATAGACATTGTTAGCATAGGTAAAATGTGCTAGTATCATAGAAAAAAAGGATGTGTGTGTGTGTGGGGGGGTTAGTTGGAAACACGTTGTCTAACTGCTAAGCTTCAGATTCAGGGGTTATCTGTGCTCAAGATTAAATAATAGAAACCAAACTGGCAGAGCTGAAAGGTCCCTTGAAATCATTTACTTCAATATTCCTTGTTTTATAAAAGAAAAGTGCTGAGGACCATAGTGGGGTGGGAGCTGGTAACAAAGTAGGTCTAGAATCCATGAATGTTGCATCCCAGTTCAGAAGTCTTTTTTTTTGCCATATCAAGTTAACTCTTACTCACTACCAGTGAGACCTGGATGCTCCTAAGATACATAATAGATATATCCACACATAATAGATCAAACTTACTGATTATTTCCTTGAAATGATTTGTCTGAATTTAAAAGTTGAATTATATTGTGATTATTGACTCCTTACAAAACTTAACTCTAAGGGGTTACATTTGCGGTTATATTTGCTATACTGTTACCATTCAGTCATTTCAGTCATGTCTGACTCTTCATGACTCCATTTGGAATTTTCTTAGCAAAGATACTGCTTGCCATTTTCTTCTCCAGTTCATTTTAAGATGAGAAAATTGAGGATTTAATGACTTTCTCATGGTTACCTGGTTAGTAAATGTCTGAGGCCAGATTTGAACTCAGTTCCTCCTGCCTCCAGGACTGGTGTTCTATCTGTTGTACCACCTAGCTACCCAGTTGCTATGTTCAGAATACTTAGCTTAGAAAAGCTGGTATGTTGTGTCCTTTGAAGTCTTTTGTCCTTTCTACATATGTAATGATGAATTTTTTTTCCACTTGAGAGACATCATCATGCTCTATAAGGTTGCTCCCTCTATTGATATATAACCTAAACTTCCATTCCATAGGGTACTGACTTCATGAATTATAGCAGTTAGAAAAGTCATCCATCTGATGAACTAATGATAGGAGTCTAGCTAGCCTGGCTCCTAGATAAGAGAGTCACAATCTGCCATCAAAACACACAAAAAAATTACAATTTCAGAGAGCCTACTTACTCTCCACTAAAAGTTCCATCAGCACTGAGTCCAAGGTCAGCTCCAAACCACATTCAGCCTACTACAGAGTAGGAGCTTATTGGAAGGCCTTCCATCCTCATGGATCAAAGCCACCTCTAAGAACTGGGGAAACCAGAGTTCTAATCTAGCCTCATACACTAGCTCTGTGATTCTGGGCAGCCACTTAAGCTCCATCTGAGCTTCCTTAGCTGTAAAATGGGGGTCATAACATCATTTACCTCCTTGGGTTGTTGTGAAGATCAAAAGAGATATTTCCAAATACAGTTTCTGGCATATAGTAGGGACTTAAATGCTTGTTCATCCTCTTTTCCTTCCCCTCAGTCAAGGACAAAAGCAATAGGTTTTTCAATCAAAAAATGCAAACCTCCATAAAGATAAGGATTCTTTTTAAATTAGGGCTTCTTACTCTTTGTGTCATGGATTCCTTTGGTCATGTGGTAAAGCCCATGGGCTTTTATTTTAAAATGCATGTAATAAAATATATAGAATTAGAAAAAGAAATCAAAATAAAATAAGTTCATGGACCCCAGGTTCAAAACCACTGATTGAAATAGTGAGTTTGCAATATGGTGCTGATACCTAAACCAGGAAGAGTTAAAACAGGGAAAGAAAAGTGTAGACCTATTTCCCTGATGAATATAGATGCAAAAATCTTAAATAAAATCTTAGAAAAATGATTACAACAAGTTATCACCAGGATAATACATTTTGACCAAGTAGGATTCATCCCAGGAATGCAGGATTGGTTCAATATTAGGAACACTGTTAGTATAATTAATTATATCAACAACAAACCTATCAGAAATTATATGATTTTATCAATAGATACTGAAAAAACTTTTGACGAAAGACAGCACCCATTCCTACTAAAAACACTAGAGAGTGTAGGAATAAATGGACTGTTTCTTAGAATAATAAGCAGTATCTATCTGAAACCATCAACAAGCATTATATTCAATGGGGAGAAGCTAAAGGCATTCCCAATAAGATCAGGAGTGAAACAAGGATGACCACTATCACCACTGCTATTCAGTATTGTATTAGAAATGTTAGCTTCAACAATTAGAGAAGAAAAAAAGAAATTGAAGGAATTAGAATTGGGAAGGAAGAGACAAAACTCTCACTCTTTGCAGATGACATGATGGTATACCTAGAGAATCCCAAGAAATCATCCAAAAAACTACTGGAAACAATTAGCAATTTTAGCAAAGTTGCAGAGGTTATAAAATAAACCCTCATAAATCCTCAACTTTTCTATATATGACTAGCAAGATACAGCAGGAAGAACTAGAAAGAGAAATCCCATTCAAAGTAACCTCAGACAATATAAAATACCCGGGAGTCTATTTGCTAAGGCAGACTCAGAAACTTTTTGAAAACAATCATAAAACACTTCTCACACAAATTAAATCAGATTTAAATAACTGGGCAAACATCAACTGCTCATGGAAAGGTCGAGCCAATATAATAAAAATGACAATTCCGCCAAAACTAAACTGTTTAGTGCCCTACCAATCAAAATTACAAAAAATTACTTTAATGAGTTAGAAAAAGTTATAAGTAAATTCATATGGAGAAATAAAAAGTCAAGAATTTCCAGGGATTTAATGAAAAAAAGTGCAAAAGAAGGGGGCTTAGTCTTACCAGATCTAAAATTATATTATAAAGCATCAATCATCAAACCTGTCTGGTAATGGCTAAGAAATAGAGTGGTGGATCAGTGGAAAAGACTAGGTACAGTAGTAGGAAATGATTATAACAATCTGCTGTTTAATATATACGCAAAGAGTCCAGCTATTGGGATAAAAACTCTCTCTCCGATAAAAACTGCTAGGAAAATTGGAAGTTAGTATGGAAGAAACTTAGATTAGACCAACACCTCACACCCTATACCAAGATAAGATCCAAATGGATACAGGATTTAGACATAAAAAACAATACTATAAGCAAACTAGAAGATTAAGGACTAGTTTACCTGTCAGATCTGTGGAAAGGGGAGCAGTTTATGACTAAGAGATGGAGAACATCACTAAAAACAAACTAGATTATTTCAATTGCATTAAATTAAAAGGCTTTTGCACAGACAAAACCACTGTCACCAAAAGAAATGTAGTAAACTGGGAAACAATCTTTACAACTAATGTTTCTGACAAAGGACTCGTTTCTAAAATACACAGAGAACTGAGTAAAATTTTTAAAAAAAGGCATTCCCCAACTGACAAATGGTCAAAGGATATGCAAAGGCAATTTACAGATAAGGAGATCAAAGCAATCCATGGTCGTAAGAAAAATTGCTCTAAATCATTACTTCTTAGAGAAATGCAAATTAAAGCATCTCTGAGATACCACCTCATACCTCTCAGACTGGCCAATATGACCAGAAAGGATAATGATCATTGTTGGAAGGATTTCAGGAAATCTGGGACATTATTACATTGTTGTTGGAGCTGTGAACTCAAACAACCTTTCTGGAGAGAAATTTGGAACCACACCCAAACGGTAACAAAAATGTGCATACCCTTTGATCCAGCAATACCACTACTGGGTCTATACCCTGAAGAGCTGATGAAAAAGGGTAAAAACATCACTTGTACAAAGATATTCATAGCAGCCCTGTTTGTGGTGGCAATGAATTGGAAACCAAGTAAATGTCCTTCAATTGGGGAGTGGCTTAACAAACAGTGGTATAATATATGTCATGGAACACTATTGTTCTATTAGAAACCAGGAAAGATAGGAATTCAGGGAAGCCTGGAGGGATAACTGATGCTGAGTGAGATGAGCAGAACCAGAAAAACACTGTACACCCTAACAGCAACATGGGGAAGATGATCAACCTTGATGGACTGGCTCATCCCATCAGTGCAACAATCAGGGACAATTTGGGGATGTCTGCAATGGAGAATACCATCTGTATCAGAGAAAGAACTGTGGAGTTTGAACAAAGACAAAGGAATGTTACCTTTAATTTAGAAAAATAAATTGATATCCTATTGTCTGATCTTGCTATCTCTTATACTTTATGTTTCTTCCTTAAGGATATGATTTTTCTCTCTCATCACATTCAATTTGGATCAATGTATACCATGGAAACAAAGTAAAGACTGACAAATTGCCTTCTGTGTGGGGTAGGTGGAGGGAAGTAAGATTAAGGGAAAAATTGTATAACTCAAAATAAATAAAATCTTTAAAAAAATAGTGAGTTTGGTACAATTTGGTCTTTGGACAATCTAATTGAAGACATCATTTCCATTTTTAGAAAGATGAAAGTTGTCCATATGTATGTTAAAGACATGTTTTATTTTATTCAAGTCATTTTAATTTTTTTAAAAGAAGTTTCCATAATGTGAATTCCCCTGTGAACTCGCATTAGCACTAAAATGTTGATTTATATGCAACTATTCAGAAAATAAAGGATAGAGCTCAAAGCATTATGTGTTTGTGATGAACATTATATTATACAATGTCTAAACCTATTGTTTGGGAACTCCTCCAGTTCAAAAGCAACTTTATAAAAAAGGCTGTTTTACATTTTGGGTTTGTTTGTGTAAGTGGGAAAGTCCAGACTCTAATATCACTGGTGGTGGGGGGACACTCCCCAGTGGAGATACCCTCCATTAATACAAAATTTCAGTTGCTCTGTGATTTATACTTTGAAAGCTGCCTGGGAAACAATATGGTAATTCATTTTTTCATGATCACATAGCTAGTATGTATCAGAAATGGGACCTGACCCTTGACTTTGAAGACTATCTTCTCATTGGCACTTTCATACTTTCTACAATAAAATGTTGCTACTAAGGCATGTATATATAAAATATAGGTTAATGGAGGTAGATATATAGAGTCTGGAGTCAGAAGATCTGCATTCAAATTTGACCTCAGACACCTACTAGTTGTGTGACTGTGGACAAAGCATTTAACTCTATTTGCCTTAATCCACTGAAGAAGGAAATGGGAAAAATCACTCCAGTATCTTTTCCAAGAAAACACCATGAACAGTATGGTCCATAGGGTCACAAGGAGTTGGATATGACTGAGCAATTACAACAAAGTTAATTGAATTATGGTTGAAATGTTTTGGGAGAACTAAGTAAACTTTTTTATAAAGTGATGATCCTTTTTGTAATAAGCAATCACTACTCCTTCCTTCCCTAATAACCTAATGAATTCTGCTCAATGAATTTGATGCCTTCTTAAATTGGGGAATATTAGGACCTAAGGATAAAAAACACAGGACTATCTCCCAACTAATAAAATGGGGAAGAATCACATCTATGCCAAGGAAGCAGATTAAGTCATCTTGCAGAATTGGCCTTTGTCTGCCTGGTCATACCTTCCTGAACAACAAAACTGCCTTGGGAAGCATTGTCAGTTGTTGGAAGCCTTCACAGACCCTGGCTTACCACAGCCCAGAAGCAGCAAGGCCCTAGATCTATGGGAAATAGATTTGCTCAACTGTAAACAATATCCACACCTGCATAGATGCTGTTTAGTCACAACCTGGAAAGTTTCCATTATTTAAACCAACACTAGAGAGTTCTCTGATGTTGGTGATCTTGACTGGCCCTGTCTTTACTTCATATGATCCTGGCCTAGTGGAACTGTTGGGAAAAGTTGAAAAGAGTGCCTACTATATGAAGCCTGAGGATAAAAGAAAAGCAAAAAAAAAAAAAACTCAACAAATGAGCAAGATATGCAGGATAAATTGCAGATAATCTAATTTAATTCAGAGGAAAGATGCCAGCAAAAAGGGGGAACCAGGAAAAACATCTTGTAGAAGGTAGATTTTAGCAGAGACTTGAAGGAATTCTAATCTCAAGAAGAGGCCTACCTTCTCAACAATTCAACCTCACCTTTGAATGCAAATGTTTTGTTTCCTTCTAAATCAATGTCTCAGGCATGGTCTAGGGAAAAAAATCAAGTGGTGTCATGGATGGTACTAGACTTTGAGTCAGGGAGCTTGAGTTTAATTCCTGATTCAGATCCTTACCAGGTCCTTGACAGTAAACAAATCACTTCACTCCTTTGTGCCTCAGTTTCTCCATCAGTTAAATAAGGGATAGAGCCTCTAAGCTCATTTTCAACTCTAAATCTATGATCCTATGAAGAAACAGCTAATTCTATGAGTCTCTAGGAAAGTATCTATGATCAATAATACCTGATGGGATTGTGGCCATCAGAGGCTATAAGGAAGGAGTGGGGGCTGATGCAGGTTTGTCAAGTTAGAACCTATGTAAAGGGAATTAGCCTCAGAGTAGATTGGTTAGATTCTTCATTGAGAGATGCCCCTGGTGATTACCAGGACCAAGAAATCATCACACCAGGAACTTCATGTTGCTTGGTAACTAGACAGCATTTTCCCCAATCCCAGGGTTTGGTGCTAATGCATACCAACAGTAGGGTTTATTTTATGGAAACCTTTTTCCCCTCTTATTTTTCTTAAATTTGAGAATCTCAATTGGCATTAGTACTTATACCCCAACCCCCAACTTCTTCTTAAAAATGGAAATCACACATTTACTATGGCTCTCCTACCTTTGAATACCACCTCCCCAGAACCTTGCTAGTCCAAACCCCCCTCATGTCTCAGATGAAGATGAACCTCTCGGGCAAAATGATCCAAGGGTTCTCTCTCTCCCTTCTACCACCAGCCACTTTTTGCTAATTGCTTCATTATGTACTTTTAAAATTGCTTTGTTCTTTAGGGATTAATTTTGCACTTATCTCCACTCACCGTAAAACTTTTACAATATATTGTTAAACTACATCTGGGCAGTGCCTGTTTGTAATTGCAAAAAAGTCACTCCCAAGCTGGTGTTACCAAGAGATAATGTGCTTCCAGGTTGACTGATGAACACCAAGAAAGCAAATATACACACAAACACACACACACACACACACACACACACACACACACACACACACAAACATACCCCTCTTCCTGTTGTTTTCAAATACATTGCTAGGCACCACAAACTAATTGGTACCCAAGTCACTGGGATTTCAGATTTTCTCTGTGCATAGAAAACATTGATCCCAAACCATCCCTCACCTTCAAAGAACAGATCCCAGCCCCCTTTCAGGTCTCTGGGAGTGTAGCTACTCCCTGGGTCATGTTGGTAAATTATGGAGCTGGAATCACTGGCACCTCCCCCTCCCCCATGCTGGCAGCCTTGTTTCCTGGAAGGCTTTAACTTGAAGCAGTGAGAAGACAGGTCAAGGAGGGTCTGTTCTCAGACTTCAGGGCAGGCATCTCAATAGAGCTGGCAAGTTCCTGCCTCAGACTGAGTTGTTCCCCTCAGACTATTGGCATATGGATGCATGTGAAGGCATAAATACCTAGGTGGGCACACTTGATGATTTCCTACCATTAGTATATCTTTTTCTTGTGTTGTCCTTGCCATCTGAGTCCCAATTCTAGCCCTATCCATTTTTTAAAATAGAATCCTGCAGACAAGATAGCATCCTGTTACCAGTTAGGAGACATAGAATGTTGGACTTAAAATGTCAATCCCACCTCTGATGCTGACTGTGTGACTTTAAGCAAATTCTTTGAGTCTCTTCTGTAAAATGGGAATAATATTAGTACCTACCACATAGGCTGCTGTGAAGGTCAAATGAGATAATGTATGTATAGCACTGTGCAAATTTACATTTATATTTATGTTCGCTATCATTATGATTTTTAAGAATTATTATTTTATTACTAATGATAATTATTTCAATAATAAAATTTGTTATTCATTATTAAGAGGACTGGTTTTCAAGTCAAAGGACCCAATTTCAAATTTCACTCATAACATTTATCAGCTGCGATCTTGGGCAAATTACTTAATTTCCCTATCTATGATATCTTGGGGTTAAACCAGAAGGTCTTGCCTCCTTCCAAGTCTAGATTTAGTATTCTATGGGTAGATCATCTGTGAACTCTGAGCCTAATTAAATGTAAGTAAAAAAGCTGGAACAGGAGTATCTCAGAGTTGAAAAGTACTTTAGACCTAGAGGCAAAAGGTTGTCTTTTGTGAACTTTGAGTTGGGTTGAATTATTCAGATTTTTGAGTGAAAGAAAACTTCTATCAATAAGTCTTTGTTTGCCCTTGGGCAGAAAGAAGGGACATATCTAATTAAACAATTAGATAATAATATGAACAGACCATCAAAATCCATTCAACCAAGGTGTCTTTCTAATTGACCAAGAATGGGCTACAGATTGCAGTGCACGTTACTAAACTTAATGAGTCTAGAGGGTTTCTGTGAGTGAAGAAGGCACCACATTCATTGCTTATCAGAGGCTGATGACAAAGCTGTTTATAGTCTAGCTTCTGGAATATGGTCAGCTAGGATTAGAGGATCTGGGCTTGAATCCTAGGTCTGCCATTTATGATGAATGTGTCATTAAGCAAATCACTTAATTACTATGGACCTCAGGGCCCTTATAATTAAAATGAGTTGGCTGGACTAGATAACTTTTGAGGTTCTTTCCCATTGTGTTTGCTCTCTAAGGTCTATTTCAACTCTAAATTGATGAACCTATGACACCAAGGGACTAAATGTGATCCACAGTTCTGGAGACAAGCTTACAAGTTAAGGATGCCACAGTGTAGAATTTGGGAGTTTTCTCTAATTTGTACACTCAATGTCCTTTACCTGGTGCATTACCATGTATTCAGTTGTTTCTTGTAAATCTACAATAGAAATATGTTTTCTAGAGTCTGTGGAAACAAGAGAAAGTTGCGGGGAAGGAAAGAAGGGTGTGGATATGGATAGCAAGATTCAATAGCATTGACAGGAGAGTTAAGTAGGGAAAGGGAAAGAAAGGCAATCAGATCTGTGAATGGACAGTTCTAAGAAAAATCATTATGTCTGACGTCTTCAGTATTATTTGCTGCATTGATGGGAGATGTTTTTAAAGTCATGGAAAGGAAAAGTTCTAGGTTCAAAATAAAGTCCCCAGATCCCTTTTTAAGGACAGAACCCCAGGGAAAATAGACTCCGTAACAGTGAGACCTAACACCAAATAGCTGAACCCTTCATCAAATCTACCCTCTTTTTCTATTACAACTTATTTTCTTTTCCCTCTAAGGGAATATTTTTTTCCTCTCAAATAGGAAAATGTTAGAGGGTCTCAGAAGCTGCCTGGGAGGCTCAGGGGTCTGAGAGTGAAATCAGGAGAAATATGAACAGCTGGGGAGTGGGGTAGGATGAAGGCTCTGTTATTTTCCTTGATGTTTGGTGCTAAAATAGAAGCTGTAACAGAGAGCAGGACTTGACAGGTGTG
Source organism: Macrotis lagotis (assembly GCF_037893015.1). Taxonomy (NCBI): domain Eukaryota; kingdom Metazoa; phylum Chordata; class Mammalia; order Peramelemorphia; family Peramelidae; genus Macrotis; species Macrotis lagotis. The sequence continues at coordinate 240,377,189 of NC_133660.1, forward strand.
GTGACTGACACCCAATTGTGTTACTCATGCTTTGAAAAGCCACCGCTCACAGCTTCAGTTTCTCCCTTCCAACCCAAGGCAGCTTGTTTTGTGGAAATAACCATCACTTAGAAATGACAGTCTAAGAATGGGGAATGGCAGGCCTGGGCTCCTGGGGCTTCACTTGGTAAACATGGAGGGGTAGAGCGAAAGCTGCAATGTTGGGATAATCATTCTGTCCAAGGAAGAAAGAAAGCTTCTATATCCAAAAGATGGGGGTGGACCAGAATGGGAGGGGAGGAGAGTAGCAATGTCTCACTGAGCTACTCTCTTCAAAATGCCAACTTTTCTGGAGAAAAGGGGGCTGGGAATCACTGAATCTTGAACCACAGTATTTGACACAAGGCCCTATGAGTATAGAGGGTCAATGGGATACTTTGACACCTTCCTTTCTTTAATGAGGAAAGTTCTTGGTAATTTTTTTCAGCTCCCTTCTGTAAAAGTTCATAGAGCAAATGCCTCAAGAGGCACAAAAGGCTATATGGTTTATTTTCTTGCCCCGAGGCAGGATTTCACTAGTTAAAGATGCCAGTCAGTGGGTTTTCAATGCAGACAAAGGCAGGGATGGAAGGAATAGGAACAAAAGAAAATAAGCATTTATTAAGTGCTTACTATATTACAAGTATTATCTCATTTGCCTACTCATAATAACCCTGGGAGATACTATTATAATTTCTTTTTTGGTAGATGAATAAACTGAGGCAGACAGCAGTTTAAATAATTTTATCTGGGACTCCATGCCCAGCACTCTAACCACTAAACCTTTAGAGTAAGGGTGGGGAACTTTTTTTGTCTGGATATTTACAACATCATTCACAGGCCAGACAAAATTACCAACTTAAAAATTAATCTGCTATATTTGGTCAAACATTTAATTAATTTATTCCTAAAAATCTCCTTGCCTGTGGTTGCCAAGGCAGCACCAGACCAAATGATTTCACAGACTGCACACTGCCCATGGGCCAGACCTTCCCTGCCCCTGCTTTAGAGGCATGCATCTTGCAAGATCAGTACATGTTGCAAACTCTCTAGGATAAAACAAATCCCTTAAAAAATTCAAGAGTCACCCTTCTTGGTATATGGATCCAAAATGAAGTACAAGCAGGAGGCAAGACGAAGAAGCTATTTCTTCTTAGTCTCCAAGGTCAGGTCTACCTATTCCTAAGAGAAAGATGACTATTTTCTAGTCCATTGGCTCCATATAGATGGCCAATGATACAAATACCTAGGGATAGGGATGAGGGTTCTTTGTTCTAGGGATGCTCAGCATCAGGAGTGACATTGGTTTAAAACCTTTCCTTTGACATTCACTATGTGACCATGTACAAGTCATTTAACCCTTCAGTGAGTTTTTAAATGAATTGTGTTCATGTCATAATAAATTGAAGTTGTTTTCCCTCAGGACCACAACTCTAAGAATGATGACAGCTCACTGTCTTTACAGACTTGGCAGCCTTTCTTTTCATTTTCTATCATGAGGACCCATTCTGAGTCTGCCCCTCACTGGTTCTCATAAATGTTCCCATGGGTATCAGGAATGATCACTGCACTACAGGAAAAATCAAGAATTTTGAGTCAGAAAATCTGAGTTTGCTTCTTATGACTTCTATAAACTTGCCTAAATCCTTAATGTCTCTGCACTTTAGTTTTTTTGTGTGTACAATAAGGGCACTGGAGTAGATAGATAACCGATGATATCTGGTCCAGCTCTGAATCTATTCATTCTGAATCAATCATTCAGCAACCATTTCTTAATTCCTTACTATACATAAGGCATTATACTAGTTGGTTAGGAGGGAAGCTGTGGATATTAAAAGAGACATCCTTATCATATATATCCCTTTGGATAATAAGGGCCAACTTAAGCAAGTTATCTGGAAAGAGAACACTTGCTCCTTTCCCACTTTCCCTGCCTCACTTTCTCCAAACCGAACCCTATCTCCTAAGCTTGCCAGTAACCACAAAGTAAACCTAGGAGAAAATCATAATGGGCAGGGCTCCACCTCAGATTTAAAGAGTGCTGATAGAATTCTTCCTCAGCATAAATACAAAAGAGTGTATTATCTAGCTAGCAAGAAGTTAATTAAACTAGGAGGCTGCCACTGCTGGGTTACTCTTCCTTGCCCCAAACCTGCTTCCCAACCTCTTCAACTGGAGACATGCTCCAAGCTTTGTGTCTTGACCTGAGCTTCTTTTATGGTATTTCACAGAAGTATCAAAATAATGTTTGTCCTTCATTCTCAAAGAAGACCATGACATCAGGGAGGTGATACCATGACAAGCACAATAACTGGATTTGAAGTGGGGTCGGGGGGGGTGTGCTAAGTCACAAGCCTCACTTTCTCCTCTAGTCATCTGGATCCAGTGGTCAGAAATGAATTAGGAGACTGGAGATGGCCCTGGATGGGAGGCAATCAAGGTTAAGTGACTTGCCCAGGGTCACACAGTGACCTAGTTAGTGTTAGTTGTCTGAGGTCATATTTAAACTCTGATCTTCCTGACTCCAAGGTCAGTGCTCTATCCACTGCACCACCTCACTACCCAGAGGTACCAAAAAATTCCAGTACAACAGTACTGAACTAAATAAATCGTGCCAAGAAGGTGAACTGTCTATTGGGCTGTCACTGGTGATCCACCAAGATTTCCAAAGGGAAAACTTCATGGAGTGGGAATCAGGGCAAGAAAAAAGTGATACTTATAGGAAGAAGTTAGAATTGGGGGAGGGTCTATGTAAGGGAACAATACATTCTGGGCTAAAAGTTTCCTGATTAGGTGCTCTAAGAGGGGAGATGGAGAAAAAGAACGGGGAAGATAGATGTGGAGGGAGAGAATGAGGAGGAAGGGGAAGGAGGGAAAAGAAAAGAGAATGAGTGAGAAAGGAGGAAAAGGAGAGGAAAGAGATGGAACGGGGAAAAGAGAGAGGGGGTGAGGGAGGGAGGGAGGGAGGGAGAGGGAGAGAGAGAGAGAGAGAGAGAGAGAGAGAGAGAGAGAGAGAGAGAGCGAGCTAATAGAAACCATTCAGCATTACAACATTACAATCCACTTGAATATGCCAATGGCTGCACCTGGGGTTCCTTTACACCTGACAGAATTCATTTATCTGAGATGTGGCTGAATGTTTCATGTGTCTGGGGGCAGTGTAGTCAAGTAATGAGGAAAATAAGGGAAGGGCTGTTTTACTTTAGGAAAAAACTGCCCCAACCTGATTATTCTGATTTCATATGGGGCCTAAGGCACTACCTCATAATAGGAAAATCTGGATCTGTGGCTTGACTGGCTCCCTTCTCGGGGCCATTTTCTGGCTTCCAAGACCAATGAAACCCTGAGCTTTATCCTTGTTCTGGACAGCTCCTGTTTGTGTCCTGTGGATAAATCTGTAACAGAGGACTTATTCCATCTAATTGACCTTAGATCCTTCTCCAGGTGGTGCTATCACTCCTTGATGCTTCAGTCCAGCCAAAGAAAATTTTCATTTGAAATCCACACATGGGACAGAGATACTTGTGAGTATCTGATCATGTCAATAATTGAAGATACTAATTTATTTTACCTGAGAATGTCTCAGTTTTTTTCCTACCATAAGAATGGAGGAAGGGATCATTGCATACAAGTTTTAAAAAATCCTCATCTGCAAAATTCACCTTCCCTGCTACTCCTCCCAATTCCATGTCATTCTATAGATTGCAGGAAAACCCTAAATTCGAATCCACATTCCATTCTCCTTATTTGTATCCTGCTGTTAGCACAACCAGGGAGGCAGGGGAATAGGTCTGAGGAAACAAATGTGGCAGCAGCTATTCCTAGTTATCCTAGTGTGGTCTCCAATGTCTCTTTAATTCTGAGGCTGCCTATAGGAAAGGTAAAAAAGTTAGAGGACTTATCCTCTCTATACTCATTATGCTTTCAAATGGTCATTACACTGGGATGAAAAAGCATAATAGAACTGAGAGAGCCAAATGAGACCTGTTTACAGAAGAGCTTGGTGATAGAGGACTCTTGGTGACTTTTCTATCTTTCTCCATTTGTTTCACATTATGTATGTTCAGGAGGAAGTATTCTGAACCACTCTTTGTTGCAAGATGCCTAAGGTTTAGGTCAGAATGCTAAATAGAATACTAAACAGAATACCAAAGCACTGAGCAATGGTGACTCTGTGACCCAGGATCAATGGTAGCTGTGACCTCAGCCTCCCCTTCTGGGCTCCATTGCCTTGACTGTGTTTGTGTCTGATGTTGTTTGAACTGACAGATCATAAGTTCTGGCTTCCTGACACTTGGATTACTTTAAGGCACATACTCAACTTCCTGGCCAGCTGAGTAAGAGGATGAGAGAGAATATGATTTACTTCTAAAGCTGGACCAGAATTCCCTGGGAGAGGCAGAGCTAGTTTCCAGCCCTTTCTGATGCAAGTAATTTTGATTAGTCTAGAAAGGTGGATAAGTTTGTGGGAAATAAAAATGTCATTTTAAAAATGGAGTAAGATCTTCCCCCTTTCCAGTAAAATCTGTATCTTCTCTGACTTCCCTTTTTCCCAGGTCTCCTAGAGTTGTGGGGTTGGGGGTGGTAGTGGTTGTCAACTTTACTTGACCCTAGTATTCACTTTAAATACCATTCTGCTAACTTTTCTTTCACCCTTCTCAAATAAATGACCCATCTCTATTTCTTCTCCAGCCACTCTCAGGGATAACTATGATTTGACTTCTATCTTCTTCACTCTGTTGAAACTGGTCCTCAAAAACCACCAATGAATTCCTTGTTTTTTGTTATTTTGTTTTTGCAAGGCAATGGGGTTAAGTGACTTGCCCAAGTTCACACAGCTAGGTAATTATTGTATCTGGGGTCACATTTGAACTCAGGTCCTGCAGACTCCAGGGCTGGTGTTCTATACAATGTGCCACCTAGGTGCCCCCCAATATAGTCATTTATTCTTTTTTATCCTTCTATTACAATCCCAAAATTCTGTTCCATTAATGTCTTTAATAATTCATTGTTCTACTTTGACCTCTACTTCACTAACCTCTCCTGTTTCCTTGCAGAGTCTTCATTCTGCTTCCACTGGTTTTCCTCAAGACTCAGTCCTTGGCCTTGAATTTCTGTTCTCACATTCTCTTTCCTGGAGAATTCACACCCTCCTGTAGCTTCAACTATTATCTTTATGAGAATAAATCACAGTTCTTATTTCCAGGCCTCTCTTCTCTCCTGAACCTCAGAAATACAACTTAAACTTGCTGTAAATGTCTTATCATCTCAAACTCAATAGATTTAAAACTGAACTAATCATATCCTCTTGACTAACTCCTCCCCCTCCTAATCTCCTTTTCCCTGTCAATAGAACCATAACTTCTTCAAAATGGTTGAGTTAGAAGTCTTGGAATTATCTTTGACATTTTCTTTCATCTCCCATGTTCAAACAGTCACTGATTCTAGTTCATTTTTCTATAATGATGTCTCCTGAATCTGTTTCTCTAAGCTCACTGCTATCATTTTAGTCCAGCCCCACATTACCTAAGCCAGGATTAAATGAAACAGCCTCTTAGATAACTGGCTGTCTCTAGGCTCTTTGCCTTCCAATTCATTCTCTCTATAGCTACTAAAATAATCTTCCCTAAATACTGTATTTATCATGTCACCACCTGCTCAAAAACCTTCAATTTCTCCCCATTTCCCTTTTCATAAATCTAATTTCCCAGAGAGGGGTTTCCAGGCAACTCTATACATGGTTCCTCTTTTGCCTTTTTTTCTCAGTAACCCCCATCCAACACACACTCAAACACATGCACGCATGTGTGCACACATATCATTTGAACTCAAAATGGTTTTTCATAGTTTGACAAATAGACTGTTTTTTTCTGATCTCATACTTTGAAACACTAAATTTAAAAATAGACAATATGTAGTTTTATATATGCATGCCATCACACATGTGTATAGATAATATGTATATATGTGCAAGTATGTGTCTATGTGTAATACCTACAATGAGCTAGGTATTAAAGAAATCAAGTAAAAAAAGTTAAACAGTTCCTCACAAAGCTTGCATTCTCCTGGATGTGACCATTTAGTATTTATTATGTGACCTGTTAATACAGGAACCCTTAGTGTCTTTTGCTGTTCAGTCCTATCTGACTTTTCATGACCCTTTTTTTGGGGGGGGGGTTCTTGGCAAAGATACTGGAGTGGTTTGCTATTTCTTTCTGGTTTGCTATTTCTTTCTCCAGTTTATTTTATTTATGGGGAACTGAGGCAAAGAGGGCTAAGTGACTTGCCCAGTCACATGGCTAATTGGTGTCTAAGGCCAAATTGAAACTCATGAAGATGAGTCTTCCTGATTTTGAGTTCAGTTCTCTATTTACTGTACCACCTGTCTCCTTAAAATTCAATATTAAGGAGGTTATCCGTCTTTTAAGATCATCCTCTTCTGTGAAGCTTTCCCTAATTTCTCAAACCTTTGCTGATGTCTCTCTCCTCCTTGCCTCCTGTTCCTAATGAAATTAGAAGACAGTGGTGCTTTGTTGGAGGCCAACACTTCATTCTTCTCAGCATTATCATTTCTTGTGGGATGAACAGGAAGAATGAAAATGATCAGTTGGCTTCTCATTGTTGTGTATTACAAAGCCTGCTTCAGCTCTCTCAAAGGAGGCCCTGGTTCTAGTAGCTCTTTAAAGTGGGCATGAGCTGCACCCTGGAAAGGCTAAGGTGTTTTCTATTAATTCAACCATTTTGATAAATTGTTTTTATGCTGATATCTTTCTAGTCTTATCTTTTCTCCTAAGACTCAGTAACATGTCTTCCAATGTCAGAGAACCTTTCTGTTCAAATATGTCTTGCTATTGACTGAGTGTTGAGAGGATTTTGTGGGGTGGGAAGAAGTAAAGATCTAACCTTATTTCAAAGATTTTAAATTCGCCCATGTTTGGAGTTCTTTGGAAACTTCTGCCCTCAGGAAACCATAATAGGTTAACCCGTGTTTGATTTGGTCTGCTGGTATTTTGTAGGTCCTATTACAAAGCTGTGGATGATGGGCAATAAAAAAAAGCATAGCTTAAGATTAAGGATGAAAGAAAATGAAAATGAGGACAGAATTTTCTCCTCTCTTGATGACATTGTAAGAGTTCCCCAATACCATGCTTGAGCTGGCCAGAAGAAGCATAGCCTTTAATGGCAATCTAAGAATGAAATCCAAATTGAAGTGTTTAATTTTCTTAGTCTCAAGGGAAATGGGGAGGGAGAATCTTCTCCAAGTCTGTTTGATGGGCACATTTACATTTTGTACTTCTCTCTTCCCGTCACACTTGCTGGGATGATGTTTCAGAAATGCCCTTTATAAGTGCTCTTCTAAAGTTACTGAAAGAGGAATCTGCACAGACCATCTACCTTTACCTGGAAGCTGTGGTCCCTAATAGACCATTACCTTCTCTGTTGGAAGTTTTACTGTTATGTGGGAAGCCAAGCTACATAGCAGAGAGGAGAGCTTTAAGAGTATCAATGGAGAAAGTCATTACCTGGTAGTGGCCAAGAGCTATTTATGGGTCTGAACCTCCTGAACAGGAAGGGATAAGCTACTGACCCCCAGAATTCCAAATACTTCAGGGACAGCTACTAGAACTGGACAAGATAGTTGTTCAGCACCTCCCAGCGGAGCCCAAGTCCCACTCAGGATCCAGAACTGGCTGTTAGGAGAGAGTTCAAGACCAAGTAGACTAAGTCATCCGAAACAAGAATCTTCTGCTTAATAACATTCTCTTCTCCAAAAGAACTCATACTTTTGAGTTATGTCATCCTACTATTTGATAGCTCTAACCATTAAGAATTTCCCCTTTTGTAAAGACTGGCAAATTGCCTTCTGTGGGGGGTGGGGGGAAGGAGGTAAAATTAGGGGAAAAATTGTAAAACTCAAAATAAATAAAATCTCTAATGAAAAAAATTTAAAAAATTAAAAAAGAATTTCCCCTCATATCAAATCAAATTTGATTTTTTGAAAATTCTCTCTATAGATTCTGGTTTTGCTTCCAGGGATCAAACAGAAAATATATCCTCTTTTCTACATGATGGCTATTCAGATATTGAACACTATTGTGGTATCCCTCTTTCCCAAAGTCTTCTCTTCTCATATTGAGTATCACCAATTTGTTTAACCCATCTTCATATTATATCAACATCTTTCTTATTATCCACTAGATAGTATACAGCTTATGGGGAAGGTCAGAGAATAAATATTTATTAATCATCATTTATTATAATGTGCCAGATACTGTGCTAAGCACTTTACCCACATTATCTCATTTGATCCTCACAATGACTATAAAACAAAGATGCTATCATCCCCACTTTGCATTTGACAAAAGTTAAGTGACTTGCCCAGGATCACACAACTCATATATAATTATGGATTTAAACTCGGGTCTTTCTAAGCTTTGGGGCAGCTAGATGGAACAGTGGATAGAACACTATGCTTGGAATCAGGGAGACTCATCTTCCTCAATTCAAATCTGACCTCAGATGCTTACTTGCTGTGTGACCCTGTGCAAATCACATAACCCTGTTTCCTCCACTGTGAAATGAGCTGGAGAAGGAAATGGCAAACCAATTTAGCATCTTTGCCAGAAAAACCCCAAATGGGATCATGAAGAGTCCAAAGCAACTGAGACCCCTGAACAACTTCCTAATTTTAGAACTAATCCTCTATCTGCTGTGTTACCTAGTTGCTTCCTAAAATGTTGTCCTCAGAATGGGAGGTGACACTTCAGTTATAGTCTAAGCAGAGAAGAATCTTGAAGAAAACTGACATCCTTTTTCTGGGCCACTATGCTCCTCTTTATGCAGCCTAAGGTCATGTTAGTAGTTTTGACCACTATATCATACTGACTTAATCTTGATCAGGAAGTTCACTACAAGTCTCACAGATTCTTTCAGATGAACTGATGACTAACCTCCTCCATCTTATTCTTGTAAAATGATTCTTTTGAACCTGGTTAAAAGAATTTCTGTTATCCCTATTAAATTTCATCTTATTAGAATTAGCCCAGGGTTTAAACCTTTCAAGGTGTTTTTGATTCCTATCTTCCAATGTACTAACTATTGCTCTAAGCTCTGTGTTGTCTGCAAATTTGATAAATATGTTGTATGCACTTATGCAACTCAATGATAAAAGTATTAAGTGGCCTTGGGCCAAGGATGCATCTCTGGGGCACCTCATTGGAGATTTTCTGAGTTGACGAAAAAAAAAACTCCATTATTGACTAAACTTTGAATCAATTCATCAAGCAAATTCTGAATCCACCTAATTGTATTTTAATACAACTCATATCTGCCCATCAGAAAAGCCCATCAGAGGCTTTGTTAAAATCGAGGTAAATTATAGAATAATTGCTAGTCTATATAGCTCCTTAAGACTTGCAAAACACTTTACAATTATTATCTCATTTGTTCCTCATAGCAATCCTGGGAGGTAAATGCTTTAGTACGTCATTTTATAGACTGTGGCAGACAGAAGTAAAGCAGCTTGCCCCAGGTACATAGCTAATTAGTATCTGAAGCTGGCTTTGAACTTAGACTTCCTAACTCTAGGTCTGGCACTCAATTAATTGTGCCATCTAGCTGCCTGTATCGATAGCTTTCCCTCTACTCCACCACTCCAGAAAACCTATCAAAAAAAAAGTGAAATGAATTCCATCTAGTATTCTTGTTTTTAATGAAACCATGCTAGCTTTTTGTGATCATTACTGCTTTTAAATATACTCATCAACCATCCATCCCTTTAATAACATTTTCTAAAATTTTGCCAAAGAACAAAGTTGGCTGGTTAATGGCTTATATAACCCATTTTCTCCCCCACCTTAGAAAAAGAAGACTTTCCCTCTCCTTAGTTCTGCTATACTTCTCTTATTCTCTACATTGTTTCAGAGATAACTGATTGTGACTCAGCAGGCAAATCTGCCAATTATTTTAGGACCAAGATTTTAGTTCATCTCATGTTAGCGATTTGACCTTATAAGGGGCAGCTCAGTGCTGGTTCGCCATTACCTTATTTATTTTGTATAGTAACACCTTTTTATGAATTTTTGTTCTGTCCTTTCTAGTCTAAAGGTTATTCTCTTTCTCAGTGGAAAATAGAAATAAAAGAATGACTGAACAGCTCTGCTTGCTTTCCATCTTCTGTTTTCATCATCTCATCCTCCACAATGAGGGTCTTTTCTTTGATCTTTCCTTTTATACAATAGGTTTGTTTTTCATTGCTTCTTCAGCTCATTCTAAGTTTTAGTATCCCTGACATCATTTTTCCAGGAGCATGTCACTTCTTTGTATTTATTCTCCTAAATTACCTCTATGGTAGTCACAAAGTCTCTCATTTAGGTTCAGTTAGCTTTTCATTAAAATGTATTTAAATCATCCTTGAGACATAATTGGTTCAAAAGACTTTAGTCTTTAGCTTGAACAACTAATGTAGTTTCCCAGTAGCCTAAGCACATAATTCATCCCTTAAGGAAGTAGCAGTGGCTTTGTCTGGATAGTATGCCAGCCCAGCCAACAAAGAAACTGCTACTCATGTAAAATATGCTGTCATAACTAGCAATTAATAATAACAGCATGTTTTGGGTTTGCAAAGTAATATATATATTTATATATATTTCTTTCATATATATATATATATATATATATATACATAAAACCTCCTTTGATTTTTTTACAAGTCTATGAAGTAGGTGCTACTATTATCTGCATTTTACAGATGAGGACACTGAGGCCAAGAGTGGTTAAGTTGTTTTCCAATAGTCATACAACCAGTTTCTAAGGTAGGATTAAACCCAGTTCTTCCTGACTCTAAACTCAGAACTCTATTTAATTATAATTATTCCATTTTGTGCCTACATTGATAATCATTAGTATCCTTTTCTGAATTAAGTATGATAAGTAAACTTTCCTTTGCTAACTGTTAGATGTACTGTAAGTTTCCGTTTTTTTCCAATTCTGAAAATGGAATGCCAAAACTGGTTTAGACCTGGTCTACAAAAATTTACCTTGCTTCCTTCTTCTTTACATGGTCTTTAAAGTTCAAGCTATTCCATAAATGCCCTGAATATCCAAAATCTTCTCAGATTTTTTCTTCCACCAGATTTTTTTTCTCTATGAATCATCACAATTTATTTCTTGAAAGTATCCGATGACTCTTGGACTGACTTCCCCTGTCAACTTTTTCAAGTCCTTCTATCTATTCTTTCTCTGAACCTCAAAAAATTTAGGTTACATATTAGGTTACCTAACTTTCTTCTCCCTTTCTATTAAAAATTCTAAGATAGAATAGTAACCTCACTCCAAGGTTCACATAACTTCTACCCAGCAACTAATTACTTTTACTGATGAGATCCAGAATAGAATTTCCCTTTTTGGATTCTGCTAACCTTTGAGAGTTAAAATTATTAGCAAGCTGTGATAAATCAAGAAATTAATAGTTCCTCATCTTTCAATAGCAAGAGAACTCCAGTAGATGTATAGATAATTGTTGTCTACTGTTAGATCAAATATTAGGGCTGGGTTTGTAGTCTATTTTCCAATATTGTGAGCTAGAGTTTCTTTTTGTACAGGAGAGCTGTAGTATACTCATGGTAACAGCACTTTGTTTTCCATCTCAACTGATTTTCATCCAAATTAAATCCACCATTCTCCCCCCATTGTTTCCATTTTCTTTTTAATGAGATATACTTTCCCAAAGGCTTACTCTCCTCATGGATATGATGCTATGAAATTTCAGTGACCTCTGAGTTTAAATTTACTTTAAGATCTTTAGTTTGTTTTGTTTTGTTACATATATTCTCTGTACTTATGCATAAACCTCATGAATAAAAAGAAATGTTAAAGAAAATGAAAGGTTAGAAAAAAGAGTAAAAAAACCCAAGGAGAAATAATTTAAAAAATATTGTAATACTTGAAAATAAAAACCTATAAAAGGAACCTGTATATCATATTATATGAAACTATGAAAGTAAACAATCTACATATATTAAAACAAGAGACCAAGGTGAATCTAGAAAGAATCCGATTATTTCCTGAAGGAAACCCTAAAATAAAAGCTCCCAGGAATGTCATAGCCAAAATGCAGAGCTTCCAGGTCAAATAAAAAAAATGCTATAAGTAGTGAGAGAGAAAGAGTTCAAGTACTATGGAACAATCAGGATCACAAAAGATTTAGCAAATAGCACTGAATGCCTAGGTGCAGATGTAGTCTTACCACAAGAATAATTTGTTCAACAAAATAGTGAATAATTCCACAGGGAAAAAATGGATTTGTAATGAAGTAGAGAACTTCTAAGCATTACTGATGAAAAGACTAGAACATTCAAGAAACAGAAAGGAAAATAAAAAAGAGTAAGTGGAAGGGGTTTTATGAGGATGAAGTATCTGCATTCTAAATAGGATGTATCTCTTCAGAAATCTAAAGTCACAGGGGTCATGAAGAGAGTCAGAGTTTCCCGAGTTGTTTTGTCACATGTTTTTATGATTTTAAAGAAAAAGAACAGGGAGGGACAAAAGGGTCACCATGGAATAAAAAGAAGAAAAGGTATGTGTACCTCATATAATCTGAGTGCACAAATATAAATCAATACAGAAGAAAAAGGGATGGAGGAAGAGCCATCACTTGAACCTCATTTTCATCTAAATTAGTCAATAAAGAAAACATATACATATAGAATTTAATTTAGAAATATATTCAAATCAACAAGGGAATGGGGAGAGGGGAAAGAGAATAAGAGAGAAAGCAGGATCTGTGAGAAATTAGCCTTAAAAAATCAGTTCCTAACCTTAGAGATTTTTTTTTTAATTGCTTTGTCAAATCCTATGGAAATATTATTGGGGGAGGTAATAACATTGGGACCTTAGATAGTAAATATTTTTGGTAATGCTTTTATGTATATCCCAAGTCAAATCTTCTAAATTGTCACTGAAATGTGTGTTTGTTTGTGTGTGTGTGTGTGTGTGTGTGTGTGTGTGTGTGTGTCCGTGTCTGTGTCTGTGTGTGTGTACATGCCAGAAAGAATCAGAAAAGAGCATTTGGAAGAGGAATAGGATGTAGGCTAGTCAGAGGGAGCTGGCTCATTTACAAATCAAAACATATACTACCTTCATTTCAAATAACTAAGTGACTGTCTCATTATGTGACAGGAAGGAAGAGAAGAAAGGAAATATGCATTTATATAGCATTGTCTGGCATTGTGTTAAGTGCTTTTTAGGAAAAAATATTATAATATTATCTTGCTTGAACCCCATTTTATAGTGGAGGAAGCTGAAACAGCAAAGATTAAGTGACCTTCCCAGGGTCATACAACTTGCAAATATCTGAGATCAAATTTGAACTTGAATCTTTCTTGTCTTCAGGTCCAACACTCTATCCATTATGTCACCAGTTTGTTTTCTCTGGAATAGTAGAGTGAGAGAGTAAAGAAAAGAGCTAAGGATGGTGTGACTGTCACCAATTATATCTTTTAATGTGGCATCTACTGCCCACCACCCACCTCTCATACATATAGCAGAATTTCTCAATGGTAACCAACCACCATATTTTCTTAGTTTTCTGCAACTTTATTACAAAGACCACAAATCCCAGATAATGGCCAAAGAATTACAAAACCTAAGAGTTGCAAGGCATCTCAAGAACTATCTAAACAAAGCCAAATCTTTTAAGGAACATAGCTGTTATTGATCTGTGACCCAAAATCAATTCTGCCAACTCTTTGTGGCATAGCTCAGAACACATGACCTCGTGCAGGGAAAGCCACCAGAAACAAAAGGAGCCCAGAGTCATCCTCTGTATCAGATATCATCTATTTCTTTTATGTTTCCTTCCTGTGATAGCAGTGGAATGCACCATTTCAGACAAGTTTCTCTTTGACATTATATGTTGCCAGAGGCCAGTACCCAGTTCATGGTTGTTGCCTATAAGTGCTGCCTTCACATTCCATAAAGCTCAACTGCTCTTATTTTTTTAGTGTGATAACATTTACTTTCATAAAGAATCTTAATGAAGCTAAAAGTTGACATGGCAAAGAAATTATATTTTAACTTATGTAAGTTAAGGTTTTTCAAGGATTGATAATTTACTCAGGATGGATGTTCTCTCATCCATAGAAGTTCCCAATTCCTTTGTTTCTTAATGAGAGACCATGAAGGTTTGTGACTGAAAAAAATATATCACCTTGTAGTCAACCTTCTAATGATGAGGGCACATAGATTATCATTTTAAAATAAGGTTGGCTAGAGTTCTATTCATGCATCGTTTTTCTTAAGAAATACTGATTTCAAAACCAAAAGCACTAGAACTCAAAATTTTAAAATGAATGGTAAAAATTGTCTTCACATATAATTGGAGAGAAAATGAATTATTATTTATAATCTAGAAAAATAAACAAAGAAATCAAAGGTGGAGATAATTAGGTCCTCTCGAAATTTTGACCCACAGAGAACCCAAATCCTTGACCAAAAGTCAATTACTCAAATGGTCATCAACCATAAGAGCTAGATTTGATTTATATTTATATCCCATCATCAGTGACTTTCTGCCACCATTCCTATCCCAGAGTGGTTCAACAGCAAATCTAGTCATGGGCACCACTGAAACACCAAGGAACCATTGTCTTGGTGGCCTCAGTAAAACTAAGGAAGGTAGTCAAATCTGAACACAAAATAGCAGTAATGTCTGCCTTGCCCTTTCTGGATCACAAATTCTGTCCTACATCCAAGATGATATTGATCTTCCATTAAAAGAGTTAATGTTCTGAACCATTTTTTCCCTATCATCGCATTTCATAAACCCTTTCTCACTTGGTTGGACCAGGGTTTTATGACCAGTGGCGTGCCTTCTTGAATTAAGGCTGTTCAGTTTGACAGGACTGACTATAGTAGAAACAGAAGGCATTTGCTATAAATGGAAAGTGTACTCAGATGTGACAAAGTATTTGGATTAAAAATCTTGGGTTGAGAGGAGGTTTGGGATTTTTGAGTTCCAATCATTAACCAGGTCTGTAATTTGGTAACATAAATCTGCATTTCATCTCTCTGGGCCTCAGTATCTTCATCTGTAAAATGGGAATAATGTTATTAACTCATGCATATAAGGAGTATCTCATATACTTGAGGAACTGAAGTTACACATGTGAAAACAATGAACTTATAAAATATTATATAAATATAATAGATGATTACTATTTTTATAATCATTCTCTACTATCATCCTACTGAGGGCCTTCATCATGATTCTGAAGATACTCCTGACTTCTGGGAGACCATGACAATGGAGCACAACCTTGGAAAATACTATGAAACTGAAGGATTTTATACCACAAAGGTGAAGACCAACCATTTTTCTTATTACTAAGACTCCACCTAGCTAGTTTTATAAAGTGTTATTCCCTGAAGATATGCTACCAGTTAATGATACTGTTTGTCATAAAAACTAAGACCATAGGAGTTGTGATTTCCAGGGGTAAAGGGTGGATAGTATGCTAGGCTCAGAATTTGAAGACTCATTTTCATGAGTTCAAATCTGGTTTTAGACACTTACTAGCTGTGTAATCCTAGACAAATAATTAAACCCTGTTTCCCTCACTTTCTTCATTTGTGAAATGATCTAGAGAAGGAAATGGCAATCACTCTAGAACTTTTGCCAAGAAAAACCCAAATGGGGTAATGAAAAATTAGATGATTGAACAACAAAGAGTAAGATATCCATTACTAATAAAAAGCATTAATTTTTTGAAGTGCTAAAATGTTATCAACATCATCATTAATTAATAAATATTTATTAGATATTTACAATGTACCAGACACTGTGCTAATTAATCATTATAATCATCTTCTCTGGAATATCCTCCTTCCTAGCTCCAGCTGTTGAAATTCCACCATCCTTTAGGGTCCTGATCAAATTTTCCCTCCATAAGTCAATCTCATTGCCATAGTTGGAAGTAATGGCAATGCCTCTTTCTTATATACTTAGATGGTATTTTCTATCATAGTTCTTCATGGACATGCTTCATGTAGCTAGGTAGCACAGTGGAGAAAGGACTGGACTTTTTAGTCAAGAAGACCTGAAAACAAAAAAGTGCCTCTGACTGATTAATTGTGTGAACTTTGTCAAGCCACTGAACCAGAGTCCTAGTTTACTCCTCTGTAAATGAGGGGATTGGACATGACAGTCCTTCAGATCTCTTCCAAATCTAAATCCATGATTCTTGGTCCCTATAGAATTATGAATTCCTGGGAACAAAGGCTGTCTTAATCCTATTTGTATGCGCTTCACCTAACACTGCAATGAGTGCAGTATGACTTAAATATAAATCTTGAATTCTTCCTCTTGTTGTTGCTATTGTTTTATATCATTAGCATTATTCATTAGATTCTTGGAGTTATAGCCTCAGACCAAGAAGGAATGCTGGAGGACATCTAGTCCAACTCCTCCATTTAATAGATGAAGGAATTTAGATTACATACTCTGTCCACTGTCACATTGATATGATGTAGTACAGCTTGGATTTGAACCCAGGTCCTCTGACTCCAAACCCAGCACTTTTTCCACTATGATCATGTAGACATAGAAAAGGAAGCTAATGGCATTATTTCAAGATTTATATAACTACCAACTGTGGATAGTTAGGTGGTGCAGTGGGTAGAGCACTGAACTTGGAGTCAGGAAGATGGGAGTCCAAATCTGACCTCAGACACTTGATACTACCTAGCTGTGTGACTTTGGGCAAGTTACTTAACCCTGATTCCCTCATATCCAGGGCCATCTCCAGTCATCCTGATTCATATCTGAACTCCAGTTGACTCTGGAGAAGAAAGTAAGACTGATGACTTAGCACAGTGACCCCTCACTCAAATTCAATTCCACATGCTTGTCATGGCATCACCTCTCTGATGTCATGGTCTTCTTTGAGAATGAAGGACACACATTATGGCACCCAATTCAATGGTATTAAATTCTGCTCAGCAATCTGTACATCCCAGCAAACTCTGCAGAATGCCCTTTTCCATTTCCCTCTAACCATACAATTTGGCACAAGGACAAAAGCAGGGCTAAGCTTGGAGTTTCTGAAAATAAAGGCACTAAAGGAAAATGGGAAGATTGGAGAAGAAAATGGCAAATCACTCCAGTTGCTTTGCCAAGAAACCCAAGATTGGGTCATAAAGGGTTAGACATGACTGAAAGACAACAATAGAGAGATGGGGCCTGGGTTGCAAAACCCTCGTCATCAGCTGGGAGAAGTTTAGAGTGAAATTTATTCTAGGTACTTTGGGGTAGAGGGGGTGGAAGAGGAGTTCTAAATCTGAAATTTCATTAATAGAGAATAATATAAACTCTCCATTTGTCCATATAGATGAGTAAGTAATAAGGAATTCAGAATATTAGAGAGTTGCCTGTGAGGTTAAATATGATCATATGGCTTCTCTATTTAAGAAAAAATGTCCAAGTCAAGTATTGATTTTTCCCCAGACTGCCTGCCAGACTTCTTTACCATATTTGTGGCATGTACAGGTACCTTCATTTTCCCCACCTACTTGTTAGTTTCTTTTCCACCATTAGAATGTAAACTTGAAGGCAGGAGCTGTCCTTTCTCCTTGAATCTGCATTCCCAATCCTTAACACAGTGATTGGCTCATAGTATGCATTTGATAAAATATTCCTTGAATGACTGTCTCAATTTATGTCAGAGGCAGGACTTGAACCAAGGCTCTTCCTATGTCCAAACATTTTCCTCTATCCGATGACTCATGCTGCCATTCATCCTAGAAACTGTAGCTCTAAAAAGTAGATCATTGTAACTGCATTTGGATTATTTCCTTAAGAAACAGAATTAACCAAATGGAAAAGGAGGGGAAAATATGAGAGAAAGGGGGGGAGTTGATTGAAGGGAAGGAAGATTGTGGGAGGGGGTAGTCAGATTCAAAATACTTTTGAGGAGGGACAGGATGAAAGAAGAGAGAGAATAGAATAAATGGGGATGGGGAAATAGGATGGAGGGAAATATGGTAGGGTAACAATGGGAAAAAATATTGAAACAAGTTTCTCTGATAAAGACCTCTCAGAGAGAATTGAGTCAAATTTATAAAAAATAAGAGCTATTCCTCAACTGATAAATAATAAAAAAGATATGAGGTTATCAATGCCATTTAAATAATTTTTAAAAACATTTTAACTCACTATTGATAAGAGAAATGCAGTTGGAACAATTCTGAACAATTCTTATACTTACTGGATTCACTAATAATGCAGAAAGAGAAAATGATAAATGTTGGAGGGGTTGTAGGGGAAAAGAGACATTAATGAATAGTTGGAGGAGAATGATTCAACCATTCTGTAGAGCAATTTGGCACTATGTCCAAAGGTCTATAAAACCATGAATACTCCCTGACCTAGTAGTGCCACTACTATGTCTATATTCTAGAAGAGATGAAAAAGAGGAAGGAAAAGGACCTATACATATAAGGATTTTTATAGCAGTTCTTTTCTGCTGGCTAGGAACTGGAAATCGAGGAATGGCTAAATAAAGTGTTATGTGATTATGATGAAATGCTATTCTGCTATGAGAAATGATGAACAGTATACCCTCAATTAAAAAAAAAACAAGAGCAGATGCAATGAGAAATGTACTATATACAAATTCACAGCAATACTGTAGAATGATCAGTTGAGAATGACCTACCTTTTCTCAGCAATACTGTGACAACTCTGAAGCAGTTATGATAAGGAATACTATTCATCCTCAAGACACAGATGATAGTGTCTGAATACAGACTGAGTTATACTTTATTTTTACTATATTTTTCTTGAAGTTTCTCTTTTTGTATGGAGGTTATACTTACTCTTATAACATGATTATTGTGGTAATGTTTTTCATGACTACCTATATCTAACCTATATCAAATAACTTGCTTTTTTTTTTCAATGAGGGGGAGTGGAGTGGGAGGGAGAGAGTTTGAAACTCAAGATTTTAAAAGATAATGTTGAAACTTGTTTTTGCATGTAACCAGGGAAAAACAAAATTAAAAAAAAACTATTGAACAAAAACAAAAATTTTAAGAGGAACAGAAAACAACAGAGTGGTTAGTCTATCAGCAAATATATATTACGTACCTACCATATGCCAGATACTATGTTAGGGACCAGGAATCCAAATATAAAAGTGAGACTAAAGCAGGGTTGGGGTTGGTAGGGCAAGAGAGGAGAGTCATTGTTAGTCCTCATTTTTCCCCTCAACCCAAGATATGCTGAGATGGAACTCCCCTGATCTCTGAGGATAGTTCTCTGCATGTCTGGGATATCTCTTGTGATTAAAGAATAAAATAATCCCTACTTACTTTGGAATTGATAAAGACCTCTTATAGTGGGTGGCATTCAAGTTAAACTCTATAGCAGGAGTTCTTAACCTGGGGTCTGTGGATATATTTCAGAGTTGGTAACTTGGATAGGAATAATATCACATCTTTATTACAATATAATTAGCTTTCTTTGTAATTTTAATTATTTTATATAATTAAAAACAATATTATGTCATGGCAAAAAAAAAAAAGAATACAAGCCCAGGGGTTATCCCAGATTATTTGCCCAGTATCATGGCTGTAATAGTACTTAGCCTTAGGAGTCCCTTAGTGGATATACAGGATAATCTTCCAATTTGATGCCATAAACCTAAGGTATATTCCTGTTGCAGCCTAGATTCATTAGTGTGATGAAGCACAATAAAGGTGATATTCTATGTCTGCCTTCCTATTCTGTTTTAGAAATTCAGGAGTTATGCCTTTAACCAATCTAACTGTTTTACATCAAACACTTGAGATGGAAACATTACACAATTCTTCACTTTTTTAAACCAGGGAATGAGAACAAAATTTAACCTTTTCCTGATGATTCAAGGTCATAATTATGAATATACATTCCTGTCTTGTGCTATGTAACACAGGACTGAGTTTTAAAAAGTTGATCCCGTGGACTTTACACCTGATTTTCATAGTTTTCCTGTCTCCTCCTTTGTCAGGTTCGTCCACTGAGACTTCCTCACCACCATTGGTGAGCCTATCTGTAAGCATTCCTTTTCCCTGTTTTTAGCTTGCTTCTTCTAATGTGTTGAGTGCTGGGAACACAGATAACCAGTGCTGTCAGTACTGTACATAAAAAGAGACAGGATGTTTATATGTAGAGACCTGAAGGTGGTCCTTAGAGTAAAGTACATGGACTCTCAGACATCTGTTTTATGTGCTAAGAAGTACACAAACTTTTTGCTACCTTTCTAATTTTGAACTGGATTCCAGTTCTATGTGGGAAGAAGGGAGGAAATGGAGGTTGGAGGTTAATTGACAATAGACTAAGTAAAATGTTATTGTAATCTCTTACATGTGGAGAATTTATACTTTACAAAGGGTTTTCGTTTTCACATTCAAACCTCATAATGATGCATTAGAGTTATCATTATGACCATTGGACATATGAAGAAACTAAGTAAATTAGAGAGAAATCATCTGAGGAAACAGTTTCAGGTGATTCAAAAACTCAAAGACAATTCTAGATTTTTTGACACTTTCTGAGGGGGAAAGTGCCAATGAGCTGTAGCTTCTCTCACTCTCAGTTGGGGTATCCCTCCAGAATAGGACTGAGAAGTCAAACTCTCCCCTCTCTTATTAGCTCCATCATCAGCTTGTTCTTGGGCAGTGTGGGTGAGAGGCATCCATCCTATCTACAGCTGTAATAACATTTTATCTCAGACAAGTGGGAAAGAAGGTATTTGAAGAGAACAGAAGCAAAAGAATCCTATGTTTTCAAAGCATAACACCTTTAAACCCCAAGCACTAAATTATCTTCAGATATTTTACCATGAACATAGAAACTTGCATACTGGCCTATAGACCAGAGAAGGTTTATATTCAAGGAATTGAAAAGCCACAGCACTCTAGTTTATCATGATTGACTCACACACCTGATGGTAGCAGAGTTCACAAATCTAATTCCCTGATACAAACCCGGCCATTTCTACCCATTTCACATGGGCAATAGGAGGCACCTCCTGCCTGTACCACCAATCCCTGCCAGCCACTTCAATAGGACAATATTATGTTTGGGGTGAACATTTTTTTCTAGAAGCGGAGATAGAATGAGATACCGAGATTGGCAAATGGTGAATAAATGACCAGGGCTGAGAGAGCAGGGGAAAATGAGGGTGATTATGCAGGCACCATACTCTATGAATATATTAGCTCCCCAATAATCCTGTGCATTCCAGCTGCCTCCAAAGCAATTTCCATCCTTTTAAATGAGTCCAGGTGTCAGGAGGATCTTTCCTTGCTCAGCCGGTATGCAGGCTGCTGCTACTGCATCCTTCTATTAAGAATGGGTCATTAGATTATGCCATCCATTGGCATGTTACCCCAAAATACCCCCTGTACCTGCTAGGCATCAGCAACCCTGGGTGAGATTATGATGATCCTTCATATGCAGTCTTTTTGCCCACAGGACAACTCTGCTCCATTTCTCCATTTCTCCATGTTCTTTCTTAGGTTCTTACTCCCTAGAAACCAACTCACCCTGATCCCCAGTTCCACATTTTCTCCTCCATAGACCTCCATTCCTTCATCCAATAAGCCGATCTCCTGGAAATATTGCCTGTCCACAATAAAGCAGCCAATGAGGGCTGGGCTCCTGTAGGCAGGATAGAAATGGAAACATTATCAGATTACCCTTCATGAACTCCTGTGGAACAAAGAATTGCAAGGTACCACTGAAGGGATAGTTTGCCAAACCCTAGACAATCTAGTGGACAGCCCACTGGTGCCAGTCTCTTATTTCATGAACATAAAGATAGCTTCTCAATACTTAGGAAGAAGGTAGAATCCTAGGAATCTCTGGTTGTGACATTGTACCAACTTGCTAACTCCCTTTAGAGCCTAAAATATTCCTTGGTCATAATGTGAGCCACATTTTGTGCTTGTTTCATTGTCTAACTAAAATTTTTAATTCCCAGCCTAACCTTGTACACTTGGTGTTCAAGGTACATCCATACTTCTGCCAGATTTTAATTTTTGAGTGTCAATCCTAGCTCCCTAATTAGATTCCCAATTTCATTTATGACCCTCAGTTTTCCCTAATACTAAGAGATATAGAATCAACATCTTGGAGCTAGAAGGGCCTTCAGATGCTCTAGAAGCAATTTAGTACAGTGGAAAGACCAATATATCTGCAATTATAGCACATGGGTTCCTATCTGTCTCTGATACCAATAATTATGGGAAAATAATTTTACCTTTCTGCCTCAGTTTCATTATTTATAAACATGGCTAAAATATTTCTGCTACTGATCTCAAGAGATTGTTATAAGACAAATAATTTATAATTCCTTAAGAATCAAATAGTAGCAATAACAACAACAATATCCTTTGTGTAGCAGTTCAGGGTTTACAACGCACCTTGAATATATTATCTCTATCCTTACCACCATCCTGAGGTTAAATACTCTTATAATCCTTATTTTATGGAAGTGGAAAATGAGTTTGAGAGAAGTGAAGGGATTTGCCCAGAGTCACATAGGAGTGTCTGAAGGAGGATTTGGACTCAAGTCTTCCTAACGCCAAGGATGGTGCTTTATACATTTTTTTTTTTTTTTGGCAAAGCAATGGTCTATGACTTGCCCAAAGTCACAATGCTAGGAAATTGTTAAGTGCCTGAGGCCAGATTTGAACTCAGGTCTTCCTGACTCCAAGAGTAGTGCTTTAGACTAAGAAATCCCCTCTTCAATGAAGGGCTCTAAAATTCACTGGTCACTGACCTTGGCTTTGCCCTTAAAATTCAAAGTAACAGCTCTGATAAAGCTCCAGAGATGACCCATCTTATATGACATTCCAGCTGTTACTTTTGGCTCAGTCATACACTGTGTCTTAGTCCTCACAGACAGACTTGCTCTAGAATCACTCCCAACCTGATGCTGACAATACAAAATCAGGCCAAATTCTGCTTTGATGTGAATAATGTAAACATTATTTCTGTTTAGCTTTAGGTTATGTTTCTAGATTGTTTTTCACAGGAATATACCATTTTCATTTGGGGCAGGGTTACCAGGTTGGCAGATTAGGAAATGCCATAGGCATGATGCATCTTTATCTCAGAAAAGCATTTGACAAACTTCCTTGATAGCATGGTGGATTGAGTGGCAGTAGAGTGAGATACAGCAGAAACTGGTTGAACATGGCAATTTTCATTAACAGCAAGGTGGCACAGTAAAATTAGAAAGATCTGGGTCCTAGGCTTTTCTCTGTCATTAACTCACATCCTTGGGCAAATAACCTCTCCTCTCTGGACATCAGCTTTCTCTGCTAAAAAATGAAGGAGATAGACTTAATTAACTCTTAAGTTCCTTCTAGCCCTAACATTCCATGATCTTTTTTCCTGAATCATGATTCCCTCTCTAACCTGGAGGCTGTCTCAAGTCAAGTGCTATATGGCTCTGTCCTTGGTACTGATCCATTCAACATTTTCAATGTTTTAAAGAGTGACTTGGGTGACGACATACTTCGCAAATTCAGAGCTGACACAAAGTTGGGAGGGAGATTTCATACCACAGCTGGGAGGGAGATTTCATACCACAGCTGAAACTATGAAGATTGAAAATCATTTTGACAGACTGGAACATTGAAATGAAGGCAAAAAGATGGACCTTAGTAAGGTTGAATGTCATCCTACATTTGTCACCCTCCTCTATCACACACACACACACACACACACACACACACACACACACACACCCCAAACCATCAAATACATCAAATAAATGACAAGCTGGACAAATGTGAGCAAAGGAATTGAAAATATATGTTTCAAAAGTAGTTCTTATAAAAGATCTGGAAATTTTATTTGATCACAAGTTTACTATGAACCAACAGAGCCAATATGGCCAATCTTAGATTTCACCAAGAGAAATAGAATAATTAAATCATGGAAAATAAAAGTCCTTCATCACAATCAATTGCCATAACTCCTGCTTAATATCTTCAAATATATGAAATAGTAAGTGTAAAAAGAGAAATTAGACTTGTTCTGTGTAGGAGTATAATCATAAGCAATGGTCAGAAACTGGGAATCAAATTTTCGTTCAACATAAGAAAGAACTTTCTGATTCAATTCAATAAACATTTATTAAGCATCTTTTTCATATAAGGCATAGTGTTAGATAATGGAGATACAGAAAGGAGACTGGAATGACTTGCTTGATTTATTAGATTGCAAATCCTTTGAAGGCAGGGACTGATTTTTCTTTTATTTGTATCCTAAATGTTTAACATAATGTCTGGCACATGGGAAGCATTTAATAAATACTTATTGGCTGAGTGTCTGAACAGCTCAATTTTGAGGAACAGCAACCACTGATCTACTGCCTCTGTAGACTCTTAGCAGAGATTATTACTCTGCAGGTCCCCCCAATCTCTCATAATATTAGAATTATTGGAGGGAAGACTATCCTCCACTCCCCTACTTTGGGGAGGTTACTTGTTGGGTTTAAGGATCTTGTTGAGCAACAGGTTTCATACACAGATGGAGCAGTCAGAATAAATGAGAGAGCAAATAATGGCATTGAAGTATTTTATCACATGGCCCCCCACCTAATTATCTTGATCATTGAGACAAGCTAGCAATAATCATAGGTGAAGTGTACCCCTGGGGAAAGAATCATTAATGATCCCCTTCTCTGAGGCAAGAGAGCCCCAAGAGGATATGACAGCAAAACAATCTTGTGTCCCTCCTTAAAGCATATTGCAGAACTAGTCCTTGCTCCACTGTCAATTTTCCTACAAACATGCAATAAAGAAAAATATCCTCTTTGTCACCGTGTTCATGTAGGAAAACCTGGACACAATAGGGTGTTAATTAAAGAGGGCAGGGTGTTAGGAGAGGGCTGCTAGAAACATTCAGTGTTTCTCTGTAGTAGAATGATCCAGCTGGGAGGAAATGGAGACTTCTGCCTTTCAGAGATCATAAGCTTGCTAAAATGGTTCCAAATCATTCTACTGAATACTGCTATTCATTTCTGACTCTTGCCTGGTGTTTTATCAATCTATGGCTAAGGGATCTGATGAGAGAAGGGAGAAAAAAAAGAAGAGGAGCAGAAAGTATCAATCTCTCGCATACAAATGTTTTTGAAACTCAATGAGGAGATGCTATTATTGGACATCCCCTGGCCCAGGGGATATCTGCTGCTAGAAGATTTCTCCGGAAAAAGATGGCAGCATTGATTTTTGAGTAGCTGAACAAATTATGGCATATGGAAGTATGGAATATTACTGTATCATAAAAATGACAAATGAGAACAATTCAAAAAAGCCCAGGAAGTTTTGAATTAACTGATACAGAGCTAAGCATGAAGAAAGGGGGGAAGAATGTTCATGAGGACTGTAATATTGTGGAAGAAAACAACAACGCATGTCTTTGGATCACTGATGATTTCAGAGACTTATTAGCAATACACCTCTTATCTAAACAGAAGTCTTGAACTATAGGTGTGAAATGAGGTACAGATTATTTTATATGAATAATAGGCTGATTTATTTTGCTTAATCACATCTCATTGTTATTATTTCTGACAGTGAGGGGGTACTATGGATAGAATGCCAGATCTGAAGTCAGGAAGGCTCATCCTACTGAGGTCAAATCTAACCTCAGACACCTATTAGCTGTGTGACCCTTTGCAAATCACTTAACCTTGTTTGCCTTATTTTCCTCATTTGGAAAATGGATTGGAGAAAGAAATGGCAAATCACTCCAGTATCCTTGCCAAGAAAATCCCAAATGAGTCACAAAGACTTGGACACTACTGAAAAGTGACTGAACAACAACAGTCTTTACTATAAAGGATGGATAAATTGAATCTGGTGGAGTGATAGTAAAGTGACAATGATGTTTTTAAAAGCATTAATTTAATAAAGCATTTAATAAGCATCTTTTCTTTTTAAAGAAAGAAGCATCAAACTTTCTAGGTTGTTTTCCATCTTGTCAGGTTCCAAGATGGAACCTTGTATGAGCTCTGAGAATTGATTATATCTGATTAAATCTTCTATCTTGGCTCTCATCTACTTTTAGTGATCATGGTTGT
Organism: Macrotis lagotis; assembly: GCF_037893015.1. Lineage (NCBI taxonomy): Eukaryota > Metazoa > Chordata > Mammalia > Peramelemorphia > Peramelidae > Macrotis > Macrotis lagotis. Next base: position 240,403,345 of record NC_133660.1, read on the forward strand.
CTTGCTTGGCTGGCATTACAGTGATCTCAACTCTAGCTCTGCCTCTCTTTGAGAAAATGGCTTGCCTTAATTGACCCAATTCAATCCAATTCCATTTCACAATCACATATGAAACAGCTACTATCACATAGTATGTCAGACCTGGAAATGAAAAGATAAAAGGAACTGTTCCTACTACCATCAAGGAACTTCCATTTTATATTTCTTATTAAGACATATACGCAACTAAATACATTTTAGGTAATATGAGATACTGAGACTTGATGTGTAGTTTCATTATTATAGAAAACATCCAGAGTTTTCTAATCTATCAAGACAGGTTGGCACTATCTTTACAACTTACAGCCTTAGAGAATTACTTAGAGCACAGAGGTTATTAATAACCAATAATTAAATTAATGAATTAAAATTTAATTAAATTTAAAATTTTTAATTAACTAAATTAAATGAATAATTGAATCAATAATTGCAAAGTCTTATATAACATAATAAGACTTTCACTAGATTTTCCTAATAACTTTTCATTTTATTCTCCCAGCCCTGATAGGTACTATTATTATATCCATTTTGTAGATAAGAAAAATGAAGTGAAATGACTAGTCTAATGTCATACAACCAGTAAGTGTTAGAGGGCAGTTCTGAGCTTAGATCTGATTCCAGGCCCAATGTTTCACCAAATTACCTGAGTGACTTGGTTAGAATTATGCAGTCCATATGTACCAGAAGTGAAAGTTGAACCACAGTCTTTTGGCTTCTTTTGTGTTTACTGTTTAAACATTTTCTATTTACTTAACTATGCATATATTATACCCTCTCAATAGAATGTTTGTTCCTTGATGGAAGAAACTCTTATTGCATTTGTGCCTTTATATCACCAAATAGAGTATCATACATTTAGAGAGAGAGAGCACCATAGCTAATCAAATACTGAGCCTGGAGTTAAAAAGACCTGAGTTTGAATCTCATCTCAAACACTTGGTAGCTGTGTGACCCTAACCAAGACACATCTCTGAACCTCAATTTTGTCACATGTAAAATGGGGATAATAAAAGTAGAGGCACACACTTTACAAAATGGTTGTGATATTTAGATGAGAAAACATATGTGAAATCCTTTGAAGACCTTAAAGCACTAAATATATGCCAGTTATTATCATTACACTTTTTAGTTGCTTTTCATTCATGTCAAACACTTTGTGATCCCTTTTAGGGTTTTTTATTTTTGGCAAAGACACTAGAGAGATTTGTTATTTCTTTCTCTAGTTCATTTTACCGATGAAGACACAGAGAAAACAGGATTCAATGATTTGCCCAGGGTCTCACAGTATCTGAGGTCTCACTTGAACTCAATTCCTTCTCACTCCAGTTCTGATGTGCCATCTAATGCCAATTATCACATTTCACAAGTTATTCAATAAATGTTTGGTGAAACAAATTGAATTTTAGTGTAGAACTCCATGTTACAAAGAACTTTATATCATTTGCTCCTCATACCAATGCCAGATGGAACAGAGGTAGAATAAGAGTTATTATTCTCATTTTCTATATGGAAAAAGTGTGAATAAAAAAGGAGAACTGACTTGTCCAAAGCCAGGTCCAGGACCTCTTCCATTATGCCTCTTAAAAGTTCGTCATTGTGACAATATTTTTAAAAAATACACTATTAAGCTATCAGACCACAACTGAGAATGGTGATGATAACATGAGTCCCTATTAACAAAGAACATAGTAACTGTCTTGTAGGGCTTAATTTTTTTTATGGGTTTTGACTCATCAGAAGCTAAATCTACCCAATCCAATATATTGTATTTTCCAGTTGATAACACAAAAGATAGCAAAAGCAGAGATGATTTGGAGCTTTGAAAGGCAGCTGGCAGTCTCATTTTCTGCTGGTGAAATTTTAGTTGCTTTACTCTCAGGAAAAGACCCAGGATCCTGGCCCAGCATTTTCTTATGTCCTTTATCTCACTAGCTGAGAATAGAATTGATGGATGGGAGCAGATTAGCCAATGGGAAGGGATTGTTGTCTGTCCTTTGATCTGAAGAAGACCATGACATCATGGCAAAGATGATCATGGGAAATAAACTTAAGGAAGGAAGGGCTATGCAAGTCACCAGCCTCACTCTCTCCTCCAGAGCCTTCTGGGATCAATGACCAGATATGGATCAGGACAACTGGAGATGACGCTGAATACAGTGGGAAACCTTGGACTTTTTATGTTAAGGTCTTTATCAGGCCTCAGTTTGACTAAGGCAACTCAAGGTATGTAAAAAAGAAATGAAGCAGAAAGAAGTCAATATCTCTTTTATACAATCAAAAAAAATCAATCTGAAAGGAGAGGACCCTCAGAGTTTTTTGACCAAAACAGAAACAATTGCTATTTACACTCATTTGGAGCCAATCAGGATCCAATTAATGACCAAGTTAGTTTAGCCTGGGACCTATAGTTGATAATCAAAGAATCAGAGTAATTTTGGGATTGGTAAACCTCAACCTATCTTGAACCAGGGGCTAAATGGCTTCCAGGAGTGGATGGAAACAGAAAACCCATCTGTATATTGGAAGGGCAAAAGGGCTATCATTACCAACACATACCTTATTGGAGCAGTTGAATTGTCCAACTTCCACCAGGACTTGGGAGGATTTAAATAGCGACACCAAAGTTCCCAATCAAAGCCTTGTGCAGCCAGGGGATACTCTTCAATCTCAAAATTGTCATATTTGATATTGTCAAAGGAGGGAGAAATGATCCGCTTCCGGTTTTCTTTTATCCTGGTGAGCACAGGTTCTGCCCTGGGTGGGGAAGAAGGCAGAGAGATAGCTACTGCTGGGGATATTTTCATCATATCACAGTACCTCTCAGGTGGTCCTTCCTTTCCTCTTTTGGATCTAAGGGGGATAAATCTAATCCCTCTTCCATAACTTAACCCTTTAGATATTTTAAGACAATAATCTGTTCTAAGTCTTTTCTTCTCTAATGGGACAAAGGTTCAGGTTAATAATCCTCTGACAAAGGGTTGTGGAATGGAACCAGCAAAAAAAGCAAATTTAGAGATCCCCTTGGGAACAAAGGAAAGTAATTTTACTAAGATTATGAGTTGGATGGGTGTCAAAAGTGATCTAGTCAAGGCAGCCTAAACATCAACCTCCTCTACTGCATTCTGAAAAAAATCTAAAATTTTCCTGAGACCCTTCTTTCCCAAAGCAACTCATCTCCTTTAAATCAACTCTAATGGCTGAAAAAATTTATCCTTATAGAGAACTAAAATTTGCCTTTTTGTAATAATACATTATGGACCCATTATTCAGCCAGTTCCAGGTTCACCTCTCTTTGTTGATCATCTAGCTACATCTTTCCAACTTGTACTGAGTATAGCATGAAAGACTTTGTCAAATACTTTATCAATGTTCATACTTATCACATATATGGCATTCCCCTGATCTATTAGACTAGTAACTTCTTCAAAAGAATGACTGATGTTAGTTTGACATAACCACCTCCTGATGAGACCATGTTGTCTGTTACTGACCATAGCTTCCTTTTCTATGTTTAAAATCATCCCTTTAATAAGAAACAAAGTCAAGTCCACTCAGTGGCCTAGATCCTGTAGATTCTAAGTTATTCTCTCTCTCATAAAATTAGAATAATTACTCCATTTCCACTTATGTTTTTAAATATATATTTTTTAAAATATATGATCAATGGGGATGGCTAGGTGGCACAGTGGGTAGAGCACCAGCCCCGGAGTCAGGAGTACCTGAGTTCAAATCCAGCCTCAGACACTTAATAATTACCTAGCTGTATGACCTTGGGCAAGCCACTTAACCCTATTTGCCTTGCATCATATATATATATATATGTGTGTGTGTGTGTGTGTGTGTGTGTGTGTGTGTGTGTATGAGCAGGGTATTAAGATAATCTGGCATCCTTACTTCATGATAACTAAAACAAACCAATCCAGCTCTGGTTCTTTTTTCCAATATTGTTCTCAAGAAGAGAAAAAAAGAAAATTTTAGTTTTCAGAGGAATGAGTAACTTTTAGCTTTGGTTTTATACAAATGCACAATACATTATTAAGGCATGTTTGTGTTCCATCGTTTTCAATCACATCTTACTCTTTGAGCCTCCATTTGGGGCTTTCTTACAGAGATACTGGAGTAATTTGCCATTTCCTCCTCTCCCTTATTTTACAGATGAGGAAACTGAGGGGTAAGTGACTTACCTAGGGTCACACAACTATTAAGTATCTGAAGCTGAATTTGAACTCAAGAAGATAAGTCTTCCTAACTCTAGGCCCCAACTCTATCCATTGTGCCATCTAGCTGCCCCAATGAGGGAAAAATTCTTAAGTCAAGTATGAATGTGTATTATCAGAACTGGTAGAAGAAATTGAGATCCAGAAAAATTTCTTTTTGTCAGTTGTCACTGTATGGTATTCATAGAATCATCAAATCTTCAAGCTAGAAGGGAGGCCATAAGTCATCTATTTCTACCCATACCTGCTTATGAATCTCCTTTGCTACCTCTTTGGCAACTAATCATCCAAATTTCTCATTGAATGTCTTCAGGGATAGAAAAATACTACCTTCCAAAGCAGCCCATTCCAATTTTGAAGAGCTCTCATTGTTAAGAAATTCCTCTTTAGAAATCCAATCTGACAACAACTATATTTTTTCTAAAAATGCTCCAATTCACTAATGATTAGAGAAATGTAAATTAAAGCAACTCTGTGATTCCATTTCACATTCATCAGATTGGCAAAGATGACAGAAAACTCTCCCGTGTTGAGACCAAGGGAAAACAGGCACACTAAAAAGCACTGGTAAATTGGATCAACATTTCTAGGAAGCAATATGAAAATGTGCCCCCAAAGTTAGGAAACCATGCCTACCTTTTGACCCAACAACACCAAAAATTTCTTCCCTATTCTGAATCAAAGTATGGTTAACTGTATTTCATAGGATTGAAAAGCTTTAAATTTAAAATCTGAAGGAAAATCATAAATCTTATAATCTAATTCCCTTCATTTTTCAAATATGGAAACAAAAGCCTAGAGAGAAGGGGATGGGGGGAGGAGGTGAATGATTAGGTCAAAATAACACATATGCTAAGGGCTAGAGTTGAGATTCAAACCCGGAACTTCTGTCTCCATATCCAGTTGATTTTCATCATATCACAATACCTCTCAGCTGGTCCTTGCTTTCCTTTTTTTGGATCTAAGGGGAACATAATCTAATTCCTTTTCCATAACTTATCCCTTTAGATATTTTAAGACAATAATCTATCCTATGTCTTTCCTTCTCTCTCTCTCTCTCTCTCTCTCTCTCTCTCTCTCTCTCTCTCTCTCTCTCTCTCTCTCTCTCTCTCTCCTATTCCTGGGTCTCTTTCTGTCTCTCTGCCTCTCTGATTTTACTTAGCATCTCTGACTCCTTCAACCCTCAAGACATAGGCTGAGAAGAACAGTTGAAAAGCCCCAAAGAGGAATAAGACTTGGGGGCCTATCAATGACAGCTTCAATATACCTGTTGACTCATAATGATTAATGTGTTTCTACAGAAGGCCTCTACTCATTAGCATTAGATTTCCTGCATAATTGTTTATTCAAATCAGCTTTAAATAATCCAATTCCCTCTCCTATCCTGACCATAAATTCAATGAAAATGGCTTGTAAATGGCTGGAAATGCCAAGCAGGAACTTTAATCATAAAAAACTGTTAGCAGCAATCTTCATTTTTCTTGAGTTATAGGAAAACAAGCTCAGATCTAGTCTGTAACTCAGAAGAAAATTGTTTGTTGTTTCTTTCTGTTTCTTGAATGTTCTAATGAAAAGAACCCCAAATGTGAAGTCAGAAGAAGTGGGTTCCAGTTTAGGTTTTATTATATACCTATGTGGTCTTGAATAAGTCATTCCCTCTTTCCAAGTCTCCATTTATTCATTCACAAAATGGGCATAATGATACATTCATTTCCCACTTCACAGCTATGCTGAAAAATTCATTTAAAAAGTGAAGTCCCTGCTTAGCATTTCCAGGAAGCAGTTGGTGGTATAATGGATAGAACAGTAGATCTCAAGAAGCTCTGATTTCAAATCCAGTCTCAGATACTTCCTAACTGTGTGACTCTAGGCAAGTCATTTAATCTCTTTCTGTTTCAATCTATAAAATGAAAATATTAATAATACTTATCTCTCAGGACAATTGTGGTATTTGATACAACAATGAAGAACATGCTCATCAGAGTGCTTGGCATATCAAATGCACTATATAAACACTCCATATAATTGTGAGCTGCTATAATATTTATAGCAATGGTAATAATAGTTAATATTTACATGGTACTTTAAAGTTTATAAAATACTTTTTATATATACATATACATATACATATACATATATATATATATGTATGTATAATCTCTTTTAAGTGTAACCATAGACTTGTGAGGCAAGTACAATGGGTTTGATTATTTCAGTTTTATTGATCAGGGAACTAAGTTCAGAGACAGGAAGTGATTGTGGCAAGATTTGAATCCAAATTTTTCTGGTTTCAAACTTAGCATGCTTCTTCCAGACTCTTATATTGAGTCCCATTCTGGATTCCCTCAATCTTCCCCAGGCAAGCATTAGAGGGGCTGGAGACAAGGAAGATAAATTTCTCCTTATATACCAAGGTCTCCATTTATTTACCAAAATACAAGTGCTTAAATATCTCTCCAGTCTCTAATCCACTCCCACTCCTGTGGCACTTAGTAAGATAAGGCTCTGGTGCTCAAGGACACCAGATGAAGATAATTTACAGTGCTCCCATACACAACAGTCCCTAACAATCAATATCACCAATATCCTAGGAGTATAGATTTATAGATTAATGCCCTCCTTTTACAGATGAAGAATCTGAGACCCAAAGGTAAAGTTAATTACTCATGGTCTTATTCCATAAGTAGTAAGTTGCAGAAATGAGATTTGAACCTAAATCCAGAGAATCCAGTTCTCTTTCCACTGTATCACTCTGCCTCCTATTAATATTAACCTTTTTTTGGAACAATGTAGACTTAGTAAGAAAGCCCCAATTTTTAGGACATCAGTGTTTATTAGGAATGTTTTCTACAAGGGTATATGGCTCACAACCATAGATATTCTACCTACCCCAGCAAATTTATGTTGTTCATTAGCAATCATGCTATCACCACTTAAACCACTTTACTCAAACAAAGGTACCATCTCCAGCTCATGCTCCCCAACATGTGAGGAAAAAGTTGTACAGATCAGAATCAAACCAATGATGCCTCCACGATCCTTTCATAGAAAGCCTCAGAGGGGTGATAGAAATTTTGGCACTTACCAGCCAACATTGAACTCCACATGGGCATCAAAGAGAGCAACTACTGGAGCTGTGGCTGCTCGCCAGCCACTTACACGAGAACGAATCAACCCTTCTTGCTTGCTATGACGAACAACCTTAATGAAGCCAGGCTTGTGAGCATTCACCTTGTCCACATAGTCTTTCAACTTCTCTTTGAGTTCTTCTGTTGTAAAAGAAATGAATGAGACGTCAGAAAGAGGAAGTGGTAAAGGGGAAGAGTTCCCCCAAATCTCCAATTGAATACAAAAGATCCCTGAGAGTGGAATAGGCACAGAAGACATGAAGCAAAGTCTTCAGCCATAATGAGGTATATGATGTTATACATTCCATAAATGAGAACCAAGTTGATAAATAGCTAGGGGTGGACATTGTTGGGTAACTGCCTCAAGGATTGGCTAGAACAATTTATCCCCTTCTGTCTACCTCTTGGGATCCAATCTTCTGCTGATTTAAAACAAATCCAAATTGCTTCATTGAAGACCCATTTAGATAACCTATCAAAAATAGGATTTCATGAATCAAAGAGACATGTCAGGGACAACTAGAAACAAAGACCTAAGAAGTGGGTGTGTGGTGTTACCAAGCACTCTCCCTTTTTAGGGAGAAATGGTGAAATTCCTGCTCAGGTGTTTCTGATTACAGCAGGCTATCCAACCTCATGTTGTACTTCATTACATGATAAAAAGGATTTTGAGTTTCTTGGTCACAGCTCATCACACATTTGGGGGAGGATGAGGGAAACTAGATGAATACTTAAGAGAGAAAAATTAAGTATTTATGAAGCACTATGTACTAGACATTGCGTTAATCTTTGGGAATACAAACAACACAGTGCATATACTCCAACAGTGCATAAATAAAAGTTGGAAAGCAGGTGTGAGAGGAGGGTACATAAACAACTGGGAATGTCAGTTTCTCATGATTTACTATGGGTTAACTTGATTATGAAGAAAATTTATACTACCAACCTAAAGCCTGACATAAATGAGCTATTATTATACGAATACAGTCAAATACTTGAGTTATATAGATAAATTAGTACCTGTCCTTTTGTCTTACAGCCTAGAAGTGGGAAAAGACCCAGAGCAATATGCACAATGTTACATAAAAAAATTCAATAGAAGTGCCTAAGAAATTAGTAATGAGAGATCTTAAAAAGGAAAATCAGTAATATTTTTATCATTTCAAAGATTTGCTATTTGCATATTTGTTTTTTGTAAAAGATGCTGAAATTGGAGGGCAAGACCCTCAAGAGATGAAGACACAGAGTATGAGAGAGAAGGGTTATGCCTACAAAAAATGGTCCAAGGCATGGGCTAACCCACCCAGAAAGTGGGTCAGGATGATGAGTCCATATGGTCAAGGATATTGGACCAGTGGGGTCAATTGACATGGAATAGAATAGTATGCTTACCACACATAGGCTTAAGGTTCAATCCCAACATGGTCTCCTTTAGTTCACAGGATGTCATATTCTGCTTTTCAGCACAGACAATTTCTGATTCTAGGCAGTTTCTTCCCAAATAAAACAAAATTACCTACACATCAGAGTTACCTACACATGGACAGTCAAGACCAAACCCTTCTCCATTCCTAGGAAAACAAACAGCTCCCACCATCTATCTGATTGCTACCCATCCAAAATGAAATTGGAGTTGACTTTAATTTTGGGGGGCAACTTTGCTAGATCTCAATTTAAGATCTTCACTGTTGATAGGGTCAGTATTGCTAAAGAAATGTCAGGCATATTGGATGTTAAAAAAAAAAAAAACCTCAGAGAAACTTCTACCTGAGGCATTAGCCTAAAAGACATTAGACAGTTGAATTAAAATCCATATCTTTGTAGTTCAGTTATTTTTCAATAGTGAGCGACTTTTCATGATCTATTTTATGACTTTCTTGGCAAAGATAGCGACATAGTTTGCCATTTCCTTCTCAAATTCATTTTATAGATGAGGAACTGAGGCAAACAGGGTTAAGTAACTTGCACAGGGTTCCACAGTCAATCAGTGTCTAAGGTCAACTTTGAAATCATAAGATGAGACTTTCTGACTCCAGGACCAGAATTCAATCCAATGTACCCCCTAACTGCCTCCAAAAGAAATACATTTCTACTGAATTAATTAAAATATCTTCCTGTTTTATGAAAGGCAGCAGTCAGGGTGCTTAGTTCAGAGTGTTGGACTTAAAATTAGACTTGAAATGAGGGAGACCTTGGCTCAGATCTCACTTCTGTCACCTACTAGTTTTTTTTTTAAACCTGTGCTGTAAAGGGAGTTTCCATGCCGGAATACCCCATTCATCTTACATGTAGCCATATCTGTAAGTATTAGAGAAATGAAATTAATAAAAATATAATTCCTGACTATAAGGCATTCAGGTTCTACTAAGTAATATAAAGGGTGGTCCAAGGGGATACACCATCTACTCTGTTAAATACAATGCAAAGCAGAGAATGATGAGGGTCAAAGAGAAATCTAAACAATGTGTTAGAGGTATCTTTTAGGAGTGAGAGAAAACATTCAACTGAGATAACTGAGGAAAGCTACATAGAGGAGGTGACACCAGATGAATCCTGAAGGAAAATAAGTATTATAAAAGGTACAATTGAAGAGGGATGTTGAGGATGGCCTAGAAGGGAAGGATTGCATGTTGAATGAAGAGAATGGCTGGTGATTCATCCAACGAGACAGAAGTATAGAGTCTAACTGCTAATTGGATATCTTCACTGAGGTGAATTAACTATTTTGAGGTCATTCCCTGCCCCCCAATCATCTACCTTGGGTCTGATGGAAAGTGCACTGCCCCAGGATTCAGAGGATCTCAGTTCATATCTCTTCTATTTGTGTGACTTTAGGCAGATCAGTTGATTTCTCTTTACCTCAGTTTCCTCTTCTATAAAATGAGGCCCTCTAAGGTCTTCTGAATTTAAACTTAAGCTGATTGTTTCCAGGATGTCCTTTATTATGATCAAATCTGCCTGCTGGTAGCTTCTACCTATTGCTGCTGATTGCTTCAAAGACAATTCACATTCTGCATTACAGGAGTCATTCGGCTTGGCTGCTTCTGAAGCCCCATTATGTTAGGCAGAAATCTCTGCCTTGCTGACTGTTTCAACCAATTTCAAGGCATCTGATTTCCTGACTCAAATGAAAAAATGCTGAGAAAACCTGGTTTGTCTCTCAGGAGATCACACACCATATTCTTCCCAAACCATAGTCTAGAACAACAGCCCAATCACATCTTTCAGAGAAAGATGCCAAAGCACAGACATAGTCTTCCTCCAGCACAATTGTGAGTCTACCCAACTCCAAATAAAAGGCATGGCCCCGTTATAATGTCATGACACAAGGAGGTGTCTGCAAACCTGTCATAGGCAGGAGGGAACCTGAAATATATTTGCTTCATCTCAACCTGTTGTGTAAAGGAAATGATTTGCAAATAGATGCCTAGCATTTTCAAAGGCAGCTGTGCTGCTCTATTTGCAAAACTGTCTGTCCCAGCCAGATCTGTTAGATTAGAAGGAGTTGATTGAGGTTATGCTTCCTTTCCTTCATATTCATGTATTCATAACTGGTCACCATTGCACTGGGAGGAAGTAAATCTCGGTTGTAGTGCAAGGATATATATAGGTAGGACCGGATTGCATAGGGCAATGTGGCACCTTAATAAAAGAAAGGTTTCCAAGGAAAGGACCGAAAACTTCACCAACCTGTAACACGTCTGTAGCACTCAAGCCGACACAATGACATGCTTAACAGGCAATGGAAAATGGCATGGTTTGTGAGGCACCCCTGGGAAATTATTCAGCAAATTAAGCTGCTGTGAGGCAGGTGCTGAGATGATAGAGTTGAATGGATTGAAGTCTGAAGTCCTAAGTCCTATTACTTCTCTTAATTAATGGATATAGTCAGAACTCCCTTTCCCTATTCATTATCCTCCCCTCCTCCCCCCCAAAAAAACCCTTTTACAAAAGATTTATGAAAATCAAAAGGGGAGGGGAAAAAAGAATAAATCATGAAATGGTTTTGATTTTTTTGAGATGTTATTTCAAATTACCTTAAGAGCCAGGAAGATAAGAAAAAAGCATCCTATAAAAAGTTAAGTATGCAAAATGAGTCAAATGCAAAATGAAATTAAACTTTAAAAACTTAAATGGACAAAGTCATCATTGATTCTTAACCATGAATGACAACTGATTTGTGCCTGTTCACTCAAATAATTTGCTAAGGAGTAGGGAGAGGACACAAGAGAGACATTTTGTAACAAGGTCATGGAAGGAGAATCTGCATCTGAATTTGTTGAGAAATAGAATCTTATACTGGTTAATCTTGGCATTAACCAGGGTGATCTACTTGCAATTCAGTTTGGCAATGAGAAGTGTGCTCTTGGAAACAGGTTTTAAAATGGTGTCTCTCACCTCACATATTTGAAATTGTTCATAATTACTGGTCTCCAGTAGTGCAAATGAAAAGATTAAAGATGCTGCAAATTCCTAATTATTTTTCTAAGAATAAACTTTAACTAGGCTTATCATTATGGTTCTCACTTAACTCATTTAAGACCTAAAAGTTAATTCTACAAAGGACACATTCGGAAAGAAGGCTAACCTTATACAAATTTGTAAGTATATCTGAATAATCTAAATAAGACAACTGAACCTCCATCCCCATGAGAATAATCCAGCTGCTTATTTTTGCTTTTAAAAGTCTTTCCAGTGAAGCTCTAAAGGACCTGAATGGTTTGATATTCTTATGGGTTCATTCCCTCATTGATTCTGCTTATTAAAAATTACAAGTAACCACATTTTCATGATTTGTGGCCTCCTTTTAAAGCATTTTAACAATAAAGTTTATTTTGAATGGTCCTAGAGGATTTTCCTAACTTGGACAGGTTCCATCTAGCTCTTGTAAACGAAGCCTTTTGGGACAAGTTTCTAAATATAAACCATAGCCTATAGGATGCATAATAATCATTGCTCCAATTTTGATTGCTACTTATAATTTACAAAAGTTATGAGATGAAGATGGTCCTCAAGACCTCAAATGAATCTATGATATCATCAATGAGGATATTTTTCCAATTCAGATTTGCAACCTTTCTAGGGCTGCCCACCTTGTGAAAACTTTTATAGGATCATAGATTTAGAGTTGTCCACCTTAGTGGACATCTAGCTCAACCCTTCACATTTTACAAATGAAAGTACTGAGGCCCAAAAAAGTGAATTAACATGTTGACGGTGGTGAGTAATAGAGTTAGGATTTACACCTATTATCTTGATGCCCCTTATTCATGACCTCAAAGTTCATCACAGGGAATCACTTAACATGTTGGGAGATTTCCCTTCTCTTGGCATCACAAAAATAACAAAGGAGTTGTCCCTTGATTGTCTTTATTTCATCACATGACCAGTCCACTTTCCTTTTTGTATAAAACTTTTCTTGATATTTTCTCTCTGGTTCACCTCTGTCATTCCTTCTTTGTAATATGTTGTAGCCTTTTTACACTCCCTATGCACATCCACAGGGCTCTGGGTAAAGGTCAATTCTTCAGAGACAACTCATGACAAGTATTATCATCCCTACTCTACAGATAAAGAAACTGAGACTGAAAGATTATAGAACTTGCCCCAAGTGATGCAACTAGTGAATGGTAGAATAAAAACTAAAACGCAGACCTTCATTCATGCTCCATATGGACATATTACTTAAAAACAAACTTCAATTCTGTATATTGTCACAATCCTCTTGACTATCTTAAGATAATTGTTTTGGAGTGCTGGAAAACTACAGGAGACCTAGTTGGGGAACATAGTCTCAGCAATGAGCCACCATTGAATGGAAACCTCTATCACCGAGGCTTCTCAGGAATCCAAAGTCAAAGACACTATGTGTTCTCCAAGGAGCGTTTCTATAGTCTTATTTCCTAAACCCAATGCTGCTCTACTGTTGACCAGTTGTGGGAGATTTTGCATCATTCCCCACCTCAAAGCAGACAGATCTTGTACCATCCCCCTCTCTACACTGGATCAGAATTGGATTGGCAGATGTGAAGAAATCTGTTTCAGCTGCTTAACGGTCCTAAGCCTTATTAGATCCTAAGGACCTTAGGGGCTAGAACTTGGCTACAGGACTGGCACATTTCAGTTACCATGATGTACGTCAACAGCTTTCTCTTTTTATTAAATGACAGTGTAGTGTCAGAAACAAGACTGCCTCATGTGACTGGGGACCATGTACCAGCCTTATGAGAACATGGCCGGAGAAGGCAAGCCAGGCAGCTGGACAAATATCTCATCCATTCAATCAAAGCAGGTCAAAAATTGGACTTTTCTTGTTCTCAAAACAATTGCAGCAACCTATGTCAAGGGACTAATCAATGAGTGCACACAAATCTAGGAAGAGGTGTCCTAGTCATTTGCTACTCAAGGAAATTTAGAGATTTGCATATCCAGATAGGGAAAGACAGTGTAGAGGATGAGGAAGAAAATAACAAATAAGATGATCACAGAATTATAGATTTAGAGTTGGGAGGGATCTCAGAGATCATGAAGCCTTCTCCCTGGTAGAGACTTCTCTAAGTGAGGCTCTGCTCACCTCTGTCTTACCTTTCTCTCCTCTTACCCTATAGTCACTCTCACTCTGACCTCCCCTACCCCTCAGTCCCCTAGTTCAGGGCCACCAGCACCTTTCTTAGGGTTGCTTCTTTATATTTATCCTCAGATATCTCTGGGGAGACTAGTAGGGTTTATATAGTGCAAAGAAAGAGGTAAAGGACAAATATTGAATTATTAGACTAAAGCGATCCACATAGACAAGTGATAATTCAAGAGAAGGGGAGGGGAAGAATTCATTTAGGGCAACTGTCTTCATTGCTAGATAACCTAAAAGTGGTTGACTTGGGTCAGAAAGAGACCTGAACTCAAATTCCACTTCTGGAATTCCCTAGCTATCACTTAACCTTTCTGAGCCACAGTTTCCCCCTTTAGCTATTCTCTCAAAAACTGGTTTAAGTGAACAGAATTCTCCCTAAGGGTTAAACCCAAGTTACAAAGGTAGGACAAGACGAAGACTGAAACTGAGTAGCATCAAGGCTGGCATAGTTTTCAGGTCTACACAGACTATGGGGAGAAGTTAGGTAAAGAGAGGAACCAACCTGTCTCAGGAACCCAAACAGAGAAAGAAACTGAAGAAAGAGATGGGAAAGCTTCCTTTGCATTCTCTGGGATTTTCTGGGATCACTGCTCTACTCTTTCAATTCAGACTGTCCTGAAAGTCCTTTTCTCAGTCGTTTTGACTGGATCATCATTCCTGTCTTGCCCCTTACCTGTGGGTGCCCCCCAGGTCAGATAAGGGGTTTGTTCTGAGCCCCTTATCTTCTATGTCTATACTCTTTCCTAGTGATCAAGTTAGTTCCCATGGGTTCATTGAGAGTTTGTATGCAGATGACTCCCAGATCTACATATTCACTCCTAATCTCTCCAGTGCCTATTATCTCATCATCATCTACTGGACATTTTAAAGTGCATGTTCCATAGGATCTCAATCTCATTTTACTAAAATAGGATTTATTATCTTTCTTTTAAAAAAATCAATACCTTGGACAAGCCAAGAGAGGTATCAATACCTCTCTCCAAACTTTCTATTTTTGCTGAGAATATCATCATCTTTCTAGGTTCCCAGGTTTATAATCTCATAGACATTCACTATTCCTCTCATCCTCTCCCTGTCTCCATCCATCCAATCAGTTGCCTATATCCATGACATATCTTGGAGATTTCTCCCTTCTTTCCTCTTCTATGGTCTTATTTCCTAAACCCAATGCTTTGGAATCTCATCACTTCTCAGGTGTACTGTTGCAATAATCTCCTAATCAGTCCTTCTGACTTGAGACTCTCGCATTACCAATTTAGCCAGTCAGTCAAGATTTCCTAGGTTGCTACAATATTCAGAACTGTGCTAAGTGCTAGGAGTACAAATGTATTGGATCATATACATCTTCCTATCTTTATCTAAATTCCTCACTTTCATTTTTTCTTATAGAATCATAATATTTATTTACCAACATACCACTTTTTGTTTACCAATATCTTGTTTGAGTTAAACTGGAGGTCAGAAGAAATGATACGAGGATACCCTCAAGGTCTCTCTCAAGAACTTTGGAATTGATTGTGAGCCTTTTCCGCATTCACTGGCACAGAACCACTCAGCATGGCATGCCCACCTCAAAGAAGGTGCTGTGCACTATAATTATGTAGCTAAAAAGAAATATGAAATGCCCAAATTTAAGAGACATTTCCCAAATGATCACACTCTTTGTGACTGACCTGTGGTAGAGTTTCTGAACTCATATTGGTCTAATCAGCCACATTCAGAAACATTGCCATGGACCTCACTATAGTGATATCATTTTGTTCCTTTTCAAAAATGAAGCACAACAACTAGGAACACTGAGTAAAACTGAATTGGGCATTTAAGTGAAATGAAAGCCCAAAATGAGTCAATAGTATCATATGGTAGCCAAGAAATGAACACATTCTCAAGTTGTCCAAGAGAGGCATGATACCCAGAACTGGAGAGAGAAATGTCACTGTTTGAAGTCACATCTAACCACTTCTGAAGTCTTGCATTCAGATCTAGGCATCATATTTTAGATTTTGGGTTTTATTTTTAGTTTTTTTTTTTTTTTTGCAAGGCAATGGGGTTAATTGGCTTGCCCAAGGCCACACAGCTAGGTAATTATTAAGTGTCTGAGGCCAAATTTGAACTCCGGTGCTCCTGAATCCAGGGCCAGGCACCACCTAGCTGCCCCTAGCCATATTTTAGAAAGGTCACTGACTTACTAGGGACTATTTAGAGGACAATGACCAAGATGGTGAATGGGAGGTCATATGTAGATCAGCTGAAAAAACTGGCAATGTTTATTTTCAAGAAGAAAAGACCTGAGAAAGGTGTAATGGTTTTCTTCAATTATTTGAAAGATTATCATTTGGAAAAGAGATTAGACTTATTCTGCTTGGATCCAGAGGGAAGAACCAGGAACAATGGAAGCAAATTGCGCAGAGGTCAATTTAGGAGGAGGAAAATCTTTCTAATGACTAGAGCTGTCTAAATGCACTATGAGCTGCCTCATTATGTAGAGATTTCTCCCCCCCACCCCCACCCCAACTAGAGGGCTTCAGACTAGATGAACACTTGGGCATGTTTTTAAGGGATTCATTTTCAAGTACAAATTGGACAACCCAATCTCTGAAGTCCCTTCCAAGTCAGAAATCAATGGCTCAGGGAACTGAGATGAAAGATGTGTTTCACTCTCCTTCCTGAGTCTCTGGGAGAGGTTCTGAGGCCACAGAAATTATGGCATACATCACAAAGCTTCTCTCACATCTCTTTGATTGCTATTTGGAAAGTAAGCAAACAAGTTGGAATGAAGTATCATCTTCAGGAGTAAGACTGTTCAGGTGCTTGAGTTAAGCAGTTTATTGCCGCAGGTACCTGGGGGAAATTAATAGGGTTTGATTCCAGCAAATAATGCTTAAATTATATACTCGTAGTTTAAGTTTGTCAGGTATTTGATGAAACATGAGTGTGGGGAGCCATCATAGCCAATGATAGGTGATTGTTATTTCTCTCATTCAAAAAGATAATAGGAGGGGTGTCTAGATGGTGCATTGGATAGAGCGCTGGTCCTGGAGTCAGGAGTACCTAAGTTCAAATCTGGTCTCAGACACTTAATAATTACCTAGTTGTGTGGCCTTGGGCAAGCCACTTAACCCCATTTTCCTTGCAAAAATCCTTAAAAAAAATAAATGCAAGGCAAAAAAGGTGAAGTTCCTTAGGTCAGATGGTAAATGAGTGAAGGGAGCTAGATAAAATAGTGGAGAGAGGGATGAATTTGGGATCAGGAAAATTTAATTTCAAACTCTGCCTCACACACTTACTAAGTGACCCTGGGCAAGTCACAACTTCTTGTAGCTTCAATTTCCTCATCTGTAAAACCAGAGGGTGAGTCTATGTAGGATTCATGCTAAGTCTTCTAAGTTCCAATCCAACCCTCCTAGAAGATGGAGAAGTATGATACAAAGTCACTTGGATCAGAAATCTGGAGGTATAGTTTCAAGTCATGCTTTTGCCTATAACCATTGACTTTGTGCAAGTCACATTCTCAACTTAAACTTAAATTTCCTCATTTGTAAAATGAGAGTAACTAGGTGATAAAGTGGGTAGAGCATTGGGCTTAGAGTCAGGAAGACCTAAGCTACCTATAGCGAAGTCTTTTGTTCCCTCAGTGAGTCTCATTTTTCTCACTTATAGAATGAGGGTTTAAAGCACCACCAGACTAAGTAGCACTGTACCTACTGATGAAATCTGATGACTCCCAGCTTGCTTATCAACTGCAGCCTGTCTCTGTCACTGAAGATAACAAATGTACCAATTTAAAATTTTCTTTCTCATTAGAATGTGAGCTCCTTCCCAAAGAGATCAAAGAAAGAAGAAAAGCCCAAGCAATGCAAAAAATTTTATAGTGGCAAAAAATGGAAACTAAGATTCCCAATGATTAGAAAATGACTGAACAAAACCTTGTATCTATTTTCACATTTTGTAATATTATTGTGATATAAGAAATGATAAAATGGATGGTTTCAGAGAAATTTGGAAAGACTTATCTGAACTGATGTAGACTGAAGAGAACAGTATCAGCTGAAGATAATGTTTGTCCTTCATTCTTGAAGAAGACCTTGACATCAAGGAGGTGATACCCTGACAAGCAAGTGAATTAGATTTGAGTGACAGGGTATTGTGTTAAGTCACCAGCCTCACTTTCTCCTCTGGAACCATCTGGGTCCAGTGGCCAGATATGGATCAGGATGACTGGAGATGGCCCTGGATGTGACTTACCCAAGTTACAGTTACCCAAGATCACACTAGTGATCTTACCCAAGTTACAAGACACTTACCCAAGACACTTACCGAAGATCACACTAGTGTCACTTAGATAGTATCAAATGTCTCGGGCTGAATTTGAACTCAGATCCTCCTGACTCCAGGACTGGTACTCTATCTACTGTAAGATCTAGCTTCCCCAATCAGAATCAGATAAATCTATAAACTTAACAAGAGGAGTATAAAAATAAACAACTGTGAAAGGTTTGGGAACTCTGATCAATGCAATGGCTCATCATGATTCTGTAGAACAAATGCAAAGTCTTCTACTCCCTCCAGGGACAGAGAGGTAATGGACGAAAGAAGCAAAATGAGATCCACATTTTAAAAACATAGTCAATATGAGAATTTGTCTCATATGACTATGCATACCTTGTTCTTCTTTTAATGTTAGTGCCTTCTCTCTGCTGATTGTCTTCAATTTCTCCTGTGTAGAGCTTGTTTGTATCTAGCTATTCACATGGCATCTCCATCACTAGACTGAGACCAAGAACTACTGGGAAGGGAGCATGACTTTTTATCTTCTGCATTTTATATGGTGCTGGTAAGGTCCTTCATCAATACTCAATGACAAGGGTTTTCTTTTTTCTTTTGGGGGGGGTGCCACTCAATAATAAATAAATAATTGAAAAAATAAATTCAAAAATTATTATGAGTTAAGAGCATTTTCATTCAATCTTGAAGACCAAAATGGATTGTCTTAAAGTTTTGGATTCATTAAAAAAAAACAAAAAAAACAACCGTAAGCTCCTTGAAGACAGGAGTGGTGATTTTTTGTTTTAGTTTTTAATTTCGCTCTTCCTATATTAATAGCACTCAACACAGTATTTTCCATGTAGTAAGCATTTAACAAATGCTAGCTGATTATGAAAGAACCAGGTATAGTGTAATTCGCAGGCGGCTACAGATAGGACTGTGAGATTTGCATGGTTGTCTGCAAATAAACCTGCATCGACTGCTCACAGGGACAGGATTGAGACAAGAGTTGAGTGAATCTTTGCTGATGAATCTTAAATCAGACCAGGCTGCTAGCACATCTTTCAAGTTAAGCCCCTAGGGAGCATTCATTCTGTGGACCCTCTAATTTCAGGGACATCCAGTGCCTTCTCCCAAGGTCATTTCTTTCAGAAAACTTTAGAAATTATCCCTGACTCAGAGCTGATCCATGGTCAACATTTCCTTCCACCCACCCAAGCTTTCAAGCTAATGAAGCAAAATTTAGTAAAGGAAGCTGCAGCTGTCCATTTTGGAGAAGAGCAAATAGGTGACTGATCTAAGGTCACACAGGGCACAAGTGTTAAGGGCAGGATTTAAACTTGTCTGTCCTTTAACACCGGGCTCAATGCTCATCTCTGACCCCAAGTCCAAGGTTCTAAGTTTTGTAGGTAGTAGAGACCCTTTAATACCAAACTAAGGTATTTTAAACTTTATTCTATTGGCAGTGAAGAACCTCTGAGCCACCCAATAGGTGAGTAAAACAAAAATAACAACAATTATAACAGCTTTTTTATATAGTTAGGCACTGTACTAAATAAACACTTTCCATTTATCTCATTTTATTTTTCCCACCAACCATAGGAAACCTGGAGGTGGTTACTATTATTAACCTCATTTTACAAATGAGGAAACTGAAGCAAACAATGGTTAAATGGCTTGCCCAGCGTCCCATGAGCTAATATGTGACAGAAGTGGGATTTGAACTCAGGTCTTCCAAGCTCTCTACATACAAAACTTCATTACCAATGGCTTTGGGGGTGGTGGTGGGGAATCAGTCCTTTAATAAAGGAATGGCTAGGTTTTGGCCCATAGCCCATAGTGATGAAATCACAGATTCATCTAAGTGATGAATTAGTGCCTATTATATTGCCTACCACATAGTAGGTGCTTATGAAATAATTGTTCCATTGAAGTAAGAACTCATGCATTAAGAACTTTTATTTGATTAGAAGAAGGAGACCAGTTCAGAGTTTATTGCAACAGCTCAGGTGAGTATCTCAGGAGCTCTCAACATCTCACCATATTGGATCCTCTCTTACGGGATGGCGAAATGAAACACAAATTTGTCTGCTTTTCCCTCCTCTTGACTAGTTAATTGTTCCTATTTTCTGATTCAGGTCAAAGAGGGCAGAGTTCCACAGGCAGCATTAGAGACCTACTCTTGATAGTGGAGCCTCCTTTCTACACAGAACACAACCCAGAACAGAAATGGTACCGAAATCCATTTTATTTCCATTAAAAGGAGGAAAGCGCAGGTGAGGACATTCTGCCCATGTGGGTTTAGCTTGACCGGCAAAGAAATGATAAGTTGATGGTGTGAAATCATTCACTCAGGAGACTGTCATTAGGAAAATGTCATTCATGTTGTCAGTTGATTTCAAAGGAAAAAGTGAAAATCATAGGCACATTAGCCCTTGGATCTGATGCCCTGGAGCTTAGAATCCTAGAATCACAAAATCTAAGTGCTAGAAAGAGAACACCATCTCCTCCCCTCTCAGCATCCCTTACAAGTAGTCTGACCTCAATATTTCATGAAAAAAAAATTTAATATTAAGCCTAAATTGGTATTTCCCCTTGGCAACTTCTACCCATTGCTCTTACAGAAGAAGTCTGATCCTTACTCCATTTAACAAATCTTCAAATATTTGAACTGAGCCCTCATATTTCCTCCCACCCCAATTCTCCTCTTCTGCAGGCCTAACAATCCCAATTTTTCTTTTTTTCCCCCATTATATAAATATTTTATTTGTTTTCCAATTACATACAATGGTCATTTCTATCAATCATTTTTTTTTGCAAGGTTTGGAGTTTTACAATTTTTTTCTCCCTCCCTCCCTACCCTCCTCCATAACCTCATCCTTTCAACTGCTTCTCACATGGTCGTGGATTCTGCTCTCAGTGAAGATTCATTAATGGTTAGATGACCTTGTACCTTTTGTGCTACTGAGGTATAAGTTGCCCTCTGTACCCCTAAAGTGCCTTCTAACTCTGATTCTGGGGGGGGGTAACCATTTACTAATAAGGAAACAGCTGCACTCTCCCTGAGAAGCTAATCTTTCCACTGTCTGGGACTGTCAATGACATAAATATTCAATGTACCTACAAATTGACTGCCAGAGTCATTTTGGACCTCTTACATTAAATATCTTATCTTTAACCAGCACCAGTCCTCAGAAAATTTTCAAATACCTGAACTTTGTGCCCCTACCTCCCACGTCTGAACTTTTCCCTACTTTCCAATAGCTCCTTCCCTTTCCTATCCATCTTTTCTGGTTCCCAGGGTCTTCTTGCTGTCTCCCAATCAAAATCTCCCCAGGAGAAAAGATGGTGAATTTATTCATGCTAGAGTGTCAAGGACTGATAACAGATTAAAGTGGTATCTCTGGGGATTTGCATTTAAGCAGCTACTCCAGCCCTAATCTAAAAGCCTCCATTCCCATTTCTGGTTGGAGAAAGTCCAGGAGAAAGTTGTTTGGGAAATAAGGCCTTCTCCAGCATCTGAATATTATGCCCCACCCCTTACTCATTATAACTTGAAGATTGCCAGTCACCTGGTTGATTAGATCCTGGACTCAGAATTAAAGGTATGGTGATAGGGTGGAAAATAAAATCTACTTACTGCTTTTCTGGGTTCCTTGTACAGTATTCCCTGGACAGCCTCAGCCCCAGGAGAGACAGACTTTCCAGCTTTATATACACTCTTATTCATCACAACATCCCAGCTGCCACAGCCTGAAACTGCCCACACCTGTTTGTCCTTGTTTATTAAGCAACAGATATTAACAACACTTCATATCTTGTAACACTTAACAATAAACTTAGTACGATAATTGCCATCATATAGCCTGGCAATAGCTAGCAAAATAAAAAAAAATTACATATTATCTCATTTTATTCTCATAATATAGCTAGGTGGTACAGTGCATAGAGCACTGGCCCTGGACTTGAATTCAAATGCAGCCTCAGACACTTGTCACCAGCTAATTATGTGACGACCTTGGGTAAGTCACTTAATCCTAATTGTTTTACACCCAGGACCATCCATATCTGGCTCCTGGACCCAGAAGGCTCCAGAGGAAAAAGTGAGGTTGGTGACTCAGCACATTACCCCCTCACTCAAATCCAATTCATATCATGGCATTACCTCCCTGAAGTCAAGGTCTTCCTCAAGAACAAAGGACAAAGGGTAGCTAGGTGGTGCAGTGGATAGAACGCTGGCCCTGGAGTTAGAAGGACTGGAGTTCAAAGCCATCTCAGACACTTAGTAATTGCCTAGCTGTGTGACCTTGGGAACATCACTCCCAACCCCACTGCCTTAAATAAACAAAATTTTCAAAAAAGACTGAAGAACAAACAATGACCCTTGGAGGGTAGGGACTATCATTATCCCATTTTATAGAAAAGGAAAATGAAGCCGAAAGTTGAAGTGACTTGCCTAGGGTCATAAAGACAGTGAATTCAGTAGGATCTGAACTCAGAACCCAAATCTAGCATACCACCAAGCTGCCTTGATCTTTTCCTTGAAGAGTCTGTGAAGAGGGTGCTATCCATGTTTCCATTTTGCAGATGAGATAACTGAGTTGTACATGGAGAGAAAGAACTAAGGGGAAGCTTCTTTTTTGTTTTTTTTTTCTCTGAGAAACTGAGTTAATTGTCTTCTGAGAAAGATTTAAAAAAAATTCTTTGAAAATTGAGTTTCATGTAAGCTATGGGGAAGGCATTCTAAAGATATCCCAAGTGAGATGAATAGTGTTTTTGCATTCCCATTTTACAGGCATTGTAAATTTGCTTTTGGACTGACAACTGGTAAATAAAAATCTTTAGAAGAAGATGAAGTCAAGGGTTCCTTACTCAAAGTCTAGAACAAAATGCCACATGGTCTCTGAAAAGTAATGGAGAATCTTGGATTGAGATGGGACTCTAGAGGTTTGGTTTTATCCCTATCCTTCTCCATGGAGCCCTGATTTTGTTTCTCACCTTACAATATTCAACTAAAGAAAATTGAATTGAGCTTGATATTGTTTCTGCTGATTAGAGTGAGAAAGAGTAGTGAGTGGTGTTGTTGTAGAGGTGAATGTGTTAGAAGACCTAGGTTCAAATCCTGGCTCAGACACATAACAACCTCCATTTTCTCATCTGTAAAATGGGGACACTTATAGGTTGCAGCAAGGATCAGCTATCAAGTATTTTACAAACCCTAAAGCATTGTATGTATGAGTTATTATTATATTTTTATCAAATTACAATAATTATATTTTGAATCGGAGTCAAGTGCTGCTTGGAAGTGTTTGTCTCACACAGTCAGATCTCTCTTGTTCAGGTCACCTCCTACAAAGAATATAATTTTATTATTACATGGGCTATTCTGCTGAATGAGGAAGTTCCCAGCCCTCAGACAAGACAGGGTCCTTGACTGCCAGGATTGCCCTTGTTGTTGGCCGCCAACTCTCAATGAGATGTCTCGAGTAGAATGGTCAGATGATATACCCTCCATCTGGCTCACCAAACCCAGGACACACTTCTGGAGAGGTGGAAGAAGATTGTGTATGCCATCTGGAGACCCACTATGGGCCTGAAGGGCTGAGGTCTGAGCTCCCCAAATATTCATAGCAAATGCTGTATGAGTAATACTCATTCCAGGGCTGTTTTTCTGCATACCATCAAGCTAAGGCAGAGAAACTGGCATTCACCAGTCATAAAGGAAGCATCTGCCCTTCTTGGCTCACTGATCTGGGGCCTCATGGTCTCTAAATTTGGAAGGATACTGGAACCTGGAGGCAGAAGATCAGGAATTTCAGACTATCAGTCACCATCTGTTAGCTGAGGGACCTTCAGCATGCCATTTAACTTCTCTGAGTCTCTGTATCCCCATCTATAAAATGGTGGTGGTTGGATCCAATATGTACCTCATGGAACTTTGTGAGAAGTGAACATGGTTAGGAATAGGGACTATACCTGCCATTTTACTGGCCTAGAGAACTCCCCAGGGAAAAAAAGCAGGGTGGCAACTTCTCTGCAACTTGAAGTCTTACAAAGTTGCCTGGGGACACTGAGAAATTTAGTCAACCAGTCTATAAGCACTAAAGGTGGAAACAGATCCTCCTGCCTCCAAGACCAACTCTATCCACTGCTCTATTCCATGGAATCCCATTAAATATCAACAGTTATCGATGATTATATTCCTCCCCTAGGATCCCTCCTCAAATTTCCAATCTAGCATCCATAACCCATAATGTCATTTCCTCTTCTCCTGAATGTGGGATATTCTAATTCTCAATTCCTGGGTGTCCTGGGTGAACAACATTAACAGATGTGTCTGGCAGATGGCACATCGGTGACATGCTCCATGAAATACTTAGCTAGCATTGTCCCCGGGAGCCAGTCCTGGGCGTGAATAACAATACCAACCTTTGGCTGCACTTGGTAGGATGCTCGAGGTATTTCACCATAGGTATAAGACCATTTGGGGGACAACATGGTAATGAGAGATAAACCAGTCTCTGTTGCCAACTGCTATCACCATAATCACAGAGTACCAATTAGAACTTGTTCCTGGCTCCTCTACGTGGACATCCCTCCCTTTGCTTTCAATAAAAGAGTAAGATGGGAGGAGAGGCTACAAAGCATAATCAGAACAACTTCTAGCCAGAATGGGTTCAGCACTAAGATGTGGTGAACTAAGACCTTAGTTTTTGCTTGCCATTGAAGGATACTTCCCTTCTCTCTCTTTTCACTGTTCCCCAAAAGGAGATGACTTTTTTTGTCTTCTTCCTCTGCCAGTGGGAGTAAGGCAAAAATCTTAATATGCAAATTTTCCAGGTTCATTCTAAGCCATGGTGACCTTTACCCTGTTCCCATCATGGCCATTCCCAAAGAAATATAGCAACCAAAAAGCAACACAGTAGAAAAATCTCTAGATAGGAAATCTGACTGACTGAGTTCCAATCTTACCTTTATCACTTATTAAGTATATGGTGTTAGGAAAGTTACCCAACCTCTCTAGTCTTTCATTTCTCAAATTAAAGAATTGGACTAGAGTAGCTTCTAAGGTTTCTTGATATTTTCATATTTCAGGTCAGAAGAAGTATCTCTTAAATTAAAATGTGTACTTGGAGAACTATGAGTAGTGGACTTATGGACAAAAAGACCCAAGTTCAAATTTCTGCCTTTTACTTATAATAGGTGTAAGCCAAGGCAAATCACCTAATCTCTTTCAGCCTCAGTTTCTTTATTTATCCAACAGAGATAATAATGTATGACCCTATGAAAGCAGAAATTTAACCTCATTTATTTTGTATATACCTGTATATGTGAATGTTATTTTCCCCCTAGGAGATATCTCATACAACAAAATCAGACAGACCATTGAACTAGATAGACCCCATGATTCTACCAAATTATATGCTGCTGGCTTAGAAAAACCAAGGCGAAAATAACAAAGGCTACTGAACTCTCAGCATTGTTCGTTACTATTCAAAAATGGCAGTTATCTTCTCCTCAAAGTCAGCAGCATGATCTATCAGAGGCTGCCAGATGATTTATGTAACAGAAAAGAGATTCAGGGTGATTGATATTATCAAAGGCCCAGTAAGTGAACAGCATGGGGCCGAGGGGAAGCCCGTAACTTTATTTGGTCATTGAACTAAATAAATAAACCTTGGAGGAAGACGAAAGTGAAGAAATGTATCTGAACAAACTTGTCCTGGTTTACAAGGCAAAAGGAAAAGATACCAAATTTGGGATTCCCCAATGCATGAGTTGTGAAAAAACACAGAACATGAGGGCTTGGCTAGTGGAGGAAAAAGAAGGATAATAATCCGAGGGTTCTACTATTAAGTATTGACCTCCGAATGAATGCAGTATGAATGAATAAAAAATGTTTAGGATTCATTTGCTATGTATCACTGAAACAACTGTACTAAACACTGAGGATACAATTCAAAAAGCAAAGAAAATCCTTCCCTTCAAGGAGCATCTATTCTAATGAGGGAGATAAAACACACTGAAGGGAATATTTGACCTGGGAAGGGTCTGCCTCAAAAAGTTTCCAGGATGGTGAGTGGCATCCAGATCCTACTGCTACCACTCTCAATGATGACTATTGGGATTCAGTCTGGCAGAGCCTTGGCTTTCAAGTTCTAATAGGATACTCCTTGTCTAAAGTGACTCTCGGGGCAGCTAGGTGGTGCATTGGATAGAGCACTGGCCTTGGAGTCAGGAGTACCTGAGTTCAAATCCGGCCTCAGACACTTAATAATTATGTAGCTGTGTGGCCTTGGGCAAGCCACTTAACCCCATTGCCTTGTAAAAACTAAAAAAAATAAAATAAAAAAATTAAGTGGCTCTCCAAGTGCTCTAGCTTGTCTCTGGACAAGATGCCTCAACAATGACCAATCTTCATCACCCCCTGTCCAGATTTATAGGCATTTTGGTCTCAGCTCCTTACAGTCTTAGCTTCCTTTACATCTCTCCTGCTTATCACTGTTGGCTTCTCTGGCCATCATTTTTTTCTTTGCTTTATTATCCCAGACTATGGAGTTTGGTTATATTTAGTCCTGCTGAATTTCCTCAAATTTGAGGATTTGAGGGGGCTGTTTTTCAGGCATGTACAGGAAATAAGAGGAGTTAGAGAGTGAGGAGTTAGGAGTTAGAGAAAGCTTCTGGTAGAAGGTAACATTTTAGATGGGACTTGTAAAGGAAGCCAGGGTAGTCTGTAGTTAGAGTGGCAGAGGGGGAGAATTCTAGGGAGACAACCAAAGAGAATGCAAGGTGGTGAGAGATAGAGGATCTTGTTTGTTGAACAGTCAAGGGGTCAGTATCTCTAGATCAAAGAGTACATGGTAAGGTATAAGGTGTAAGAAGACTGAAACAGTGGGAGAGGTCTAGGTGATGAAGGACTTTGAATGCCAACAAAGTATTTGTATTTGCTCCTGGAGGCAATTTTGTTATTGTTCACCCTTCATTTTTAGAGAACTTGTTATCATAATGTTGGGATAAAATTGTGGATAATGATGATGTCTTGACTTGAATTGGATTTAATGGAGCCAAAGTTGCACAAAGTCAGCAGTTTTACTCCCGCTTCCAGAGTCATCCCAGCCCAATAGAATCACAAAAATTAAGACAACTTTCAATGGTCTGGAAATGTAGAGGATGACCTTGGCATCTCTGATGTCTGACAAAGATCTAAGCTCTCCATGGCTCCTGCATGGCCATTGCACAAATTTTTCTCAACTCCCCATTCTGGGGTCTGGGTGGAGTCACATTCCTGGGGTATACATCCCCCTAAATCACCAATGGGTTTGAGACTATCAGTTTCCCTCAATCTGGTTTAGCTTTCCTTCCAGACAGTTTTATTGATGTGTGATTGCTTTGTGCATGCTACAGCTTCTTGGAGCCATAAATGAGAGTTGATTAAAAGGTGGACACCAAAAGTGAATGAGCAGCCATGAAAAGGGCTCAACAAGCCCTCAGAGTTAATAGTCTTCTCTTAACACCCCAAGACTCCCTGGAGGCTATAGAAAGCCACTGGAGTTTATTAAGATTATGGAGGAGATGTGATCTTTCCAGGAAAATAATTTTAGTGGCTGAATTAAGGATGGAATGGAAGAGACTTGAGGCAGGCAGTCCTACCCTTAGACTATTTCAATAATCAAGGCCTGAGGTACTGAGGACTAGCACTGGACTGGTGGCAGTGACTCTGAAGAGAAGATATTGCGTTCAAGAGATGCTGTAAAGGTAAAATGCAATCTTTTTCCCATCCAAATCCCTGGTTATCCTTGACATCTACTCATGGACCCCTTGGGAGTCTGTGGATTCAAGGTTATTGCCCCATAGGAGAATCAATTTATGTATGAATTTAATTAACTGGCCTCTGAGGTCCCCTCCAACATTGATATTCTAATTCTGTAATTTTTAGTGATGTGACTCTGGGCAAATCACATTGTTTCTTTGTGCCTCGGTTTCATTATCTATAAAATGGAGACTACGCTTGTCCTACCTGTGTCAATGGGTTTTTTAAAAAAATTGCTATTTCCTATTTTAAAAACCACTTTCTCTTCCTCCCCTACATAGTGAGTCATTTCTCGTAGCCACTGTATTCAGCACACTCCATTGCTTATTATACTAACTGTGGCAGATAATGACTGGAATCTCAGGGTTAATTGAGGGTGGATCTACATGTGAAAATGGGAAAGATTTGAATGTAAGAAATCTCCCATTCATTTTCTGCAATGATGGTCAAGAAGGGGCAGTACATGTCTTTAGCAGGGCCATTGACACAGAGATCATCTCACCAAAGTCATAAATGTGAGTTTTTGAGCAAAAGTGTAGAAGAATTCTGTCTCACCTTTTTTCCACACCAAGAATACATCAAACAGAACAAGTTTCTTTATTGTACGAGAGGTGGGGATCCCAACAAAATTTGTTTGCTACTAGAAACCACTTTGAACAACCAGAACCTTCTCTGCTTCCTCAAATGACAATATTCTGTATTTCTCTCTGTACATGTACTTCTACTACTTCAATCTCCCCACCCCAGTCATAGAGGGTAATCAACTTGTGGGGCAGAGACTTTCAGTTTTTATCTCTAGTGCCTAGTCCAATGAATGATGCAGAGTTGATACTTAATAAATTCAAATGAACCAGATTTCAGAACCTCCAATGATTCTTTTTTTCTTCTCTCTCCTTCTTTTATCTTTTCTCTTTTAGTTCCCTCCTTTCTTTCCCATTTTCTCTTTTCCTTCTTTTTCCCTCTTTCTTTTTTCTTCTCTCTCTGGCAATCCCCACATTGCTCATATTTCTTTTAACTGACCAATAGAGTTGGAGTGAGTAGAGGTAGGTGCCAATATATACAGAAACACACACTCACAATACCCATATATTTGATATTAGGGGTTAGGTTTTCCATAGCCCATTGTAATTTCTGCACAGAAAGTGACATCTTGGAAGTTCTCAAAAAATGCTTGTCAATCAACTAAAAGTGAGATAGTTCTTGCCCTCATGAAGATTATATTCTCTTGGAGAGTTACAACATGATCATAGATAAGTAGGTTCAGGATAGAAACACAACAATACAGAGTGAATGGGGAGTGGAACCTGAACTGAGTCTTGATGGGAATTAAAGATTCCAAAATATGGAGATGGAGATGTCACAGGATAACATCCAGAGGAAGGAAAAAAACTTTAACAGCAATATTGTGTGATGATCAACTATGATGGACTTGCTCTTCATAAAAACAAATCTAAAGGACTTGTGATGGAAAATACCATCTACATCCAGAGAAAGAACTATACAGTCTGAATACAGACCAAAACTTACTATTTTCAGGTTTTAAAATTTGTCTTATGTTTTATGCTTTTCCCCCCTTTTTGTTCTGATTCTTCCTTCACAACAAATATAGAAATATGTTTAACATAGTTATACATATAAAACTTACATTAGATTACTCTCTGTCAAGGGAAGCAGGAAAAGAAGGAAGGGAGGGAGAAAAATGTGGAACTCAAAACCTTACAAAAATGATTGCTGAATGCTGTCTTTCTATGTAGTTGGGAAAAATACATAAATAATAATTTAAAAAATATTTCATGCATAGACTAAAGCTAAAAGACTAGCTTGTTTGGAATATACATGGTGTTTATCAGTTTCAAGGCAGGTCATAAAAGACTTTACATGTGACATAGAGTAATTTGTATTTGATCCTGGAAGTTATGGGGAGACAATGATGCTTAAATAGGGGAATCAGAGAACTGATCATCAAATGGCTTAGTGGTTACATTATGATAATATCACATGATTTTAGTAAAAAGCAAAAATAATCTGTTCAAAATATTTGTTCCTCTGAAAGACCAGCAAATAATGTTAAATTCTGTGATTCTAATTTATCCTGTCTCTATCTTGTTTGTACATATTTGTTTGACTATTTTCATCTGTCATTAGACTGTAAGTTCCTCAAAGGCAGGAATTGTCTTTTTGCCTTTTTTAACCACTCCCCCCACCATGCTTAGTATGATTTTTACAGAGCAGGTGTTTAATAAAGGTTTACTGATTGATTGATGGCAGTCCAAACTATACCAAATGTGGGATGTTTCCTCTAATGGGTTGGAGGGGTTCTGGAATACATGGGGGCATCCCAACCCATTCTGAACCTCTTCCAACTGTAAACAGCTGTCCCTGTGTATGGTTCTGCAAAGCCCCAACACTGCCCAATTAGAATTCTAAGACTCTTACCATTTCCTCCAGGGGCCATTGGATCCTAGGAGGCAATTTTAATCGGGATTTGATCGTCTTACAGACGACGCAAATGTTCAAGCTCATTCTTCTTTGAGTCCCTTAGGCCTCTTTAGCATTACGCTGTGATTTTTAGGTTTATACAATTTGGTGCTTAATGCACCTTACTACTAGCCCAGGACAATTTAAATAATGCACTGAAGCATTAGTCACTTTACATGATGGCGTTTCCTTGAATTTGCCCCTGAGGCTCTGTTGCTGCTGCCACCACCACCCCTGCCACCACTGTGGTCCCTGAATATGGAGGATCATGGGTTCTTAGATTTTAATCACTTAACTCTGATTGCCTTGAATCTAGGGACATCTCCAGTCATCTTGATTTCTACTTGGCCACTGGAACCAGATGGCTCTGAAGGAGAAAAATGAGGTTGGTGATAACCCCCCCTCAAATCCAAGGCCTTTGCTTGTCATGGCATCATCTTCCTGATGTCATGGTCTTCTTTGAGAACAAAGGACAAAACTTATCAAATTTTTAAAGGCCTTTGAGGATATTGAACACAATCCCCATCTAACAAATGAAGAAATTGAGTTCTATAGAGCTTAAAGAACTTGCCCAGGTAATAAATGGTGGTACCAGGATTTGAAGACCATGTCTTTTGAATCCAAATCCAAAAAGCACACTTCTCACAAGCATTTTCCAAGAAATCAGTTATTTCAGAAGCTTAAAATGATATGACCTACATGAAGAATGAAGAGAACTCATTCCCTTGATCCCTTGGTCTCAGACAAGATGGGCTCAGTCATTAAGCAAATACACAGTGACCAGACAAACCATGGGATCATAGACCCAGAGCTTGAAGAGACCTCAGAAATCATCTAATTCAATCTCCCACCCCAGTTTTATAGATGAAGCTTATGATGGGAAAGAGACTTGTGCAAGTCATAGAGTCAGAGGGGACAAGTCAGCCCAGATCCTCTTATTTCAGCACTTTTTCTATGATGCCACAAGGAAATCAAAGATGACACACTAGAGTGAGAGTTAAGAGACTTGGGCTTTGTTAGTTAGCCATCCTGCCTGTCGCTTAGCAGTCCTGCTTCCTTGATAATTCATTTAAATTTTTGTAAGACTCATTTTCCTTATCTGTAAAATGGATCTCAATTGCTGTCTTCCCCAGGTACTGATGCAAGGATAAAAGATGAGTATGGCAGTACTTTGAAGCCTACCTACATTGTAATAAAAATGTACAATTTTTGTTATTACTGTTATTCACAATACTTCAATACTTTAATACTTCCAAAGTGGCAACATGGCACAATGGATAGTGCTCCAGGTTTAGGGTCAGGAAGACTTGGGTTCATCTGGCCTCAGATACTTCCTAGCTGTGTAATCCTGGGTAAGTCACTTTACCTCCCTTTACCTCAGATTCTTCAACCATAAAGTGGGAATAATAACAAGCAACTTCCTCCCAGGGTTTTTGTATCAATTGATTTAATATTTATAAAGCTCTTAGCAAAGTGCCTGATAAATAGAAGATGCTGTATAAATGCTTATTTTCTTTCTCTTCTTCTTCCTACACCTGTAACAGCAGCAGGATTAGCTTTCCCTCTGCCCCTGAAGATGACCATCCCTCCCTGACTCAGTAGTTAGTTTCTGTCAATTGCTATGGTCAAAAAAAAATAATCCCTAGGAGTTCAATCTTCCAATGATGAACCTTTTAAATGATTTATGTCTTTAGATGACATATATAGAATCCACTTTGGTCCCATAGGTCAGGACTTTCCATCTTGTAGGGACTACCAGACTATTTTCTATTGGCAGAGATTTTGAGAACTCTGGATTGGCTCCACAACAAGATGAAATATCAGAGAAGGATATTAGTAGCATGACTGGAAAAGAAGGAGAGGCCATCAGATATCAAGAGTTTAGGATAATCACCTTTGAATTATGCTAGGAAAGTTCCCCAAACACACCTATTGGGTGAAATTCCATTAGGAATTCTATATATTATATAGAAGATAAGATTTGAATCAGATGAGATTTCAGGGAACAGGAGGAAATACTGGAGGAAATACCTACATTGAAGAGAATTAATGTATGGTGGTGACCAGCTGAAACTTAATCAAATCCCTGAGGAGGCATATTGGCAGAGAAAACCACAAATTAACATTCTCTATGTTATGTTGTATTTTTATTTATTTGGTTAAATAATTCCCAATTACATTTTAATTTGGTTGGGGTCTGTGGGTCACATGGCCATCAGGCAGTGACTTTGAAATCTCTAATATAATGGATAATGCATAATGGATAGGTTTGGAGTCAGGAAGATCAAGGTTCAAACTCTCCCTTAGACACTTATGAGTCAGGACAAATCACTCAAACTCAAAGACTTAAGTTTCCTCAGCTCCAAAATGGGGGTTCTAGAGCTAACCCACAGGATTGTTTGAAGTTCAAATCTCATGGTATTTGTGAAATGGTCTGTAGTCAATGAGAATATGGCTCTGCTAAAATTATAGGAAAAAGAGGAATAGTAGCAATACAGTTGGCCCCCTCTGGCTAACCAGGGCAGCTTGGCAGGGTGGCCTCTGAGTATCTGGATATAATTCTCAGAAGGAGGACCAAATGAGATATATGAAGTTACTTACTAAGGGCAAAAAATGCAGATAATTCTGCTGCCTTCTGGGAGCTGGGGAGAGGGATGGTAGGAATCACAGTCCTAGGATGCTGAGTTTTTGAAAGGTCAACTTCTATCCTGGAATGAGGGACCCTGAGTTCCAGGGAAGCCAAGACTGAATCATTACCAGAAGGGAAAACATTTCTTCCTAAATTATAAATCAGCTTGATAGGTTTTTATGGAAAACTCTGCATTGATAGGACCAGTTTTTTACCAGGTTCATAATGAGGTCCATTGGCAGCAGAAGGGCATAAACCTTCCTGAAAACAGTCCTTGCTGGTCTGTCTCTAGAGTGACAAAGGACATTCTAGTCAATGAACCTGAATGAGACTTCATATCAGTCCATACCAAGCTTCCCTCGTATTGTTAAATCAGAACAGTGGCCCTGGTAAGACCACTTAGCATCAGCCTCAAGGGCTGGACCTAAATGAGCATCAGAATCCCATCTCTAACATTGTCTAGCTGTGTGACCTAGGGCAAGCCCCTTAACCAAGTCTGAGCTTGGAGCTTTCTCTACAAATTATGACCAGCCATAATTGCAATATCTACCACAGAGAGTTGAGGCAAAGAGAGAGAGTCAGCTTTCAAGTAAAGAAGTCCTGATTTCAAGTCCCACCTTTGACACATTGTCTACGTTATTCTGGACAAGTTGTTGGTCCCTGATGTTGTCTCTACTGAGCCACCTAGTTGCTTCTTTATAAAAATTAAAAAAAAATTCCGATTACACTCAAAGTTAGCTATCCTCATTAATTCTTTTGCAAGGTTTTGAGTTCCACATTTTTTTACCACCTCCCTTCCCTTTCCACTCCCTATGGCAGTGAACAATTTGATGTAGATTATACATATATAATCATGTTTAATATATTTCCATATCAATTATGTTGTAAAAGAGCAATTAGAACTAAGGGGGAAAAATCATAAAAAAAAAAAGAAAAACAATTACAGAAATTACCCAGTTGCCTCTTAAAGGAACCTCAGAGGTCATCTAGTTTCATCTTCTTATGTTACAGATGAGGAAACTGAGGCAGAGAGAAGCCAAATGACTTTCTCAAAATCATAAAGGTAGCAACTAGCATAGAAAGGATTTGAACCTAGGTTCTCAAGTATTCTTTCCAAGAAGTTGAATTGCTTCCTCACTGTGAACTCCATATCATTGAAATCACAGATTATAGCTTCAGATGAGAGCATGTAATCTTTAAAACATTATTGTTGTTGTTAATATATTTTTACAGGTTTTTACATTTTATAAAACACTTTGTCAGTAGTAGACAGTAGGTAGACAGTATAAGTATTATTAATCCCATTTCACAGACAAAAACTGTGGGTCAGAAAATTAAACTGCCCAAGGTCACAATGGCAAGCAAATAAATACCAGATTGGAAACTCGAACCCAGGACTCTTCCCTGAGTTTAGAGATCTTTTCACTGCATCTCTTGGTTTTACACCAGTACAGGGACCTGCTTAGGGATTGCAAGCAATCATCCTGAGAGCTCAAGATATCCTTGTGTTCAAGAGTGTAAGACCCTGAAGTGAAATCATTTCACTGGAGTCAGGGATGGAAGAGGATAGAAGAGACATTACCCAACACTGGCAGCTGGTAAAAGATTAGTCATCTACCGTGGAAGGTCTTTGTCTTTAGTTATCATCTTGTGTCAGAGCAGCATCCGCAGGAATGCTTGGCAAATGACTTAGTTCAGTCTTTCCATTTAAAAAAAATTTCTGGAAACCAAAAAATGTCTGAAAATGCAGATAAGCTTGCAGATGGTCAGACCATGGAAAGAGGAACCTGTAGTTTAGCTGCAGTATTTGGAAGCTGTTTAAATACAGGATACAGCAGAGAGCCCAATTGGGAGTCTGAGGACATGGTTTTCATGTTGACTTGGTCACTTTCTATCTGAGTGACCTTTGCTAAATTGTTTCAGTTTCCTCATCTGTAAAAATGAGGGGTTGGATTGGATATGTACTAAGATCCTTTCTAGCTAGAGATCTATGATCTTTTAGTTCTAGGGAAAGATCCTTTCTCTCTTTAGAAACAAATATTCTTAGTTATGGTTGTCACTGAGGGGAGAGAGAACAGAACAAGAAATATTTAAAAGTATCCTGCAGAGCATGCAAAAAAATTTCAGCCATACAAGAATATGCCATGAAAAGTCAATTTAATTCCTTCTCACTGTCTGAGCAGAAAATCCAGATTTCCTTATCCCATCAGCAGGGTCTGTACCCACTCCAAAAGGGCAGGGTCACATTAAACTCCTCCCAAAGAACATTGCCCTCATTGTCAACCTCTACTTTCTCCCACCCCAACACACATAATTGTCTAGTGGCTTACTTTTTGGCATCAAATTTAACATAAGAATGGGCAGCCCTGATCCAATTTCCAGTTCATTCCTGCAATCCCATCAAATTCTCTCAGAAGGTCAAAGATTAGGAATTGAAAACCATCCCTGGTTGAGTTGTTTTTGCCTCCCAAATTCTCCTTATTCCACCCCAACTCTCAGTCAGAAAAGAATAGAGGGAAATGTTCAATAGAGGAGAAGTATCTAGGTGGCACAGTGGATAGAGCACTGGATAGAGCACTGGTCTGGGGAGTTCGAATCCAGCCTCAGACTGCTTGACTCTTACTAGCTGTCTGACCTTGGGCAAATCACTTAACTGTGATTGCCTCTCATCCAAGGGCCCATCTCCAGTCATCCTGATTCATATCTGGCCACTGGACCCAGATGGCTCTGGAAGAGAAAGTGAGGCTGGTGACTTAGCACAGCCCCCTTCACTCAAATCCAATTCATTTTTTCATGGTTTCATGGCATCACCTCCCTGGTGCCATGGCCTTCTATAAACCCAACAACACTTTAGACTGGGAGCCAGGGAGATATGAGTTCAAATCCTGCCTCATTCACTTATAAGCTTCATGCCCCAGAGCAAGTCACTTCACTAGCTTGAATTCAGGTCTCCCATTTGCAAAACAGCATTTATTTCTCCGGATGATTTGAACCTCATATATCAAGGGTTGCTAAG
This sequence comes from Macrotis lagotis, assembly GCF_037893015.1. Classification (NCBI taxonomy): domain Eukaryota; kingdom Metazoa; phylum Chordata; class Mammalia; order Peramelemorphia; family Peramelidae; genus Macrotis; species Macrotis lagotis. The sequence continues at coordinate 240,439,560 of NC_133660.1, forward strand.
TAGTACAGAGACTGAAGCCAGGAAGACTCATCTTCCTGAATTCAATTCCAGACTCAGACATGTACTAGCTGGGTGACCCTGGGAAAGTCACTGAATCCTGTTTGCCTCAATTCCCTCATCTGTAAAATGAGAGTAATCAGCTATCTCTTAGGTTTGCTGCAAGGATCAAATGAAATAATACACATAAAGCCTTTTATAAACCTTGGGGTTCTATAGAGATTCTAGTTGTCATTTCACCAGACTTGAACTCAAATACCTGCTGGCTCTTTCCAAAAATCAAAACCCAGTCTCTAAGGAATAGTCTTTGTGTTTAATTATGTCCTTTAATACTAGCTATGTGACCTTGATGAGCCTTAGTTTTCTCTTGTGTAAAATGGAGATAATAATATTCATGCCATTGTCTTATCAAGGTTACTGTGAATCTCAGAGAAAATAATAGAGAAAGGAATCTATAACCAAAAAATACATCATAGCATATTGGACTGATAACAGATGATCCCAAATATAGCCCATACCCCTAGAATAAGATCTCTTTCAAAGAAAAGCAATAGTTATACTCTGCAGAATATTTACAAAAAAATTACTGCATAAAATATAGATTGACTTCAAAAAAGGGGATTTTTATGTACATTTCTCCCCATTTAAATGGAGATGCTTTATGCATTTCCATCATCCCTTTCACTGCTATTATTTCCTCCCTGTTCTTTTCCAAATATGCTATCTTTATCACCATCTACTCAATTAAGAAAACAGCAGTTCTTAAAGGACCATGGAGATTCAGGAGACAGTCTTTGCCTTGAAGTCAAAAACCAATGGTATAGCCAATCTTTACTCTCCTGCCTGGTGTGAGGGTCTGGCCTTCAGACAAAAGTTACCTTTTGTCCTTAGAGTACTCCCATTTTTCACCAGCCAAAATGAACAGGAATAGGGAGGGAGGATAGAAAGGAGTGGGAGTGGGAACTATTTTTTTCACAGTCATATGATAAGTGTGAACTGGGTACAGATTTATCACCATCGAAGAGATTCAAAAGAATTTGCCAGGAACCCCCACAGGTTACTCCCAAAGCAGACTAGAAAAGCTCTGCATATAGTTTGCCTCATGGAATCAACTTCTGAAGAGATAGCTCTACATGGATGTCATATTGCTAGTTTATATCCTTTAAAATTTAATCTCATGGGTCATCCCCCCCCATTTCTTTGCAGAAGGGGGGACTACAGGTATATAATACTGCAAGCAACATTGGATTTTTCCATATGGTAGATAGTTTTGCTAAAAGGAGTCCTACCCTCCCCCCTTTTATTTGGTGTTATAAGAGATGGATCTCTGGGAGGAGGATGGAAAGAGTTCTATGGACAATGTAGGTGGTGGAAAAAACAAGAGATTTCAATAAAAATATTCTTAATGTATATATAACATAATATGTATATAATATGTAATATTATGCATGATAGCTTGATATGTATAACTGTCAGAATCCATCTGATGCTTTTCATATCCCAAAGTATTTCTTTATTTCTTTATTTCATTACTAGTATTCTTATGAAATCCCTGGAAGGTATATGGAGTTAGTATCCTTATTCTCAACTTACCAGTGAAGAAACTGAGGCCCAGAAAAAGGAAGTGATTTGCCCAAGGTCACCTAGTGAGTTAGTGTGACAGATGCAGGACCAGAATCTAAGTGTCACCACAGTACATCAGAGGCTCAATACTCCCACCTGACATCAGGCAAAGTGTTGTGCTACAATAGGAAGCTGTTTTGTTTGGGTTATGATTCCTCATATATCAGAAGGTCAAAGATTAGAAATTGCAAGCCATCCTTTGTTGAGCTGTGTCCTGGGGCTCATTTGCCCTTCCATTAGTCATCAGGGTCAGGATTAACATTGGAAAGATCACAGGATGATGAATCAGAAGAGTAGGATGGGCAAAACCATGTCCCATAAGGATCAGGTATATGAACTAGAGATGATTACCTTGGATGAGAGACTTGGGGAATAAGACATGATGACTATCTCTAGGTATTTGAAAGACCATCAAGTTTAAGAGGAATTTGATTTATTCAGCTTGGTCACCAGAGCGCAGGAGCATGGGTCAAGCAAAGGGAAGTAACAGAGAGGGAGATTCAGGTTCAACATAAGGAAAAAATATAACGAGAGCTGCTCTGAAAGGGAATGAGTTACCTTGGAACATGATGGTTTACCCATCAGTAGAGATCTTTAATAGAGGCTAGATTGATCACTTGTCATGGATATTAAAGTGAGAATTCTTGTTAAGGATGGATTGAACAACATGTAATCCCTTCTCCATCTGAGATTTTGTGATTTTAAGAAGACTTATAGGGCAGTAATTCTCTAGATATAGGTTCTTAGATGAGTCATTTACCCTCATCATTTCCTCATCAGTCAAAGACTGATGTTGCAACTTCAACAACCAACACTTAATAGGCAGACATATCAATCCATCTATAAGCATTAAAGTGTTTACTATGATTCAGACATGGAAATTCTGGAAATACAAAAATAAGCAAAAAAAAGGACAGCCTTTACTCTAAAAGGAATAGGGGAATAATTAATAATGATGATAATAATAAAATAAACAATAATAATAATAATAATAGAAGATAACACATACAAAGGGGTTGAACCATGGGTTACATAGGTGTGGATGTGGAGAAGACCTGAAAGAAACTGGAAAAAGAGTGACTTTTCCTCTTCTTCCATCTATTAATAATAGCTGGGATTTATATTGCACTTTAAGGTTTGAAAAGTACTGTATTATATAGTCTTTTATGTGAGTCTCATAACCCTCATTAAAAAAGAGGAAGCTGAGGATGAGGGAAGTTAAGTGACTTTCCCAGGATCACACAGCTAACAAATGTTTGAAGAAGAATTTGAACTCAGGTCTTCCTGACTCTAAATTCAGTACTTCCACATCTAGCTGCTTTTATTACTACCACCATTAAAACACTACTGTGTATTATCATTGTTGCTGCTGATACTCTAGTTTCCACATAATTGTTCATAGGTGACAACCAGATGGTGTCACCACCTTTCTATTGTTTCCTACCGGAAGGATGCTAGTCATGTTCCTGTGGGAAGCTTGGGGGATGTGGGTGGGTGAAGAACACAGGTGAGTATAAAAGCTCATTTTAAAACTTTTTGCCTTTTCCATTTTCTTTGACAACATTTATTAGGCAAAATGGGAAGTGGAGAGCAAATATGAGGTTCCACCCTGCAGGGAAACTGAGTGCAGACTGGATTCAAGTTTGCAACAAAGCTTCCCACAAGGGGAAATTTGCAAGATTGATTCCAGAGGTTCAAGGGAACCAACACCAGGAGAAGGGACCAAATTGCCTTCTCACATTTTCTTTAGAAAAGCCTGGTGCTGGAAGCTAGTGAAAGGTCTCACAGCACAAAGCTTTCATCATTGGCTGAAACCCTGGGACTACTTCTTTCCCCTTGTTCCAGGCAACAAATTTAATGTTAAGATGTCTTAATAGAGAAAGAATGATACTAATTTGGTTTTATACTGCCCTGGTCAGACTACATTCTGAATGAATGTATGAATGAATGAATGAGTGAATAAGAAAAATTTATTAAGAATTTACTACGATCCAGGAACACGTATTGATGACATAAATATAAAAGAGGGACATATTTTGCCCTCAATTAGCTTTCAGCCTAAAAGGGGGAGACAACATAAAAAGGAAATGAACAGAGAAAGGTGAGGCTATGGAGACAGTGCAATGGAGTGATAGGCAATTGAATAATGAGTTCTTTTCAGAAGCAGTGGCATAAATGATTCAACTGTTCTTATAATAAGAGGTGAAAAGTAAAGGGAGAAACAGGATTAGGGGAAGATGCTTGTTGCAAGCAAGAAGAAAGATGATATAACCAGATGGCTGAGGCTGGCTACCTATGTGAAGTGAGCTTCCAGCCATCAGCACATCCTCAGAGCAGGAGCTGGAGATCCAGTTAGGAGGATAACCAGCAGAAGTAGCAACACTAGCAAGGTAGCAAGTCTGGCAATTAGCCTACCACATTCATATCTTGTCATCAAATAGTAGGAGGGATGTTAAACTGAGATGTTACCAAGATGTTGAAAGGAAGAAAACCAGTATCATACAAAGTTTAGGAAGAGGTGATGCTTAGTCTGGGGGAGAGGAAGCTTAAGGGGGAAATAAAAGTCATTTTCAAACATTTGAAGTACTGTTCTATGAAAGAAGGATTTGAATCTGAGGTCAGGACCAATGGGTTCTGGCAAATTTTGATTCAATATAGAGAAAAATAAATTTTGAAAACCATCAGATTATGTCCCAAAATTGAATGGGCTCTTTCAAAAGAAAGTGAACTTCATCACTAAAAGTATTCAAGCAGAAGTTAGATGACCTCTTGCTGAGGATATTGTAGGAAATACTTCAAATAAATATATCATGTGCTCTGAGATTCCTTCCAACTCTCAGAGCCTTAAATTCTAGGATAATTGGACAATTTCACTCTTGACCTATTTGCTGTGTGATTGAGCTATTGAGTAGCTATCTGCAGTTGATTAAGTGTTGCTTGATATCCTAATATTGGGTGGACTTGCTCTTTCAGAAGCAACTTCTGATTAGTGTCTCTTCTGATTTTACCGGGATGATCGTAGGTCTTTAGACCCTCTTAAGAGTCTTGCTTTAGGTTCATGAAATGAAGAGTTGTTTAACTAGATGGTTTTTTGACTCATCCTTTCTTAAATTGTGACTTTGGGGGGAGGTATCAGAAAATGCTGGAAACCACAGAAATTATGGGGGGAAACAGTTGTTCCAAAGCTAAGCTGAGTCTCTCCAGGGAGCCTACCTACTTCTGGTGAGGCTCTTGACCTGAAACTCTGGAAGTTTAAAGGCTCACTCCAGGCAGGGCTAATGCGAGTATCTAATAGAATCACGTGGGTAAAGAGCTCCCAAAATGTCACCTCAAATTATTTCTATTCTTCCTGTGATGGCTCAGCATGTGGCCTTGGGTTGAGGTTGACAGAAAACAAATTCTAATAGATCCTCTTAAACGGAAGAGGCTCCAAGCCCAGGATCATGTCTGTCATTTTTAGGAGTCTAGATAGGCTTGTTTCCAAAGTCACAAAGCAAATCATTTTTCAGTAGAATATAAACTTGAGGCAAAATGGGTTCTAACCTGCATTGGTAGAGGTAGTTCCTTATACTAATGAAAACACAAGTCTTATTTTTTAGGAAAAAAATCTATCTCTGGGGCAAATTAAAACATCTCTGAGGTACCACTTCAAACCTTTCAGATTGACTAATATGACAGAAAAGGAAAATGATCAATGTTGGAAGGGATATGAGAAAATAGGAACACTAATGCATTATTGGTAGAATTGTGAGATGATCCAATCATTCTGGAGAGCAGTTTGGAACTATGCCTAAAGGACTAGAAATTGGAATTTTATTTAGCAACACCACTACAAGACCTGTATCCTCAAAATATCTAAAGTAGGGGAAGACATATTTGTACAAAAATATTTAAAGCTTTTTGTGGTGGCAAAGAATCAGAAAACTGAGATGTTCATCAATTGGCAGATAACTGAACAAATTGTGGTATGTGATTTAAATGGAATAGTATTATACTATAAAAGATAATGAGCAGACTGGTTTCAGGAAAACCCGGAAAGACTTACATAAACTGGTGAAAAGTGAAGTGTACAGAAACAGGAGTACATTGTAGCAGTAATGGCAATATTGTAGGATGAGCGACTTTAAAAAAGATTGTATTCTCAGTAATACAATTCCATAGGACTCATGATAAACCATTGTAACCACCTTCAGAGAAACAACTAATGGAGTCTGAATGTATATCAATGCATACTATTTTTAACTTTACTTATTACTTTTTGTGGCTTTTTTTTTCTTTTGGTCTGTGTCTTCTTTCACAACATGACTAATATGGAAATATTTTTGCATGTGTACACATGTATAACCTAGAGCAATTTGTTTATCATCTCAGAGAGGAAAGGAGGAAGGAAAAGAATTTGGAACTCAAAATTTTTAAAAAATGAATATTCAAAATTGTTTTTACATAATGAGAAAAAATAAAATGCTATCTAAAAATTATCCTTTCAGATATGTGCTTGGAACATAGTAAACATTTGATAGGTTTTTTAAATTCATTCATTCATTCATTCTACTGAGTTTGTAGTTCACAAAATCCAGATATTTTTCAGATGAACTGTTACATAATTTTTGCATTCATTTTTAAATTTTGAGTTCCAAATTCTCTCTCTCTCCCTTCAATCCTTTATCCATTGGGAAGGCAAGCAACATGACATGCATTAAAAAATGCATGTCAAGTCATGTAAAATATTTCCATTTTAATCATGTTGCAAAAAAGAAGTAAAATAAAGTGAAAAAACATACTTCAATATGCACTCAGAGTTCATCATGAACTGCTGTCTAATCATACCTCTTCAACTTGTACTTATGTAGTTGATTTTTGAATCCAAACATTCATCCCTGTTCAGTTTCATTGCTATTCTAACCTATTCAGATATTTTAAGATCCTAAGTCTCTCAGTCAACTATTATTTGTCTCTCCTGGATAAATCTCATCTGCTATTTGAATAATGTGGTGTCTTCATCCAAGTTATTGGAAAAAAGTCAAACTGCATAATCATAGATCCTTGAGGATTCCATTACAGAGCTCCTGGGTTTAGCCATTTGATCAATTCTGAATCCACTTACTGGACAGACTAGCCCCCTTTGTCTCAATTTTGCCCAAAAGAGTAGCAAAAAGATCTTTGTCCTGTGCTTCACTAAAATTTTCAGGATGTGTTGATGGATGGAGGTACACTTCATATAGGAAGCCAACCTTAGCCATCTGGTCATATCATCTTTCTTCTTGCTTGCAACATGCTAGCAATAAGCATCTCCCCCTAATCCTGTTTTCTCCCTCTACTTCTCACCTCTTATTATAAGAACAGTTGAATCATTTATGCCACTGCTTCTAGGGGTAAATTTAGAAAAGGGGTTTGCCTGGAATAATTTATTTTTGATTAATGAATTCATTTTGCCCCTTTGTCATTATCCCTATTTTATAGAAGAGGAAACTAAGATTCAGAGGCTAAGAATTTAGCAGAGGATGTGACATTTTGTGTAATCACTTTTAAAACTGAATAGTACTACTTTAAAATGCCGGCTTCTTCAATTATCTGAAATGTTAGATTTTATTTAATATTATAGATCTTCCCTTGATGGGTATGCACATTCTCAAATGGCTGCAGTTACTTCACTGATCGGTTTAAATTATATTACCAGTCTTTGGAGGACTGAATACGATGTTATTTTCAGGTATTCAATACATGTAAGACTTCATTTTTCAACCAACAAATTACAAAACCAACAGGTAATCCATTTGTAAAGTTTGTTCTAATTTAGTACTCCCCAAAATATCTAAGGGAAGACAGAGAGTAGGAATTTCAGCTTCATGGACATTTGTTACTGGATTCAAATGTGTTTTTGATTTTAAAAGTTTTTTTTTTTTCAGGAGGAATAGGAGACTTCATACAAAATCTAAGGTAAGAGATCACCCTTGCTCATTGTGCTGAGATGACCAAGGACTTCCTGATGTAGGTGGATCTTATGCAATGACTCCTACTACCTAATCATTTCTATAACAAACTGTTGATTTACTCTTCAAGATTTTCTTACATCACTCTCATTTCTCTTCCGAATTTTTCTCTACCTCTCTTACTTGACCTCTTTTATGGCTTGCAACCAATTCATATTTTTTCTTAAAGACTTTAGATATAGGAACTTTGACTTTGTTCTTCTGAGTATGTGTTTTGATCATCTTTGTTACCATAGTAACTTTCAATGGCCAATTGTTTTTTTCCTGTTGTTTGCTCATTTTCCCAATTTATTTTATTTTGACTCTTAAAAAGTAGGACTCTGCTTGAGGATGGAGGGCACAATGTCCCAAGCTTCAAGGATTTTTTGCAGCTGTTTCTAAAGATATTTCTAAAGATCTGAAATTTTCAAGTCTTCCAAGGTCATATGATCTAAAGAGAGGTGTGTTTACTATTCAAGCTTGTGCTCTGGCTTGTGAATAACCACAAACATTCTTTTCTGCCCAGGAATTAGGAGGAAGTTCCCCACTGTCCTGCAGCTGTAAGGTCTAGGGGTCTGCTGCTCCTCCTTGCCCTGGGCGTGCCACCCAGGACTGAGTAGCAAAAACCAAGTATAAGCAAAATAACAGAGGCCTGCCTCAGTGCTAGCAAAGAGACCCCTGTCTTTTGATCAGTTGTTCAACCCTCTTATGAGCTGTGGACTGAGACTTCCAGAAACACCTTCTGCCATTTTGGACTGCATTCCTCTCTCACCCTGGTGTAATGACTTTTTTTCCTGTGGACATTCTAAGCTGTCTTCAGCTAGAAAATCATTTCACTCTATCTTTTTGCAGGTTTTGTCATTCTAGACGATTAGAGTTTTTATTTAAAGGTATTTAGAGGGGTTTGAGGGAGAGCTCAGGTGACTTCCTGCCTTTACTTCTTATTCTACCATCTTGGTTCCGCCTCTCCACCTGATCATTTCTAAAGGTCCTGATGAGATGAGAATCCAGTTCAGTTGCCTCATGTTTCTCTCAAGCATATCATAGGATTTAACCTGGAAGTGACACTTCACTTCATTGGAATACAGACTTCTTCTTTAGATTCTGATTCTCAGTATTTGATTTGCAGAATCATAGTCAAAAGTTTATTTAGTTGCTCAATAGTGCCTGCTCCAACATACCTAAGTTGATTTCCAGCCTTTGGCATATCACCAGTGATGGGGAGATCACTACCTTGCAATATGGCCAACTCCATTTTCAGATAATGCTAATAATTTATTTGTTTTTACTTATATCAAGACTGAATCTCAGGGGCAGTCAGATTGCACAATGGATAGAACACTGACTCTGGAGTCAGGAGGACCTGAATTCAAATCCAATCTCAGACACTTAATTACCTAGCTATATAACCTTGGGCAAGTCACTTAACCCCATTGTCTTAAACTAAATTTTTAAAAAAGACTGAACCTGTCTCTCTGAAGCTTTTTACCATGGCCTCTATGATCTATCCATTGGGGCTAAGCAAACTAAATCTAATCCCTTTTGAATATAGTTATCATGTCCCTCCTAAATATTTTCTTCTTCAGGCTAAGTCCAAATGATACTGACTTGGCACTGTTTTGAATCTCCTTATGATCCTGTTCATTCATTCCTCTCTGGATATTTTCTAACCTTATCTTTTCTAAAATTTTGTCCCAAAATCATCTCCAGTTCTGTTCATGATGGTACTGTTATGGTTGGCAACTTTGCTATTCTGGTTATATGGATTAGGGTATAGTAAAATCTTACCCATCACCATCTACTCTATTAACACTCTAAACAACACTTCATTTATAATAACCCAATTTTCTATTTCCTAATAAACAGATTCAAATCCTTTTTTAGGAAACTGGAAGGGAAGTAACAGTTCTTAGTAAGGTAGCCATGTGCTTTTTTCTTCCCAGGAATTTTTCCTAAATTACTGGCTGCTAGATGACCACTGAAACTATAAACAAAGTATAAAGAAGTATGATGTTTCTTTACTAATTTGAGACATATGAAGTTATTCAGACAAACTTCAGGGAATTAGAAGCTAACCACTAACCAGCTCAAGTATCAGTCATACCCCCACTGACCTTTCTAGAAAGCAAATTTGCAAACTCTGGAATCAGTTGAGAAAGGAAGAACCCAGTTGATCAAGAGATAACCATCCTTAATGATAGTAAAAGAAAAATAGCTATGACAGAAGAACTTAGTTCTTGAGAATGAATTGCTCTTTGCCTTTCCCCTCACCCCTTTTCTAGAGTAGCGTGTGAAAGAAAAGGATTTCTTCTCCTTCTGCCTCTGACAACTGAGGGACTCATTTAGTAGACTCTGACCTCAAAAGAATCAGCAGAGAGCAGGTTCAGATAAATAAGCTCTGGAAATGAGTTGAGCCATGGAGGCATCCCAGGTAGGTGACCCAACATCCATCCAGGAGAGCATCCTGAAGACACCAGGAGCAGAAGGACATTGTTGGCTTGCAGAATCAAAGTTGCCTTCACTATATGTATGCCTGTCTACTGCCTGTTCATGTATGTACCATTAAGAGCATATTCTAGTTATATGAGGGTAATGCTTTATATCTAATGTTCTTACACCACTATTTCAGTAAATGCTTTGAGCTAGTTATGTCAACTGGCTGACTATTAAAGATGAATGCACCAATGGGGGCTCTTAGAGTTTTAGAAGTGTGGATGCAAGCAATACCTTGAACAAAGGAAAGTTGTCTTTGAACCTGTCTGTGAGTTTGAGTTGGAGGAAAGTAAATAGGAATGTTTAGGAATTTCTTCATTTCTCAAGGATGGCTGATTGCAGAGGGATAGCGTTCCAGCCTTGGCAACAAGCAGAGCATGTGCTCAGCTGTATAAACATCTATAAGCTTCCTAAGTCTTGGTTGTAATTCGATTAGCTATATGGGATTCTTTCAGCTCCATAAAGCACAATGCTGTTTGCACATTCTTTTCCTTGGCTTTTTTTTCCTTTCCTTCTATTCTTCCAATTATTCTAGTTGCATGCAAATATGTTGGTATTTTTACTGCCTGGAATGCCTGTCTCCAGTGTAAGATGGCATCTTTGAAAACATTAAACAATGATTAGGCAGGCACTGGGCCAGAGGACTGGGTGGCTTCCGGGGAAAGGAGCCGCCCAACAGCTGGCAGTAAGCAATCTTGAGAGAACTGATAACACTTAGTAATTGCATAAAGATTTTCTCTACTGACAAATGGAAATAACAATGATTCATATGGTGTTATTACTCATCATTCAATGGCATTTTTAAATTGGACTCTGGATAAAAGTGATGGGCCCATTTATAGAAACACACCTGTATGCAGACACAAATAGGCCCATATTCATCCACATCTGAACCTATACAAACACACATATACATACCTCCAACCTAGTATTTTCAAAGAATGAAAAAACTGTCTCATAAGTAAAAGGAAGACTTTGAATTGTTTTGGACTCTTCCTTTCAACCCAACTTTTGGTGTCAGGAAAAGTCAAGGCCTGAAATCCTCGTGTTTGAAATTTTGTTTTATCTCCTCCAACTGGTGAAATAGTCAGGCCCTTCTTTTCTATGCCTTTCTCCTTTGGATCTCTGCCCTTTGTTGCCCATCAATAATTCCCCCAGTGGGTCAGATAAGGTGAGACAGGGAAGGAAAGGAAGATAGGAGAAAAAGATGAAATTCTAATTGGTGCTTTGGGGACACATAGAATCATAAACTGTAAGAATAAAAAAGGATCTCAGGATAATCTATCCATCAATAAATCAATAAATGTTATTAAGCTCCACCTAAGTGCAAGCCATTCTACTAAGTGCTAGGGATAACAAAGTAAAAGCAAAAACATGGTCCCCATCCTCAGACAGTTTATTTTCCAAGTCATTTACAGAATCACAAAATAACCAAATTTCAGAGTTATGAGGAACCATCTTTCCCAAACTATACCAGAGAAAAGAGAATCAGCAGGTGTCCAGTCCAGTTCATATATGGAAAAAGGTCTTCACTTGAAATGACCTAATCTTTTTGGGAGGAGGAAGGGGAGGGAATTTCCCCCAAAAATGAGAATTTAACTACCTTCTTAGGCTGGTAATATTGGAAAATTCAATTTTTTGCATAGCCCTACTTATTAGGAAGTTTTTCCCTACATTCATTCTAAAGTTGTGTTTCTGCAGCTTCTTCATCTTGCTTAGTTTTTTCTCTTCAGATTTAACAAAGTAAATCAAATCCCTCTTCCCCATAGCATCCCTTAAAAATACTTGAAGGCCCTATTCATGTCTCCGAATCTGCTTCTCAACATCCTTTCTACATAGACAATCTAGAACTGAATATGGCATTTCAGGTATGGTCTGACAACGTCAAAGGAGAGCAGTCCAATGCAACATTTTACAGCTGGGGAAGCTGGGGGTCAAACAAGGGAAGACACCCATTGTGTCAAGAAGTTTAAGATACAGGTATCCCCATCTGAAATATCTTCAGAATAATGACTCTTAAAAGGTCCAGTCACATATCTAAGAAAATAAGATGATAGAATTCTAGAGCTGAAAGTGATCCAATTCACAGGCCCTAACCAAGGGCAGAAAGTAAAGGAACTAATAGTCAATTATAGCCTCCAGACTCAGGACCTTCTCCACTAGATATATATGAGAGATTAGCAATAGTTGTATGGTGATACATAATTCCCTCTCAAAGAGGCTTCTAATCATGGAAGGGGGGTGGGGGAAGAAGAACCACAAAAAGTAATCTACTTTGTGCAACAAAGTATGGACAAAGCCACTAGAAGGAAACCAAATCATGAATAAATGAAAAGTCAATAATAGTTGTGGATAAGAGATAATGAAATAAAATTGACTAGGTAGAAGACAGTCTCTTAGGACAGAACATTATATATATTGCCAAATATGGTCACTGCATTGGCCATTATTGGTAGTTGTCTTCCTTTATCACAAGGGGAAATTCATCTGCAGGGATGAGGTATCCCCTTCTTGCTCCCAAATAATTGTTATAAAAGGACATAAGGCAGAGGCTTCAAAGGACACAGAGAGCTGGCTTCAGATCAAAGAAAACCTGGATTCAAATCACACTTTTGCACACACTGGCTGAGTGGCCCATTACAAGTCTCTTAATCTCCCAGGGTCTGCTCAGACAATTCTCTGAGGACAAAAACTCCAGGACAGTTGCCAATCTGCATGGGTAGAAGTAGTTCCCTTCTTTGTAGTGCTTCCCACCAATGAAATCATAGCTCTAGGCCAAATAAAAATAATTATACTAAAAAGAACAAAGACAATAAAATAATTTTAAAAATAATAAGAAAACTTTCATCAGACATTCTAGAGTTATAAAGTACTTTCCTATTCATTATCTCATTTTATTCTCAAAATAATTCTATGAGGTAGGTACTACAAATAGTATTAATACAATTTAACAGAGGAATAAACTGAGGTTCAGAGGGGGCAAGTGTTTGCCCCAGGTCACATAGTTAGCCCAATTATGACTTAAATCTAGGTCTCCTGGCAGTCAGACTTAAAAGCTCCTTCCATCTCTTTTCCTCATTTGCAAGGGTTTCAAATCCCCAGCTTTGCCCCCAGAACCATCTTAATGTCCATGGAATGACTTGGACAATGGCAACTACTAAGTAAATTATAATCATTCCAATGCTAAAGTAACATGGACTGTCAATGCCATGACCAAGTTTCAGAAACTACTTAAACTATGTAAACATCCATTTCAAGGTATTATGACAAATAAAAGGTTATTTATTTAATATGTGTTATCCAAAAGATATTATTTTCAATATATTATTCAATATATATATATATATATATATATATATATATATATATATATATATATATATATATATATTATTCTCTATGTATACAGAGTAACACTCAAACATCACTAGTCAAGAAAACTGTCCTGGGGGAGATACTAAAACTCGAGTGAATCAATGTCAAGAATAACTGACCAAGATGGCAGAGAGAAGACAGGCACAGTTCTAAAGTCTCCTGATCTTTCCCCATCTATCACATGAAACAAACCTCTTGAATCCGACCCACAAAATCCAGAAAGAAAAGCCAGGAGAAAGAACATCTACCTCAGGATTTGTCTCCAGCAGCTGCTTTGGCTGAATTCCGGCGGGTGAGTCTGGACTCAGAGGGAGAATCAGCCCCAGATCAGCCAGATTAACAGCTGAATTGGAACTGGGAGTCTGAGGGCCCTAGAGGTGGACCTGCTGGATCAGCGGTGGGGCTGGATGACAGGGGCTTGGGTCCATGGGGAAGCAGAGGTGCTGGTGTTGGTGCTGTCCCCCTGGAGCTTGGGGACAGGGCTGGGGGTAGAGTTCTGGTGCAGGAGAGCTGTGGACACCATTCTGGGCTCCTCTGGTCCCATTACAGCTCAGACCTCTTCCCAAACAAACAAATACAAACTACTTCTGCCTCAGGCCCAGGTGTGTGAGCAGAAGAACCAGCCCAGCTGAGGAATGACCTCAGGCCAGGGTAAAGCCCACCATTGATTGAAGGCAAAACAATTCAATAGCTCCAACCCCTCCCTTCAAGCAAAGGTAGAAGGCCCTAACCAAGGTCACAGACACTCCAGAGAAAGCAACCAGCACCTCATACTGGCCAGCCAGAGAAACTGCACTCAGTGAGTAAAGCCTTTAGGATCCCAAGTCCCTGTGAACCAGCCCCTCCCCAACTCAGATCTTAGCAAAATGAAGAAGGATAAGCGGAAAGGTGGATCCATAGAAAAATTCCTGGAAGGGAAAGACCCTAACTCAGAGAGACCTGGAACCTCTGAGGAGAATACAATCTGGTCTCCAGCGCAGAAAGACTTCCTTGAAGAAATAAGGAAGGAGCTTAAAAATTTGGGAGAGACAATAAATACCTTGCAACAAGAAAACAGAACCTTAGAAAGTACAATTGGACAAACACAAAATGAGAATAAATCTCTCAGATCCTCAAATGAGCAAATGCAAAAAGAAATTAACTCTCTCAAAACCTCAATTGCTCAAATGGAAAGCTCTTTCAAAAGTAGAATTGACCAATTGGAAAAGGAGTTGCAAAAGGTTAATGAAGAAAACTCCTCCCTCCAAAAAAGAATGGAGTCTACAGAAACTAATGACTTCATGAGACAGCAAGAGTCAGTTAAACAAAATCAAAAAATAGAAAAAATAGAAGCAAATGTAAAATACCTCATCAACAAAACCACTGACCTCGAGAATAGACGAGGAGGGGCAACCTGAAAATTATAGGACTTCCTGAAAACATTGAAGAGAAAAAAAGCCTGGACTTAATATTACAGCATCTAGTGATTGAAAACTGCCCTGATATCATGGAATTGGAAGGCAAAGTAGTTATTGAAATAGTACATCGATCCCCATCAGAAAAAGATCCTAAAAAAATAACCAACCTACTCAGTCATTATCCTGATGAACAAGAAAGAGTTGCTAAAAGAAGCTGACCACCCCCCCCCATTTTAGGGATTTTATCCTTAATTTATTTCCTCAGTATAGGCTATGAGCACCCAAGTCTAAAGCAAAATGGTCAAATAGTCACAAGACAACCATGAACCACCAGGCAGTTGCTTCAGACATGGGTGTAGGGAATTTCCTCAGTAGGAATTCTTTTGATCAATAAAATCCTAAGTATGGTCTAAAGGAAAAAAATAGAGAATAATGTATCTATTACCTGTCAGAGTCTGGAGATAGCTCTGCTAGTCATAGCTGCTTACCACTGTCATGGTGGACATCCAATGCATAGTACAATTCGAAGAGTAATTTCTTCTTTGATCACAAAAGTCCTTTCCATGATCCTGCTTGCAGAGGACATGGTGCTGATTGCAGCAAACCCCAGAAAACAACAGAAATTTTAAAAAAAGGGAAATTCATAATCCCTCACAAAGGGTTCAGTCTAATTTTTCTATATGATAGAGGAAGACTTCTAGACTCTCACATACAATTGAATGGAACTGGTCCATCATTACACATACCTTGGACAGACATTGCTCATTGACAGTGAACTGGGGCCCAGACTTTGAGGGTAGAAAAGGAGGGAGAGAATGACTTGAATTAAACTTGGGAAACTGTAGAGTAACTTTTTTTTGTTAATACTATTTTTATTTTTAAACTTCAAGAACAACCAATAAAATGGTTATTTCCACACATGTGTTGCTGTTGAGTTACTTTTCATTCATGTCTCACTTTTCATGATCCCATTTGCAGTTTTCTTGGAAAAAGTACTGGAATTGTTTTCATTTCCTTCTCTAACTCATTTTACAAATGGTAAAACTGAAGTAAAGAAGGCTAAGTGACTTTGAGTTACAAAATGTCTGAGTCTTCCTGACCATATCCAGGGTACTCTACTTTATCCACTGTCACACCTAGCTGCTCCTCCAAATACGTAATAGAACAGAAAATGAGGGGTGGAGCCAAGATGGCAACAATAAAGGATCAAGTCTTAGGTGCTCTCTGATAAAACTCATAAGCTAAGGACTCTAACTAAACTTTCCAGAGACAGAACCCACAGAGGGACCCAATGAGGCAGTTCTCCTGCTCAAGGTAACCTGGAAAAGAGCAGAAAGGCTCTGCTTCCCAGGGTCGGAGGGGTGGCCCGCCAAAGGGGTGGCCCACCAGAGCGAAAGAACTTCAGCCTCCTGGAGGCAGCCCCATGGCACTGGGAGCCATGGCTCACAGCAGCGGGGGAGTCTCCTGAGCTGCACCCCGGGGAGCAGCAGGCACAAAGTGGGGGAACAGTGGGGGACCTCTGCCCGAGCGAGCATGTGGAGCCCAGCCTTCAGGACACACAGCAAGGTCTTTCTGCAGCCCTGATCCAGGAACAGAAGCAGGCAGAGCCAGTAAGCAGGAGCCCCCAGGGCATGAGCTCATTTTACTGAGGGAGGGGAGTGAAGAGAGAGAGAGAGAGACTGCAGAGCTTTGTCCTCAGCCCCAGGAACAGGACTCTGGGGCTCTGACCACATTCAGATCCTGATTGCAGTCTAGCCCCCCCCCCCCAAGAGCAGCAGGGCCCCCCCCACCTCAGCCCCGTGGCAGAGGGGGGCACATATGGTCATTCACAGACCAGGAGGGAGGGCAGAGCCTCACACACTGAGACCCTTGTGGGAGTGTCCCAAAAGATCAGGAAGCACCCCAAACCAGGCGCAGGCTGGGAAAAATGAGCAAGCAGAGAAAAAAGGGGAACACAAATGATAAATATTTTGCAAATGAGCCCAAGAAGGATCAAAACACTCAGTCTGAAGATGAGGAAGCACAAGCTCCTGCATCTAAAGACTTCAAGAAAAACAGAAATTGGGCTCAGGCTATGACAGAGCTCAAAAAAGACTTTGAAAATCAAATGAGGGAGTTGGAAGACAAACTGGGAAAAGAAAGGAGAGAGATGCAGGAAAAACATGAAAATGAAGTCAGCAGCCTAGTCAAGGAAATCCAAAAAATAAATGCTGAAGAAAATAGCATGCTAAAACCCAGCTTAGGTCAAATGGCTAAAACAGTTCAAAAAGTTATGGAGGAGAAGAATGCTTTAAAAAGCAGAATGGGCCAGATGGAAAAAGAGATAAGAAAACTCTCTGAGGAGAACAAATCCTTCAGACAAAGAATAGAATTCAGGGAGATTGATGAATTTGCCAGAAATCAGGAATCAATACTTCAAAACCCAAAAAAAAGAAAAATTAGAAGAAAATATGAAATATCTCATTGAAAAAACAACTGATATGGAAAACAGACTTAGGAAAGATAATTTAAAAATTATTGGAATACCTGAAAGTCATGATCAGGAAAAGAGCCTTGACATCATTTTCAAAGAATTACTACAGGAAAATTGCCCTGATATCCTAGAAGCAGAGGGCAAAATAGAAATGGAGAGAATCCACCAATTCCCCCGAGAAAGACATCCTAAAAAACCAACCCCTAGGAATATCATAGCCAAGTTGCAGAACTCCCAAGTCAAGGAAAAAATATTACAAGCAGCCAGGACACAATTCAAATACCGTGGAGCTGCAGTCAGGATCACACAGGACTTAGCAGCAACTACATTGGAAGCTCATAGGGCTTGGAATAGAATATACCAGAAGGCAAAAGAGCTTGGAATGCAGCCAAGAATCATACCTAGCAAGGCTGAATGTCCTCTTCCAGGGAAAAAGATGGACTTTCAATGAACCAGGGGAATTTCAAATGTTCCTTTTGGAATGGCCATAGCTGAACAGAAGCTTTGATCTACAGATACAGGACTCGGGTGAAGCATAGAGATTGGAGGAGAAGGGGAAAATATGAGGGACTTAATGATGATGAACTGCATGTATTCCTGTATAGAAAAATGACACTGATAATACTCATATGAACCTTCTCAGCTGATAGAACAGGTAGAGGGAGCTTTTATAGTTGAAGCACAGGAGAAAGCTGAATTCAAAGATAAAATATGGTGTAAAAATGGAGTTAATAGGAAAAAAAGGGAAATGGAATGGGAGAAAGAAAAAGAAGAGGGGGGAATAGGCCAAGATATTTCATATAATAAGACTTTTCTTTATTATAATGAGCTATTGCAATGATATAGAAGCGGGGAAGGCAAGGGGGAATGAGGGAAACTTTGCTCTCATCAGAGGTGGCTAGGAGAGGAAACAGCATATATACTCAGTGGGGTATAGGCATTCTGAGTAAGGAGAGGGGGTGACAGGGGGAAGGGGGGGAATGTGAGTGATGGAGGAGAGGATGGACCATGGGGGGAGAGTGTTCAGATATAACACATTTTCTTTTTTACTTATTGCAAGGGGCTGGGATTGGATGGGCTGTCCAGGACCACAAGGCCAGGTGGATTCTGGGCCTAAGGGGTAGTATGGGAACTCGGGGCTTCTTGGCCCCAGGGCCAGGGATCTGTCTGCTGCACCACTCAGCTACCCTACAGCAGAGTCAGAGTGAAAGGAGAGAGAAAATATAGTACATGGTAGTGGAGAAATATCAAAGGAGGGAATTGCGATCAGCAATGGCAACATTGGAAAAATATGGAAGTAACTTTTGCCATGGACTAATCATAAAGAATGTGATACATGCACAACAGAGTTATTGGTGTTAGAACAAAGACTGAAGCACATTTTTTAATATTATTATTATTTTTTTTGGGGGGGGGTGCAGGGCAAATGGGACTGGGTGGCCTGCCTGGAGCCGCATAGCAGGGTGATCCTTGGGTGTCTGAGACTGGATTGGGACCCGGGTGCTCCTGGCTCAAGGGCCAATGCTCTGTCCACCACCCAGCCACCCCTACTATTATTACTATTTTATTTTATTTTGGGTCTTTTTTTCTTTTTGTCTCTGCAGGGCAGTGGGGATCGGGTGGCTTGCATGTCACACGGCTGGGTGATTGTTGGGTGTACGGGGCCGGATGTGGGCTCCGGTGCTTGTGGTTCCAGGGCTGGTGCTCTGTTTATTGCATCACCTGGCCATACCTACAATTATTACTATTATTTTTTTTAATTTTAATTTTTTTTCTCTCCCCTTTACTTTATCACTGAAGCAAGTCTATATTTATGGGGGGGAGGGGGTATCTTGTTTACTCTTAAACAAGAATATTTTACTAATGTAAAAATAATATTAATTGTACAAAATGAGAATAAATATTAAATTAAAAAAAGAAAATGATGTGAATCTGCATTGTGTACAGTTTAGTTTCTTATATCTTTAATAAAAAAATAAAAAATACATATTTATTTAAACTTGTAGCTTTGAAAGCTGTCTTGCTTATGCAGTATTTTCAATGATACCAAGCTTCTCTTTGGGAAACATAGGATCACTGGGGTCTCAGAATCCATCTAATCCAACCCCTTCATTTTGCAGATGAGGCAGCATGAGGCTCAGGGATATTGTGATTTGCCCTAGTTAGTAATGTACAGAAGTAGGATTTGAAGGCATGTCCTTGGACTCCAGAGCTAATTCTCTGTCCACTACACTCTGATCATCTTTTTTATAGGTCATTATTCTTCCAATCATACTATTTGACTATTTGGGCAGCTGGGTGATACAGAGGATAGGGCACTGACCTTGGAATCATGAGGAGAGGTTGAATCCAGCCTCAGACCTTGGGCAAGTCACTTAACCCTGATTGAAGCTTTATATCCAGGACCATCTCCTGTCATCCTGATTCACATCTGGCCACTAGACCCAGATGGCTCTGGAGGAGAAAGTGAGGCTGGTGACCTAGCACAGCCCCTCACCCCATGTGAGACTGTTGAGGTTCAGAGATTGTCTAAAAGTCACATATCTAATAAGTGACAAAGCTAGGATGTCATGGTATTCTTCAAGAATGAAGGACAAATATTATCTTTAAATGATAGTTAATCAAGGGGGACACCAAAAATCTCTAAGGAATCAAAATTTCAAGCTATCCAAAGAACAATGTAAAGACATGTTTTAGTGGAAAGACTACTACTAGTAGCAAGATACCAGTGGTGAATTACATGCAAGAAGCCTAAGATGGATTACCAAAGAGAGAGATGACATGTAAAGGAGGCAAAGTGGTCATGGGGCAAGTAAAGATTGATTAGCATGGTATATTGAAAAGAACACTGACTCTGGAGAAAAAACATCTGGTTCAAATTTCACCTCTGATATTTACTATCTATATGATTTGGCAAAGTCATTCAAACTCTCTGTGTCTCAATATCCCCATCTGTTAAATGACAGATCAGGTTAACTGGCTTCTGAGGTCTCTAGGGGTTCTAAATCTATGAGCCAAACCATGGCTTGTGATCTTCAGAAATGCCCATATTGCTGAGATCCCTAAGCCAAAGAACTACTTACATCTACAGTCTTCATCTGATGCTCCCAGCTAAAGGATAAACCACCAATCTTCCCCTGTCATATTAAGATCTGAAAGATAGTGAGCTCAGACTAGGGTTGTTCTTAGTGTTTCCCAAAGAACACTGAATCTTGTACTGGGAACTTGGTGCTCAAGATATTTGATCACACAATTCACAGAGAGAGGGAAGAATTCATTTTCTAGAATCCAGCCAATGCAATGTTTTCTAACAGGAAGGGGCACAAGACTTTCATCCTTGTGAGGATCAAAGGAGGAATGCAGATCATTTCATCAGCCCCAAACCTGATTACCACTCTGGAAAAGAGAATGACAGAAAGATTTGCTTCAAGGAGGCAGTAAAGATGAGACAATGAGAAAATTATTTCCCTTCTTTTTGGCTGCCATATGTAGATACTGATTCAATCAAGGGAAAAGTAAGACCGCATCCGTCCCCCCCCCCCCCACAATGGGGCAGCTTGGCAAGACTGACTTCAGATCCAGGAAAATATGGGTTCAAGGCCTTCCTCTAGCACATCCTAGTTATATGCCCCTCTGAGAAACTCTTCAAACCCTAAAGCTGCAAAGAGTTGACCTACATTTTGGTAGAGAAAGTTTCTTGGAGCAGCTAGGTAGTACAGAGGACAGAATATCAACCCTGGATCAGGAGGACCTGAGCTCATATCTGACCTCAGACACTTAATAGCCTAGATGTGTGACCTTGGGAAAGTCGCTTAATCCCATTGCCTTGAACAAACTTGAACAAAAAGAGAGAAAGTTTCTTGTATCAATGAAATCACAGGTCCATTCCTCATCCCTCAGGGATACTAAGATTTACAAACCAGTTCAATGACAGTCAACCTGTGAGACTGTTGAGGTTCAGAGATTGTCTAAAAGTCACATATCTAATAAGTGACAAAGCTAGGAAAGATTGGCTTAACAAGAAAAGAAGAAAAAGGAAATGACTCCTAATTGGGCCATTGCTTAAATGTCATAACATTTCAAAGAGCAAGGGGACAACAATAGATTCTCTATTCTTAGGACAGTTAAGAATTTGAGCAATTGAACCTATTCAGGTAGAATCACTACATCCAGAGGGAAATTTCACATTCTAACTCCTTTCAGGGTCTCAAATCTAAAACTGAGGGTTTTTCCCCCTATTCGGACCAGCAAAGTGTTCTTTGGAAAAGGTGATGACAATCTCCAATTGGGTCAGCTTCTAAGCAACCTGATCCCATTGAATAAAAATAGATGGCTTCTCATCCTATTTCAATGTCCCAAAGCAGTTTAGGCTGCCATATGCCTACCACCTACTTGTTTGATCCCTCAGCTATCTGGAATGAATCTATTAGCTTTCTGAATATTTCAACATGGAGAGAGCGATATGATGATTCAGATGTTGAATTTGGAATCAAACCTATTCTTGTCCCCAAATGATCATAGGCAACTCACTCAACCTCTCTCTAAGTAGGTGCTGATTTGTATGGGTGGAGGGATGTTCTTCATGTGGGAGTTTTCTATACTAATGAAATCATCTGGGTGTTTTTTTTAGAGAAAAATAAATCTACCTCAAAGAAGAAATGCATTTCCTTCTCAATCTTTCAAACAGTTTCTGACACATAGAAAATGATTAATAAAGTGCTTGCTGACTAACAGATTTTTGTTGGAGACAGGGGCAATATGGCAGTGGGATGGCGATGCACTACTGGATGAGGTGGGATGGCGATGCACTACTGGATGCTATGTTGGTTGGTTTTACTTAAGGCTCTTTCTTTGCCACAATTGAAAGCTCAGTTCCAGGGAGGTTTGACGAGGGGTGGGGAGATGGCTATATCTGGAAATAACTGTAGTCTAAAAACAAAAGGCATTAGTAAAACTAAGAATAATATTTTAAGAAACCTACCTCAAGCAATGTGCTGCAGCTGCAAACCCCATTCAAGTTTGGTATGTAGGAGTTCTGAACAGCAGGCATAATTGCTGCCCCAAGTCAACAGACCTCATGGAAACCTGAGCATTTTTAGGGACCAGGGCCTAAAAAGGGGTCCAACTAATCTCATGAGATCTCTACATTTCTCCCAGCACCATCACCACCACTACCACCACCACTCCAAGTCCCACTCACTTGGACCAGCAGGTGCTGACAGATATTTGGATATACCACATGATGATTTAAAGTATCTACCCTAACAGTAGCAGCCCTTCATGGATGACTTCTCTGGCTCAAGGCCCAAAACCAAAAAGTCTGTTCTTCCCACAGGCCCCAGAGACCTTGGGTTGGCAAGGCCAATTGAATGGAATTCTACCATATTTGAAAATAACAGCAGCCAAAGTAATAAATATAGGAGTCTTTTTTATGGCTAGCCTTGATAAATAATGGTTTTTCTTTCCCCCATTTAGTAAGTGACAACTCACATGGACACATTTTTTAAAATTATTAAACCTTTTATACATCTTCATCTCTTTTGCTCCTAACAGTAGCCCCTGTCACAGATATGACAAGTAGTATGATCCTCATTTTACATGATAATTAATAATAATAATAGGAATAAGGTTTAGACTTGTGATATAATTAGTATAGCAAGCCCCATGTGAGGAAATTCCTTCTGTGTCACAAACATTGCAAATGATTTGATCACAATTTTACATTAATAACAATGGTGATGATGATGATGATGCTGATGATGGTAGGAATAAAGATAGTCTTGGGGTTTCATTAATATAGGGAATTCCCAGGTGAGAAAATTCCCTCTGCCAATGCGTGTTTGTATCTTCTCTGAAATTCATAATCTTAGAAAAGTTGAATTGTTATATGATGTGCCCATGGTCATATGACCAGTATATGTCAGTGTAAGCACTTGAACTTATTTCTTCTTGGCTTTGGGGGTCAGCTCTATTCCCTGCACCATGTTGGCTCTATTAATATTTGCAAATATAATAGCAATATTTGCAATAATAATAGCAATTATTAATAGTGCAATAATTACAATAATAACATTTAAATAATATCAATAATTAACATTTATAAAAATAATTAATGTTTGTGATGATATTACTATTTAATAAGTATAATAAAAGGAGCAAAAATTAATACTATATAATTAATGTAAGTAATAATGGCAGTATTCAATATTTGCAATAATAGTAATAACATATTTATAAAATTCAAAATAGTTGATACATATAATAAAATATTTAATATGTACAATAATAATTACTGTAATATGTGCCTGCATTTATGTCATGCTGGAAAGCTTACAAAGTATTTTATAAATATTTTCTGTTTGAACTCACAATAACCCTCTCTTAGAGCTATTGTGATGGTTACTATATTTTTTGATTGTCCTTTGTTCTCAAAGAAGACCATGGCATCAGAGAGGTGATGCCATGACATGCAAAGGATGTGGATTTAAATGAGGGAGGGCTGGGCAAAGTCAACAGTCTCACTTTCTCCTCTGGAACCATCTGGGTCCAATGGCAGATATAGATCAGGATGATGGAGTTGGCCCTGGATACAGTAGGAGATCTCAGCCTTTGAAACTTAGGTCTTTCCCAGATCACAATTACAGATGGAGATGTTAAATGATTTGCCCAAAGTCTCAGATGTAGAGTAAGCATCTGAGGGAGGGTCTGAGTTAGTTCTTCCTGAGTCCCAAGCTCTTGCCATCATGCTATGTCATTTCCAAGGCCTCATAACAAGATGGTATCCAAGGTGGCATACAAAGTCAGGACTTTGTATTCCAGGACCAGAACTCTTCCTACTGCCCCATTAGGCTCATCATTTGTAAGTCAATACATGGCTGATGCCCTTTATAATTTCTCACACCCATCATTGAGTAATAAGTCAAAAATAAAAGCCAAGTTGTCTATTTAGATCAAATTAAATACACATCAATTAAGTGAAGCTCTCAAGCTTTTGACCTTAACAAAATACAAATAGCTCATTTAAACTCTGAGTTTTACTAGCAAATGCATCATATTGAGGAATTAGCCCAAAGAAACGAACGAAGACTCCAAAGATAGCAGAGCCCTGGTCATAATGTGAGCCCAAGACAAACCATCTTCCATTACAAAGGAAATGTTGTTCAAGGAGCATCATGCAGACAGAGGCAGGATTTTTCACTGATTTTACCCTCAGAGTTTCAAAGCATTTGCTTTAGAGAAATGTGGCTCCAGTTGTTGGCCCTAGCCCATGGTTTCTGTTGGTCCCTAGTGGTTTGTGTTTTTGATTTTGGGTGGAGACACACATTTAAAAAAAACATGTTTTTTAGGGTTAAAGTCAGAGTTTCAAGGGCACCATTCACAAATACAGACAGAACACTTTTCATTTAGATTGTTTATATCCCAATCTGCCCAAGAACCAGGACATCAAACCAGCACAGTAACATTAGGAAACTATCTATCAGTTTGCAAGGCCATGAGGCCACACAGGTTTTTTTCCTCAGGAGCAGGGCAGAAGAGGTCACAGCAAGATTAAATAACATCTCCAAAAGTTGATCTGGGACCACAGGTAGGTATAGGATAATGTTTGCCAGATACTGAAGCTCATCACTCAGTGGACACAGAAGGGCTAGTCACTAAAATATAGCTTCTCTTAGTTAACAGGACTTACAAGGTGCTCCTTAGAAGCTTTCCCTTCCTAGAAGACAAGAGGTCCCAGAGCAACTAGATAAGTCTAGAGACAGTGACCATTGATAATTAACATGCCAAATAACTTGATAAACTTAGAACAGACATCATTACCTCCTAACACCCAGTCACAGACCCAGATGAATAGGGGGCCCATCAGAGAATCATGATCTTTTGTTCTTTTGTGCTTACAGGAGATAGGATCTATCTCCTCTGTATCAAGGTTGGAAGCACTAACTCAGAAGTAAACACATGAATGTCAACACATACACAAACATTCAGCATTGGGCTTACCCCAAAGTCAGCCTAAATGTCCCAAATTTCATCAAAGCTCCTTTTGGTCCTGGGTCCTATACAGAGTTCAGTATGGTTTTCACCCAGAAAGACACTGCTCTTCAGCAACCCTTTAGAGAAGAAGTGGTGAACCTTTTTTTTTCCTGCCAAGGACCATTTGAATATTTATGTCATTTGAGCACTATATTTGGTCAAATGTTCAATTAATTCACCCCCCAAAAGCTGTTAGATTTATTGAATTTCAAGTCCTGCCTGCAGTTGCCTCAGCAACATCACACTTATATGGCAGAGAAAGTAAGAAGGGGCTAATGGAAATCACCAGCACTGAGGGAATCCTTATGTTGGTAGAAATGATGATGACCTTATTGTTGGTAAGGGCAGGGACTGATCTGTGGGTCTGGCTACCATTACAACTTCAGAAAGGACTTCTTAATTTTCCTTGGTTGAAAATATGCCAGAGAATGCATCTTCTGATGCAGTCAGGCAACAAATGTTCCAAGTCACCAATATTTTGAAAAGAGGCCTCAGCGGAGAAAAGTTTAAGGCTATGTCTTATATGAGTTGCCTGAAAAGAGACACAGATGCAGAAGGTGAAATCAGTGGCATTCCAAGCATATTTCCACTCATACATTCTGCACTTCCCTTTCTCTATCTCATCTTTACATCACTGATAACACATCCTCCATGCTTATAATGTATTTCTACCAAAGGTAGTATCTTCTTCTTCCCCCACTGACCATGCCATCAAAGAAGTTGGTCCAGAAGTTGGTTTCTCTGGGAGAAAAATGCTGGGAACTAAGAGAAGATAACCCAAAGAAAGGCAGCTTCAAGGAGTGTGATATCTTCAGGATTCTACAAGGTCCCTGACCCTCTGGCAGGGAGTTATATATTTCAGTAGAACTTTATGAGAACTAGAGGAAGGGTGAAAAGGCCTTCAATTCACCTGAACTTGTGAATTACTCCTTCTATGTTCTTTAAACCCAAGCCCACTTTACTCTAGATCTCATATCTCTATGTGGAGGAATGTCTCAGACTTTTGGAAGGAATGATCATATCCATTGTTCTTACTATACCATCTCAGAAAATGCCCCCCTTTCGAAAGCTAATTAACTCTAATTTGCTATTGACTAGATAATCAATGGAGATTGTACTGGTAGGAGCGTTATGAGAAAGAGTATGAGCAAAATGCCTAATTCCTCAGGGTTTCTCCTAGAACTCTAAGGGGGAAAAAGTGTTTAACTTCCCTCTGGGATTCTCATCTGTCAAAATGAGTGAGAAGAAGTCCTGAAGGAAATATATACATTCATAAACATATTTTTATTTATCTATGCTCATATACTTGCTACCCCACCCCATAGAAGGCAATCTCCTTGAAGTTTGGATAATTTGTTCATTGTTTCTTTGCCTTTCTATTGTTTAGCACAGTAGACCACTGACATATCAGGTTCTGTCAAATGAATAAGCTTTCTCAGTAGCAACATAGAACTTGTTATGTGTATCTCATGGTGAGAAGGAAATGTTACCATTACTGCTGTTATCATCCACCAGAATGATCTCCTTGAGCAGATGAGGAGGAGTCCGGTCAATAGCGGAGTGAATGGATCTCAGGATCACAGAGAGAGCCTCATTAACAAAGATAAAAACAATGCTGACCTCTGGGAGGCTATCTGGAAAGGAGAGATTACGGCACCTGGTAATAGAAAACGGCAGAGACTTAGTTTTGTGAGTTGGACAATCCAGCCAATCCTATCCCTCACCATTGCTACCCTTCAAAAGAAGTACTGTGTAAATGCTAGAAATATCATCATTTTTCACTGTGCCATATACAGCTGAGAATGCTGCCCAACCCACCCAACTGGACCATCAGAAGCCATGTCTGGGAGGAGAGAGAGCTAACCCTCCAGCTCTTTACTTTCTAACACCAGGAAGACTCTCCAAATATTTTCCTTCCCAACATATGAGCACCTCCACACTCTTTTGATACTTTGCTCTGACAACTGGGATCAATCAACACTAACACTGCCTCTGGAACGGACATGTCAATGGACAGCCCTATTATTCCTCTTATCATTTCTATATGTCCCCAAAATAAAATATCCTTTCTTAGCCATCACTCCTTTATATGTGTCTCTACTTACTAGGATGTCAGTTCCTTGAGTGTATGAGATAATTTTTGTAAAAAGCACTTAGCAAGATATCTGTCTATATCCTCTCCCCTTCCTCCCTTCAGTGGGGGGCGGAGGCTATCTCATTTTTGTATTTATATCTCCAAGCACTTATCACAGTGTCTGACATAAAGCAATGTTTTTTCATTCATTCATTCATTCATTCATTCATACATTCATTCATTTATCATTTTTCAGGACCATGAGACCTCTGATGCTAGTTAGAAAACAAGTTCAGAATTAAAATCAATCCATATACTATTAAAGTCCCTTAAGTAGACAACTTGGAATTTCAGACAGTTTTCTTGAAGTGAATCCTTCTAACATCAATAGGATATCCCCAATGAAAACCACTAGTTTATACAAAATGGTAACCAAGCCTCATGGTATTCAGGAAAGGCCTTCAGAATATCATATTAAAAGTTACTATTATAAAGCAATCAGTCTCTGAGACCCATTCAAATCCTAGACTGTTCATTTATGGCCCACTTCCATTTACCATCATCTATGGGAGAGCTGTCAAGCACAAGCCCATGCAGCCCATAATACTCCCCAGTTTGACCTGAATCAAATTAAAAATAATTGAGGAATATTAAACAAAATAAATAAAAATATATTAAAGCATGGTTAAAATTAATAAGTCAAATTGTTAAAGTCAATATTTAACCTACATGCGTATGGTTGATGAATGTGTGGTTTAAGTGGTCCCCATTTTTGTTTCATTTTGACAACACTGATTAACAGCACTTTCATAAGAATAGCAGAGCTATGCCATGGATCACAGAAATGTATCCTTCTGCCTTTGTTCTCCCACTTAAGGAACTTTCCGCCATATTCCAGTGAATGGTCTGGCCACATTCAGCAGCTGACCCATGTCCAAGATGAGGGAAAGAATAGCTTTACTGTATCCTATCCTGGCTAGGCCACATTTGGAGCACCAATGTTTAGGTTTAGATACCACATTTTTAAAGTATTAATATAATATGATTTAATAATATATAAGGTTGTCATCATGTAAAATTTTGACCCCCAAACCTTTATACTAAAAATAGAAGTTAATTATCATAAGATTCACAAATACTATGAATTAAGCTTCAAGGTAACTTTTTTTTTCCCCTGTAGGTTTTAGTCATTCTACAATTACTTATTGGGACAAGCACTATCTGTGCTAACTGCTGAGGACACAAAGAAAGGCAAAAAAAAAGTTTCTGCCTTCAAGAAATTCACATTCAAATAGGGAAATAATAAGAATATTCATTATTAAGTAGAGAAATATTAAGAAATAAGTTTGGAAAGTTAAGTTATGGACTGACAATGGAAAATATTGCTTCACTAATGAACAGAGTTTTGAGGAAACTTAAAATATTAAACTACATAATATTTCCTGATAACTAGATGTCCTTATGATTTCATCTGTTGTTATTGGTCAATTAAACATTTATTAAGTGCCTACTGTATACTGACATGATATTAAGTTCTGGGGATACAAAAAGGAGGCAAAAGGGAGACCCTGCCCTCAAGGGACTCACAGTTTAATGGGGAAACAGTAAGCAAACTAGACATGGGGAAAATGGGAAATAATTTAAAAAGAGAAAGTACTGCAATTAAGTGGAGTTGAAAAAGACATTTTGTGGAAGGTGTGAAAGAAGGCCGTTTTCACAGTATTATGTTGAAACTATTTTTTTCAAATGTAGTTGAAGATGTAAGATGTAAATTGAAGTAATGTTAGTTGAAAATGTAACATGGGGGGCAGCTAGGTGGCGTAGTGGATAAAGCATTGGCCCTGGAGTCAGGAGTACCTGGGTTCAAATTCAGTCTCAGACACTTAATAATTACCTAGCTGTGTGGCCTTGAGTAAGCCACTTAACCCCATTTACCTTACAAAAAAAACCTAAAATAAAAAAAAACCTGAAAATGTAAGATGAAATCTATTCTTTTTTTCTTCTTTTTATTTGTCCTTCTTAATGTCCTTCCTACCCTCTTCCTCTTGCAGTATCTCTCCATTCTCTTCTCTATCAACTGTTGGTTCTTGCCCTTGCCTCTGCATTTTTCTCATGCAGTCCTCTCATTTACCTTTTTTTTTTTTCTCTTGACCTCTTTTCTTTGCTTCTCTGATATCTTTTCTCAATTTCCTTCTCCTCTCCCCCAAGAACTTCACTAAACACAATCCTACTTGTAGCTCTCTCCTAAATAAAGTCTAAGTTAACTCTTGGTTGATAAAACCATATAGTGCTAGCCAGTCTCTTAATTCTATTTGTGTTATGCATTGTAGACCATTGGTTATTAATTGGTTCTGAAATAATCCATTTAGGTGAGTTGAGAAATAGATATCAAACATTAATGGGCTGCATGTTACTTGAAGCAAAAATCTTCCTGGTAAACTCTGAATCATTAGCAAGGGAGCTAATATAATTTTTGCTTTTAAATCAGGTTTAAAAATTTACTTTCTGTTTTTCTGTTGTCACTTAATCTGTTCAAGAATTCCTCCACAGAATTCTTGATATCAGATAGGCTATAGTGACATTGATACTGAAGCATGAAATGATTTGATTTTAAATATCTTAGCATACAATATGCCTCTTATTTGTACTTTAGAAAACTTCTTTATATAAAATGGGGTCCTTGGAGAAAATTCCTCATATGTTTAAGATGGCATTTTGTTGTTATTTTAATTTGTCTGAAAATTAGTTTTTTTAGTATTTGAATAGATTTGTGATTTCATTCATTTTGGTATTCTCTTCATAAGTGAAATTCAGAAATCATCCATAGTTTCGCTCCTGGGAAATTATTGCCCATATTCCACTGTAGATCTTGCAGAGTATCTATCTGATATCAATATGCATTCACATCCTTCTAGGTCTTTTTACATTCCTTGAATAGAAGTTTGACACTTGGTTTGCCATCCATCATCCCTTGCTCTTGCTACATGATCAGCCTCATTTCCAATTTCACATTTCCTTGATGATGTCTTTTACTCACTTCTTATTTATTTTTTAAAAATATTTTTGTTTTTCTAACAATATACAACAATAATTTTCACCAATTTTTTGCAAGCTTACGAATTTTACATTTTTCTCCCTTCCTCCATTCCCTCCCCCTTCCCCCTGTCAGAAAGCAATCTAATATAGGCTCTACATGTGTAATTATGCTAAACATAGATTCTTATTAATCCTGCTGTAAAAGAAGAATCAAATCCAAATGGAAGAGAACATTAGAGAGAAAAATCGACAATACATAAGACAACTTTTAAATTGGAAGATATTAAGCTCTGCTCTGCTTTTTAACCCTCTCTGGATACAGATGGTATTTTTCATCATGGTCTTTTAGAACTGTGGTTGATTATTGTACTGCTGAAATGAGCATCACTTCCTATTTATTAAAAAAATAGTGGTTGTCATTGTGTGATGATCAACTGTGATGGACTTAGCTCCTCTCAGCAGTACAGTGATGACAAGACTAATATACTTGTGATGGAAATGTCATCCACATCCAGAGGGAAAAAACTATGGAGTCTGAATGCAGACCAATTCATTCTATTTTAATTTCTTTAAAAATTAAATTCTTTAATTTTTTAAAATTTGTTTTATTTTTTCCATTTCATGTTTTTTTTCTCCTATAATTCTGGTTCTTCTTCCACAACAAGACAAAATGGAAATATGTTAAACATGATTGTAGATATATAATCTATTTCAGATGATTCACTGCCATTGGGAGGGAAAGGGAAGGGAAGGAGGAAGAAAAACAAGGAACACAAAATCTTGCAAAAAGAAGAATGTTGAGGACTGTAATTTGGAAAACTGAAAATTTGAAAACATGCATTTGGGAAAAATAAAAATACTCAAAAACAAAAGTGGTTGTCCCTTGTACAACATCTCTCCATCACTCTTTGAGTCACCTTCAAATTTAATTCTTCAGATATTAGAGTATTTCAAAATTTGTACCTATAATCAAGAGAATAGGTATTACATTTTAAGAAGCATACCTATTCGTAAGATAGAGTACATTTGGAGGGAGATAACCAAGATTTTATAGCTTAAAAGTCACTCCATCCAGAGAACTAGGGATTACTAGCCTGGAGAAGAGAAAGCATTAAATGTCGACTGCCCTTTATATTCTAAGAAGGTTAATGAGGATAGAAACAGTACAAGGAATGCTCTGAAAGTCTTGTGAATGAGCACACCTCTTCATAGATTCTCTTAAGGATGGTCACACAGGCAGTAGTGAGAACAGCTTGGATGAGTTGATGGAACAGGTTGGTTGGTGCAGATTGGTTTTAGAATTAACAACTATCCATGAAACTTTTGAGTGTGAACAAATGACATTTAAATAATGTGTTTATTGTTGAATTCAACCTTTCATTTATCATTGGGCATTGAACTTTTGTAGGCCAAAATCCAGAATTCATCTTTCATGCATCATGGTCTGAAATAATGGGAATTTGCTTCTGTCTCTGAAGTATCTCCTACCTTTGGCTCCTTCCGGTTCATTAGATGGTTTACTCACTGCCTGGTACTGGCCCATATTTTCCACAAACCACACCTTTCTCTGCCCTTTCCTCTCTTGTTCCAGAAGAAATGTGGAATCAAGTCACATTGTGAACCCTTAGTTTAACCCCTATCTAGTTAGAGTCCTTTCCTGACCCCCAGGCTAGGTCTTACAGAAGTACCACATGATAGCAGCGATCTTACAGCCCTGTGGTCAGGGTTCTACCTACCCTATCCAGTTCAGGGGAGTCAATAACCCTGACAGGACTGAAATGTCACCTTGTCATAACACTAGGTCATTAAGACTAAGATATCAAGGGACTGTAAGAAGAGCAAGCTGCCTCCAAATAGGAGTGAATAATGGGGTCGGGGCTCCTCAATGGTTCTCCTGCCAGCCCAAGGACCCTCATTGGTTTTATTGCCCAATTAAATTACTCTTTGACCAATGACCTCAGAAATTCTACTCTGAGCATACCCAGGCAACCATTTATATACCACTTGGCAGAAGAGGTAGACCACTGAGCAGCATTCTCCCTGGCGGTCACCTTGCTCATATGGAGCTCCTGGAAACTTTTTATACAGTTCTTTTTTAAATTAAAGCCTATGTCAAAAGCCATTAGACCCTGGAAATGAAAAGTTATAGGATTTTAGCAATTAAAAGTTAGTCAAAGGTCCTAATAATCTATTCTTCAAAGGGGATAATATTATATTGAATTGTCTACCTCCAAAAAGAGAATACAGTCATGGGGAAAGTAATAATAATGTGAGGGCTTTACTTGTGAGTAAAGTGCCCAGGGGGAACCAGTGGCTTTCCTGACCCATCATAAAGTGGTCAAAGGGTAACCAGTACAGTTCATTTAAAAAAAATCTCCTTGGGACCAATACTTGTTTAAGTAGGTGGGATTATTAAACTAAAATCACTGTCTCTATGGTTACCAGAAATTTACAGAAATTTCTCTCATTTTATTGCCAGCAATTCTCCTTTCTCAAAAAAGGTAAGGGTTCTGAGTCTTTAAAATCTGTCTTTCTAAGGGAAAAGTAGCACATAGGGATACGATGGAGAACCATCTCTCTGACCCTCTGCAAGTTCAAAAGAGGAATATGCTTCCTGTTCAACTTCAGATTTGAAAGATGAATAATGAATGTAAAAAGGCAGTAGAAAGCTAGAGAGAAGAAATCTGCCTTAGTCTCCCACTTAAATATTTAAAGACTTGAACCCAAGTGGGCAGATACCATAATGGTTAGTTGCCAGACTTAGAGTCTGGAGAAGATCTGGAGTTTGGATTTTGTTTAAGAGACTTACTAGTTGTGCTCTTCTGGGCAAGTCACTTGAATTCTCTCTCTCCTCTCCTTCTCTCTCTCTGTTTTTTCCAAGGCAATGGGGTTAAGTGACTTACCCAAGGTCACACAGCTAAGTAAGTATTAAGTGTCTGAGGTCACATTTTAATTCAGGTCCTCCTGACTCCAGGGCCGGTACCCTATCCACTGTGCCACTTAGCTTCCCCTTAAATTCTCTTTATTTTAGCTTCCTCATCCATAAAATGAAGATGAAGAACTCAATCGTCCCTCAGGTTCTTTTCAATTCTTGAATCTATGATCAAATGAAACCATGAAATTATCTTCAGGAGCTTATGAGAAATAGAAAAATGTCAGAATCTTATGAAGATTTTTCTTAACCTATTTATCATTTCATTATTTATCATTATAGTATATCAAACTATTTAAGAGATTTGGGATCACAAGGCCTTCCCTAGAGAGACAGATTACTCCTAGAAATACTGGCTTTACTTCCACTCTCAGCCATGTCAACTGAATATTGCAAGGTCTCCTCACTGATGATTCTCTTACAATAAAGAATTAACAGCACAGATTTTGGATAGTCTAAATTTAATATATAACATCAAAGACAGATCAGAAAAAAGGTTCAAAATAATCTACTATTATTAAACTGCTTAAAGTTCCTCTGTGTGTGTGTGTTTCTGTCTCTTTGTCTTTGTCTCTGTTTCTGCCTTTGTCTATCTCTCTCTCTCTCTCTCTCTCTCTCTCTCTCTCTCTCTCTCTCTCTCTCTCTCTCTCTCTCTAGCTCCTGCCACCTTTTGTTCAAGATGAATCAGCACTCTAGAATATTTCCAAGCGCTTATGAGAGTTGAGAAATAAATTCCTCTACCTGGCAGGGAAAGCTCATATTTAGTTTGTGTTTGTTGTTGAGGTTCTTATGAAAAGTCATTCTTGGCATGAAACTGATTCAGCCCATACTAGCAATATTTAACACTTCTTCCTGAAAATTAGCTTCTCTTACTTCCTCTTATTTTATTCTTCATCTCCCATAATTTCTTGCCAGGGATTTGTAGGATCCAAAGATTTTCCCCTTCTTTTTCCAAATATATTAAAGCACATTAAACAGAATAGCAGTTCCCAAAAGAATTTGAGAGTTTCTTTACCTAGTCTGAGTTTCAGATTTATGTCATTGGACCCAGATTTTATATTCTTTAAAAAAATTCATAAAAATTAGCATTTTCTCCTTATCTCCAATTCTCTTTCTTCTTATGAGTAAAGCCCATTCTCTACTTTTTTCTATTACGGTACCTTCACTGCAATCACATGGCCCTTTCAAAGCCAAAGTTCTAAACTTGAGGTTTCTCTTAGGAGATCTGAGCAAGGATCAGTCCCCTCTTCAACATCCCCCCACACATCCCAGTGGCCACATTATCTTCCCATCTCCATCTCTCCTGCCTTCTCCCAACCATCAGTCTTTCTGCACCCAATTCATAATCCCTGGAATGGCAAGAGAGTGAGCCAAAGACATTACTTTATTAGTAGTTAGAAGTGACAGAACAAAAGAAGTAAAGAAATGTGGGTCTCATTAAAGAGAGGAGAGAGAGAGAGAGAGAGAGAGAGAGAGAGAGAGAGAGAGAGAAGGAGAATGGGATTGAGAAGTCAAATGTTCTAGATTTCAGTGCTGACTATAAGAATGACTGCATGGACAAAGACACATATGTAACTATTCCTTCTTTGTAAAGAGTAATCAATTAATTAATCAATAAATATTCATTAAGAACCTGCTTGCCATATGATAGTCATTGTGCTAAGTTCTGGAAATGAACTAGGAATGTTCCTCTTCCAATACTGGCACTCCCTGCTCAATTCTGAGAAGATACCCATTATCAAAGAGATGGAAACAGCAAGTTTATGGTCTTCATAAAACAAATGTTGATACTTTGAATTAGGAAAACAGGAGGAATGGAGCATTAGGGAATCAAGCTAGCTCCCAAACTGAGTCCAAACAGTATCCATAAACTAACTGATGAGTTAGAAAGTTTTCAATTCTTATAATGCCAGCTTCTCCCTTCCCTCGGGTTCCCCCACCATAATTGATTAGTTTCTGAGGATGACATTCTGGGAAATTGATATTCTATCTGGGAAAATGATAGGATTCTATGCAAGCCTATCACAAGATGATAGATTTAGAATAGGGACCTTATAGTTCATATCCCTCCCTTTCTTTTCCCATATTTTAATATTTGTTGCAATGCTGAAAGGGAAGGTATTGATCAAGGAAGTGTGAGGTAGTGACTGGGTAAATGAAAGGGAGAAAAAGTTTAAAAACCATTTGCATGGTATGATGATCATAGATGTTTAATGAAAATTGTCAAATTTTGTATAAAATATCCTAATTTTTAATCTGAGGTTGCTCTCTAGGCTGGCAAAATAGAGTGGTGAGCTTGAAGTCAAGAAAACCTTAGTTTATGTCCCTAAGCAACCTCTATCTGCCTCAGTTTCATCAACTATTCCCACTATTGATGTAAGGATCAAATGAGACAAAATCTGTAAAGTGCTTAGCATAGTGACTGGCACAAATTAGATTCTTAACCAATTGTTGTTGTTTGGTCATTTCAGTCTTTGTGACTCCATTTTTTTTGGCAAAGATACTGGAATGGTTTGCTATTTTCTTTTCCAGCTCATTTTACAGATAAGAAAAATGAGGCAAATAAGGTTAAGTAACTTTTTCAACATCACACAGCTAGTAAGTACCTGAGACCATATTTGAAGTCAGGAAAATCAGTCTTCCTAACTCTAGGCTGGGCACTCTATCCACTGTACCACCTAGCTGCCCTAATATTATCTATGTCTTATTGTATTGTTTAAATTAAATGTTTCACAGTTTCATTCCATTCTGATTCGGGACTTAGAGTGTTGCTAGTATGAGAGCTGACCCTAATGCAGTCTCCTAGTTGGCATCTGACACCTTTGATCTAATCCATCTGAGCAAGAATTCCCTCAATAACAAACAGATGTGTATCATATAGTCTTAGCTTGAAGGTTTTGACTAATGGTGGTTGAAGACCTCTACCAATCCTCTGGGGCAGTCCTTTCCAGGATTACTCTAATTGCTATCAAGACTTTTAAGACATTGTGTCTGCATCTTCTACTCATGGCTCCTGGGGTGACCCACTGGGATCAAACAAATTAGTTCTATTCCTTTTCTTCCAATGTTCTCTTTTCTAGGCTAAACACACAGCATTCCATTAACCAGTCCTCATGAGATGTGAGCTCCAGGTCTTTCTTTCCTCTTCCTACTTAGCGCTCTCTCTCTCTCTCTCTCTCTCTCTCTCTCTCTCTCTCTCTCTCTCTCTTGACTCTTTCCAACTGATCAATGTCCTTTCTAAAATGTGGTGCCCAATTCACCAGAAGTGCCCTGACCAAGGCTGAATATGGGGCAAAAACATTCTCTCTGCCTTTCTCTCTTAAAGACTGAGGCAGAAGTGGAAATCTGACTAACAACAGAAGTATAATTAGCACTTGGCTCTTTAAGCTTCTTTCAAAGCCAAACTGTAAAAGATTGATTTCTTACTCATTTTAAGAAGAGACACATTCTCCTGTAAAAATTAAACCATAAAAGTTCCCTTTTTACTTTTACTCTTGCTCAAAGTCTAACCATTTTCTACTAGAGATAAAAACAGACATTTCTGAGCAGGAAGTAATATGGCTGTCTAATAAGCTGGGAATTGATGGTCACGATAAACTCAGCTTTATTGATCTCTATGCACATGAGGAGATGGGGATGAGTGGGGGTGGGGGGAGGCAGAGCTGCAGTGTTGGGTAAGTCTCACAATATGATTCCTCCCCCCGCTCCACCCGAGATGGTTCCAAGTGGTTTATAAAATGCATTTATACAAGGAGCAGTTGCCCTATCATATTGGGGAAGTAAACTCCATGCTATTTCTATTAGGAAATGGAGGCCTTTGGTCCAATGGGATAATGGGCCAGGGTAAAAGCCAAATCTCATTTGATTCAGACTAAAAGCTCCATCTCAGACATAATCCATTGCATCTCTCTTTCTCGGCAACTGTGGTTTTCATGTCGGTGGCTATAGACAGGTAGCAGTCCAGTAATTGTTGTTTTCAGGGGATTAGGGAAAGAAGATTTTAAAGATAGGGGGCTGGGAAGGAAACTGGAAAGAAGCCAGCTAAGTAATGGACCAAGTACCAAGCCAAGAGACAATGTGGAGAGTCCAAGAGGGTAGCTACTTTTACAAAGGGCAGTCAGTCATATGCCAGCCATGGACTCTATTGCTTATGTAAGCAAGAAGGGGAAATTCGTCAGAGGCTGAGGCCTATAAATCAAAAAATGAATGGCTCATTTATCTGTTTGTCTTGTGAACTTTGGGGGGGGGGGGGAGGTAACCTTTATGTCAAATTGAATTCTGACCTTTTGGATACAAAGGGAATGCCATACCTATTCCGTGCTGCCTTAGTTAAGTCAGCCAACCTCTTTGCCCCTCATGGAGACTAGGTTGTCCTGGAGTCAGGAAGACCTGAGTTCAAATTCAGCCTCAGACACGTATCAGCCATGTGACCTTGGGCAAGTCACTTAGTCTCTACCTGTTTCAAAAACTCTGCCCAATTCCTGGTTCATAATAGAGGCTTAATTAATACTCATTCCCTTCCTCCTCCCTCCCTCCAAAGTCCTTTTTATGATTTTCCAGACTTAACCCCCTTTTCTTCCTCGATCTCACCCTGCAGAGTTCCACAGTGCCTGGAGCCTCCTTAGCCATATGGTCCCCTTCTCCCATTGATGAGTTCTTGCCAGGGCCTCCATTTTTAGGAGCTGCCCAAGTCTGCCAGCTTTCATTCCCCTCCTGACTCTGCTGCCCTGTACAGGTACCTTCCCGCTCCCTCACCTCCCTCCCACACCCTCATAGCTTCTTTTTGAGAGTTATCTCCCACCTTTAGAAAGGAAGTTCATGGAGGGTTAGAAGGGACTTTAAAAAGAAAAACTTTCATTTTATCCACAGAGATTAGCACAGAATCTAGTACGCTGCAAGAGCTTAATAAATGTTTATTTCCTTGCCTTGTCAAGGTTGGGAGCTAAAAAATAATACAGGTGGAATACTAAAAACCTAACATTTAATAAAAAGGTTTCCTGATTGACTAAATGGTAGTCTGAGCTTGGAAGAATGATCCATGAGTTTACAGCATACTGCTTTAGATGATTTCCCAAGTCAGAAAGAGGGTGCTCCAGAAAGGAGCCATCTTTCTTACTTGGAACTATGAAGAAAGGAAAACCAAGGGTGGGGATCCTGGCACAAGGAAAATCTCGGACCAGACTGGACATATGATTGTCGGAAATTATTCATCTCAGAATAATAAGATTTTTTAAAAAATATATTTCTAATTACAATAACCTACTGTATTATTTCTGGATTCATATATGTGGCCTTTCCTTTACATTAATAATGGAATTCAACTTATTATGGTCTTAGGATAGAGAGAAGACCCAAATGAAGTAGCTGCAACAATACCTTCATGTATAGGTTCCCAAAAAAGCTACCTCAGATTTAAATCTGTAGGTCAGCAGGCTTTCAAAGCCAGAGCTTTAAGTCCAAACCAGGGGTCTACTTTGACAAGTCAATACACTAGTGCAAAGAAAAATGTATTTAAATAAATAATGTAATAAATAAAATGACAAGAAAAGATCC
This sequence comes from Macrotis lagotis, assembly GCF_037893015.1. Classification (NCBI taxonomy): domain Eukaryota; kingdom Metazoa; phylum Chordata; class Mammalia; order Peramelemorphia; family Peramelidae; genus Macrotis; species Macrotis lagotis. Next base: position 240,478,513 of record NC_133660.1, read on the forward strand.
CCCTCCCCAAACAGAAGGCATGCTCTCTCGTGGATTATCAACCACAGAGAGAATACACTTTCAGAGATTAATCATGACCAAAACATGTGAATGAAGAGCACATGCATACAAGAGAGCATTTACAAAGAAGAACATGTCAGGAACATGTGTGATAAAGACCCATACATGGAAAACAAATTCCTAGAGCCAGAATGTACATAGGACCAGGACAACTCACATCTCCAACTCTGCAGGATTACCAATGGCCCTGGGAATGTGTCACATCACTATACTGCTCTGTGGTACAATGAATCTCTATTATAGTATATAGTAAACATACTATACACTTACTTTGTGAGTCAGGTCTGCTGGGTAATTTCTCCTGTCCAATTGTCAAACTGCCCTTTGACTACCATCTCCTGGGCTTCATCTATTAAATTCTATTAAGGCCAATTAGCCTTTTCAGGATCATCTATTGACCTCAGTTAACACTTGCTTCCATGCAGTGGCTAAAAAGTCTCTCCCTGGTAGGGAGTCTAAGAGTCCTATTGATTGATATGCAAATGAATACTAATGATTTATATATAAATATATTAAAATGTATGTGTGTGTATATATACAGATACACACATATGGAGAGAGACAGAGAGACAGAGAGAGAGATGGACAGAGAGAGAGAGAGATGGACAGAGAGAGAGACAGAGACAGAACAGAGAGACAGACAGAGAGAGAGAGAGAGAGAGACAGAGAGAGAGAGAGACAGAGAGAGAGAGAGAGAGAGAGACAGAGACAGAGAGAGACAGAGAGAGAGAGACAGAGACAGAGAGAGCATTTTAAGGTTTGCAAATCACTTTTACTTATCACACACAAGGACAAAAACCAGTTGAAACAGGCTGGACTATTGGTCTCCACTCCTGCCATGTTCTACCTTCAAAGTGATTTCTGCTGGTGACTTTGGGCGAGGTAAAACCCCAGTGATCTCCCTAGAATGATTAAGTGAGGAGGCCTCACTCTGAACATTCTCTTCTCACAGAGAAGCCTCAGGCCACTACTCTGAACATTTCTTCCCAAGTTTCATCTAGGAGCGGTATTCACCTGTAGGTATCCAGTCTCATTTTGGCATAGAAAGAGCTTGGAAAACAAATCATCTTTTGGCCTGATTCAGAGGTCATAGTTCTACTTCCCTATTTCCACTCTAACTCTGATGTATCTTTAATTTATCTACTAGACTCTGAACTCTCCCACCTTCTTGGGGCCTGACCCCAAGTTCATATTATGGTCTGAGTTTCAATTTACTAACTGCTACTATAAGCAACTGGGACTACATGATCGGTAAGTGTTCAGCCCCCTTCAGTGACAGCTTTAACTCTTCTTATTTATGACCTTGGAATGATTCTGGATTTCATCTTCTCTAGGAGCTTCCTGGCCTAGGCCACCAGGATGGTGTTGCTTTCCAACTGAAGTTCTGTGATTTATTAAGCGGGTCAGATTCACTTCATTGTAAGCACATTTGATTTTATTGCTAAATTCTGTTCCCCTGTGCATAGTGTTCAGAGATGATCACTTTTTTAGCCCTTTCATTCATTAGAGAGGGAAAAAACAAGAGACACACATAGTTCTGCTCTTGTTGACTCTTGATCCCATTCTAGCTTCTTGAAACTCCCTTGGCTTCAGCCATATTGACCTAACTTGGATCTCCTCCAACTCCTATGATTGCTCCTTCTCTGTCTGTTTTACCTTACCTCTCCAATTAATACTCCATCCTTAGTTCCCAGATCCTTTTAAATTATGCTAATTAGTCTGACAACGTATTCATGCTCAGGGCTTCAACCATCACCTTAGTGTTAATGACTCACAATTCTACATCTTCAGTCTCCTGAAGTGTTAACTTTATTGGAGGTAAGAGGGAGGATCACAGGATCATGTATTGGAATTTAAAGGAACCTTAGAAGATACCTGATGTAACTCTTTCTTTCAACACATGAGGAAACTGAGGTACAGAGGGTTAAGAGATTTTCTCAATATCATACATCTGAGAATCTGAACCCAAGTTTTTCTGACATCATTGTCCATTGTCCAATAAAGCAGAGGCTAGAATTCTGTTTATAATATTTATTGTGTATACTAAATATTTTTTTTAAATTCTTAAACATGGAATTTAGAAAAATGATCAGGTGTGGTAGAGGTGAGAAGGAAAGTGATCCATAAGTTAGTGAGGGGAATGTCAAAAACATGAGATAGAACCAACAGAAAATCTAGGAGGTTTCCATTCTTTGTTATTTGCAGGACTTGACTTCCACCTCCACCATTAAGAGATTGTTGGGGCCAGGGGGGTCTTAGAAACAGAAATATGAAGGCAGAGAGTTCTCAGGATTCAAACAAGAAGAGAAGGGAAGTGTGAAAGGAGACTTTGTGTTGGATGCCACATGGCTCCACCATCTAAACAGTCTCATCATGAGGGTCTCCACATTTGTTTCAACATATACATCCTTGGCTCTACATGTTTTCTCTCCTCATTATCTGCATATGTCCCACTCACTCTCACCCTTTAAAAAACCCTTTCTGTCCTCTCCATAAGTTCTTCTCATCATAAGACCCAACTGAAGGCTCATTACCTTCGTGGACTTGCCCCCGACAATGGTCTCTCCCTCTCCGAAGTTTGAGAGTTATTTACACTCTACACCTCCTAATTTAGTATTTGATTAAATGCTGTTTTCTAGTTGTTTCATGGAAACAAGTCAGAAGGGATCACTTCTACTTCTTTCATATTCCTTGGAGTCCTAGCACAGTGTTAGAATAGCTAGAGATTTGTTATTTCCATTTTTGGACTGAACCCATGACTCATATTTCTTGCCAGCTCTGTCTCTAAAACATCTCTCCCATCTCTCCTGTTCCCTCTATACATGGGATTGCAACCTCAGTCCAAGCTCACATTAGGTTTCACCTGGATCTTTGTACTAGTACTGTAATTAGACTCCTTGTCTCGAGTCTCTGTCTAATCTCCACACTAATACCAAATCACTTTGGTGATTTTCCTTAAGCATGATCAATTAATTAACTAACAATCATTTGAATCCTGAGCAAGTCACTTAACTTCTGCCTCAGTTTCCTCAACCATCCTATGAAAGTAATAATAATACTTATCTCAAGCCTGTCCTAGTTCAGGGGATCAATTGAGATACCATTAATCCTTCCTTCCCTGATATAAGACCCTTGAGGGTGAAGACTGGTTCCTGCCCCTCTGAGTGTGTGCAGTGGATACTCAATTAAATATTAGTATCTTTCATCTTCTTCATGGGCCAGATTCAGTGTTCACTTCTAGTGATGTGCCTGTAGGTGGAGGACTGGGGGCAGGAAAGTAGGAGTGCTAGCTCTATGCACAACTGTGCTAACTTGTGAGTGAGATGCAGCACAAGATATATCATTCTTTGATAGGTCTGATCAGAAAATGCAGTGGGTTAATCATGTAATAAGAGGTAGGGATAACAGATTGACAGGGTGCTCTGCTGCTACCCATGAAATATTAAAAGACCCAGAGGCAGTCCTTTGGCCTACTGTGTGGATGTTCTGTGTAAGATTTATGGGAGATGTGAACAAGAATCAGGAGTGGAGAGGTTGTAGTCTGCCCAGACAGAGGTAAGTACCCCCATCAATGAGCCCACAGATCAATCAAAATACTGAAGAATAAATCACTTTTCATCTAAGGAGGTGAGGAAAGATTTTAGTCCCAATTTCAGATGTTATAATAGCTGCCATTTCTATAGGATTTTAAGATTTCCAGAGTTTCTCATATATAAATTCATTTTATCTTCACAATTATCCCCCTTTTACAGATAAGGAAACTGAGGTTTATATAGTAGATTCTGAATAGCACAAATAATGAATCCCTTGAAGTGGTTCCATTCAGACTCACAGTGCATATTTCCATTGAGCTAAAACCAATGACTAAAGCTTACCTAATTATAGCCTCAAATAATGTGAAGTAAAAATACATTTGACCACTTCATGTGATTCATTATTCCCACTAATAGGATTTGGCTGAATTTTTATCACATGAACTTTAATCACTTCTCCTACCAAGATTATAGAAATTGAGGCAGTCACTTTAAGAGGCTTTGGTATGTGGCATGATGACAATTTCTTGAATTTTGGTAGGAAAGGCTATTTAAGCAATTGTTATATAATTAGAAGCACAGTGGCTAGAGAGCTGGCTTGGAGTCAGGAAGATCTGAGTTCAAATCCTGCCTTGGACACTGTCAAGTAAGACCCAGGCAAATCACTTAACCTCTCTTAAGTCTGTTTCCTCACTTGTAAAATGGAGATAATAATACCACCCTCACAGGTTTTTGTGCAAACAAAAATGAGATACTTATAAAACACCTTGCAAACCATAGAGCATGGTATGAATTTTGGATATATTATTATTATTATTATTATTATTATTGACATTTTACAGGCAAGGAAAACAGGTTTGAAGAGGTGATAAACCTCATCTAGGTACATATGAGTAACTTGAGTTGAGTACTTGGTTGAGTACTTGAATCCAGATCTCCTGACTTATTAAATTGTAAACCCCTTGAGGGAAGGGACTCTTTGTTCTCCTTTAGTATCTCCCCCTTAGTATAGTCCTGGCCCAGAAGTAGGTGCTTAATAACTATTTATTGATAGATTGGACTTGTTCTCCTGGGTCAAAACTTTGAGCAAAGAGTGGAAGCTACAAATTTAGGGTGAGAGTAAGTAAAACAAAACAAAAAGAATATCTTTCATATCTCAGAGTAAAAAGAGGCTGACTCTGGAGACAGTAGGTTTTCACTCATGGAATGTTTTAAACAAAGGAACATGGGGAGAGTTTCTTGTTCAGGAGAAGCTGGTCTATATGGACTTTGAAATTTTATGATTCTGGGATTCCTATTCCAGTCTTCCCCCCAGCCATGTTTCATGTTTCTGAATTATTAGCTAGGAATCTAGGACCAAGAGTTCTCAATACCTTTTGTGTTATGGTTCACTTTTTGCTAGCCTGGTGAAATCTACAGATCCTTTCTCTTAAGAATGTTTTTAAATACATACATTAAAATATATAGGATGAGAAAGGAAAGTAATTATTTTGAAATATACAGTTATATAAGTATATAAATAAATAAACAGCCATCTAAATAGTTTTAAAAACTCATGAACCTAGGTTAAGAACCTCTTTCCTTGGGTTTATTTATTTATTTATTTATTTTGCTGGGTCTTCTTCCAACCATGTCTCATGTTGCTAAATTATTAACTAGGAATGCCTATGGTCTAGAGCCTCTAAGAGTTCTCAATAATTTTGTGTCATGAATTGCTTTTTGTTAGGCTAGTGACATCTATAATAAAGTACATATAATGATAAAGGAAAGTAGGTATATTAAAATAGTTATCTAAATATTTAAAAAGATCACGGACCCTAGGGTAAGAACTCCTTGCCTCGGCCTTAGTTTTTGTAGTGAGTTCATAAAGGATGATCAAGGTAGGACAACAGGAAAGGCCATGGGATCTAGAGTAGAAGTTGTTCAGCTCTAGGCTTTGGTATTTATTTCCCATGTGACTTCAGATAAATTACTTCATCTTTCTAGGCCTTGGTTTTCTTATCTATAAAATGAGGGCATTGGACTTAATGACTACAAGGTTCCATTTTAATTGCAGGACCATATTCTTTGGACTTCTTTCAGAGATAGAATCGGGCAGGGTTGGGGGGAGAGGGCCTCAAAGGTAATCTTACAAAAAATGTCATAGGGCTTCTCCAGTATCCTATTCCCTCCCCAGGTGATGGCATCATTCCTCCCCTCCCCCCACTACTGAGACCAGCTGCTAGAGAGAGATGCAGATCTTTAGAGAGAAATGCAGTTATAACCAACTCCATTGCCTCCCCCCGTGGTGTCAAAAATCCTCTCTGCTCAGAGGATGCTGGGATATTATCTTTAAAAAGACAAAACAATGGTTAGAATGTCCTTTCAGTGGAGGAGGCTCCCAATGGCCCCATTCTGTCAGAGCACGGAGATGACCAGGTGGGTCAGCTTGTCTATACAGAGGCAGGAGCCACAGGAAGGACCTTGGTGACAGAGAAGTGGTTAATGTGATTTCCATGGCAACAGGTTTGCTGAGTAGGGGAGGGGGGAGTCCTCTCACCTCTTGGTGGACTGATCTGACAATGTAGTCTGAATTTAGACTTTCCAGCAGGGCTCCTCATTGCGGATGACAACACCTGTCTGGGAAGTCAACATTCCCCGTCTTTGCTTGTCCCGTCTCCATGATGCTGCAAATATCACTGAGAGTCCAAGCCTGTGACCTGAGCCAGCATCCTGTGAGTGTGACTAGCTCAGTGGCAGGAGCCACTGAGAAGGGGCTGCTTGCCTTACTCCACTTCCCTCATCCTCAGGCTAGAATTGGCTCCAATCACCCAAAGGATCCCTGAGGGGAAGGGGCAAGTCCTCACAGGACTGGCTTCACAGCATCCTTGTCCCTTCTCGAGTCCCTGCTTTTCTTCTTTGTCTCCTTCCACTATGATTTCCCCTTCCCAGTCTGTGTCTGTGGTTTGACTGTTGTGGGTGTTTTTATTTCCAAAGGGTAGCCCACCTTTGGCAGAGAGCTGCAAGTCAACTGGGCTGGGGCTTTGGAGCCAAAAAAACAAGAGAAGAGAGACTTCTGAACAGCTGGGAGCAGCTGGTGAGATAGAAACAAGTGATGGCAAGAGAGCTCCATGTCCCTCTTACTCCTCTGAAGGCTGGGGCACGGTTCATGGAATTTTATGTGTGTGTGTGGGGGAGTAAGCAATTGTATACTGCCTACTGTGTACCAGACACAGTGCCCCTTATTGGGCACTGTCTCCTCTGAAATCTGGGGTGAGGTTCATGAAATTTTATATAGGGGGTTAAGCAATTATATGGCACCTATTGTGTATCAGACATTCTGTCCCCTTACTGAAGTCTGGGGCAAAGTTCATGGAATTTTACATGGGCAGTAAGGAATTATATGGCACCTACTGTATACCAGACACTGTGCCCCTCTTACTGAGCACTGTCTGTTTCCTCTGAAATCTGGGGCACAGTTCAAGGAAATTTTAAATAGTTAGATAAGCAATTATATGGCACCTAATATATATCAAACACTATGGCCCTCTTACTCCTCTGAATTCTGGCTCATGCTTCATAGGATTTCACACAGGGGATAGGGGTGAGGAGGGGAGAAGGATAAGCAATTATATGGCACCCACTGTGTGCTAAGCACATTTGACAAATCTATCCCATTGGAGCCTCACAACAACCCTGCAAGTGATGTGCAGTTATTATGCTAATTTTAATCACAATAATGGCTAACATTTGTATTGTGTCTATTGTGGGCTAGGCCCCAAGTGCTTTACACTTATCATCACTTATTACTGAAGCCTCACGCCATCCCTGAAAGGTAGGCACGATTAGCATCCCCACTAAATAATAATAGCAATAACTAACATCTGTGTAGTCTTATTTTGTGCTGGTCACTGCGAGCAGCCTATACATGTTATAATGATTAGCATTGGCTAGTATTGGTTTCTAGCTCTGGGTGCCACGTTTTAGAAGGAATACATCTCTACTAGGATCTAGTTTCCAAGTGTTTGGCTAAGTAGAGAGAAGGTTAGGGGAGAGTAAGAGGAGGGGGGTCCTTTGCTATTCCCATACAACAAGCCAGTTTGCCCACCTGCCTACCTCAAAAGGGCTGATTCTCAGAATGAAAAAAATAGCCATTAGCACCCTTACACACCCTCACTTCTTGATGTTTTCTGGTATTACCCTGTTGGGTCACTCCCCTTTTCTGATCTTTTCCCACATCCAGGGTTAAAGCCATTAAACTCAGGCCTAGTCCCTCATTTTCTGACATCTTGCTGAATGTTTCATTTTTGACTGTGGACTTGGACTGTGTAGCTCCTTGATCTGCTGATTCGATGATTCTGGCATTCTATGCGATTAACATGCTGGTTTTATCTAACCCCACCCCACCCCACTCTATCATGTTGATTTTCTTATACTTGGTGAATTTAGTCTGAGACAAGGGTCTGTTCATCTTTCCCTAATCTCCAGCCCAGGTTCATCCACTCTCTGCCCCTGTAAGGGCCAAAAGGACAAAGAGATATGTTCTCAAAGAATGGTGACCAGGACTGCCAGTAGAATACAAACTAAGCATTCTTAGCCTGGAGAAGAAGGCACTTGGTGTGGGGAGAAAACACATAACTAAATATCTAAAGGCTGTAGTTTGCAAGTCAAATTTGAATTTGGATTTCAAGTCAGAAATCCATCACAAAGAATGTATTAAATGATTACCATGCAGTCCCCTAAGAAGTATTCTGGAATCAAATCTGGTCTCAGACATTTAGTTTGATGACCCTGGGTAGGTCACTGAACCTCTTTGTGCCTCAGTTTCCTCATCTGTAATATAATGAGTCAAGACTTAATGATCTTTTAATCCCCTCTCACTCTACATCCATGATGTATAATCCTATGATTTTCCTGCCTGGACACAAAGGTTGAAACCAGAAATAATGAGGTGGAAATTAGAGAGGGAGAGATTTCCATTTAATATATAAAGAACAGTAAATAGAGTTGTCCCCAAATGGAAAGTGGCAGCTTTGTAAGTCATGAGCTCTCTGTTGTGGGAGGTATTCAAGCAATGGGTCTGATGAGAGTCCTGTCCAGGTAGAGTTTGTACTAATGAATCTTTTGTTATTTTTTTTCTGCTCCAAGACTGTCATTCCGAGTTACACCTCCTTTTTGAACCCAGACAAATTACTTCAAATGAAGTCATGATAAGCTATTCATAAGACATACAACCCTTCACTTTTGGTTTTGTGATTTTGATCAAGGTGGTCACCTTTGGCAAGGTGAGTTGTGAATGGCTCCCGCTGGTTCTCTGAACTTAAGGACATTTCAATAAGAGGAAAACTTCCACATGCATGATATTTTCTGGGAGCCTGCAGAGGAATATATTTCTGCTAAACCAAAATAGGAAGGGCCTATGTCTGACTCCTTTGCATCAATGCAGAAACTTTTCATTTTTAATAGCAACTCCCTGGGGACATAACTCCTATTTTTCAGGCAAACCCAACATTTACCAGCTAAAGGAAGATAGGATGAGTTCTCCTGAGGAAACTCTACTTAGGACCTGTTGCCTGATTCTTAAATTCTCTGGGGATATTGGGAGAATGTCTAAACTAAGAAAAGACTCACTCACTCACCAGTTTACTGTTTACTCACCAGTGTCTGCTAGCAAGTCTTGGTCATTTTTCATTTGCAAAAACAAAGAAGTTTGGGTGCTCATCACGTCTTGCCTGAACTATTACATTTACCTCCTTGCCTCATTTCTCCCCAGTCCAATTCATCATCCATCAAGTTATTTTCCTAAAATATAAGTTTGACCATAACATTCCTCTGCTCCCTAAACTCCATGCTTCTTTGTATCTATAGCATTCAATGCAAAATTCCCCATTAGGTCTACAAGGTGCTTCACAGCCTGGCTCCAACTACCTCCCAAAACTATTCTACATTTATTCCCCTTCACACCCTCTACAGATCAACAGGTAATTTGACTACTCCTCACCCACCATGGTCCCCCGCCATTGTCTCTGTTTAGCCTGTGTCTCATCCTAATGCAATCCCTCCTCACTTCTACCTCTTGGAATCCCCAACTCCCTTCAAAGTCTGGCTCAAACTTTACCTTTCATTTGAAAGGTCTGAGACCTTTCATCATCTCCCACTAGCTAATAGTGCCTTCATCATAACATATTTAGGTCTTTTTTATGTCCTTATATTATCCCCTCTATAGGCAGCTAAGTAGCATAGAAGACTTTTCTTTCTGTGTTCAAATCTGGCCTCAGACATTTACCAGCTGTAAAACCCTGGGCAAATCATTTAATCCTGTCTGCCTTTATATCCTCATCTGTAAAATAACTGGAGAAGGAATGGCAAGTCCCTCCAGTCTCTTCTCCAAGAGCACCCCAAATAGGATCATGAAGAGTTGAGGACAATGGAAATGATGGACAGCAACAAAAAATCATCTCCTTTGTGAGGAAGGCATTGTTTTTCTTTGTATTTCTCGGCATCTAGCTGAGTGTCTAGGATTTAGAAGGCATTTGATAAAATCTCATTGCTTCTGAAATGTGGCTCCTTCAGTTTTAATTTCAAGCATTAAAAGAAGCATGATTAGCATCTACCCAAAATCAAACAAAGACTGGAAAATCTTAATAATAATAATAACAATAATAATAAAATAGTTGTATTAACAGCAATAATAACAATAGCAGTAATAGTATTTCTAGGATCTAGGATGTCGCCACTGTGGGCAATGTGCCCTCTGCCAACCATGCAGATCATAAACCCCCTCCATACTTTGGGAAATGTCATGGCCAATGGAAATTCATTGCCTGGAAGCCAGCCTTCTGGCTGTGTGCTTCTCTGAACTGGGCCTTTAAAGCTTGCTAGAACATGACAAAGCTCACATTCCATTGGCGTAGCTTTCAAGGGCTCAAGGTCAACACCACACCATGATAAGGAAGCAGAAAATGACACCAGTAGAACAGGAATGGTAATTACAATTGACATGATATGGTGTTTAAAGGCAAAGAAACAGCTTTACAAAGTCTTTTGGGGAGTGGGATGGGGAAGAAGATAACAGGAGAATTCCAGATCTATATATCCCTCTTCCAATACAAATCAATGATAGCTAACAATTATTTTTGCTTGCATACATAGGTTTGCAAGACATTGCATTCTGATCTGCATATCCCATCTGATTCTCACAACAACTCTGGGATGTAGATGATATTATGATCCTCCTTTTATAGATGAGGAAACAGAGGCAGATGGAGGTTAGGTGATTTGCCCAGGGTATCTAAAGTCTTTCTGACTTCAGACTCCACACTCTATTCACTGTACTAATAGTTGCCTAGATATGGACAATGATTAAATATTCAGCACAATGAAACCTCCAGGTTTTTTTTAAGGACTAATTGCATGGATAAATTGGAAGTAATCTCAGAGAGAAGGTGCTAATATTAAGGGATAACAGAAAAGTTTCTTGTAGAAAGCAAGGCTTTAGTGAGAACTTAAGGAAATTGAGGAAATCCAGAAAGCAGAGATGAAGATGAAGAGAATTCCAGGGAAGGGAAATAGCCAATGAAGATGCGCAGGGTTACAAGAAGAAATGTCTTCTTAAGGAACAGTATGGAGACCAAAGTCACTGGATTAAGGAGGAAAGTAAGGAGTATGGAAACACAGAAAGGGACCAGATTATAAAGGATTTTAAAAATCAAATAGAAGATATAATATTTAATTGTGGATATCATAGGGGGCCACTGAAATTTATTGAGTGGGGTGTGGATAGATGTGGTAGATGAAGGTGGAGATGGGCATGTGTATGTATAAGATGGTGAAGATGGGGGTGGAAGCATATGTGTGTGTGATAGAGAGATGAAGAAAGACAGAGGGAAATATATATATATATATATATATATATATATAGAGAGAGAGAGAGAGAGAGAGACAGACAGACAGACAGACACACAGACACACAGACACACAGACAACAGACAGACAGATGACAGACACACAGAGACACACAGATACACAGACAGAGATGGTCAGAACTTCACTTTAGAAAGACCACTTTTAACTAAATGGATGTTAGAAAGAGATGGAGAGAAAATTGAGATAGAAACCAAGTAGAAACTATTGCAGTAGTCCAAGACAGAGTTGATAAGAGCCTATACCAGGCTGGCAATGTGACATTTTCAGAGGAGAAAAGAGGGCACATTTGCAAGATGCTATGAAAGCAGAATCGAGAAGACTTGGCAATAGTTTGGATATGAAAGGTGAGAGGGAGGAGCTGAGGATGACCGTGAGGCAGCAAACCTGTGTGAAGGGGAGGATGATGGTGCCCCTGACAATAACTCAGAGGTCAGAAAGAGAGGAGGGTTTTTTGGGAGGGAGAAGAAAATGGGTTCGGTATTGGACACATTGAATATATAGAACATCTATTCCAACATTTCTGAAAGACAGTTGAAGATGTAAGATTGGAGGTGGAGAGAGGTTAGGACTGGATAGGAAGGTCTAGGAGCTAAGCAAAATAACACAGTGGGAGAAGACCAAAGGACCCAGGACAGAGCCATTGGAAATACCCATGGTTAGTTATTAACCTAAGAGATAAAGATCTATCAAAGGGATCTAAGGAGATGTCAGATAAGTAGGAGGAGGATAGTATTTAATGAAAATCCAGAGAGATGAAAGTATCAAGGAGAAGAGAATAAGTATCAATGTCCAAGAGACATTTTTAATTTTCTTCTTTCCTTCCTTTCTTCCTTCTTTCTTCCTTTCTTCCCTCCTTTCCTTCTTTACTCTCTTCTTCCTTTTTCTTCCTCTCTTTTATTCTTTCTTGAGACTCCTTACTTCTAATAATTTGCAGGGTCTGGGCTCTTCTTCCAAAGCAAGGGTACAGTTGCTCCTCCAGCCTCAAATGTGGAGAACTTCATAACATTGAGTTTATGCCCTCCCCGAAATTCCTGGAAATTACTATTTGGTATTTAGATTGTCTATCTTTCCCTCCCAAGCCCTGATCGGGGCCTGCTGTTACCCTTACAAGCTCCTGGAGAACACATACACCTTTACAGACATCTTAGGGACAACTGGATTCTACATCTAAGAAAGATTTGCACTTTCAAATTTCAGGCACAAATTGATTGGTGATCTGTAGGTTTTTATCTAAAAGGAGGATAAAGGAAAAGAAGAAGGGAGAATATGGAAGGGAAGGATGAAAAGAAAGAAGGGGGCAAGGAAAGAGGAAGGGAGGGAAGCAAGAAATGGAGCAAAGGGAAGAAGGAAAAAGGGAAGAGAGAAAAAGAAGAAAGAAGGAAGTGAGTAAAGGAAGGAGGGAAGGAAAGAAGGAAGGAAGAATAGGAAGAGGGAAGAGAAAGAAGACAGAAAGAGAATGGAAGAAAAAGGAAGGGGGAAAAGAGAGAAGGAATTGAGAAAGAGAAAGGGGTGAAAGGCAAGAAAGGAATAGAAAGATGAAGAGAAGAAAGGGAGCCTCAAGGAAGAATAAGAGAGGAAGGAAAAGAAAGAAGAGAGTAAAGAAACAAAGGAGGGAAGAAAGGAAGAAAGAAGGAAGAAAGGAAGGAAAGAAGAAACATAGGAGGGGAGAGTCAAGAGAAAGATGTTATTCAAGTCATAAGGCTTTCTCAGTAGTAGAATGGCTTCTCTCTTTTTTTTTTTAATAATTAAGAGCAATACCATCCTAACCTAAACTTAGAGGAACATCCTTCCATAACAAAGAATGGTATAGTCATTCTTCTCTGCTGCATATAATGGACTTATTAGTCCAAGAAGATTCATGTCATTTATAAAACTAATTTATAGGAAAAATGAGTATTCATAAAAATACAACTAATTGGGTTAAGATGACATATTCACCAGAGCAGTACTTTAACCAGAGAGGATTCGAGAGACTTCAAGATGCAAATTAAGTCATCAATCCTCAGAACCTCTTTATGAGACTGAAGGAGGAAAGAAAGGCACCTTCCACTTTTTCAGATGGGAACATTGAGGCCAAAGAAAGGGGAGAATACCCAAGGCCAAACTGAGAAACACTAGTGGAAGGGACAGGAAGGCAACTCCAGAAGACTGACTCTCAATCTTTCATTTTATTAAGCTGCCATGTTTCCCAACATGGGCAGAGGCAGCAAGGTAAGAGTTCTGACTGAGGTCCTTGGTTCTAATTTAAGCTGTGCCAAAACAGAGGACAAACAATAAGAGCAATAATTGAATAACTGGTCAGGTCTTAAGCAAATGCCATCCTCACTAGGACTCAATTTTCCTATTAGTAAACTACAGAGATTGAAATAGTTCATCTCCAAATCCTGCCCCACTTCCCTCCCCCCAAGATCTTATATACTTAGAAGGTCAGGACCATTGTGGAACTTGCCCAAGGTCAGGATGCCCACATGCCCAAGTCATTGGCTGTGCTCACCCATTGGGACGCAGGTCAGGCAGAGGCCTATCCAAGGGCAGGCGGTCACTGAGGTAAGCATTATAGCCGTAGTACTGAAACTGCTTCAGGGCGATGCGCCTGCTTTCGGGGCTGAGGTCCTGGCCCCAGTGGGCAAAGAGGGATGAGTCTGTGAAGGCCTCAGCAGCAGTCTCCTCAGGTTTGGCAGGAGCCTCTGAAAAGACACAAGGACAAGGAGATGCTCAAGATGAGAACTTGCTTCACTAGGAGGTAGGCAAGCAGCCCTCAAAGACTCAGTGCTCCCCTACCTGTACTATAGAGCCTCAGGCAGAGTCAGGGCTCTTCTTACACGTACCTCCCATCCAAAGTCACATGTCCACCCCCCAGCAAAGCCTCCCATGCCTCCTAGCTCAGATCTAGCAGAGACCTAAGACCAACACTTTGATATTTAAATGGGGGGGGGGGGATAAGGATACAGCTTGTCTGATCAGGCAAAGGGCCAAAGTTCCACAGACCACAAGTAGTCACTAGTCCTACCATTACAGGCTAAGACATGTGTACTCAGACACTGCAGACCAAGAAAATTTCCACACTATAACACACACCCATCCTTGTACATAATCCTCACTTAGCAACAAGGATCAAGCTCCCTCATGCACACACATACACACACATGTCTATATAAGTGTCTATGTGTTAGTGATACCTAAGTCGGATGAGCCAAGTATTGAAGAGACCTTGAACAGCCTGGGTTTAAGTACCAGCTTTGCTACTGACCAGTCATGTGGACCTACACAAATAATATCACCTCTGTGGGCCTCAGTTTCCTCATCTCTAAAATGAGAGATCTGGATTGGATGCTTCCTTAAGTCCTTTCCAGTCCTAAAAACTGATGACTCATTCATTTGGATCAGGGGAGAGAATGCATAAAAAATCCCAATTAGTGAGCCAAGTCATACAATATTTAAAGGAAAATTTTCATTGCTTTTGGATACAAAAATGGGAATTACCAAGTAGAATGAGGTCGGGTAATGAAAAAATAATGATTCACAATAGGCCTGCATTATATAATAATGTATCATAAATGTATTAAAGTCTTGACTGACTTACCCCCACCACCCCGGGTTGTTTCCAACCTTTTATTCAGTAAGAATCTGAATTATTCCAAATCCCAATGTAGTGAGATTGGAATCAGAAAACCTCAAAGTAGGAAAGGAAAGAGATTTTTCTGGAATCATTTTGGACATCACTGAGAACTCAAAAGATGACAGCTTTGGATCTTGAAGGGACTAGTCCAGTCTCTTAAAGAAACTTAGGTATTTAGAGCTTAAAACACTCGTCCAAGCACCTACACAGTTATTAAGCATCACAGTTGAAATGTGGTCCTCTCTTTTTGGAGAGTTAGGTGTTGCAGTGGATAGAGCCTTCAACCTGGAGGCAAGGGAGACTCATATTCCTAAGTTCAAGTCTCTATAACCCTGAGCAAGTCACTTAACCCTCTTTCCTCAGTTTCCTCATCTGTAAAATGAACTGGGGAATGAATTGTCAAACTACTCCAATATTTTTGCCAAGCAAATCCTAAATAGGGTCATGAAGAGTCAAACATTACTGAAAAATGATTGAATAACAACAACTCTGATTTTAGGTTCAATATTTGCATGATCTACTTCTTAGGACTGGAATAGCTAGAAAGTTCTGAGTTTACCTTTTACTAAGAGGAGGGCGCCTAGCCTTTTCCACAATCTCAGGTGGGGCACTTCCTCTCTCTCAGACTCTAGTGAAAAAAGGAGGTCTCTCCAGATTTGTTCTGTGTTTCCATTACCCATTCACTCACTCAACACATATTCCCTTAGTTCCTATTTTGGGATCAGAAAGGCTTTTCATGAATGGGTTTTGGAGGTGGAGAGGAAGGCAAGAAGAAGGACAACAGGAAATACCATTGATAATCCCGGAAATCCATCTGGAGCAATCAATGGCTGGGGTAGGGAGAGGGCAACAGCTGGCAGGGCTTGGCCTCTATTTTAGACAGAGGAGCTTACAACAACAGAAACATGACACTTTAAAAGATCAGAATGGGATTGGATTATCATGTTTATACCAAAAAACACAGCTTTCATTCCCCATGCCCACTCCATCAGCTGGAGTGGACAACTGAAGAAGCCTTTTTAGGATTACATCAACTCATTGGGTGTCAACCCAAGATGCAGTATGGAGATTTCATTTGGGCTCAGGAAGACCTTGAGTGGAAGCTGCTACCCCCTCATCCCCCACCCCCAGCATACACTTCCTATCCCTATGATTCTGGCTAAGATGCTTAACTCTTTTGGGCTAGTTCTTACTTTCAGTTCTAAATCCATGATTCTAACTCAGTCTAGTATTGCTCTCCTTTGTCAGAAATAAGGGAACTTCTATGACTGCCTCACTCCAAAGATGTTCTCCCTCCCCTCTACCACCATCTTTTAATGGCAAATGGCAGGAGAAAGCATTCAGATTTCAAGAAATAGTTGCTGCTTCTTATCTAGTTCCACATCCTTTGTTGTTGTACAGTCATTTCAATCATGTGTGACTCGTCTACATCCCTTCGCCTCCACCCCATTGCTCTGTTTCTGTCCTCACCCCCCACCCCAATAGGAAGTAGATGCTGGCTGTGCTCCAAACCGAAAGCACTCAGATGCCCATAATTAGCCCACTGCTTTGCCAAGAATCAGGTCCATTGTGCTTCAAGGATGGAAGACGTTCTTCTAAATCTCCATCGATATAGAAGTTCCAGTAAGATGGGGGTGGTGGGTTCCAAGGCCACCAGTCCAAAATCTGTGAGAAATCGCTGGACAGTTTGATTTGGAGTTAGAGGTGAGACTCTGAGCTCCCTCTTAGCCATTGATTCTTCATTTGGATAAATGGTAGAGAGAGGAGAACTTGGGTTTCACTAACCTCTAACTGAAATTTAGCATTTCTTCAATTATTTACAGACATGATTCTGAGAAGGGGCCCAAAGGCCCATGGTCCTTAAAAAATCCCCATTCTCAGTTGTATTAGGATATGCTTCATAAGTAATTGTGAAGGCATCAATAGTAACACTATTCAGTCTCTCCTGCCCTCCTTCCAATGGTCCTGCCTCATGTCCCAGCCCCCAGGGGCTTATATTGCCTAAGATACTCATTCACTTCAAGGCAACTATACAGGCTTGCTCTTCCCATCCCAAACAAGGAGCATCACTTCCCCTTTGGAGGAGTTACCTATCCTATGTAGACCATGATTCAGTTGAAGCTATTTACAAACTTTATATACCCCACTTCAGAAGTTCTTAAACTAAGAAATGAGTACAGATGTGCACAGAAGGGACAACCTGTGGAAGGAGGAGAAGTAACTTTGTGGCTTCTAGCTCATTACCCCTTTATTTCTGACGATTTCTCTTTTCTCCTACTTTTCTCTTTCTCCTCTTTCTTCTCCCTTGTTTCTATTTTTCTACCATTTCCCCTCTTCTATTTTTCATCTTTCTTCTTTCTTCTTGTCTCCAATCTTTTCTCTCTCCTCTGTCATTTTCCTTTGTATTTCTTATCTTTCCTTTCTTCTTTCTCATCTCTAAATATCACTTCTCTGTACTTAGTTTTTCCCGTCTTTCCTCTCTTCTATTTTACCTTCATCTCTCTCCCTTTTTCTCTTCTCTTCTCTTTCTCCTTTACCATTTTTTTAATACTTCCTCTGTTCTTTTTCATCTCTATTTTCCTCCAGTATTTTTTTTAGGTTTTTGCAAGGCAAATGGGGTTAAGTGGCTTGCCCAAGGCCACACAGCTAGGCAATTATTAAATGTCTGAGACCAGATTTGAACCTAGGTACTCCTGATTCCAGGGCCAGTGCTTTATCCACTGTGCCACCTAGCCACCCCTCCTCCAGTATTTCTACCTCTCCTCTTTCTGCTTTCCTTTTTCCTCTATTTTGTCTCTTATCTCACCCTTTTCCTCCTCTCATTTCATTCTTTTTTCATGTCTCTTCTCTCTTTCCTCTGCTCTCCCTACTATTTCCCTCATTTCTCCATCTTTACTTTTTATGTTTCTCTCTCCCTCATCCTCACTTTCATTTTCACATTTTTTCTTTTTTTTTCCTAGCTTCCTATTCCACAAATTTGATAAGAATATTATCTGTCTTCATCCAAAAAAATGATTAGGCAATAAAAAAATAAACCAAATAAGAATAACCACAAGATACTAGGGGCACATTACTAGATTTCCAGGTGGGCCTCAATGTATTTAATCATCTTGGAGTATTTGAACATCAGTCCCAAACCAGTTCAAGAATCTACTATTGTGGAGTGGCTAGGTGGCACAGTGGATAGAGCACCGGCCCTGGAGTCAGGAGTACCTGAGTTCAAATTTGGCCTCAGACACTTAATAATTGCCTAGCTGTGTGGCCTTGGGTAAGCCACTTAACCCCACTGCCTTGCAAAAACTTAAAAAAAAAGAATTTACTATTGTCCAATCTTCATCTTTCCATCTGGTTAGTGAGATGGGGTGGGGAATGGACTTTATCAAATGTTTTGCTAAAACCCAGTGACATACTATGGCTATAGCATTTCTCTACTAGTCTGTAAACAGAATTGGATGAATTTAGCATGACTTGTTCTTGATAAACTCATGTTGGTCCTTAGTGTTCTCAGTGATCATCTCATCCTAGCTCAGTCATCTCCAACTGTCCATTTAATAATTGTCAAGCTTACCAATTTATTGTTTGAAGAGTTCAGCTTCTTCCCCTTTTGGAAAAATCAAGACAAAACCTGTTCTTCGCATTGTCTATAGTTCCTCACAGAACACAGACAGTAGTTCAGCAGTCACCTCTGCTAATCATTTAGGAGCCACATTTCCTAGCTCTTCAGGACTTTCCAAATGTCATTCATTCAAGTCTGCCATCCTCCTGTCTTCTCATTTATCTTGGGGCATATGATATATGATCATTTGATCATTTATTGGTTTATAGTGAAGGAACAAGTCCAACACAGATGTCTTTTGTGCTAAGGCTTTATTTCTTGCACAACTGAGGTGAAATTTTGTACAGCTGAGAGCTATCCAAAAGACTGATGTCTTCTTCCATCTTGTAAACCCAAAAGAGTATGAAATACAGGGAAAATATTATCTCACAGAGCACAGTCATGAGTGGATATGATAGAGAACCTTGGGATAGACGGACTTGGAGAAGACTCAGGAATTTCTTCACACTGTCTTCATTCCACTCTCTTAGAACCAGCTTCCTTCCTTTGAGTTCTATTTGTTTTTAACCTGGAAAGGGCTTTGTGCTAATATAAGAAATATATCTATAAAAGATCATCTTTAGACCTTACTTTCTTAGAGGTAACAACTTCCAAGAAGCTCTAGTAACAGAAAATGAACCTTATCTTTTTTCTTTTTTTTTTTGCAAGGCAATGAAGGTAAGTGACTTGCCCAAGGTCACACAGCTGGGTAATTATTAAATGTCTGAGACTAGATTTGAACTCAGGTCCTCCTGACTCCAGGACTGGTGCTTTATCCACTGTGCCACTTAGCTGCCCCAATGAATATTTTCTTGACCATCACAAAGACTTTAAGGTAAGCAGTTCTCATTGGAGACAATACCTAAGCAACTACAATGCCATCTAGCCTCGGTACCAGGCCAGAGTCAGGAGCAGGTGAAGCAATGAAAGGAGCTTTGGTCTTGGAATCATGAGATCAAGATTTGATTCCTGGCTCCAAAACTTAAAACTTAAGTGATGTGCCCCCCCCCAGCACTATTTTGGCAAATCAATATCAGTGGCTCTCTCTTATGTTTGTTCTCTCTCTCTCTCTCTTTCTCTCTCTCTCCTTTTATATAATAGAAGTAATGATGCTTATAGTACATCTCAAAGAAGCATGGTACAGTAAAATGTTTTGGATTCAGAGTCAGAGGACCTGGGTTCTAATCCTCCCTCTTAATTTGCATGTGATACTAGGCAAATCACTAACCACTTAGGACTTTAATTCTTCATCTGTAAAAGAAGGAGTTTGAAAAGATGACATCTATAATCTGTTTTAGCTTTAAATCAATTATTAATTAAAGGTTTTGAGCTATAGAAATGTGACTAAAGATTATTTATTTTTGAAAGGCAATAGCAGAAAGCCCTATCATACTACAAATCATGTAGCATGGTCACTCAGGACCCTTCCCAA
This sequence comes from Macrotis lagotis, assembly GCF_037893015.1. Taxonomy (NCBI): domain Eukaryota; kingdom Metazoa; phylum Chordata; class Mammalia; order Peramelemorphia; family Peramelidae; genus Macrotis; species Macrotis lagotis. Next base: position 240,498,657 of record NC_133660.1, read on the forward strand.
ATAGCTGCAGCAAATATTTTAAATGTAAAACAGCACAGTGCCTGGTATATATTGGGCACTTAATGAATGCTTATTCCCTTCCCTTTCTTTTCATACCTCTCTCCCTCATCTGCAGCAATATCAACTTCTCCACCTCTTGATGCACTAATTTTCATCAACAAATTCTTAGCAGAAAATTGTTCTGAAAAGACACTAATCACTTAGCCCTTTGAAGTAAAATAAAGCATTTGAAAGATTCACAAGAAGAGTGACATTTCTGATCTTCAACAGAAAAATTGACTTTCTTTCTCTTCCTTGACATTTCCTAGAGAAAACACATATAAATCTCTATTTTCTTTCATCCACATGTTATCTCAGAGGGTTTTATCATTTAATTATTCCTAGAGGAAGTCAACAGGTGGATGGGAAATCTCTTCCCAGTCAGCCAGCCAGCAAGGTCTGAGGGATGTCTTGTCCACCAGGGGCGACTTGCATGGATACACATCTATCCATCATTACTGAGCTTCATCCATTCTCATCACTTCTTCCCCAGACACAGGTATGCAAAATCCTGGAACAGATGGTCTGTGGAGGCTGGAAAACATCATAATATGCAGCTGCTATCCCATGATTTGGAGACAGGAAGAATGGCAGTGGACTAAGGAAGGGTAGAGAATTTTTTCCCTTTAATTTATTAATAATGTTTTCAAATATATTTACCAAAATATTCTCTTCCATCCCAAACCAACATAGCTTTCCCTTTTAACACTTGTCCAGTTAAGCTGAGTAGTCACCATTTGATCTCAAAATGCTCATCGATCTCTGAACCCTTAGACTGTCACCTCTCTACCAAAAAAGGGTCACATTTTTAACAATCAGTTCTTAGAAGTTACAATGATCATTTCATTGATCTGAAGACTTTCAAAGTTATTTTCTTTTCCATTGTGATCATCATGCAAATTATTTTTCTGCTTCTGTATCTTTCCATACAAGGTCTTTGCAAGTTCTGTGAATTCTTCCTATTTGGCATTTATTATTGACCACTTATAATCTCCTATGATCACATATTTATTTAGCTATTTCTCCAGTAGATGAAGAAGAAAGCTGTGCATTTTCCAAATCCTCTTGAGTGAGACCAGATGAACTGCTCTGGGTCCCTGTTGTCCCTCACCATCATAACTGCCCTTTGGGACTTGACCCCTAGAATAAGATTAAAAGAAGGAATACATTTGCTGAAATTACTTAAGAATTTTAGAAATTATTCAATTAGTGTAACCACTGGTCAATGCATTTGAACCTTTAGGACATGTCTCCTTCCCAAAGGATTCCTGTAACCAACATAATTCAGTCCAGAGCTTTTTCATTCTCCAGTAATGATTCCACATGAATTCATTGTCCCTCAAGTCATATAACACACACCTCAAGAGAAAAAGCTATACATCTTCTGCCTTATCTTACACTCATCTTCTAAGGACCAGTTGGGGCTCATCATCAACAACAGCGACAATAATACCCAATAATAGTGATAATAATGATGATGGTTTTGTGGTTGTTTAGTCAAGTCTTACTTTTCATGACCTCATTTGGGATTTTGTTAACAAAGATACTGGAGTGGTTTGTAACTTCCATTTCCAGCTCATTTTACAGAAGAGGAAATTAAGGCAAACAGGGTTAAGTGACTTGCCCAGGGTCAAGCAGCTAGTAAATATCTGAAGCCAGACTTGATCTCAGGAAGATGAGTCTTCCTGACTCCAGGCTTGGCACTTTCTCCACTGTACCACCTAGATGCCCTAATGATGATGGTAACTAGCATTAAAATTTGTAAACCACCTTACAAATATTATTTTATTTGATCCTCCTAACAGTTGGGGTGCCTTCCATACTTCAAGACTCCAAAGAAGACATTAATTCCCCACACAGCATCTTCTGCCCTAACCCTAGATGTAGAGAATAGTGCTAAACATACCTTTAATTCAATAGAAGCTGGTTAACTGAAAGCTTAGACATGGAGAGGCAGCATGGGATAGTGAAAAAAGACCTGGATGCAGAGACAGGAGACCCAGATTCAAACAAAACCCTGAACTTGAAATCAGGAAGGCCTGAGTTCAAATCCAGTATCAGATATCAGTTGTGTGACTTTTAGTAAGCCACAATCTCTATTAGCTTCTGTTCCTTCATTTGTAAAATGGGAATAGTAATAGCACTTACATCATAAGACTATTCTAAGGATCAAATGAGTTGATATTTGTAGAGGGCCTAGCAAATCTTAGAGTGCTTTATAAGTAATAGCTACTGTTGCTGTTCTTATTGGTAGTAGTCATGATCTCTTATCTCTTTAGGTCTCAGTTTCCTCATTAATAAAATGAGGGGGTTAGACTAGATGGTTCTACTAGGGTCCCATCCAGCTCTAAATTGAAGACCTTATGTGCTCTCTCATGTCTGTTTCCTTGATCTATGGAATATAGAGGTTAGATTAGATTGTCTCTAAATTTCTTTCTAGCTCAATAATGCTGATTCTATGGCTTCTCTGTGACTCAGGATCCCCATTTGTAAAATGCAGGGATTAGATGAGATGACCTCTAAATTGCTTTCTAGCACTAGAATATTGAATCTATCATTGCTCTGGGCCTCAGTTTACTCATTTGTAAACTGTAGGGGTTAGAAAGTTTCCTTCTAGCTCTATGATCTAATGTTAAACTATAGCTATTTGGGCAAAGAATCCCATCTTTCCCTTCTTCATGTCTCTGTTTCCAGAAGAGGGGGCCTGCTGGAGGAGTTAAAGGGAATAAAGGCCTGGTTCATTGACATAGGTCAGAGCTTGCCCTCCCTTCACCCAAACTTGGGATCCAAGTCACAGCACCAATTCCACATCTTTGGCAATGAACAGTGATTGTTTCTGTGGATGTCTGCTGAGTCCCCAGCCCCAACTGCAACAGTATGAATAAAAACCTTTCCTATCTATCCTTGAGAATGGGAGGTTCTCTTCCTTGGCTCAAATGCTTCTGTTGGTATGGATTATAATAAGCACCCTAAAATCAATACTTCATTGTGCTTTGTTTTCCTCTAAAAGAAAAGTTAGTCCCTTTAATAATTACAGATGACATTCTGAAAATACCACAGCATGGTCTCAGAGATGTGCTTGAGATGCAAAGCATAGAGATCATTAATGAGAGTGGGGAATTCTGGATTAGAAACATCCCTATGGCTTTCAGAAGAATATACAGATACAGTAGGAAAACAGCCCAAGAGCAACTTGCCTGGCTTTGGCAATTAAGAGCTATAACAGGAGAGGATAATAATACTGTGCTCTGGCTAATCAGGGGAGCAGGATGTGCCCATCTGGAGACAGAGCCAGAATTTCAAACTGCCTTGGAGGACATCGAGGCTGCAGTGGAAGGAATGCCGGAGTGAAAAGCCTCCGGTTGGTTGAGCAAACAGAACAAATCCAGTTTCACATTTCCAGTTCTTTAGTTGGGAGTCTTTTTGTCTCAACTTGCTCTTGAGCCAAAGAAAGAGGGCATGAAGGAATCAGGTATTAGAAGGGAAGAAAGGACAGCAGTAGAAGAAACAGATGAGACCAGTTGTTAACTAAGTGACACAGTAGATAGAGTTCTGGTCATCTTCCTGAGTGAAATCTGATCTCAGACACTTACCAGCTGTATGATCCTAGCCAATTCACTACAGCTGTTTGCCTCAGTTTCCTAATTTACAAAATGAGCTAAAGAAGGAAAACATTCCAGTATCTTTGCCAAGAAAACTCCAAATGGGGTCATAAAGGATCAGCCATGATTGAAACTACTAAATGAAAACATCGCTGGCTATGTGACCCTGGGAAAGTCATGTAACCCTATTTCCCTCAGTTTCCTCACCTGCAAAATGAAATGAAGAAGGAAGTGGCAAACCTCTCCAGTATCTTTATCAAGAAAACTCCAAATGAGGACATACAGTGTTGGACACCATTGAAAAACTACTGAACAAACTACTCCATCACAACTGGAGCAGGTTCACTACTCAGAAGGGAAAGTTCCTAGAGTGCCAAACTATCTCTCCTGGGGGGATCCCAATCCACCATTCAAATGAGAAAATGCTCTTAAAATGATTTGCAGGTTTTCAAGTGCTTTGCAGACCCTATAGCCCTATATCAAAATGAACTATTATCATTATTATGATTATGATTATGATCATGGTGCCCACACAGAGTCTGGTTATCTTTTTGAACTATTTTTATTATTGGTGATAATGATTCACAAATGAAATGACAACTCAAGTTTCTGGGTAATTGTTTTTCTCTCCCCAAGAATCTGGCAGAGCACAGGGTATACAAACACTGCATCACCATCCTCATTACCCCCAGGATCAGGAGAGAAATAAAAATTATTCAGGTAGATAAGGTGATTCATGGGTCTGGGTGGCATTCGTAGCAGACAAAAATGAAGGGAGGGAAAGCAGAGTTGGGATGGAAAACATGACCATGGTTCTACAGAGAGGCCATTGATGGAGCACATCCAGCTAGAAGCAAAGTCCAGGTTGGAATCCTTTGCCAGAGGTGTCTAGAGGGCACCAAAGTATGCATTCATCCCCACCAGGAGGCCCAGAGGGAGTGAGGGAGTTGTCCAATATTCTGAAGTAATAATGGCTTCTCCCCTCCAGCATTGTTGTGAGGATCAAATGAGATAATATTTAGAAAGCATCTGATGTTCAATGAATCCTTCTTTCTTTCTCTCTTGCTTCTTTGCTCCCTTTATCACTCTCTCCCTCCCTTCTTTCTTACTTCCCTCCCTCTTTTTTTCCTTCTTTCTTTCGTTCCTCTCTCCCTTACTCCCTTTCTCCTTTCTTGTTATCAGAAAACAAGGAAATATACAAAGAGATACATGATCTCAGTTCTGGAGTTAGAAGTGATAAAAGAGGTCATTTAACCAATTCCCATTTTATAGATGAGAAAATTAATCTCAGAAAGGTTCAATGATCTATATCAGGGTTCAACAGCCAGATCCTATGACTCCAGGGATGGTATTCTTTCTACAATATGTGCATAAAAGATCTGAAACTGGGGCCCACAAACATTTTAATTATACTCTCCTCTAGCTGGGTTAGCCAGTATCCCATTAATAAATTGGGCAGGAGTTGGGCTTGGGTAATGGCCATCTCTTGTGCCCCCTTAATCTGTTTGTTAAGCAAGGTTCTCATCTCCAGCTTCTTTGGCTGTGAAGTAATAGGTTGAGTTAATGCTCTGCAGGAGATTGACAGGCAGACGCCAGCCAGCAGGAGTTCATTGAAAGCTGACAAGAGACATTTCCATTTCTGGACATTCAATTAGGTTTTTTCTCCCAAAATATAGCACCTAATAATGCATTTCAAATAGTGAGAGAAAAGGGAAAAACACTGCTACAAGAATTCCACTTTGAGATTTATAACCAACTATAAATATCTATTTAACATTTACTCCATCTTGAACTCCAATGTCTAAATGAGACTCACAATTTCTAAAGTGTTTTAAATGTGATCGCAATTTTTCCCCCTAGAATAAATTACTAGGTAAATTGGCATCACTATTCCCATTTCCCTGATGAGAAAAACTGATGCTTGAAGAGGTGGGGACATAATTTGGTTTCATAGAATCATAGAATATCAGAGCAAGAAGATATTGTAGAGATCATATAGCTAAAGAATCTTATCATCTCAGAGTTGTAAGGGATGTCAGAGGGGCATGGAAGTCCCTCTCATAACATCCTTGATATATGTCCAGAAAATCTCCTCAAGTGACTTCTCATTTTACAGATGAGGGAAAGAAGACCTAAAAAGGAAAAGTATTTCATATAAGGTTACACAGTGAACAGAACAGATTCAAGATACAAAATGAAGACTCAAACCAAGGTCTACTGAGTCCTATTTCAGTAACCCCTCCAAGGCATGGAAAATTCTCATTTACATGTGAAGAGTTGATCTTTTTAAAATGATGGGAATGATTGAACCTATGAATTTACTGGAATAGGGAATCTCCCTGGTGGAAAAAAACTCTCTTTACCAACACAATTTGGTATCATCTTTGTAATTTGTATTCTTAGAGTTGACTAGAGCATTGAGTTACCCAAAGTTACATAGCAAATGAGTTTTGGAAGTGGGACTGGAATACAGAACTCTCTAGCTTCAAGTCTGACTTTCAGTTCACCATGTTACATGCAGTTGGCAAATAAAAGAAAGTTTACTGAATGAATTACTGAATGAAAATTAGTGACAGATCCAGGTGAAGAAAGAGTTTGGGGGAAATGATACCCTATATGAAAGAGCTAATACCCCACTCCATCCCCATCAATATCACAAAATGTATCTGAAGAAATGGTTCTTTTCATCATCCAACAGTTATGTAACATATTGGCTGTCAGGAACCTGAAATATCAAATCACACCCCCTCCTTGTATAGAGAAGACAGGCCTAAGGAGGGGGGGATGGCTTACCCAAAGACATATGACTCATAAGTAGTAGAGATCTCCAACTCAGGTCTCCATACTTCCAGACCAGCTTTCCCCCCACAGAGCTTTAGATGATAATGCAGCTCACTAGAGGCAAGTGGGGACTGTTTTTGATGACTAGATGGGCAGGGGCCAGGACTGACATATATAGGAGCTACATAAGCCCTAGGAGATCCCTACAAATCTTCATTTGCACACAATGTTATAGTTATTAAAGTCACATATAGACACATGCAGGAGGGTATTCCATTTCCAAACTCAGAGGTCCATTTCCTTTTCAGTCTCATTCCTGCCATTCTGAATGAGGTACAACCCTTCCCTCCCCTAATAGAGGTAAGGTCCAAACACTGTATAAAATTAAAATTTTCAAAGTAAGGTCTAAAGTATAACTCCAGTATGTCCTGTGGGCAAAGAGACACTTGAAAGGTAATGTCATGAGCAGGTGTGGGTAAATTTGGTCATTGGCCAAGTCCAGAAGTTCCCACCTTCCAAGTCTCTGCTTCTCCCTCATTATCTAGATTAACCAAGCAAGTAGGGCATGACATCCCAAGCAAAACATATCAGCCACTAGGGGTCACCAGGAGAAACAGGAATGTTTAATGGATTTTTCTGCAAAACATGGATCATAAGATTTAGGGCTGGAACAAATTTCAGAGGGTATTCCTTCTCTTTTCACAGATCAGGAAATTGAGGCACAAAAAGTTTAGCCAATTGCCCAAGGTTCCCCGTTGGTGGCAAGCAGCAGAGTCAGAATTCAGAACCTAGGTCTTAGCACTGCATGAACAGCTCCTATTTATCCCAGGGATAAAAATAGAGAGAAATTTGGACTTAGCAGGAGTTTCAAACCTCTAGAATGGATTAGTTGCCATAGAATGGGAAGCCTCTTCTATCAATTGCTCCCTGTTAAGGCAAATGGTTATCTTCTCAAGAAAGAGCTTGAGGTTACCAACATTTTAGAGGAATGATCTCATCTGATCCTCACAACAGCCTTGAGAAGATGATACAAATAATGTCAGTCTCATTTTACAGATGAATAAACTAAATCTCAGGGAAGTGTAATGATTTACTCAGAGTCACTCAACCAAAAAGTGTCAGAATTGGGATTTGAACCCTGGTGTCCCTACTCCCCAGTCTAGGAGACATTGGAAAGAGCTCTGGATTTGGAGTCAGAGGACCTGGGTTTGGATATTGGTTCTGCCAATTACTAACTTATGACTTTGGTTGAGTAAGTCATATCACCTCAGTTTATTTATCAGTTAAATGAACTATATAATGACAAAAGGTCCATTCAAGCTGCAGGATTTAGTGTCCTTTTTTATAATACTGTTCTGCCTCCCCTAACCCCCAACAAGGAAAAGCATGAACTCCAAAATCACTTTGAGCTTCAGAACCAAGTCTGACAAGTCATTAGGCTGTAATGTGATCAGATCCCATCAGCATTCCCCATGGGGGGAGTGTCTGGCTCAGACCCATTATGCTTCTTCCTAAAAGCCCATTACCAGGAAGATGAAGCTAAAACATACTCCAGAGAGGAGAAAGGAGGGTGCATTCCTATCAATGTCTCACTTTCCCCCAAATACCCCTCCCTTGCCTAAACGTTGTCAAATTTAGGCAAACCATTTGAGCCTATATTTATGGGCTCTATCTGATTTGGCCAGGAGCCAGTTTGTGGCTTTTGTTGCTCATGGCATTACCCTTCAAATGTCCCTCTGCCCACGCATTGGGTTGACTTTATGATTTAAGGTACAGATTGTGGGATACTTGCAAAAGGGGTGTCCCTGAGCAACCAGGCCTCTCAGCATGGGATACAGTAGAAACACAAAAGGAAAGACTTCTGATTCAAAATTATGCAAGATGTTAAGGTGCGATTAAAGAGTCCTAAGTTTTTATGTTCCATCGCCAACAACATAAAGAAAATGTAAAGAATTCGTTTTAGGGAGTGAAAAATGCATGCATCTGAGGAGCAGGGATTTATATGTGCTGTTTATTCACTACTTTAAAACAACCCTTGGAACCTCAGATTCTGCCAACGAGATATAATGAACTCCATAGAGCATGCCATCATTTTTTTTTAAAGAGTGCTGACAGTCTGCAGCTCAATGCCGAAGCTTCTAAATATACACTTCAACTGTTCACACATAAAACACAGTGTTGCCATACATCAATTTCCTGGAATGAACTGAATGAAACTACCTTGTTGACATTCAAGTTGCCGAGTTGCCCTGGCTCCCATAGGACCTGGACAGGACCTGGGTCATTATCATTGCTAATTAAAATTGTCAGGAAAATCATAGAAAATTACTATCGTATTGATAAGTGGTAAAACTTGTCTTGTGCATTTTTAATGATAATTGATAATAATTTGAATTGATAAAAAGAATCTTTGCCCATAATGATATCCCTTCTTCCACCCCTGGAGTATGGAAGCTCCTTGGGGGAAAGATTGTTTTGAGTTTCCTATCACCGCTACCTAGAACAAAGCTCCTACATACTAAGCATTTGATAAATGTTTACTAGATTGCATTTCCTCAGTGGAGAATTCCCCAGGAGGGAATTCACTCTACCAATTTAGAGAGTAAACTTAAAAAAAAATTGTGATGTGCTGTTAGTAAATATTAGAGGATCTGAACCCATGTCTTCTTGATTTCAAGCCCAACACACTATGAACTACTCTGTATCCCCTTTCTCTCTATGTTCCCCAGCATTTCAAATTTTATCAAAATTTCTTGTTCAGTATAGTCCATATATAGATTCATTGTTTACCACAATGGATGATGTGTTTGCTTAGTATTTCCCTTTGTCCAGACAGCTATGCCTCATCTTATTATTATAATTATTGTATCATCATCATCATCAACATCATCATCATCATTCATATAATACAAAGGGTGTCTAAGATAGGTCAAAGTGAAGAATACTGAGTTTGCCCTGTAGGCTTGCCAGAAGCTATTTACTCCAAAAAGTCTAGGCCTGCACAGGCTTTGATTTGGGCTTCTCCAATTTGTGCCAATCTCCACCTTTATACAACTACTATTTTGCCCCAGAGAGAAACTACAAAGAATTTTTCACTCTGGAATGTTTCTCTGACCCAGAATCCCCTTTCTCCCCTTGGTGAGTTCCTCCTGGATCCTCCATTTTGAGGGAGCATGTAGGTCAATTATCTTTCATTCTACATCCAGTTCAGTTTATGACTTTCTAGATTTCCACTCCATATCCTATCCCCAACTTTCCTATTTTTCAGCTCCCTTTTATTACCATTCCATATTGGAATATAAGCTTCTTGAAGGCAGAGAGCAGCGCTGCTTTGGGGTTTTTTGCTTATATTTGTGAGCACTTAGCACAGTAGGTGTTTCATAATACAAGCATATTCTCTGGTAGACTTATGATAAAGAAAGCAACTCACCCCAGAGACAGAACTATTGAAATCTGAACACAGACTGAAGTACATTTTTTCTCTCTCTCTCTCTCTCTATTCTTGAGGTTTCTCCTCTTCAATTTACATCAATGTATGGCATGGAAATAATGCAGAGACTATCAGACAGTCTTTTGTGGAGCGGGGGGGGGGAAGGGAGGACGGGAGGAAAAATTGTAGAATTCAGAGCCTTGCAAAAAATGATGGGTACATATTACTATTGTAGATAATTGGAAAACAAATAAAATGTTAAAATGTTTTTAAAAAATAATGCATTGACTTAGTCAATGTCTAGCAACTTGAACAAAGGCAAACATTAAACATAAGCAGCACAGTGTGGTAGAAATAGCATCGACTTTAGAACCAGAGGACCCATTTTAAAATTCCAGAAAAGACAAATGAGATAATATTCACAAATTGTTCTGTAAACTTTAAATGATCTATAAATGTCAATTATTATTATTTGCTACTTAAGGAGTTTTAAAAAAAACCCATTAGGCAAGTAGCCTAACCCTTCTTGGTCTCAGTTTCCTCATCTAAATCTATAATCTATATGACATGCGAAAGGAATAAAAGATTTAGTTCTTTTATAATCTTTAAGGCAGAAACATAATGGAACTGCAGGTCAGGAGACCTCGGTTAAAATCCCAGTTCTAACATTTAATAGACTTTTATAAATAGATGAAATCTAAATTATCCTTCAAGGGCAGCTAGAGCACTGACCTTGGAGTCAGGAGAATGGGAGTTTGAATCTGGTCTCCGACAATGAAACTAGATGTGTGACCCTGGGCAACTCACTGATTATTGGATCCAAGTAGTTCTGGAAGAGAAAGTGAGGCTGGCAACTTAGCAAGGCCTGGCCTCACTCAAATGCAGTTCATAGTTTGTCATGGCATCACCTCCCAGGTCTTTCTGATTTTCTGTAGCTCTCCCTGCTACATTACAGTGCCTCAAAATCCAAGGCACTCAAACCTAGCGTCACCCCCTTGGAACCTGTTTCTTCATTTATGGAAGGATTTGCACTATCTACACCCACCAGACAGAGGTGAAATACTATATAAATGTTATTACTTTTGTTATTATTTGATAAGATAGTATCTCAGCCTATAAAATTTATTTGGAAAGCAAGAAAATTTGAATTTATTTAGGGGTAGGATAGAAAAACAGGACTGGAAAAACAAATTTACAAGAAGAAATAGTATGAGTTTTACTTTTGTTCAATAGACCACTTCTAAATCTTTAAGATGCAATTTATGGTCATTGAAAAAGAAGGGGCACAATTGTGCATTGAGCTGAGGCTCTCATCTGCCTACAGTACAGATGAACACCCAGCCACCCCCCAGACCCGAAGAGCCATTAATCCTGGCAGCTGTTAGCGCCACAGACAACTTTTCATTATCACTCCCAGACGTAACTCTCTCAGAGCCAGGACAGAAACAGCTGTATCACTGCAGCCAGAAGTGGATTTGTCCTTTGAAAAATAAAAGTTAACAGATATGCCCTCCAAACCCCTGGCACCTTCAGGCCTAAGAACTGGCTTTGAATTAATGTCCAAGAGATGTTCAAAGGAAAGGGGCAATTTTCAAACAAAATCTGTTTTTCTGGTGTGACAGTGAAAGTATTTATCACAGGAATGATAAGGAAACTTGTCTTATGTCTGAATACTATGATCTATTAATGCATTGGATGTCCAGTGAGGGAGGTTCCAAAAACTCTTCATGCCAGCAATTCTGAAGAGGGGGAGAGGGGAGAAATCAACTCTTGCCAATTGAAAAATTGCTAGTTTAGCAGCATAATTCTCTTCTACTTCTATGCAGTGTCAATCAACAGCAAATGGTAGGGTCCCAAGCCTTCAGCCATACCAAATAGGAAAAACCTTTTGACCAACAACAATATAAGCCTATGAATCATCCTAGAATCATAAAATCTTAATGTTGGAAGAGACTTTGAAGGGCACTGACTTGAGCCTTTGCCTAAAACATTAGATCCCTCTATTGCTTCCTGGATAAGCAGAGAATCTTGATCTAAAGACTTGTACTTCTTCTTCTTCTCATCATTATCATTATTATTATTGTTGTTATTATTATTATTGCAATTAAACTAATAAAAATTACTCATATTTACATAATGCTTTACCTCCATTTGTGAGAATTTGGGGCTATTGTTAATGCACTAACATTCTCTCCCATCTACCAAATCATCATTAACTAGCATTTATTAAGTGACTACTGTGTGTGGGGGTAGCTAGGTGGCACAATGGATAGAGCACGGGCCCTGGAGTCAGGAGGACCAGATTTCAAATCCAAACTCAGACACTTAATAATTACCTAGCTATGGGGCGGCTAGGTGGCATAGTGAATAAAGCAAAGGCCCTGGAGTCAGGAGCACCTGGGTTCAAATCCAGTCTCAGACACTTAATAATTATCTAGCCATGCAGCCTTGGGCAAGCCACTTAACCCCATGGACTTGCAAATAAACAAAAAAAAAAAATAATTACCTAGCTGTGTGGCCTTGGACAAGCCACTTAATCCCATTGTCTTACAAAAAGCAAATACAAAAAACAAAACTACAGTAGGCTCAGATCTATGATAAGGACTGAGGATAAAAAGACAATAAATTCTCAAGGAGCTCAGTCTAAATAGGGAGACAAGACATCAAAAATGATGCATATAGTAAACACAAACACACACATATACATGGGGGTGGTCTCAAAGGAGGAAACTTAAAGGTTGAAGAACAGGAAAGGTTTGGGGCATAAGGCGGGGAGGCTTTAGCTGAAATTTGAAGGAAGCCAGGGAAGCTATGAGAAAGACACTATGTTTGATTGCCTTGGATAGTGAGTCACCGTAATGTAGCAGGGAGAGCTTTGTTCTTGAAGTCAGGAAGGCCTGGGCTGGTGCTACATCACTGCATCACCTAGCGGACCCAGAAATCTGTATTTAGAGATTGACTTTACAAGCCATTAAGTCCAATTCTTCATTTTACAGATGAAGACCTGAGACCTAAAGAGGTTAGGTGACTTGACCAGGGATACACAACTAGCAAAGAGAGGGGGAGAGGCTTTGAACCAATAACTTCAAGTCTAGCACTCTCCTCTCTCCTGCTGGAAGGATGCCTGACACCCTAGAGACATACTAGATTAAGGAAGACCTAAGGTCTTCATAGATATCCCAGTGGATCACTCAGCACCTACTAAGTATCCACCAGAGCACTCCTGGGCACAATACAATAGACCTTGCTATGAGGTGATCTAGGATCAAGGAACATGGGCTTAAGTCCTGGTTGCATCATAACCAGCTGCCAGGAGGAAGAGGAAGAATAACTGAGTAAATTCTCTGAATCTCACTTCCTTTTCTGTGCAAGGAATATAATAATTCTTGCAACTTCCTCAAAGGTTTGTTGAGCATTCTGGAAACATGAGGCAATTGATAGGGCTGTGAAGAAGCATAAACACTCATTCATTGCTTGAGGATTTGCAAGCTAATGAAAACATTTCTGAGAAAGATTTAGCAAAGTTACAAAAAAGAATCACACCCTTCAACCCAATAATTTCATTGTTGGGAATCTAAGATGAAAGTGTTATTGAAGAAACAATAACAAAGCTATCTGTTCAAAGACTTTTTTTAGAAATAGTATTTGAATCTAAAAAAAAAAAATAGCTCAAAGCGATCTAAATATCCCAAAATAGGAACTGGTTAAATAAATTGTGGTGCATTCATGTAATGGAACACTATAATTTAATTAAGTCTGATGAGTATGAATAATATAAAGGAATTTGGAAGGACATTTATGAAATAATACAAAGTGATAAAAAGCAGAACAGAGCACACAGTAATTGCAAGTATGTCAGAGGAAAGGGAATGGAATGAATGGACAAAGAAGAATCCTGATTTAAACTTAATCGAGAGCATTAAAGTTGAATTTTCAACTGTGAAGTTAATTTATTTAAATGTAAGTAGAGACCAAGAAAGTATAATTGGGTCATAGGTTTAAAGCTACAAGGAAGCTTAAAGGTCACCTACTCCAACACATTCATTTTACAGATGAGGGAACTGAGGCCCACAAATTTGACATGACCTGCCTAATCCTCCACAACATTTAAATAGCAGAGTTGGAATTTGAACCACACTGAATGTAGGTAGTTACTCAATTTTAGTTGCTAATAAGCCATTTTCTACCAAAAAGAATTAAGACTTGAAAAAGAGATAAATGTGAGTTATTGCAATGGATAAACATCATATCCCATACCTTTGGACCACAGAGTCCATTCCCATTCAGAGCACAGTCTTCTAATTCCAAATGGCTAGCAAAGTTGCTTTGGCTCTCTTTCCCTTATGTTCTCCTTCCCACTGGTAGAGCTCCAAAGCAGAGGGATTATTCTGCTGAGAGCCCTTGCTGGTCTAGAAAACAGCATGAATTGCTTGCTAAAAATCACAGCAGTGGTTAAAACAACCTCCAATAAAAATCCTTTCAGGTGTTGCAGCGGAGATAGTTTCTGCCCAACGTCAGATCTAGGTGCGTAACCACACTGCCTCCAAGACATAGATGAGAATCATAAACCATCATCATCACACTCAGTGTGACTTAGCTGTTGCTTAGACTGTTGCTCCTGATCAGATTGGGACTGGAAAAGAAGGAAACATAGTTCATACTCCAAGGAAATCAAATACTAGAGGAAAAGGCTCTTCATATACAAAAATATTAACATCAATACTTGACAGGAGTAGGAAAGAACTGGAAGAAAAATATTTACCCTTTAATTAAGGGTTGGTTAAACAAATTATGCTACTATGATGACTAAACTGTAAAAGAAAAATAAGAAGAGTTCAGGGAAGATTGGGGAAGATTCGTATAAACTGATGCAAATGAAGTGAGAAGAAACATGAGAACCATTTACACAATGCCTGCAATAACATAAAAGAAAATAGCACTGAAAGTCTTCCGAAGTCTCATCTAATCATAGCTTTCCAGAATTTTCAGCAGAGCATGCCTCTTGCTTCTCAGTACAAAGGTAATAAATCCTAAAGGCAAAATGAGGCTTACATTTTTGGACATTGTCAATCTGTTGATTTATTTTGTTTATTTTACTTATTTGTTACAAGGGAGGATTTTGTTTGGAGTTTAGGAGCTGAGAAGGGTAGAGTCATTGAGAAGTGATAATAATATGAGAAGGAACAGAGGATAAATAAAACATTTTAAAAGAGGGTAAAGATGACAGCAAGGAGAAATAGGGGAAAAGGAAGCAAAAGAAAAGATTCCTGAATATCCACTATATCAAAGAAAAGCTACAAATATTACATCTGATGAAGTATCAACATATGTCTGCCTTCCAAAGCAAGGAACCAAAATAGATATGGCACCATGATCAGGGCCAGGATCAGAATAAGGTGTAGGTGACAGGCATTTGTGTCAGTTATAGATGTGGTCTAGTCACCCACTATCCAGAGAGAGTCATGGATCAGGACACAGAGCTTGGGAATGAAGCCCAGGCTTTGTTGAAAACAAAACATGGTGCCATTGGCCTGAACCATGGAGTTTCCCATGTGCTGCTAATTCTCAACTTGCTCTTTCAGATTTCCTGGGTTGGGGTGGGTGGAAAAATTCAATTCAGTTGAAGAAACAATTTGGCTTATATAGAACTAAGTTTCTAATAGATTTGTTGAAGAGAAACTTGGTTCTGCAGATGACTGGTAGATTATGAGGCTGCAATTTTGGAACAGTTCAAAGTCTTATGCTAGTTCTCTAGCAAAGGAAAGTATAGCTCCTTACTAGAAGGGATTTGGGAATGAGGCAGGATACCAGAAATGATTGCTTTTCCTGATAAATATCTTGATATATTCCTGATGAAAAGATGGTTCCAAATTCCTTCCTGACCTCAACCCAAGAGTAGAAAGAGTTCTATGTCTTGGCATCAAGATTTGGCTCTGGGCAAGATCCCCTGGATTTCAGGTCTTAAAGGTAGATGAAGATAACTATATTTGAGAGAGACTTTGGAAAGTAGATAGACAAAATCCCAGGATGTCCATGACTTCATGTTACAAAATATCTATCTGTTGGCCAGGTGAAGTCCTGATGGAAACATGGATATAAGAAGACAAAAGAGATTCCATTCCAAATTGGGTTGTTCAGAAAACTAAATAAAACCAGTGTGTAAATTCAGTCTTACTCAGGGGGCTGCTTCCCAAGATGAAGAAAAAGATGGTAATGAAGAAGCAATGGGGAGAAATTAAAAAACAACTCTTTCCAAAAAAGAAAACAATACAGGGAATTCAATTTGTTATTCGAGATATGACTGGCACTTTAGATAGCAATAAAAGCTTAACTGTATTTCTCACTTAGTGTAGAACCAGAGATTTCCCAGAGGCTGAGAGATTATTTCATTGCTCAAACCATCACTGAAAAGGGCAGAAAGTTGCCCACGAGGCTATTGGGAAAAGCCCAAAGATCCATAAAGTGGAGCTTCAGTGCAAACATCTTTCTGAAGTCTGGGCCATAATGGTTCTCCCAGCATTAACTTAAGAATTATTAGGATCTCCCCAGAGGAGTCTTCTTATATTTGCCTTTTGATGGTGAAAATAACAAAGAAGAGTGAAAAGGGCTTAGAGCTCAGAGACCCAGAGCTCCGGGCGGTCCAAAGCCACATGACCGTGGCCCAGTCTCACAAGACCAATAATCCTCATACTCTCTGAGCTCTCAGCAAACTACCCTAAGAAAAGATAAAGCAGGTTTGGAAAAGAGAATCTATATCCTCTCCTGGTCAACCCCAATTTGTTCTTATGTATTCTTATCTAATCTGCTCAGGGCCAGCCCCTCAAGTACTGATCCAGGAAAGGTGAACTTATCTTTACTTTTCCAAGAATACTAGAAATAGGTAGCTAGATGATGCAGTGGATAGATCACTGGACTTGTGATCAAGAAGAAATCTGGCTACACATAGTATCTGTGTGCCCCAGAGGCAGGCCCTTACCCTCTCTTAGTCAATTTTCTCATCTGTAAAATGGGAAAAAATCTAGTACCTCCTTCCCAGAGTTGTAAGGATAAAATGAAATAATATTTATACAATCTTTGTAAAATACAATAAATATTTGTAGAATAAAGTATGTATATACTTCAAAGAACTATACAAATGTGCATTAATATTCTTTAAAACAATATCATCATCATCATCATCATTCTTCTGGTCTGTGTATGTCTATGGAAGCTAAGAAAAAGTCAAGTGGCTGCTTTTGGCTGATTGGGTTACCAGGGCAGCAGCCACTGATGAGAAAGGGCCTGAGGCTAGTCTGACTAGACAGGAGTCTGAGAAGGTGATTCAGAGATACTCTCTCCTATCTCTAAAGGCAAGTGGCAAGGAAAAAAGAAGAAAAGGCATCACAATAAATCATTTTGCACATCAAAAACCAGAATATAATCTAAGTTTGTTCATTTGCATTTTCCATAAAGTAAAAGAGAAATGAATCTATTTCTTTCAATTTCTTCCTCTTTTTTGTAAACCCTTAATATGATACATATGGGATTTGGGGGAGAATAAGAGCCATCTTTCATTATCCCACAAATCCTACCACAAAAGAATAGCCTCCTGTTATAACAACATACCACAAAACCCAAATAGTTTGGTAGTGGATTATTGTTAAATGAATACCTACATTGCTATAAATCACATGCCTAGGCTGCAAGACTGGGAGTTACAATTGAGTTAATGCTCAGATTTCCTAGAATGTATTATCAAATGAAAAGAAATACTTTAAACTCAGTAGGAAGTTGTAGGAAAAAAAGCAAAAAACCCACCCTATTATTCTCTGGTGCCTTTGTCTAGATTATTACAATAGTCTCCTAAATTCTCCTTGATTGAAATTCTTCCCCCTCTTCACAGCATTCTCCAAACAGCTGCTTAAAGTCATTTTTATAAAGTAAAGGTCTGGCCATGTCATTCCTTAATTAACAAATTCCAATGGTTCCCTATTACTTCTAGTATTAAATACAAAATTTTCTGTTTGACATTTAAAATGCTTCACAATCTGGCCCTGACCTACCTTGCTTGCCTTAGTATACATCACCTCCCTTTAAATACTGGATGATCCAACACTATTTGACATCTCACTGTTCCTTACACATGGTACTCCATGTGCCATATCCACACCTTTCCACACATGTCTATGGCACTTTGAGAGATAGCAGAGGATAGTGGAAAGAGCTGATTTCAGAGCACAGAAGATATAGCTTCTAGTCCTAGTTATGGGACAACTCTAATTGTGATCCTAGGTAAGTTACTTAATGTCTCATTGATTTAGGCAACTCTATAAGACTTTAAATTACAGAGGTGACATGGTACCATGACACTTACTCATCTGAGATTTCCTTATTCAAATGAAGTTATAAGTCCAGTTCCTCTCCTTTATACCATTTCTAGGTTAAACAAATGCTTTCCTGATAACAACCTTTTCAGAAAGCATTCTCTCCTGCTGCAACTTACCTTGAATTCATTTATCCATGAATATTAGGAGTTATTTAACTCTTCTGGAGTAAAGTGAAATCCTTTGGAAGCATGGTAAAACCTATAAATCCCTTCTCAGAATAACATTTTTATGTGCATAAATAATTTTTAATAGGGGATGAGGAGTTGAGAACTGTTCAACATTTTGCTTACAAAAAAACTTTGAGTATGCCACTTTTTTTTTAAATCCCATGAGAATCCAAGCAGAGCATGTCTACAAAATGAACCTTTCCTTTAGGTATCCCATGAACATCTTCTCCAATCTGTCCTTTGACTCTTCATTGCCTAACGTAAATGTTCCATTGTCTTGGACTGCAGCTCCATGAACCCTGTTAACACATTTATCCTATCACTATCATCAACACTAATCTTGCTCAAATAATAGTTGGTAAATTCCCTGGGAAAGAGGCTCTGTGAGAGTAGCCCCAGTTCTTGTGCCCCCCATAGAAGAAGACATGTGAGCAGAATCTTCCCTCCCCTTTTGCTTTATTCCATATGGACAGCTTATTTGAGCACTCTGCTTCACTTTTTCCCATCTGCCTCAGCTGGATCCTTATCATGCTATCCATTTCCTGCACTGCTATCCCCAGTAGGTACTGTTGAATTGCTTCTCTTTCCTTGCCAACTTTCATAACATAACCCAATTTGGTGCCAGCTGAGGAAATAATTAGCAACTTGTTTACCCCTTTCCCACACCTACATCCTTAATAACCACACTGCATCTGGTGAGCTTTCATCCTACAAAGATTCGATGATTCCATATCTTCCCTTAGGACCACTGTCTCAGAGAGGTGGGTCTCGATCCTAGGCCCCAAACCAGGGTATTTCCTTCCTTCTTTATTTCTGTACCTATCCAGAAATAAAAATAGGCATGGTTCTAAGGTGTTCAATAGACTCATCTCTTTCTTCAAACCTGGGATGTAGCCTATAATCACATGTTATCCTGTGAATTTGAAACAATGAACTTCATAAAAACACGCCTGTTAAACTCCATTATGTTGCTAGTTTCCTAGACCACTTATGTCTATCACTTTGTCAATTAACTTGAACCTTTAGAAAATCAATGGACTGATGCTGTAGTAGGATGGTCTAGCCTTAAGGAGATGCCACCCAATCACAGCCTAAAGAAGAATACAGGGGCGGCAAGGTGGCGTAGTGGATAACAACCGGCCCTGGAGTCAGGAGTACCTGGGTTCAAATCCAGTCTCAGACACTCAATAATGACCTAGCTGTGTGGCCTTGGGCAAGCCACTTAATCCCATTGCCTTGCAAAAACCTAAAAAAAAAAAGAATACATCTATCTGACTTGAAGTCATGCCTCCCATCTCTAACTCCTCAAAGAATCTGTGTGTGTGTGTGTGTGTGGGGGGGGGTTATACATTTTATATGTGTAAAAAGTCTCCATATCCACAGAATACAAAAAACTGGGCAACTAAACACGTGGCCAAAAGACCAGTAATGTTAGTTGATTCTCTGGAAACATATATTTAGAGTTGAAAGGAATCTTTGAGGTCATTTAGTATAATGCCCTCATTTTACAGATGAGGGAATGGAAGCTTGAGGAGGTTAAAGTGTCTTTGCCCAGGGTCACTCAGGGAGTTAAGGATAGCTCCTGGGATTTGAATTCCAGCAATCTTTCCATTGTATCAAGCTGAAATTGTTTCAGCAGGTCTCAGCCTTTAATTTAATAAACATTTGTCACTAAAGTTTTACCTTCTACCTTCCCTGATTCTCCTTAAATTCATTGCCTTCCCTCTCTCTGTTATCTCCAGATTATTCTGTATATAACTTATTTAGGCACCTACTTTGTCCAAACTATGATGAAAGGAATATAATGGAATAAATACTCCCCTCGAGGTCATAGGGAATCCCACTTCAGCTTCTTAGTACCTGGTGACCTTGGGCAAATTATTTAACCAATTTCTCTGCACCTCAGTTTTCTCATTTATAAAAGAGATGGAAGGACTGCACGGCCTCTGAGGCCCCTTTTATTCTCAATCTATAAAATAGGGTTAGTTGACATAGCTTCCTCGTAGAGCAATAGGAGTTATGAGATTACTATTATTGAACAAATAGTCTAATTATGAATCTTGACCTTTCTTCTTTCCTCACAGTGGTTCTCTTTCCCATTTTCTAGATTTTGTTCTTTCTCATTTTGCTGCTTCATTTGTATCAAACCCAGTTGTGTATCTCTGATTTTTCATTACTCGCTCTGGTTTCAGTCACTTTGTCCTCTGTGTTCTATTTATGTTTGACATGTTCCCTCAGATTCAGAACCTCCTTTTCCATTCTAGAACTTTGCATTCCCTCAACTGCTAGTGACAATAACCAGTTCTGGTTTGCCAGGGCTCCCAAGGAGTCATACAAGACTATTATTGTTCATAATTGATCACCAAGCCTGCAAGAGGTCATTCATTCAGTTTGGAAAGATTCAGGTTGCAGAATAAAGAATGGGAAAGGTGATCTGGAACAAAGTAGGCTAGCCAATAAATAGATGAGCAAAAAGTTGGATGGACCACTGGAGAGGGCAAGAGCTAACCAATGAACATGTGTGTGCTTCAAAGGTATCCAGGAAGGCCCCCAGGACTTTGGACAGTTCCCCAAAGGTGAAGTTATATGAGGACATGGGAAAAAATTCCATGTTATGGGCAAGCATGGATAGGCCATCTGCATCTTTTAAGGGAACATATATGTGGATAACATCGAAGATGCATTTGAGCCCAGCACTCTGCTAAGCATTGAAGATAGAAAGAAAAACAAATATGGTCCCTGCTCTACAAGTCATTGAGTTGGATACTGGGGAAATAAAGATAACATGACAGGTAAAAACAACCCCTTTAGCCTATATTAACACTTTATAATTCCTAACGTTTGACTTTTCTGACATTACCCAGACCACAAGGCTCTGAGGATTCTGAGCTCCCCAGCAGTGATGTTGTCTTGGACAGAGATAAGTGATAGAATGCTGAGGTCTGTGAATAGCAATTAGGCCACTTTGACATTGACCTCCTAATGTTCCTTGCACAGGTCACTCCATCTGATAAAATTATGCATTCTACTGCCTGGTTCCCATGATCTGAAATCTCCCCTTCCTCACCTTCTTTTTCTGGCTCCCTTAAAGTCTCACTTAAAGTCTGACCTTTCACCTTTGCTCACCCTCCTTAATTCTAATGCCTTCCCTCTGAGATTAAACCCTATGTATCCCCTTTGGAGATGGTTTGCACATAGTAGAGTGCTTATTGGTTCTTCCATTAGACTGGGAGCAGCCTGAGAGCAGGGACTATCTTTGTATTCCCATTGTTTAGTACAGTGTTTTGCAGAAATAGGTGTCTCATAAATGCTTCTCGACTTGAACTGGTTATAGAGTGAGTGAAGAATAACATGCACTAAATCAAGAAAGATCATCTAATCCAACTTTGACAGAAGAGAGAAAAATTGTATCACATTGTTCACTTTGGGGGCCAGTGTTCAAGACCTTGGACAGCTCCCAAATGCAGGTCACCAACCCCAGAACTGCAATGCAAACCCAGATCTTCTGACTCTATACCTATGCCTATATATGATGTCTCCTTCACTAGAATGCAAGTTTCTAGAGGGAGGGAACTATTTCATTCTTGCTTTTGAGTTCTACCTCTTAGCACAGTATCTGAGACATAGTAAACATTTAATAAGTGTTATTGTCTGCCTTGTGGAATGACTAGACCCAGTCACTGCCTTCTTTATGGAAGGAGCAGAATGTTGAATTCCTAGTCCCCAAATCTTTCTTTTGCTTTGCTGACCGAGGACAAATCTTTTGACTTCTCCGAGCTTCAGTTTCTTTATAAGAGAGAGATAATGAATAATATAAAGGCAACTAGGTGACAGTGGATGGAGTCCTGGACCTAGAGTCAAAAAGATTTGAGTTCAAATATGACCTCAGACACTTAGTAGCTGTGTGACCTTGGGAAAGTGAGGCATTTAATGCCTGCTTTTATGAGCTTCCTCCACTGGAAAAGGGGGGTAGATAATAATAGCAGCAACCTCACTGGGTGATTGTGAGGATCAAATGAGAAATTATTTGTTAAACACTTTGTAAAGCTTGTTTGTTTCCTATCTTTTCTGCTTTCTATTAACCTTGCAGGATTGCTGTAGGCATTAAATGAGGTAAAACCTCTAAAAATGATTGTAATAATAAAGCTATGCTGTACTCAGAAAGTATTTTGTAACCCTGCTATAAAAAATATGAGCTATGATGATGGTAGAGACAAGGATGATAATAACAATAGCATAGGCACATAGGTCACCTTCTTACTTGCCCATAACATTTACTACCTTAGTATCATCAATGCCATCATTTCCTCCTCTTTCTGCACCTGATTAGAATGCTCTATGTTATAGGCCAGCCAGGCTGTAAGGGCCAGGCTTCCTGCACTTACAACAAGATGGTTCCAGATTCCTAATAAACTCATACATTTCCTCACGCAGGCATGAACTGTACCCTTTCTCACCCTTCTCTTTTTTCTTTCTTGGAGGCAAGTTGGCCATCTGCACTGCCATTTTGTTCTTCTGAGGATGTGTTGATTTATCTCTCCTAGAACACAGTGAGTCTGGTAACAAGGACAAATCTCTGGGTCCCTGGATAGCTAATTGGTTGACATGTGTCCATGACCCCACTCATATTCTCCCTCCCATCACCCATATGCTCTGGAAAGCAGTGTATTTGTCTGGAAATCACAGACTTCACAAGATATAAATTCAATCTGAAATCAATATTAATGCTATCAGGGAGGCAGAGCGGGTGAAGCCGTGAGGGGTGGAAGGAGGCAACTATGGCAATACTCCAAGCAAGACGACTAGTCTTTCTCCTATTTTGAGGCTACCTGTGGGCAGCATACACAAGCAGGAGATGTCTGGCTTCTGGGGTGGTGCTTATAATAATCTAATATATTGTAAGTATAAGGTTGAATGTTTGGATAGGAGGAAGAACAAGTCAGTTGATACCTCTTTAAAGAAGTTTATGATATTTTACCATTTTGTGTAGCCAGGGATTAAGGTCTTGAGCACAAACAATACCTCAAAGTGAATAATAGAGGGCAGCTAAGTGGTACAGTAGATAACCCACTGGCCTTGGAGTCGGGAGGAAAGGAGTTTGAATCCAGCCTCAGACATTTGGCAGTTGTGTGACTTTGGACAAGTCAATTAACCCTGATTGCCTCTCATCCAGGGCCATCTACAGCCATCCTGATTCATATCTGGTCACATGATCCAAAAAGTTCTTGAGGAGAAAGTGAGGCTGGTGACTCAGAACAACCCCTCCACTCAAATCCAATTCACGTGCTTGTCATGGCACCACCTCCCTGATGTCATGGTCCTCTTCTAGAAGGAAGGACAAACATTAGTATTAATGTGACAAAACTGAGAGCTTCATCCTTGACAAGACCTTCTGAGTTCTCCCTAAACTCTCCCAAGTGCCTGTGAAAGAGGTGAGGGCACACTGAAAGTCAGAGATGTATCAGAGGTTGCCCCAGGGAACAAGCTTCAGGTAAGCAGCTCCCCTCCTCCAATCCCCATTTATGCTTTTGTTTTTCCTAACCAGCTCTAAAGCTCCTTTTCTTTCCATCAACGAATAACATATCCTCAGGGCATGAATGAAGAATGAAATAAACCTTCTTCAAAAACAGGAAGTAGATCCTGGATGGCCAGGGAGAAGATGTCTTGAGAGACTAGCAGATCAGATAAATTCTCAGCAGAAAGGCCACTTTTCAAGAAGTAATTCACATTTTATTTGTTGTTGGACTCTATGGACAGTAAATAAACTTTTTTTCTCCTGAAAATTTCCACGAGTTACAGATTTGGTATACCAGAAAGACTGGGGATGACTAGGTCCTATGGGAGGATTGGGGAGATATAGGTCTATCTGCTCCTAAACTGTTCAGTTATTTTCAATTGTGTCTGATACCTCATGACCCCATTTGGAATTTTCTTGGTAAAGATATTGGAGTGGTTTTCAATTTCCCTCTCCAGCTCCTTTTTTAGATAAGGAAAGTGAGGCAAGTAGGGTTAAGTGACTTGTCTAGATCACACAGTTAGTAAATGTCTGAGGCTGAATTTGAACTCAGGAAGATTAGTCTTCCTACTTCCAGGCCTGGTACTCCATCCTCTGTACTATTCACTGCCCAAACTCAGCTACTGTTGACAATTAATCTAACATTTATGCAGTATTTTAAGGTTTGGAAAGCACTTCATCTATGTGGTCTCATTTGATTCTCATAACAATGCTGTGAGGTCAGAACTTTTATCTCCATTTTAAAGTTAAGAAAACTGAGACAAAGAAAAATTAAAGACTTGCCCAGAATCACACATGAGTCTGGATTCAAATTCATCTTTCCTACCAGATTCCCCTAATCTGAGACCAATAGAACAAGCTTAATTTCTCTTCTACACCTGAAGGGCACTTCAAATATCTGAAGATGGCTCCTATTCTCCTTCCACCCCCTACAGTGGATGAAAGTCTAAATCTTTCCCATCTCCTTCAAGTCTCCCTCATGTGGTATGATCTCTGACCCTTTCTCCAATCTGATCACTTTGTGTGTGCTTATTAATGAGCTTCCTCAAATGTGATACTGAGAACTAAGTACAATCATTTTCCATGGGCTCTGACCAGGGATATAAGAGAGCAAGGACCCCCCCCCCCCCCCCCCCCCCCCCCCCCCGCCTCCTTCATTCCAAACAATGACATCTATTAGACTAGCCTGTGATACTGTTCACTCTTTTGGCTGCTCTTAACAATTATTAATTCAAATTGACTCTGCAACCATTAAAAGCTCTAGGTTCTCCATGATAATACAATCTAATAATTTACTAAATTCTTAAAATGTGCATAGTTTGGGGCTAGTCAACATATAAGCCTCATTCTATACTCTGAGTTCATCAGGTCTTTACCAGCAGGTGGGGGACATACTTCACCACTGGTCTTCTTGAATTGTGAAAGGCATTTCATTGATCAACATTCAAACCAGTATTCTTTTCAGTACATGAGGTTATGCTCTAAGTAAGCAATTTCACTAAGTCATTAATTTCTAAGAACTTTAGAAGAGAGAAAAGAGAGGGTAGAGAAAGGGGAAAGAGTTCCAGAATAGCCCTGAAGAATTGGGGTCCTAGCAAGAGAGATAGTAAAGATGAAGAATTAAATGGGATAATGATTGTGAAATGCTTTGTAGCCATGGGACTCTAGAGATAAGATTGATTACTTAAGTGGAAATACTCTAAACCTGAGCATCATCCTTTCCTTCTCCATTAGCTGGTCATTTAGTTGTTGGAATCAAGTCTTCTAGACCTTTGTTTTCCTGTCAGTCATTCAAAAAATAGGTATCAAGTGCCAACTATCTGAAAGGACTTGGGCTCAGTTGAAACGTGAAAGCATTATTGAGAACCAAAGTGTCCATGAATACCTGTTGTAAATTGTAAAGTACCATGACAATATAAAGGGTTATGGTTATAAATAATAATAAATCTAATCCTTCAAGAAAGGCAGAACAAGAATTATCAACTCTGTTTTGTATAAGGACTCAGAAAGCGAACATAGATAACCCAAGATCACCCAGCTATTAAATGGCAAAGCCAGCACTTGAACCCAGATCTCTTGATTTACATCCATGACTTAATCATCAAGGGCATAAGTGGGAGGGAATAGCAGTCCTTACAGAGTCAGTCCCTTTAAATGTGCCAGCAAGGAGGAAGTTGTGTCTAATTGGCAAAGGCTTGATGGAAGTAGATTGATTTTTCTATTCAACTGAAATTATTGGTGCCAGGAGACAGAGAAGGTGACTGCTGTGCCCTGTCTTCCTATTTCAGATCAGAATTTTAATGGGATTTATCAACTTTATATCACAAATATATAACTGAGTATTTCCCTGATCAGTAGATATAATGAATAAGGCACAGGGGCACAAACATCATGGAGCTTACAGAATACTGGAATGGGTATGAGGCAAGGGGACACAGTGTCCAAAGACTTCTGTGACACAAGGGAAAGGTGGGGAGGCAATAGAGAATGTTGAATTTGAAGTCAAAGGATCTGGGTATGAATACTTTGCCACTTACTAGGCCTGTGCCACTTTTTTTTAGTTGTTTTTTTTTTTTTGCAAGGCAGTAGGGTTGAGTGGCTTGCCCAAGGCCACATAGCTAGGTAATTATTTAATTATTAAGTGTCTGAGGTCGGATTTGAACTCAGGTACTCCAGACTCCGGGCCAGTACTCTATCCACTGTGCCACCAAACCGCCCCGCTGTGTCACTTTTGACAAATCATTTAACCTCTATGGGTCTCAATTTCCTCATCTATAAAAGGGGATCATTAGAATAGATGACATCTAAATTCCCTTCTAGCTTTCAATCTATGATCCTAAATCTGATTTCACTTGTTTCTTCATCTATAAAAGGAGGGGCTTAGATTGTATCCTCTGACATTCCTTCCAACTCTATGATCTTAAATTTAACTATTCTGGACCTCGGTTTCCTCATTTGCAAAATGAGACATTTGGAATAGATGACCTCTAAGGTCTCTTTGAGCTCCAAATCTATGAGTCTATAATAGATTAGCCAGGAAAAAGGTTAAACTAAAGGCTAAGAATTTGGAGACAATTCTTATTATTTGGGGAAATTGTGGAAGGTTTTGTGCAGGAGGTGAATATTTGAGAGGGAGGACTTAACTGTGAAAAAAATGCATTTAACCAACAATTTGATGTGGATTTTCTCAGGTCCCAGAACACTGCTATGGAGGACACAATTTTTTTAATAATATGAAACCATCCTAGTCAGCCTTCCAAGGTGAAGGATTTTCCTGTTGATAGACAATCTGCATTCCCCTAGAGAGATAGAGAGCATGTCCTTGGCTGGGTTATTCTTGACAGTGGTTGGCTCTAGAGAATGCTGTCTATTTAGCATTTAGCAGACACATGGACAGCCAAGAACTTATTTCTGGCAGGAAAGGTTGGGGGCAGATATATTCAGGTAGCTAGAGAAGACAGAGAAAATAAAAATGGGGAAGGACTGCTGTGAGTGGGGACTCAGCAACTTTTTTTTTTAAATCCAGAAAGTTAAGTGTTAGGACTCAGTCTTCCCTGGAACAAAGATATGAGTGACTCCAAAATTTCTCTTCAGTAGCATCTTAACTCTTGATGTAGTAGTCACTTAATTGAATATTTATTAAACACTATTATGTTCAAAGAAGACCTAAGGTCATAGCCTCATAGATCTAAATCTGGGGATCTTCTCATTTAAAAGAGGAAGACACTGAGGCCCCCTCAAAATTAAGTGATCACATGGGCAGAACCAAGTTTTGAACTTAGATATTCCGGCTCCAAATTCAATGGTCTTCTATTGTGTTACAGTGGCTTCCAAATCTTTACTCTGGCACATACTCATTGATTAATGGGCAAATCACTTTACCTCTTACCACCCCAGAAAACTGTTTAAGTTATGGACACATTGATGACTTACATAGGCAGAAAGAGTTTCCACATCAGAAGTTCCCCACAGTAAGGAAATCTTAGGTCCACATACTGTGTAAGAAACTGAAGAGGCAAAAATGAAAAGAAAATAGTCTTGGCCCTAAGAGAATTTATATTATATAGAGTATTTCAAAAGTCTTAGTGCAGTTTTAAGCTGGGAAGGAGGGGAAGAGAAGAAAAGATAGAACAAGTAATTAAATTACAAGGGAAATTGAGGAAGGTAAGGATAATCATAACTTAAAAGACATCCGAAGGGAGATAGGACCTGAGTATAGCTTTGAAAGATTCTGAAAATCAGAGAATATTCACATGGCACCAGGAAATCATAGAACCTCAGAATGTCAGACCCCAGAAAGACTATAAAGAATAAGTACAAATGTGACAGTTAGGTGGCACAGTTGATATAACACTAGCCCTGGAGTCAGGAGAAACTGGGTTCAAATCCAGTCTCAGACACTTAATACTTACTTAGCTATATGACCTTGGACAAGTCATTTAATTCCATTGCCTTGCAAAAAACAAACAAAAAGCATAAGTGTAACCTTTGCTTTTGCATCTGAGGAAATAGAAACTTCAAGAAGGGAAGGAATTTGTTCAGAGTCAAAGAGGTGATAACCAAGACTCAAATCTAATTCTTCTTCATCTAATTCCAATGATATATAAATTAGTCCCACACTCCCAACCCAAGTGCTCATTTCAGATAAGATGAACATTTTATGGACTTGGTGGCATAGTAAATTCCCTCCCCCCCCCCTCCCCATCACAGTTCTGGCAGCAATGATATGGTGAAAATCACTTTTGGACTGATATTCCAGTCCAAACTCCCCAGTAAGCAAAAAAAAATGTCACTCAGGGAATTTGTCTTTTCACAAAGCTATTCCATCTGTTTCTGCATGCAGATTTCTACTTTCTCCTTTATTTCATGTTTTTTTATCACTGGATGAGTCAAGAGAATAACAATATGAGAGCTCCTTTTTTCCTCCCTTATAATTCTGCTTTTTGTCATTTCTCTTTCAATTCTTCCTACCTGCATTAGACATCTCGTTATCATATTATAGCTAGTAAATCTCAACTAGCTGACAATTTTCCTATTTCCCTGAACTCTGTTAACATCCTTTTTCCAGGGAGAGATCTTCACAGTGCTTCATGTGACTCATTCTTTATGAACATCACAGGTAGATGCTCAACAGAAAAAAACAATCATTAATCTCATTAAAACAGCAGGGCAAAGAACTAATAACCTGGAGCCTGGCATGCTGGGAGTCCAGATCTATGGCTCCCAGTGGACCAGACTGAATTTTGTTCCTTTTAGTAAAAATTAATGTTCAAATCCAAAGGCATGGCTTCAGACAAGATCTTCCATTCTTTTCTGGATGCTGCCAGACTCCTTAGCTCATGAGCAACAATGGTGTTCTGCATTTGTCCACTTGATAGTGATTCTGTACATATTTTTAAATGGATGCGTGGTCTCCTCAATGGGATGAGAGTTCCTTATATAAAGAGAGAGAGATTGGTTCATCCTTTGCGATTCTTTCCTCAGTATCAAACATAGCACTGGGAACATGGTGGAAACTTAATATTTGTTGATTGCCTGATTAAGTAGAAAAATGACAAACATTTATTATGCATCTCCCTTTTATGGAGCACTGAGCTAGGGACTTGGGGAGATGGAAAGTTTGGATAGGACACAGTCTATAATACAGACTATCAGTCAATAGCTAATGGGGATGAGAAGGATCATATCCTTATGTTCTTGATTCAGAGATATTCTGACTTTTCCTATTTCTAGAAAGTAGATTCTTAAAGAAATAGGGACTTCTAGGTACTAAAGACACCACTGATTCATAGAAAATATCATTCCAGGGTTATGAAGGAAGACTTTAGGGAGGAGTCAGGGAAAGATACTAAAGACTGAAGCTTTAGAATTTAGTTTTAGGACCCAATTATCCCATGAAAATTGCATTCAGAAAAAGCAGCATACAGGGAAGGATGCTCCAGGTAATTTTATTGAGCAAAGGTCATTTCATTTAGTGAATTTATGTCTCACTCACATGACCATATGAACCTATAAAGAGTCAGCACCTTGCCCATAAAGAGCATGTCCTTTGGATGTCTTTCATTCTCCTATTCAGGCACTTATAGACTCCTCCCCTAAAGAATATCTTTTATTTATTCCACAAACTCAATAGGAAGCAACTTCTGAATGGAGAGAAACTATAACAAAGCAAGGGACACAAAAAAAGAGTTCTTATTTTTCCTATGAGTGTCTATGATCTGTCACTAACATTTAAACCCCAGGACATGTACATTAGGATAAATGCTAATTTCCTTTGAGTGCTCTGCACCACTGAGATCACATCCAGAGGAAGTGGTATAGAGGGACTGGAGACCACATCATGTCATACCAAGATCTGTCAAAGGAACACTAGATAAAGAATTTGATTTTCATGTGAGAAAATCTAGAGAAGACTTGATTTGCATCTTCATATATTTGTTATTATTGAGTCATTTTAGTCACACCTGATCCTTTTTGGAGTTTTCTTGGTAAAGATACTGGAATAGTTTGCCACTTTCTTCTCCAGTGCATTTTACAGATAAGGAAACTAAGGTAAACAGAATAAACAGACTTTCCCAGATAGTGAGTGTTAGGACCAGACTTAAACTCAAGAAGTTGAGTCTTTCTGCCTCTAAGGCCAGCACTTGATTCATTTCATCATTACCTGCCCCGTCTTTATAGTATCTGAAGGGATATATGTGGCGCAAGGTCTAGTCTTATTATTTTTTGGCCCCAGGGAGCAAAGCTAGAAGCACATGGTAGGAGAAAGATGCTGCTAGCAAATAGAACTCACTTTTATAGAAACTAGAAAACAGAACTAGCATTAGAACTCACTTGGAAATTACTGAGGTATCTATCATTGTACATCTCCAAGTAGAGACTGAATGTCCATTTGCTAAGAATATTTTTGAGTAATTCCTCCTTAACTAACATTTGACTTGATGCTGTTAGCTTCCTTTTAGCTCTATGGTATTTTCCCCTGAATGCCCTTCTCTAACTTTTGCAGAGAGAGTATACAGAAATGGAGATTGGCATATCCATCAATCAACATGTAATAATCACCTACAATCTACTAGATAGGGTGCTAAGTGCTGCCAAAAGATCTGAGTTCAAGACTTAGTTCTGATACTCATCACCTATGGAATCTTGGGCATCACTAGTTTGACCCCCAGTTTCCTCTTTAGTGAAATGAGAATAATGACTCATTTCTTGCTTCACAGAGTTAATATGATGGAAAAAATGAAATAATATATCTCAAGTATTACAGAATTGTGATTTCTAAGCTTTTTTTTTACTCAAGCACCCAGAACAGCACCCTATATATATAGTAAGTGCTTAGTAAATGGGATAGTCAGTGCAAACACATAGAGCTAGGAGATGAGAGAAAGAAGGTTATTTTGGCTATATTGCAAAGGAAATCTAACTTGGGGACAACTTGTGAAGGGCTAAATAGGAGGGTTTATAGTTTATCCTAGAGACAATAGGAAACTACAGGAGACAATTGAGTCATATGACCAGATCTGAGCATGTGGAAAATAACTTTGGCAGAGTGTATAAGACAGAATGAAGTGGGGAAGAGACTTAATACAGGGAAACCACTTAGGTGGCTGTTGCAATATTTGAACCAGAAAGAAAAACATAAATTTATATGGGTGGTAGGAATCAGAAATTTAGAGTTGTGGTTTTGAGATTGGGAGGAACTTAGAATTGAACCAAGTCCAATTTACTCATCTTATAGCTGAAGAAATTTAACCCAAAGAAATTAAATGACTTGCCCAAGGTCACAAAGGTAAGTTGCAAAGCTTGGACTTGAACTTAGGTCATCTGTTTTCAAATCCAAGACCCTTTCCACCAGACTATGCAGTTTCATGTGAGAAAAGTTGGCTGTGAGCAGAACTGGAAGGATCAGGTTTGCAACACAAACTTCCTTATGTTTTCTATCTGAGACACAGTCTGACAATAATCACCCCCACATAGAGATGGACTAGCCCCCAAAGTGTCCTTTGCTAGTTAAAGATTATAAAGGAGGTTTATATAATATTTTTAATGTCTGAAAAACATTTTAAATGCTGTTAAGCCTTATAGCAACTCTGTAAGGAGAGACCTATGGTTATAATTCCATTTAACAAATGAAAAAAAATGAAACACGGAAAGGTAAGGCACTATTTGTCCGCAGATAGTATTATCTTCAAATCTGCCCAGACTCCAAAGCTAGTGTTCTCACCAATATCATCCAAAGAAGAAGGGCATAGTCTACCTTCTAGGAAGATGAAAGTATTGAGCACAAGTTGCAAGGAAGCATCCCGGTTGTTACTCAGCACCTGAATCTCTCAAAGCCCTACAAGTGATCTACTATGAATGTGATAGTAGTGCCTATTTCATATCACAGGAGCGAGAGAGCGAGAGACAGAGAGAGCAAGAGAGCAAGAGACAGAGAGAGGGAGAGACAGAGAGAGTGAGAGACAGAGAGAGAGAGAGACAGAGAGACAGAGAGAGAGAGAGAGAGAGAGAGAGAGAGAGAGACAGAGAGAGAGACAGAGAGAGCAAGAGAGCAAGAGACAGCGAGAGAGAGCAAGAGACAGAGAGAGCAAGAGACAAAGGGAGAGAGACAGAGAGAACAAGAGAGCAAGAGACAGAGGGAGAGAGACAGAGAAAGCAAGAGACAGAGAGAGCAAGAGACAGAGGGAGAGAGACAGAGAAAGCAAGAGACAGAGAGAGCGAGAGACAGAGAGAGTGAGAGACAGAGACAGAGAATCTCTTAAGCATGGGAATAACAAGGTAGCTGACCCAGGTCAGTAAAGCTAGCAATACTAGCTAGGCTTCCCTCCAGGACCAGTCAGAAGCAATACTTATCTCATGTACTAAAATACATTAGTATTAAAATACTAAGGAACATCTGACAATACTTATCTAAAGAGATCCTGTCTAGCCCGCTCTGAAGGGGAAGAAAACACTCATATTTTATAGATAGCCTCTTTAGAACTGGCAGATTACTGGTACTCTTAGCTGTGGTCTCAATTTCTGTGCCTTCTTTATTCTCCACTGGTCAGTCTTATTAGTGTCTCTAATTTACTAATGTCTCTAATTTTATATGTCAGATGACAGGTCATTTCAGCAACGGGAGCCTGGATTGAAAAGAAAGAAAAACAAAATAAATACCCTCATTCAATCCTACTACAGTAATTACAACTATCCTGGCTTTCATTGTCCCAAGGTTACCCTGGGCAGTATGTATGGTGGCAGTCAGAAGGAGGTCTCTAGAGTCCTGGTCCAGACTTGAGCTCTTGTTTTCAGAACCAAGAGCATGGACAGCAGCTGAGAGGCAGTCTGTCATGGAAGCCAGGAAGCCAGTAGGTTTTCTGAAAAATAAACACTGGTCTTTTTGTATAAGATTTCGCTTTTTAAAGTTTGTTCTTCTGACTCCTTGACCTGCAGCCCCACATCCATGCAGAGAATGGAGAGCATTGCGAGAAAAGAAATAACAAAATTCTATCATTTTAAATTTGGAAGAGATCTTAGGGATTATCTAAGCCCAACTGTCCCTTCAAAGTGATATTCACCTGTCCACTGTATCTGTGTCTCTGTCTCTGTTTGTCTTTCTGTGTCTTGCCGCTGTTTAGCTTTCTCTACTCTCTCTTCTTCCCTAGAGTCCTACTTCACCAGCAGCATTTTGGACATTTCCAAATGAATATCCTGTAGGCATTTTTAAATTTAATATTCCAGGAAAAGATGTCATTATCCTTGTCACCACATGAAGACCCCATTCTGCTGAGCTTAAAGACAGGACCTGTGACCAAGTTCATCATCACCAGAATCTAACTTCATGCACTCAACATGCATTTGTTGCATGTCTACAAAGTGCAAAGCATTCTAAATGATATAAAGAAGGATTGGGGAGGATGAGGAACAATCAATTTTTCAGGGCAAGGAGCTCCTCAGTAAGGCAACTCCCTTTACCAATGCACATCTACCTGCTCTGCAAGTTATCATCTTATAGAATCATCAAAAGATTTTCCTAAGGCAGGGGCAGCATTCCTGGAGTCCATAAAACCTGGGAGAGAGAGAGAGAGAGAGAGAGAGAGAGAGAGAGAGAGAGAGAGAGAGAGAGAGAGAGAGAGAGACATACAGAGACAAAGAGGCAGAGAGAGAGAGAGATCACAAACATAGATAACTACAATATAAGGGATGGTGTACAAAATAGGGAGAAGTATCAAACAAATACTAAGAGATCACTTGTTTGGAAAAATCACTATCAATTGTGGACTGGGATCAGGGAAAATTTCCTGGAGGAGACTCTTAAAAGATGGGTAGGAATTCAACAGGTGGAGAAAAGAGCTAGGGAAGGCCCCTATAGCTGGAGGGTAATGATATGAACAAAACAAGAAGATAAAACAGGGCAGCAAACCTTCCAGGAATATTTACTAAGAGTAGCTATGCCAAAGTATTCCTGGAAGAAAGTAGACTGAGATTCCCACTTATCAAGTCTGGGAAAATGCAATCTAGACTTCTAATACAGGAAGGGTAGTTTTTTATCAAGGCAAAAAAAACCCAAATAAGTTGCATTATCAGCATTAAAAAATTATGATATTTATTTCATCCAAAAGTCCAAGTATTTTTTGACTGATTTAATTAGATTTAAAGGATTTATGTGCTCAGAAAGCTCACATGATATTTTAGTCCTTATTCTGTGATTCACTACCTATATAAAAAGTCAGATAATTTCACTTTTTTTGGACCTCAGTATCTTCATCTCTAAAATGGAGTATCTGCACTACCCGCCTCTCCAAACCACTGTGAGGATAATGGAATTATCGCTTGAAAATTAGAAGGAGTCTAAAAAGGATATCTAGTCCAATCCCCTCATTTTACAGATGAGGAAACTGAGGCACAGAAAATTCATTGACTTGCCCAGGGTTACACAGGGAATAAGTATCTGAGGTGGGATTTGATGTTAAAGTTTCCTATATCTCCAGATCTTGTGTGAAAGAGCTTCATAACTGAAAAATGTGATGTAATCATGTGCTCCTCTTATTTTCCTAGTTTTCCCTTTATTTCGCGCCCTACCACTTCTCTGCTATGGACAAAGTCTTCTGAAAATGGGAAATTTATACCCATAGGGGGAAAAAAAGTGACCATAGGCCAGCTGGTGTGAGATAAAGACTGAATCATCTTCAAGGTCCTAGGCTATCACTGGACACTCCCAGGACACACCAGCTTTCCTGAGAAGCTGGCATGGACAAGAGCAGCAGGGATATATCAGAAAGGGAAAGGACTCTAAATGGTTTTTTCTTTTTTTAATAATTCACAGCTACAGACAGGTTGACAACTTATTGAGAGTGGTTCTTCATCTGGAAAGGGCTTATTACTCACTGTGTACCGTCTTTATTACATCGATACTGACATTTAACACTCAATAAATCTCCAGTCCCTCTGAGGTGCTCCGACTGACAGCCAGACCCAGCCCTTGCCTTTCGAGTACCTGGAAAGGGAACTTTCTTCCACCATGTCTCCTTGGGTCACAGGCACGAGAATATCTATAGTTTGTCCATGTGCATTGACATGATCATAAAAAGAAAATGAGTAACTTGGCATAAAAATGAAAGACTTCAAAGGGTCATTCCAAAGGGTCCTGAGATACTAAAAGGATGGGAGTCCTCCAGTGTTTGAGCAGACAGAGCATCTGGAGAAGGTTTATGGAGAAAAATGAATAAATCAGCCAGGATGGAGAAGCTTTTGAAAGGGTCAATGGGACCCAGTTCTCTGACCATGTAAGAAGCAAACACAGATGAAATCACAAATCCACCATAGCACCAAAGTGCATTTGGCCCCAGTACAGTCATATTTCCATTTCCCTCCCTATCTGCTTGGGCCTCTGCCTGATAGTTGCATCTGGTTTTTACCAAAGTTTCTGAATCTCCTACCTGATTGGGAAGAGTAACCTCCCCAATTTCAGAGTACTTAGTAACTATCCTTTTCTGCTTTCCCGCAACTTAGCGTACAGTGAAAGCCAACAACAATAATAGCAATTATGGAATCAAAAGGCCCTTAATGGGTGACATCCATATTAATTTGGTCCATAATATTTTGACTGCCAAATGACTGTCATGTATTTGTGTGGGGAAACAAGCATTTATGATGACAATTCAGGGCAAAGGTCAGTACCATTTGAAATCAAGAACTATCCTTAAGGAGGATTATATGAGGAAAGGAAGAAACTGTATAACCTCACTGCAGGGTACAAAAATGTAGCACTTACTGAATATTTAGGGAGACATATCAGACGTAAACTATATTTTGGACAAATAACCATTCTACAAATATAGACCTTAGAATATCTTAAAGAACTCAACCAAAACAATACACTGAAACTGGACCATAATATGTTTATATGCATACACACACACACACACACACACACACACACACACACACACACACACACATATATATATCTTTTAGCAGCATCTGTTCTATGATTCTTTGTAAATGTAGTTAGTTATTAATTTATACTGTGTTTTTCTCACAACAATCCTGTGAAGATAGTCATATGAATATTATTATCCTCTTCTGACAGATGAGGAAATTAAAGCTAAGAGGAATTATCTAACCCAAAGTTATTTACCCATAAGTAACATAGCAAAGATTTGAG
Source organism: Macrotis lagotis (assembly GCF_037893015.1). NCBI lineage: Eukaryota > Metazoa > Chordata > Mammalia > Peramelemorphia > Peramelidae > Macrotis > Macrotis lagotis. The sequence continues at coordinate 240,535,206 of NC_133660.1, forward strand.
TTCTTACTTTCTGACTTTTGAATTCATATTGATCTCAAGAATTCTGATTCAAAGGCATAACTCTTTCTTCTTCATTTATTACTCCCATCCTGTGTAGACCACTATACATCTTCACAGCATGTAATGGAGGCACTATATATCTTCATGTATGTACCAGCATGCCTTCCATATACAGTCTGTTACAGAAACATAATTTTTATTTGATTGGTGTCACTTAACTTAGAAAATATTCATAAAACTAATTACCCCTAATGAATGTCCAAGTTGTGGGATCTCTTATATATATTAATTCATCCTTTCAAGGGTTTTGGATGCAAATCAAAAGTATGTTTTTCTCTCCAAAACCATTTCTTTGGTGATGATTTTCATTCCCCCTTTTAGCTGAGCAGGGACTCCTCCATATACTAACCTTTCATAAGGATAAAGTAAGCCCAGATTTTGTTCCATTTGATGGATCCAATGCATAAAATTTTCATGGAACCCCCCCCCCATCATTGGCTTAAGTGTAGTCCTCTAACCAAAATGTGTACCAATGGTGGGTGACAGTATGGTGAGATGGACAGAATACTGAACTTGGAGTCAGGAAAACATGGATTTCAATCACACCTCTGACATCTATTAGTTGCATGACCCTCACTGAACCTTAGTTTCCTGACCTATAAAATGGGCACAATAGTATCAATAGTACCTATTTCACAGAGCAATTATGAGGTTGACATGCATGTAAAATATTATGCCCATTTTAAAGTTTTAAATAAGTATTAATTTTCATAGAATAGTCTAAAGAATATACATGTTGCTTTAGCCATACAATTGAAACTATATCCCCAGAAACATTCACAGAAATCTATCCAGTTCCATGACAAAGGACTTGCTTTCACTGTCTCATGTGACTATATTGCACTCCAACTCCATTCTGAAAAAATATCTTTGTAGAAATTCTAAACTTTCCACAATAAAAGTAATATCAATTTCTTTTCTAAGACCAGAATCCCATGAAAATCCAATATGTATGTTCACTTTTGCAAAGCAATTGGTAAAGTTTTCCCCTGTTAGTGTCAGAGACCAATCAGGGATTAGAGCCTGGCCTGGTTGTGTCCCTGTGAATAACCAGACTGAGAGGGAATGAGACACTGAGAGGGAATGAGACAGTCAGTGTCCCCCTCCCCCCCCACTACAGAATCAATATCCCTAGATTTCTGGACTTTATCCCTTTATCTCTTTGTGTAGGAGGCAGTTAACTTTCATCTATAAGAAAGAGCTGCCAAGAAGTCTCAAATGCTGGGGATCTGATCTATTTGCTTGCTGGAGTTTAAAGAACTGAGAAATGGGAATTTACAGAGAAGATATTTGCCCAGAATCATGTGAATTAGTAAATTTCCCTTCTTCATTGCCTGAAATTCCTTCTCCAAGTATCTTCTCTCTTTCTGTATGTGCATTTTGTGTGTGTGTGTGTGTGTGTGTGTGTGTGTGTGTGTGTGTGTGTGTGTGTGTTCTCCCTCTGGGTTGACCCATTTTGAATTAATCCAAGGAAACCCATCTCATAAATGTCCACATCCTGCATCAGTATTCATCACAAGAAAGGGACACTTGGACAGGAAATCTAGTAATCTAGCTATCGATAGTGAGCAGAATCAAAGACTTGGCCTCCGTTCATTGAACTACTAGGCTAGATGGTCACTGATGAGATCTGGCTCCAGACCCAGTGAACAAGATTTGTTACGATATGGCTCTGAGGAGCCCCCATTCCATTCTTCAGGAACAAAACCAAAAGGAAAAGACAGTACCTTTCCAAGCATTGCTTTTAACCATGGGGTCACAGACCTGTAAGTGCCTCCTAATCCTAATGGAGGCAAAGATAAAATAATTGGCATGATCTTAAAATGACATCCATTCCTATTTACCATTTTAGACATTCTGGAATTGTTTTCCTCTACCCAAGGGAGAAAAGAAAGGAAACATCAACAAGATTAAGGGGAAGAAAATAAAGGGCCCTTGCAGAAGAACTTGGAAAGGTCTTACAGATGAATGACTTCTGAGCAACCATCCCCAAATTACTAACATTAAACTAGCAATGGCATGGAATGTGAAGGACAGTTCTGTTAGATGGAGAATGACTAGGAAAACAATGTCTTTGGGCATAACCAATTAACAATCTCTGTTTTGCAGTCTATTAAGATGGTCAAAGCAAAAATCTCTGGGCTTCAGAGTTCTTTTTAGCCCAATTCTTTTAGTCCGTTTTCCAAAGGAGATTTTAATATCCATCGCTGGATTGAGTTTCAATATGGATATAAGGAGAGTCCATTGGGAATCCAAATACTTTGAAGAACATACCATGCATTCCTTAATGCATATTCATTTAATCATTCACCACATTTCACTTAACTTTTTCACCCAGGAATCTGTACCCTAGGAATAGGACAGCACAATGCTAAAGCAGCAGTTTGGAAGGATAGAGCAGGTTATGGGCTAAAGCTGTCAAAATCATTAGCAATAAAGTGCATTACGTCCTACTTTGGAGGCAGTACATTATGCAAGGAAGACAAGCACTCTGTTTGTATTCATGGCCAGGACTGAGCCTAAAAACAAAGTATGGCTATAGCATGCTATTAATATTGATGAAAATATTAATGAAAAAGTGTTTCTCTCACTGAAGAAAAAAAGTGCTTGGGATCTTTTCAGCACTGGCTGGAAATTTGATTTTCACATTCAGAAACAAATAATCTGGCATATGGTTTCACTGGGATATCAGAGTGAACAGAGGAAGAAGTCCTTTAGAAATAAAGAACCACAGCTCCATTGACCCTGGTATTTGAATAGAGAGGCATTTCCTTCTGGCAACAACCTAATGGCAAAATGTGGAGAGGCAACAGTATCCCACTGGGATGTCACCCTTCTGGGATCTGAGAGCATCATCCCAAATTCAGTTAGACATATTTCAGTGCTCACCATTAAATTTCATAAAAAAAATCTCTCGATCTATGTTATGAGAAAGCCTGTGAGGGGATATATGAAGATGAAAGAGAAATGATCCCTGCCCTTAAGGAACTTATAATTGAGTAGCAGACATTTTAATATTTCAGTGAGATGGCTCAGTAGATTGAGATTGGAGTCTGGAAGATGCAGGTTCAAGTCTGACCTCAGACACAAACTAGCTGTGTGACCCTGGGCAAGTCACTTAACCTCTTTGCTTCAGTTTCCTTTTCTGTAAAATGACTCCAGTATCCATCAAGAAAACCCCAAAGAGTTGGACATGACTGAAATGACCGAACAACACTTTAACAATTCAACAGTTTGATGAGTCATGACATCACCAATGCACGGGTTCCCTGAGACAATGATCCCTTGAACATATCTGTGTGAATTACTTTAGACAAAAAAGAAAAAAAAATCATTGCCCTGAGATAAATCCGATTATGAGGCTCACCCCAAAGTAGTTAGGTCTTTTTTTTCAAATGGCAGACACATAATCACATACTCTATCCTCTTCATCAAGCTGTCTTCTATGAATAATAACAATATAACAGAAAAAGATCATAGAATAGATGGCAGTTACTTAATAGATGTTGACTGGCACTGAACTGAATTCAAAGAAGAGAAAAATGCCAAGGAGTTTTGAGGATAAAAGAGACATAAGTGCCAGCAGGGGAAAGACTTTAAGAAGAAGGTGATATTAGGGGTATAGTCTTAAAGGATGGGCAAGAATTATATAGGCAGGGTTGGGACATGGATGGGAAGACAGGTTGACATCAAACTATAGAGAGCCTTGAATGTCAGAGGAGTCAAATTCTGACATATAATTTTTAAGTAGTGTGGTATAGTAATATTAATGACAGTTAATAGTTTAAAAAACAGTTTAAAGTTTGCAAAAATCTTAGTCAACTCTTAAGCTATAAAATAAAAATGAAGACTTTGGGGAAATTATGAATATAGTCTCATTTGACTTTTTAAAGTTGTTTTTTTTTTTTTGCAAGGCAATGGGCTTAAGTGGCTTGCCCAAGGCCACATAGTTAGGCAATTATTAAGTGTCTGAGGCCAGATTTGAACTCAGGTACTCCTGACTCCAGGGCTGGTGCTCTATCAACTGCACCACCTAGCCACCCTTCATTTGACTTTTAAAATAAGCCTAGAGGCAGCTAGGTGATACAGTGAATAGAGCACTGATCTTGGAGTCAGGAGGATGGGACTTCAAAGCCAGTCTCAGGCCTTGGGAAAGTCACTTAACCATGATTGCCTTGAACCCAGAGCCTGATTCACATCTGGCCACTGGACCCAGATGACTCTGGAAGAGAAAGTGAACCTGGTAACTTGGCACCTCCCTCACTCAGATCCAGTTCATGTGCTTGTCATGGTACCAACTCCCTGAGGTCATGGTCCTCTTTGAAAATAAAAGAAAAAACACTGAAACAAGCATTAGCATCAGTTGTTATCATTAAACTCATCTTACAGATGAAGAACCAAAAGCTAAGATAGCTGAAGTGATTGTCTCAGGATTATACACCAAGGGGCTAAAGCAGAATTTGAACTCAGGTATTTTCTGGACTCCAAATACAGAGTTTTAGACTTAGAGTTAAAAAGACTTAGGCCAAATCCCACTTACTATCTGGTTGACCTTGAGCAAATAACTTCTTATGCCTCAGTTTCCTAATCTGTAAAATGAAGAAGGTAGACTAAATGGCCTCTAATATACTTTTCTACTCTAAATTTATGATCCTAAAGAAGTTGAGACTTGATTCAGGAAGCATTGAGAAAGCACAACAATACTTTGGGTAAGATTAGCAAAAAAAAAAAAAATCTTCTGAAACCCAAGTTTGTGATAGATTGCAAAGGGAAGACTAGAGGAAGAAGGTCAATGGGAATTTATTATGTCTAAGCAAGTGACAAGAAAGATCTGAATGAAAGCGGCAGGCGTAAGAATAAAGAAAGAAGAGGTGACAAATGAGACATTTAAGAACCAAAAATGACAGAATTCACAAGTCAACAGCATTTGAGGATGGAAGAAGAGGAGGAGCTCAAGGAGTTTACACTGTAATTAGGGAAACAACATATAAAAGACTGTTAAAAGGGGGAAGTTGGGGGAAGGGTAGGGGATTGGAGCCATAGTGGCAAAGTCTGAGGAGAGTCAGAAGCACAACCAGAAAGGGAACAAAGCATGGTACCCTAGACCTGATCCTAAACATAGTCCCCAGAAGGAACTTACCAGAGGTGAAGGGAAGCAATGTGATATAAGAATGTTCTGGAGATGAAAATGTCCTAGGCACTGAGAGAAATCATAGGATGAGGAGGCATCTAAGATATGGTAAGAAAGTCCAGAGAGTAAAACAGCCGAGAGGGGTTCAGTTTTAGATTTGATGAATTGGACATTTGGGTAACACAGGTAGGTAGGTGAGAATGAGGGTCCAGAGTTTGGAAATGAGACCAAGGTTAAAGATGGAGATTTGGGGGTTATCCACATGGAGAGGGTAGTCAAAGCCTTGGGAATAAAATCTCCAAGGAGTGGATAGAGAGAAAAGACAGAAAGGACAAGGATGGGACCATGAAAAAAAGGTAAGAGGAGGAAGAGAAGCCAGCAAAAGTAGATGGAAAGGGAGCAGTTAGAATCATGCCAGTGTTATATAAAGTGAAATAAGGGGAAAGTCACTGGATTGATTATTAGGTCATGAATAGAGGCTGAGGGGTAAGTGAATGCTGAAGAGATATAGATAGCTACAGTATTTTCTAATGACAAGATGCAGAAGGTGCAGCAAATAGTTCAGAAAAGGGTTTTGGGGGGATTTTTTTTAGGTTTTTGCAAGGCAAATGGGGTTAAGTGGCTTGCCCAAGGCCACACAGCTAGGTAATTATTAAGTGTTTGAGACTGGATTTGACCAGGTACTCCTGACTCCAGGGCTGGTGCTTTATCCACTGCACCACCTAGCCACCCCTTGTTTGTTTTTTTTAAAAAGACCTATGTATGTCTGTAGCCTGACATCCCTAGATGCTCATGATCACCACCCCAATCACCCTATATATGCCATATATATAATATATATACAAATATGCATGTATCTGCATGTATGTCTATATAAACACACATGTATATATGCATAATTTTTTAAATACTTGTCTGTGAAATCCTCTATCTCCCAGCAGATGTTTGAGGGCAAAGACTTTCTTAATGCACAAATATTTATTAAAAACTTACTATGTGCCAGTCATTGTTCAAGACCCTGGGAATTTAAAAAAAATTCAAAAATTATATAACCCAAGTCTTCAAGTAACTTATATTCAAGTAATTTTTTTTATAAGGCAATGAGATTAAGTGACTGGACCAAGGTCACACAGCTAGAGCATCTGAGGTCACATTTGAATTCACATCCTCCTGATTCCAGGGCCAATGCTCTATCCACTGCACCACCTAGCTGCCCAGGAACTTATATTCAAAGAAGAATATCCAACATCTCTGGGGAGAATAGAAGTTAGGCAAGGGAGTTTTAGTCAGGATCTGTATTATGAGCACAGCCATCAGAAGTGAATGGAGTCAGGGTGCTAGGTGGCACAGTGGATAGAGCGCCGGCCCTGGAGTCAGGAGTACCTGATTCAAAGCTGGCCTCAGACACTTAGTAATTGTCTAGTTGTGTGACCTTGGGCAAGTCACTTGACCGTATTGCCTTGCAAAAACAACAAAAAAAAGTGAATGGAGTCTCAATTTATATTTATAAATATAGTGTTTGGTATAGTACATGATCTAGTGTGTGGAATGAGTTTCCTAGAGGAATTGTGAACTCCCCCTCCACATCCATCTTCAAGCACAGTAAACAATCACTTGCTTGGAAGTCCTAGCTCCCTTTGTGTTGGGCTGGATGGTCACTCATATCCTTTCCAACTCTAATTTTTCTGATTCTGGTTCTAAATGTTTATTGATTGATAGACTGAGAAGAAGCTCTCATTAATTAAAGGAGGAACAATTATGGGGGGAGGGATTAATCAAGTGAGGTCTAAAAGGGAGAAGATGGAGAAAGTCTAGTAATATCCATGGATGTGTTTAGTCTTGAAAAACAAGAGGTGGGGCAGCTAGGTAGTGCAGTGGATAGCGGACCAATTCTGGAGTCAGGAGGACCTGAGTTCAAATCTGGTCTCAGACACTTAGTAATTACCTAGCTGTGTGACCATGGGCAAGTCACTTAACCCCATTGCCTTGCAAAAACCTTTGCAAAAAAACTTGTAAAACAAAAGAAAAGAAAAAAGAAAAACAAGAGATGTGGTTCTTCCACTGGAAAAGAAGGAGATTGATCCTTTTAATAGAATATAAGCTCAATGAGAGCAGGAATTGATTGCTAAGTAGAGAATGAAAAGACAAAAATCAAAGTGAGTGCCACACAGTGGGGACTTAGAGTGTATTTTTTTGATTGAGGGGAGAAAGGAAGTGAAGATACAGCAACATGTCAGGGTGGAGAGGATATCTGAGGGAGAAGGGATAGGCTAAGGGACTAGAAGAGAAAAATATAGTTCAGCATCAGCATTATTATAAATTGTTACCACGATGAATAAATGGATTGCCAAGCAACAGCAAAGACATTTTTGAAACTAGATAGCATGAATCTGTAGGGAAGTCAGCTGGCCCAAATTTGTGATTTTCTCAGCCACACTCAGCAGCCTCCATAGAGGAATGGAGGGAACAGATGGGAAAGGGAGCTTCTCCAGGGCTAAGCAATGGTAGGATGGGTAAGGGAGAAAGAGCCATGGGTGTTGTCAAAAGTGTCCTTAAAATATCAGTTCCTTGTGGAAATGGATTGTTTCATTCTTTTCCTCTGGATCCCAAGTATTAGGAACATAATAGATAAAGGCCTGCAACCTGAATGAATGAAAGGACTGATCATGGTGAGAATATACAGTGAGAGCTATGAGAACAAAGTGCCCTCGTAGCCCAGGGAGGGGGGGGAGGGAAAATTTCCCCATTTTAGGACCTTGATTTGCTCAGAAAAAAAGCAAAGCAAAAGCTCAGTTACCCTAAATAAAAAGGCACCCAAGGAAGACACCAGGCTGGTGTGTTCTGTCTCCCTAAGCAGCCCGGCGCTGTTCATATTCCAATCCATTAGGCTATTCTATTCTTATTCTATTCACTCTATGTTCGCTTGTGTTTGGAGGTCAGAGAAGAACAGCCCGTGTATGCATGCAGGGAAATCTTGCAATTTTTTTCCAATTTGAGAAGAGCATGATTCATTTTCTGACAGCAACCACAAGGCCTCCTGAGGTTCCAGGATGAAAAGCCCACCCTTCCATAGCCTGGGCTGCCCTCAAAAGCCATTACTCACTGGCAGAGCCTAGGGTTCTATATGGGAGATACTTAATAGGGGGATCAAGGAAAGGTGAGAACCCATCTGCTCACCTCCCCCCATTCCTAGTCTGCTTTCTTGGAGCTGTTCCTGTGAACGACACTGGAAGCAAGCTGTAAGAAGAGTGAGCTGGCTCTTCACAGTTCTTGGAAAGGGTAGGCTAAAATCTCTGTTTCTGCCATCTTGGAAGTGGGACTTACTCCTCTCCATCGCTGCCTCTTCCCTATATAGTTAATTCAAGTCTTGATTGTCCATCTAATAATTCAGATCTCTTGCCATAGCAAAAAGGCAAAGACACAGCTGTCCTCTGACACATCTCTTGTGGGACAGCCAGGATTAAACTGGGACCACAGGGAATCAGAAGGGAAAGCCAGTAGAGGGCAGAAAAGTCTCAGCCAAATAGAACAGCTAATGACTTGAGATAGCTGATGGGAGGGGGGTAAGTCAATGGTCTTCATAAGGAACAAATCGTGGTCAACAAACCGTCTGATTAGGAATAAATGATCAAAATTACTCAAAAAAGATTTAAATGGCAAATCTAAAACCATCTGTTCATTCATCCATTCATCCATTCATTCATTCATTCAACCATCCTTCTACCAATCCATATATCCCTTCATTCATCACTCAATCATCTCGTCCAACAAGTATTTATTAAGCACCTATTTTATATAAAGAGTCTCTTAGGTGCAGGAGATATAAGACAAAATGATGCAATCCTTGCCTTCAAGGAGTTTACATTTAATTTGAAACCAGAAGAAGAAGAGCAGGACTATTGTCAGATTGCCTGAGAGTTAACTGCCAGTGGAGCTAGGTTCTATGATAAAGAAAGAAGCATAGGGAGCTGGGAGAAGCAGAGTAAAACCAGAGAATGTCAATCTGAGTAATAGCAACTGAGATAAATCATCCTGCTGAGGTTTTTGTGGGTGCCCTATATTTATGATTGCCATAACCTTTGGGTTTCCTCAAAGGACCAGTGGCCAAGCAGATTCATAACCTGATATCCACTTTCTTAATTCAACAGAGATTAGGAAGAGGATGAACTGCCACATTTTCAGTCCCATCCACTGAACAGAGACTGAATTTTATGTGCTTGCCATTATAACACTATGTGATCCAGGGAGCAAAAATCTGCAACATTTAGTGATTTTTAAAGGATCTGAATAATCAACTCACTCACTGGAACAAAAAAAAGGCAAAGAATATACATGAATATGAGATAAGAATATACACAGGATTCTTAATCTGATCATAGTGGCCAGTCCAACTACTGGCTGGCCCCCACAACCTTCTATGGGGCTGCCCTCTGGGTCAAGGACCCTCCCTGACCTTTGGTCTGAATCTGACAATTGGGTTCATTCTTTATTTTTCACAACTAAGTCCCCACCTCCATCCAGTCTCAGCAACGTGACAGAAATGATGATCAACAAAGACAATTCTAAAAGACTTATGATGGAAAATGTTTTCTACATTCAAAGAAAAAACTATGGATTCTGAATGCAGATTGAAGCATACTATTTTCATTTTTTATTTTTTTCTTTCTCACAGTTTTTCCCTTTTATTTTGATTCTTCTTTCACAGCATGACTAATATGGAAATATATTTAACGTGATTGTGCATGTATAACCTACATCAGATTGCTTGCTCTCTTGGGGGGAAGGGAGAAAGAGAAAATTTTACAAAAAAATGAATGCTGAAAACTATTTTTAAAAATCAACTAAGATATTAATAATTTTTTTAAAGAAACGGTGATCAAGATGGAGAGTTAAGGGGAAAATAATATCAGTTTTGGACACAATGAATTTGAGCTGTCAGGGGACACACATTGGGAGAAGTCTTCTAGGCAATTGAGAGGATGGGGCTGAAAATGCAAATTAGGAAGTCAGCTACATAGAGATGGGAGTGACTGAGTGTGCCAAGGACAAGTTTGGAGAGAGGCTGGAGTATTAATTTAGACTCTACACCTGGCTCAGGGTTAGATCTTAACAGTCACATGGCCCAGGCCCTCTCCCTATCTGTGGATCATTGATTTTCCTCCTTTCATTAAAAAAAATGAGAAGTCCTTCAGAACCTTGGAAATATATGCAGAGTTCTCTCTTTAGGAGAGCAGGTAGTCACTTCACCCCTCCACTGCTAGGGCAAGAGGAAAACATAGGCAACAGTTCCATGCTTTTTGGGATGTGGAAATGGTCAATTTGCCAGCTCTGTAGGAGCTGTTCTTTGAAGTGCCCTGCATCAGTAACTATGAGTCATTACACGACCTTCTCAGTATATTTTGCCATTTGATCAGAGCAATGAAGTGGAAAGAAGGTTCAATTTGGAGTCAGAGGGACCCTGACTCTTTTCTTTAATACTTATAACTGCTCTGACCTTCTGTCTCCTTCTAAATCTAAAGTGATCTTATAAACCTTAGAACTTCCCTGTGAGAATGATTCTTTGTCCAGTTTCTCAGTTTCTCTTGGGCTAGCTCCTGAGACCAGAATGGTGATTGCCTGCCTGGACATCTGTCTGATTCTGGATAACATTGTACCCTCAATGCCTACTAGGGAAATGCCCCATGCCCACCCCACTGAAGCACCTTTAAGTTATCTGCTGGTCCATACTTCCACCTATTGAATATTTCTATGCACACAATGTATCACTTAAATGTTTAACCTCGGACCTTTATAAATCATTTGGCCATTGTGTAGGCATTGCGCACACTAGCCAGTAGTTCTAACTAATCCTCCTAGGGTTATTACAGCCACTCACTCTGGTCCATTTTGATGCCTTCTGAGCCCAGGTCAATGGAACCCTAGCAAGTAATATTTTCACCTGGGACAAAAACTAGTTGAGTTAGGTGAAGAGGTCATGGCAATTGTGGACATTGAGAGAGAAACTAAACCCTACAAGAGGGGCACTTGGGAAGAATAGCATGATGGAAGAAACATGAAATGAGGCTTGAGAATGGTGGGTTGTTGTAAGAAGGAACCCACCAGTTAGCATTCTGGTATCAAGTTCCATTACCTCCATGTGCAAATACATAGCCATGTATAACCATCTCATTCCCCAAAGGGATGGGGTATAACTTTCTAGAGCCTCTCTTTCCAATGATGAAAAAACCCAGTATCACTAAATGCATTCATTTCTCAGCAAGGTATTGCTAATCCCAAGTGGTGAAAGGTCCATAACTACCAAAATCTGAAACTAGATTTCTATAATTTGGTATCCTTTACCTCTTCTTCCTCAAGGTTATTAGACCAATAGAAAGCCTTCTGCCTCTGGGAAAATGAACTCCCCCTCAGTCAAATCACCAACTTCAGTCTTTTGCATCCTTTGAGATTGTTGGTGTTCACTCATTTTCAATCATGTCAGACTCCTTGGGATTCCTTTTAAAGTCTTCTCAACATTAGTGGAATGGTTTACCATTTCCTTCTCTACTTCATTTTACAGGTGAAGAAACTGAGGCAAAGAGCTTGGGACTTGGTGAAGTGACTTACCCAGAGTCACCCAGCTAGTAAGTTTCTGAGACAGATGTGTCCCTGACTCTAGCATTGGCTCACTATCCACTGCCCTGCCTAGCTGCCAGGCAAGCCTTTGAAACTGGTCCCAATAAAAGCCAAGACTAAACAGAATCAATCATTCCTCATTCAATAAAACTCAAAATCAAGGAAAAGTCTATAACTTTAAAATCCTCAATGTGAGGAGGCAGCAGACCCAATATTTCCATGGAATCTCAGGATATGGGGATAGGGAGCATCGTGGGAGGTGAATCAAGTTCCTTCTACTGCAAAATCAATGTGGTACAGTGGAAAGACCAAAGGATTGGCAGAAGATCTGGGTTATTTCCCACATACTTATGTATATGATCGCCCATAAATCACTTCTCCAGACCTCAGTTTCTCCTCATTGCTAAAATGAGGGGGTTGGGCTTCTTGAGGTCTTTTCCAGCTCTAAATCCATGTTCCTAGGCTTAGGTGATCACAAAAATAAATCCCTTTTTTATTCCAAATCTCTCTATATCTTTATAATCCTATCAAAACTCTGACACTTCTAACACAAAACTCTTTCCCACTTAGAACCATTCATTAGAATGGAAAGTTCTTGAGGGCAAGGAGTTTTGCCTTTCTTTGTATCCCAAGCTATCACATAATGAAAGCTAACTAAATGCTTAACAGAATGAGAGTCACCAGTTTCTCCATCCCAGAATCTCTCAGAATTTTTCTTTTTGAATAGATCTGGGAAGGGAGAACAGTGTATATGCTCAGGGTTGTACCATTAGAGGCTGATCAGAAGCTTCCTGGCAGGTGGTATCATTCAAGAGTGCCAGCCAGCCACCACCAGCAGCAGCCTTCCTTGCCCCCTTCTCTTCAGCTCAGCTCCATGTTTTAATATTTCAACATCTTGCAAACCATGACTATAGGTTTTCTGCCTCTGCCCAAAGCACTACCCAAACAAGATCAACCAAGCCAGTCATTTAGCATTTCTCTGTCTTCTTTGTCTGGTATATGTGTGATGGGGTAGGGGATGGAGGAAGAATGGTGAGAAGAATGGAGATGGGGAGGAAAGGAACCTTGACTTCCCAATTCTCTTTTTTTCCTTCTTCCATCTTCATTATTTTTAACTATGCTGTGTGGTGTTGATCGATTTGATGGCCCCATCATTTCCATCTTGTCAATTTACATACGGCTTTTCTCACAGTAATTTCACAGTGGCCTGATCCGAAGAATGAATCTAGCGCAGGCTGCTATTATTCACAGCAAATGCAGGTAGAGTTTGCTCATTGCTGGGGCAGTATTTCAGTCCTACAGCCACAGCAGTATCTTGGGATTATCTCCAGACTGATTCCAAATTTCACCAAAGGGAAATTCACTTGCATGAAAGTTATAGACAACTCTGCACTCTGCCTGCAGTCTGACCCTACAGTCATAGTCAACTCGGAGTAAACCTCATAGATCCAAACCAACCTGAATTTGGCAGGGCTCTCACACCTTGCTCACCTAGGTGGCACTCAGTGAATAGAAGACTGGGTCAGGAGTCAGACAGATCTGAATTCAAATCCATCCTCAGGCATTTACTAACTATATGATGTTGGGGCAAGTCATTTAACCCTCTGCCTGCCTTGGTTTCCTCATCTGTAAAATGAGGGCAATAATAATAATAATAATAATAACTACTTCCCAGGGTTACTGTGAGGATCAAATGAAATAACTGTAAACTACTTTACAAACCTTAGAGCACGATTAAATGCTAATTTAATAATTAAATAACAATTAGTATCATTCCATGTATACTCCCAAAGAGAAGGTTCCCTTAGTTTAAGTTTTTTTGTGTCCCTGATCCCTTTGCCAGTCTCCTTTAAAGTCTTTGGAATCCTTCTCAGATCATGTTTTTAAAGGCATTAGAGTAAAATGTACAGGATTATAAAATAACTAATTATTTCAAAATACAATCATCAAAATTTTTATTTTTCTAAAAACAATTACATGGAACCCAGTTTGAGTATTAGCTGACCTTCTCCTCTTCATTTCCATCAGATCTCAGATAGTCACTCCCTTCCCTACTCAAAATATGGAAAAAGAAACATGTCAAAAACCCCAGTTGGAAATTTCCTTTACAGTTCTGGAGCACACCATTAAGGGCGAGACCTGGATTACCACCCCCAGCATCCTTTGCCCACTTCTTCAAGCAAGTCCAATCCAATCAGATGGAAAAAACTAGGCAACCTTGAGAGGCACAGGGCCATCTGGCCTCCCAGTTTTTGAATGGAAAACCAAGGAAGTTCCATTACTAAGCAGCCAAGTACTGAGAGTCAACATACTTTAAAGAGTACAAGTGAACTAAAAGAATTTGAGATGCAAAATATTATGGTCAGAAATCCAGGGTGTCTGTCCCTGACTTTATAAGGAGATACCCAGGAAAAAAAACTTGAAGTTTTAAGGATTGTGGCTAAAGCATAAAAATCTTCCTTCAGTCCTTATACCCAGGAGAAAAGGACTTAGGACTCTGAAAATATGAAATTCAATTCAATTCAGTCAACATGAATTTATTAAGCAGATTCTATGACCAATTGCTGGAGATAGAAAGGCAAAACTACCATCGCTGCTATCAAAGAGCTTACATTCTAATGGGGGAGACAACATTTAGCCATATTATTTGACAACTTATTTAACTAAGTCCAAACATATATTCCCAGGAGATAAAATGTGGACAAAGAGGTGGAAAAGACCATAAAGTGTACCAAACCCAATCCCGCCATTTTGCAGATGAAAAACATGAGCCCCAGTTGTTACTGTCCTAATGACACAGAAATAAACAGTAGCTCAGAAGACCAGGCAAGCCATGTGGCACAATGAATAGAGTACTGACCCTGGAATTAGGGGGATTGGAGTTCAAATTCAACTTTAAACCCTTGATATTTACTAGCTATGTGACCTTGGGTAAGTCACTTAGCCCTGATTGCCTCCTACCCAGTGTCTTTTCCAATCATCCTGATTCATATCTAGTCACTGGAGATGGGTCTGAAGGAGAAAGTAAGGCTGGTGACTTAGCACAGCACCCCCACACACACACTCAAATCTAATTCACACGCTTGTCAACTCCCTGATATGAGAAACTTCTTGGAGAATGAAGAACAAAAAAAAACAAGTAAGCACTATCCGGGATGAGATTTAAATTCAAGACTTCAGCCTCCAAATTTAGATCTGTTTCCATGGCATCACCATTTCTTCCAATTCAACAAACACTTAAGAAGTTCCTACTATGAGGACTTGAGTTCAAATTCAGCCTCAGAAATTTTCTAACTGTGTGACCCTGGGTTAATCACTTAAACCTGTTTACCTCAGTTTCCTCATCTGTAAAATGAACTAAAAAAAGGCAAACTATTCCAGTATCTCTCAAGAACACCCCCAAAAGGGTCACAAAGTATCAGATATGACTAAAATGACTGAACACTTTGAAATGGGTATTGTGCGGAGTCCCCAGGATTCAAGGACAAAAATGAAATAGACCCTGTCCTCAAGAGGTTTATATTCTTCTGGAGAAATACTATATTTTTTGGCAAGGCAATTGAGGTTAAGTGACTTGCCTAGGGTCACACAGCTAGCTAGTCTGTCTGAGGATAGATTTGAACTCATCTTCCTGACTCTAGGTCTGGCACTTTGCCACCTGGTGCCCCTCATTTTACAGAGAAGAAAACTCAACCTGGAGGAGTTATAACTTTCACAAGTGTATACAAATTTTTTTTTATAAGGAAATAGGGCTAAATGGCTTGCCCAAGGCCACACAGTTAGGTAATTATTAAGTGTCTGAGGTCAGATTTGAACTCAGGTACTTCTGACTCCAGGGCCGGTGCTCTAACTACTGCGCCACCTAGCTGCCCTACAATTCTTTTTTTAAAGGCATAAAAACCAAGATGAAACATGGACTATTTTTAAATCCAGTATTCTTTATGCTATATATCATATTGATTCTTGGCCCTAACTAATCCCCAGTCAAACCTTATTGATGCTAGAGAAAATGATCTTACTATTAGTTATTCTAAGTATCTTTACCATGTGGTTAAAAAAAAAGAACAACATAGTGAGATGGGTACATTCTGAGTCAGGAAGATTGGATCTAAACCTCACATTTGACCCTCACTAACCTAATGACCATGAAGAATCCCTTCTATCCTCATATCTATGATTATAGCTTCCTAAAGTAATGGAAGTCCCTGAACACAGACACCTTTGTTACATTAGTAGAGATTCCGCTTTTGCCAGAAAATGACAGATCTCAGGGTGATGTGTGAATCATTTTACCTTGAGAAATCTCCAGTATCCTGGATATTCAGTTTCAAAAGAATCCAATTCACTCAAAAATAATTTCTGAGCACCACCATTTTCTGTAACTGAAGTCTAAAGAGAATTCAGGAAACTGTTTTTCCTTAATTCAGATAACTGTGATCTCCAGGCAACTGGTGTGAGTAAAAGCCACAAACAATCCTCCAGCTAATCGGGGTCAGCTTTAATAACACAGAGAGCCCCAGAGAAATAAAACATAAAGGACTCCTTATGGACCAACAGTTTTCTTTGTAGGCTGTCCTGAAGGGAAGGAAAATCTCCATTCCTGGGTCTCAGTACAGCCAACCCATAATGGATAAGAATGTAATATCTTGTGAGGGGGTACAGGTGACACACTATGGCCAAGGAGAGGA
The DNA here is from genome assembly GCF_037893015.1 of Macrotis lagotis. Lineage (NCBI taxonomy): Eukaryota > Metazoa > Chordata > Mammalia > Peramelemorphia > Peramelidae > Macrotis > Macrotis lagotis. The sequence continues at coordinate 240,551,697 of NC_133660.1, forward strand.
AGGGAACAAGCATTTAGCAAGCAATGCTGGGTATTAAGAACTTTACAAATACTGTATCATTAACTCCTCATGACTATCCTGGCAAGTGGGTGCTATGATTATGGTTAAAGAAATTGAGGCAGGTAGAGATTCAGTGATTTGCCCTGGGTCATACAACTAGGAATTGTCTGAGGCAGCATTTAAACTCAGGTAGAGAGACAGACAGAGACAGACAGAGCCAGATAGAAAGAGAGAGACAGAAAGAGAGTAACAGAGATAGACAGAGAAAGAGACAGAAGGAGAGACAGACAGACAGACAGTGAAAGAGAGACAGCTAGAAAGAGAAAGAGACAGAGACAGACAAGAGAGAAACCAACACACACACACACACACACACACACACACACACACACACACACAGAGAGAGAGAGAGAGAGAGAGAGAGAGAGAGAGAGAGAGATAAAACCAGAATATTCTGTAATTTTAGTAAGTCTGATCAAAGAGAGTGAATGAAAGAGAATCAATACATTTGAGTGCTAATGCATCCTGTTCCTATCTTCCTGAGATCCAGGTTTGACCCTAGGTTAGACAATATTTTTATTAATTATTTAAAAGAATAGATGCTCTTGTCAACAGATTTGCAGATGACACAACGCTGGGAGAGGCAGCAACACATTAAACATCAAAATCATCCCTGCAGCTTGAAATGTTGAGTCATTTTTAATAGGATGAAATTTAGCAGGAACAGAAGTAAAATATGCTCTTTTCAAAAAGCAACTGCACAAAGTGCACACTAAGGACACCTTCATTTGATGACAACATGTGAGGGGAAAGCTCTAGTAGTCCAATCTTGGTGAATTGGGAGATGGAGTAATATGCAAACACCATTTGGACTGTGGTCTGTACTGAAAGAAAAGTAACATCTTCACACCAACAGGCGGACAGAGCAACGGGTCTGGAGTCAGGGGTTCAAATCTGATCTCAGACAAGCTGCGTGACCCTGGGTAAGTCACTTTACCCTGTTTGTCTCAGTTTCCCCAGCTATAAATGAACTGGGTAAGGAAATGGCACACCATTTGAGTATCTCTGCCAGGAAAACCCCAAATGGGGTTATGAAGAGATGGACACAACTGAAAAATGACTGAACCAAAATGAGAGATAGATGATATTCAGAATGAGAGGAGCAATGGTTCAAAGAAGAGAAGGAAACAAGAACTTTATTATGTATTTACAATGTATCAGACACTCTTCTAAATGTTTTATTTGAATCTCATTTGGTTCTTATAACCATCCTGAGAGGTAGGAACTATTATTATCTCTATTTTACAGATAAGGAAACTGAGGCAGGCAGCTGCTAAGTTACTTGATAATATATGTAAAGTTCTTATTAGCATAATGTCTGAGAATGGAAGGTACCTACCTGTGACCATTAGCAGGTCACTTAATCAAGTCAGGCTTCTGTTTCCTCATCTATCAAAGGGGGACAATAATAATATTATCACAGGGATGAGATAGAGGACTTACGTAGTCCATCACAGCCATGGCGGTTATTCTCCTGGACACAGAATGTCCTGGGCTCAGTTCATCAAATCTTTTACTCACTCATTGTGACAGATACCCCTACTGAGAGATCACAGATTCCAAATGAGCCAGAAGCCTAATTAATGAGGTTTCACTGGCTGGGTCATGGTCTTCAGGTTACACCAATATTTCCTCCCACTTTTTTCCCATTTATTTTTTTCTTGGGACTACATGAGATCTTTCCATTCTAACAGTAACTTATTCATCAGCAGAAAGGGTGGTTAGGGAGGGCAGGTCCAAGAATCTTCCTCCCTTGATAGCTCAAACAAGCTCTCCCTGCATGTCCCCGCCCTGTGGGTTCCAAGGGCAGATCAGGGGAGGCAGTCCATTGAGGCCCCCTCTGGGGTCTGAAGAGATCCTTCCTGTAGCTGTGGGGAGGCCACTGTTACCCAGAGGCACCACCACCCCCCCTGCCCTGGAGCCCAGAGCCCTCCCAAGAAGAAAGAAGCCACAATCTTCTTGCAGCCTTTGCTCTGCAGAAGTAGGGAAAACTTCCCCCTCAGCACAACCCATCACCTCATAAAAAAGAGGAACTGACAGGATAAATAAAATGGATTTCTAAGCAAGGTACCACTCACAGGATTTATGTGTCGCCTGGGTACACTTGCATGCCAACTTTAGCCAAGAGTGACTTGCTTTTATGTCCTTCTGTGTATACTCTACCTTGGCTCCAAAGTATTTAAACATGCTGAGATAAAAGGCCTCCTGTGTTTTCTTGAGATGTTGCTTGTCCACCCCATCCTCTCAGGCAAGTTGGATGAATGAGCTTTGAAACACCTTAGGCCTCACGCACCTCCTACTCAGGATGTTGCTAGAAGAGGGAACAGTAGCTGCCTTTCAGACACCAGGTCTCAAGGGCCCAAATTCTCCTGGCTTTGATGAAAAGACAAGGAAGGATGGATGCAGAACCAGGAAAGGACGAGAAAGGAACAGAATGTACCTGGAGAGTCCCATTAAAGTGAACAAACCAGCCAGTGTGAACATCAGAGAAGAACAATGATATAATTCATTATAGCCAAAATTCAGAACCTTTTAAAGACTATTTAGTCCATCCCTTCATTGCACAGATGAGGAAACTAAGACTGGTGAGGTGGAATCATTTGTCACAAGTCATTAAACAGCAAAGTGGGGTTCTCACTCTGTTCTTTTGAGTCAAAAGTCAATACTCTTCCTATAGAGTCATGTTGCCTGCAGTGTATCTGGTTACACTTTGGTTTTAAATCCAGGCTTCCTGTTTAGTTCATATATTCACCCTCCAGCAGTGTCTACAGATATGTGCAAATAAATGTACATATGCTCAGAGTTTGTGCATAGACATAATTATATATATATATATATATATATATAATTATACTCTATATACACATTACACATATAACCTCACATTGATACTGCTGCTGTTCAGTCATATCTAACTCATCACAACCTCGTGGACCATACTATCCATAGAATTTTCTTGGCAAAGATGCTAGAGTGGTTTGCTGTGTCTTTCTCCAGTTTGATGCAGGGTGGAGTTCAATGACTTGCCCTGGGTCACACTAGTAATGTGTGAGGTCACATTGGAACTCTTGTCTTTCTGACTCCAGCTCTGGTACTCTATTCACTGTGCTAAATATAGATATATATGCATAATATATATATACATATGTGTATTATATATATAATATTATTGCTATTATATATCCATCCTATATACATATATATATATGCATAAACATGTTTGGATATGTATATAAATACATATGCACAGAGAAAGGATACAGCTATATTTATATATATAAATACAGATGTATTTATATTTATATATAGATAAATGTATCCATGTATATTTATACATAAACATACATATCCTTACATATATACATTTAAATACATATAACTACTTAACTATACACATAAAGGCTAGTGTATACATATGTTACAGGGTTGTTATGAGTGTTGAATGTGTGTATCTTTGTCCTTGACTGGAATTCATTTTCTCTCTTCGGAAAGGAGCTCCAACACTGCTTCCTACATGAAACTTTACCTGACCCCCAACTTCTAGTAATCCCCCCAATACTATATTTGATCCCTTTCTATTGATTTGGCACACATTTATATATGTGCTCATCTCTCTCATTAGAATGTAAATTCCTAGTGAGTAGAGAAGTGTTTGATTCTTTGCCTTCGTGTTCCCAACACCCAGCACATTACCTTAACCTTTACAGGTGCATAATGTGTGTTCAATGATTAGGTCATGGATTCCCTAGGCATCTGAACTATTTATTGGGACCAGGAAAGCCCAGGTGTCATTGAGCAGCATAGGAGTCTGAAACAACTTTGGAGCTGCAGGAAGACTTGACCAGTAGTTCCTAAGGAAGTGTTTCCAAAACCAGGTCTCATTGGGAAAAATCTTACTTAAACAGAGGGGAAGAGATAAACCGCATCTCCCTATTGTGAGTTTATCCTTAAGTGAACTTATCAACCCTTCCATAAACTAGCTCATTATAGCTGACTCATTCTAAATGGGAAATGCACATATTTTCACTCACTGCTTATATAATTTGCACTTATTTTCACTCACTGGTTGTATAATTTGCTAATTATTCTTTAATATTGCAGATAAACTATAACATTTTAATAAGTTACTGATCATAAGAACTACGATGTATTCTCAGAGGAATTCCCAGTAGAAATTTTAATTATCTGTGTAATCCCCAGAGAAGCATTTTCCCTCTGAATCTCGGTTTCCTGCTTTGTACATTGGAAGAGGTGCAGAACCATACTAGAGATGATAGCACCTAGGGCAAGCAGTAAGGAAAAAGCATATTGAAATCATTTCATGATGAGGGAGGGGAAATTAGTTACTATAAGAACTAATGGATAAATGTTATTAACCATACCTGCCAGTGAGCAGCTTCCATTTTAACTAATCATGTTTGCCAACTAGGTGCTAAGACCATGGTTCTATTTTGCTGGGGTGGGAGGGGGAAGAGTAAAATGGTGGAGCATCAGGAAGCTGTACAGTATATGCTTTTCCATCCAAATTCTTCTAAACAGATCTAAAAAACCCACCAGATCAAATAAAACCAATACAGTCCAATTTGGCATAGAAAGATAGAGAAATCTGTGGATCCTAGAGAAGGGATATGATCAAAAGCATATCTTCAGGTTGTGTCCGGGGCAGCTAGGTGGCACAGTAGATAAGAGCATCAACCTAGGAGTCAGGAGGACCTGAGTTCAAATTTGACCTCAGGCACTTAAAATTTACCTAGCTGTGTGTGACCTTAGGCAAGTCATTTAACCCCATAACCTCGAGACAACAACAACAGGCTGTGTATAAAAACAAAACAAGCTCTAAAGCAATGATAAAACTAAATTGAACTGAATTGACTTGAATCCAAATCTCCATGTCTTCTGTCCTTCTCTCCTATACCAACTTGTCTCAGTCCAGTTCTGAATGGCTGAGGAACTAATCATCCAGACCATCCAAGTCTCTTATTGACTTACATGTGGCCATCCCCAATATGTTAGAACATTCAATGAAAGCTGAGAAGTGAAAAGAGATGATATCTCCCTGGTTCTTGAGAATTCTGGTGAGAAACATAGTGGGGCAAATGTTCTAAGAACCAGCAACAATAAAGGTTGGAGATTTATCTTCAGATTACCACAAGTGATGGTGTATGGTGGTACTGAAAATTTACTAGGTGGTACCATTTTTAATTTTTAATTTAAAAGATCAATATATCCTTGATGGGATTTGCTACAGATTACTAGATAAGGTGTGCTTTAGGGGAGAAGCAATGCTAGATAGAAAACCACCTACCTTCCAGTCACCAGCATGGTCTCACTTACCTATCATCTGTTTCTTCAGAATGTGGTATGGAGCTATTTTTTTAATGAGTTACTATGGATTAGTGAACCTGGAACTCATGAAAACCATAATGACAGTATTTCCAAGTCACAGAGATTACTGGCTTTGAATGTTCACTGAATAGAGATCATGAGGGTGAAAGTGAGAAGATCTCAGATACATTCTTCTGATGAATGAGAATGTCTACTACAGTTCTAGACTTATTGGAGATGGTCATTGATGGCATCAATGCCAACTATTGATTTTGTCTCTGTTATTTTAGGGCAGAAAGCAAGGAGTTATTTTTAGACTAATTAAGAGTATCATAACAATCTTCTCCATAGTGAAAACATGTAATCACATATGGAGCGCAACTTGATTCAATTATTTCCAAATATGGAGGGGAAAAATTATGAATCTATATATGAAAAATGGACCACAGATGCCAGTTGACTTCTTCATATTGGTTAGAAGACTGTTGTTCAAATCTGGCCTCAGACACTTGATAATTGCCTAGCTGTGTGACCTTGGGCAAGTCACTCAAACCCCATTGCCTTAAATAAATAAAATTTTTTTAAAAAGAAGACTGTTGTTGAAATCAAGACAACTTGACTACGAGGGCTGCCTTTGACATATGCTGGCTGGTGATTCTCTGTAAATCACTTAACCTCTTATTGAGATTCAGGCAACTCCTTAGGACAATATATAGCAGAATAAATTGCTAACTCTCCAGAAACTAAATTGTAAAAGAGGTGATGATTCTCATTGGTTAAGAGTTTCTTGTCTGAGAATTTTCTAAACTAATTAAATTCTAGATTCAGCAGCCTACTCAAAATAAAAAGGACAGCAGGTCTCCCCTCTATGGGTTAACAGCAGGTAAGATGATTAGTTATGGGCACCCGATTTATTAAGGATTTCCATCACCAGTAGAAAGTCAGTTCCTCAGGGATGGGAGCTGTGCCCATTTTGGTTTGTTTGCTTGTTTCTCTATGCCTGACCTCTAACATAGGACCTTATACACAGTAGGAACTTGATCCTGAATAAATGTTGATTGAATTGAATTGAACTAAGTTGATCTGAACACCTCAGTCTTCATGGTCTGCTGCTGCTCCCTAACTACCCCCCACCCCCAACCCCAGTCAGTGTTCTTAGCATAGTCAAGGGCCCCAAGGTCAAATCCATTCCTAAGAAGAAAAACAGCTTCAAATGAAGACTTCCCAATGCATCCCAGATATTCAGAATGTGTAAAAATACTACATGAGAGAGGCCTGCAACCCAGATGTTGGCAGAAGGAAATAGTCTTGAAATATGGGACTGCTAAAGAGGGAAATGGTTCCACTCTTGCAAATCCCCCACTGTTTGAAAGATGTCTTTAAAAAGGAGGACTAAGCAGCTTCTAAGTAGGGGAATGAACAAAGTTAAGTTCATTTATCAAGACAAACTACTGACTCACTGAAAAGAGTCCTCACCTGGCTTCTGGTATTGGCTCTGCTGACTCACTGGGTGACCTTGGTTCAGTCCCTTACCCTCTCTAAGCCAAACTATCAAAATGAGGCTGACTCATCATTACCAAGAATTAGTAGCCTTACAACAAAGAGAATTTTTTCCCCCACTTTCTATTATACCCCTCATTTCCAAAGCTCATGGTGTCTAAAAGAAAATGCCTTCCTTGGGTGTTCTCACTTTTTTTTTAATCCTTTCTGCCATTTGTCAGTCACATTCCCAGTTTTTCCTTCTCCTCCCTGATATTCTTCATCCCCTCCTCCTTCCCACTTACAAAGTGACAGTAATCTATTCTGATAAACTCCTTTTACCACCAGGCTAATGGGCAATGATGCAAAGTTCTCTGGATACATTCTCACTACTTCCTAGGGCACACACATTCATTTGAACAATGTTCCATTTAGGTATTAAGCAGTATTATATAGTGTTTTTTAATGGAATAACTTGATATTTAATATCTAGGTAATATCAATCATTGATACTTATAAATCAACTTTATATCAAATTAATATATCAAGAATAATGTATAAATGTATTTGCAAGTCTGAATATATATATGTGTATAGATAAATAATATATATATGTGTATAGATAGATGGATATTCATGTATATGTATTTATCTATTATATATATATATATATATATATATATATATATATATATCCCAATATCATTTATCCCAGCACAATCATAGGCCATCTAATACCAAAAGACCAAACACACATAAGAACATAAAGGAACAGATGCATAAGCCAAGGCTTCATCATGATGGATGGGGTAAAGGGAAGTGATCCTGGTGGGCAGAATCTCTTTCAGTGAAAATAGAAGAGATGTCATCATTTATAAATGATGGAAAATTCTTATTAATAGAGGGATGGAGGATTCCCTTCCGCTTGGGAGAATCAAGAAAAGAGGAAAGATTTTTAAAGAACAACTATGGGAGATTAAACCAAAGAGCCCATGAGGTAACGATACCTCTGTAGTGGAATAAACTGAACATGAAGGATAAAATGAGCCTGGTCCTTTCATTAAGTGGAATTTCTCAGGTAGCCAATCTTCTATAGCTCCTCTCCTCCCTAGGCTTTTTCTGAACCCTTCCTGGTACCATACCTCAACCCAGCTCATTTTTAAACTCTATGGGTTCACCCATTATTACTCCTCAGAACCAAGAAGGGTGATTGAATAAGGCAGCATTGTGTAGTAAATAGAATTCTAGACCTGGAGTCAGGAACTCTTGGGTTCAAATCCCATCTTACTGGTTAATACGTACTGATTGTGTGACTCTGGATAAATCACTGAACTTCTCTGTGCCTCAGTTTCTTTATTTATAAGAAAGACATTGGACCAGATGATGAGGGAGGTGTCCTCTAGCCATAAATTTATAAACCTACCACTGGAAGGAGTTAGAATTTAGACTATAGAATTATATAGAATAATGGAAAGAGAACTGGACTTAGAATCAGTAAACTTGGATTTCAGTTTCTGTTCTATCATTTATAAGCTGGTCAGCTTTGACCACATCACCAACTCTCTGAGGCTCAGTCTTTCTATCTTTAAAATGGGGGCAACCCCATGCTGCACTGGTACATGTTCAACAACTGGATCTCCATAATAAGAAAAAGACACCTGATCCTACATTAATAATTTCTCCGTCACTTTCTTTAGTCCAGACAATAAATCTGGTCCTGATTTGTAATATTTTCTACCCCAAGAGTTTAACAATCCACTCTTGAGCTGGTCCAACACGTCTCTAGTTGGATCATCATACTTATTCAAGTACAGAAATGTTTTTTCTGCAGCCCAAATAATGGCAGGGGAATACTATGTCGTACTTTTTTATATGTTGATGAATTTTATTGAACTTCTCTCCCTGCCCTTTTAATTCTTTATTTTTTTCCTTAATGAGAAAAAACTTCTGGAAGGGGCATGAAGAATGTCTGAGAAATGTAGTGTGATGCAAAAAGAAAAATAGAAACAAAATTTTATTTTTAAAAAAATCTTCCTAGGCATAGTTCAAATAGATGGGGAAATTTTCTGAAACCGTTCAATCGAGATTCATGAAAAATGCAAATGACTCAATAATCAGGTTAGAAATGTCTTTGTTTCCCAATTTAACTTATTTTTTGTCTTTATGTTTTTCTTCCCATACCCTTCCTAGAGACTGGCACCCATTATAAGGCAGAAGAAAAAACAGAAAATGAACAGTCCAGAGATACTGACATATTCAAATATCTTACATTGTAAGCAAGTATCTTATATTCATAGTCCCCTCCCACCCATACCTCTGCAAAGAAGGAAGGATGGTAAGCACTCATGTTCTTTCAGATTTAATTGTGATTATTATCATTTCTCTTGCTCTCTTTTTCTCCCAGCCTTCTGTTTCTACATCACAATAATTCTAGGTAGAACTCCAAGAAACAAGCTTCTAGTTTTTAATAAAGAAAAGCCCCAAAGCAGCACCAATAACTAATCCAGCACATAGAGAATGCATGCAATGCTCTGCAACCCTTAGTCTCAATAGCTGGAAGAGACCTCAGAGGCCAGCTAATCTAACCCCACTCCCTCTATAATTATCTTCAACTTAGACTTCAACTTGTGTTTAAAACTGTTTACATATTGACTCCCATTTAGAGTGTGAACTCCTTGAGAGCAGGGACTAATTTTTTTTTTGTCTTTCTTCATATCACTAGTGCTTGACCCATAGAAGGATCTGAATATACTTTTATGGACTATTAACTGCAAATGAGGAAATAAAAGCCTGGGGGGGGGGGTGATAATTGACTTGTCCAAAAAGAAAGGAAAGATTTGAAATGTTTTATTATTAATGGGGCAAGGAGCTGGGTATCTTGGTGAGAATAGGAAATTCCATTAATTTGTTCCATACAAGCAAATATCTGGACAAGTTTCACTGTCAAATTCTCCCATAAAGTCAGAAAATCAAGACCAAGTGTCAGCCAAGATTCTGAAAAGGAACTAGAACATTCTGATATGCGTATTCAATATCAGGGGATTCAAAAGGAAAAGAGAGGGAAACTGAGAGGGCAGAAATGGTGTCTGTAATTAAGAGAGGTTAGCAATGAAGTCCAGAATTTTAAGATCATCACCTGAAAGAGAAGCTAAAGAGCAACCAAGGAGGAAGGATGACCAGAATAGCCACTGATTCCAAAAAGACAACCTGGAGGGGAGGACATCCTCACTTAGTGCACCAGAAACAAAGTCAAGGATAACAAAGGACCAGAAAACAGCAGTTTCCTTTTCTAGACTTCTTTTTAATGCTGAGGTGAGCTTGTTTGCCAAGGTGGCTTCTCAATTCGTCAAGGGCTTGCTTGAATTTGGGGGATTCAGTGGTTTGACATTTAGACTTTCCAAGAATGGGGAACAATTAGGGCAAAGGCAGAGATTTGGGGAAAATCACACTAACAAAGCCCCAGCCAGATAGAAAATTTCTTTTCTTACAAACATTTTTCCCTTTGGGCCCCTTCTCCTATCACCTACACAAGAGCAATGGTCCCCAGTTCTCAAAGGGTAGTCATTAGTCATCTATGAAAGTAATAACTCTGTTACTTTCCATTAATGCAAACATCTCCCCCCATACATTTGCAATAGGAATGAACTCTGACTTTTCTGCCAGTTTTCAATCTTCCTTCTGCAAATAACCTAATATGTTCTGTTCTAGCGGATGAACAAGAGACTTGCAGCACACCAAGGTGGTTTATTCCCTAGGAAGTTTACATAGGTGACAATAAAAAAGGAGTTTATGTCTCAAACGACATTTCTTCTGAAGTTGCTCATGAGAAACATCATTTATTTTTTCTCTGAGGATGGAAAGTTTCTGTTCCTTTGCTGTAACTGGGCCAGAAAATGTGTTTCATAGTTGTTATATGGTTCAATCTGTCTAGTCATACTCCAGAGAAACCCTGCCCCCCTTCCAATACAAACACATATACATAAGAGGATCGTCTCATAAAAGTGGGAGACACAGTTGAGAGCCAACAGGGACCCCAGGTACTTGGACTAATGGACCCATAATTAGAGGACCTGCTGGAAAATTACCCCCTGCAAAATTGGCCAGTTCCCGTTAGGAAACAAGTAGCAAGAAAAAGTTGCTCCAACCATCCTCATTCACAGATAGGATCAAAAGCAAACAAGTGGTGAAGGATCTTAATCAGGAGCAAATGACATCTGTGTAAATTAAGCAATTTCCAGAGACCACAGTCGCCCTGGAGCAGCAGTGGCAGTGGGAACCCAATTCTAGAAGGTGTGTTACAAAAACCTTTCTCAAAGGGACCAGTTATCTCAGTCAGTGCTATCAGCAGAATGGCTCTGGCTCGGGGCCTCAATGTTGGCTCAGAGGAGGGTCAAGAATATTCTTCTTCTTGAGTTCTGTCAAGGAAAGTCAGCTTCTAGAATTTCTTTAGAAAATATGAAAGCTAATGTTTCCAGCTGTTTGTCACCTGATTATGCAATTTCCATCACCTGCCATATCTCCCTCCTCTTTTGCTAAAGATGTCAAATTAAAAAAGGATCATAATTAGGAGAGTTCTGTGCCAGTTTCCTAATTCTATTCTTTTCTCTTGACTAGTTGTTCATCATTGATGATGATAATAACTGGAATTTATATAGTACTTGAAGGTTTGCTGAGCATCTATCATGCCATGGGATCATCATAACAACTTGGGGTGGTAAGGACTACTACTATGCTCCATTTCACAGATAAGGAAACTGAGGGTGAGAGGTTAAGTGATTCCCTTAGATTCACACAGCTGTCTGAGTATCTGAGTGGGTACATAGGGTGTTCAAGGAGGACTAACACCTCTGAAAGTTACCAAGCCCTTTATAGGGATGTTCATCCATATTTGGTGTCTACCTATCACCCATTTCTCACCTGTGGCTCCAAGAGCTTGAAGCATGTACAATAGCCATACCCAGGTAAAACCATCTGGTTAGATGGACTAAACCAGGCTGAGGATAACCAATGGACCTCAAATGCATTGGTGAGTTAGATGTCAACCTCAAGCATGTAAAGAATCCTCCCTAGCAGAATGGGTAAATGAGAGCAATGTGTTCAAACTGTTCATGAGGGTGGCCAAAGCAAGCACATTGGAATGCTTGGATCTTGAAAGGACCTCAAAGATGCCAAGGTCATTCACTGCATCCCAGGCCACAGCCAGTTGTCCTGACTTTTGTCTTGCCACGAGACTTAGATGATTGGAAGCAAGAGATTGACAACTTTGTGCAATTTTTCCTCACTTAATACAATTCACATACAAGTCAAGATTTCACTATATCATTTGTCCTCTTTGAAAATAAGAACAAACAACAAATGTCTGAGGCAGAGTTTGAAATCAGATCTTCCTGACTCCAAGTCCAATACTTTATTCACTATGCCACCGAGCTGTTCTAATGACCTACCTGTAACTGCCACTTGATGGCCCTACTGGGAGACACTAAGGCCAAAACATGGTAGATATATAAGGAGATTAACCTCTCTGTAAAGGCCAAGACCAGGAGTTCGACCAGGAGGCAAGGCAAATCCAGCAAGTCAATAAAAATCCATAATTAAGCAAGTTATAAATTAATTCAGTTTTTAAGGACTTCCCAGCATGATCATCTGGGGCTTTCAAATATAGCCTAAGAAAGGATTCATAAATTTCAACTCACTTGCTCAGGTATAGAACATATGTATACCTGAAGTATCACATCACCACAGATTTATCCTTCTGTTGAATCTAGAACCTGGAGAAAGATATCAAGTACAAATATATAGAAGTAAGGGGAAGGGAAAAAGAGAAACACAACTTACTGCAATTGCTGTCACCCACATACCCAATTCTTCCCAATACTCACATAAAAGACTCTCCCCAAGAGAAAGACTCTACTTTAGCCACACAGCTACAAGCACACTACTCTCTAGGTGTTACTTGGGTTGCTTTCTTTTCTTCACTTGTAAACTACATAAAATAAGCAACAGGAATTGCTGCTTATAGACTCCAGTTAAATACTGCTTTTATATATTAGAAGAGTAACTGAACAATTTATACTCTCCTCTATCCCTGCTTGGAAGGGTTCCCTTGATTGGCAGTGAACACTGAGCTTACTCAACCTGTATATTAGGTGGATTCTTCCAGAATCAACCTTGGGGAAACTCAATGGCCCCCCTATTCCTCTATGAATTTCCCTCCTATGAGAGCCTAGACTCTTGATGCTGACTCTCCATGGTTGCAGCCAGACCTGCCAGATCCTGAGCTGATGCCTCACTTCCCACCAAGCTCCACTCCCTCAGCCTTCATCCCTATTACAGAAATAAACAGCATTTCAGCAGCTGATGGGTCTGCATTGACTGGATAAGTGGTGTTTGTTATCTAACTAAATTGTGGAGGAAATGATGTGTGAATGAGGAGATCCTAATTCTATAGTGGATCACTTGTGACACATTCAATTATAGTTTTATTTAGTTAAGCACTTGTCCATTGTAATGAACTGTCTTAAGGAATTATTAATTGATTGTAGGATTTCCAGGTTCCTTCCCTGCTCTCCCCCTCTCCTCCCCCAGCAAGTCCTCCATAATGGATATGTTCTATCATCCTGGAGTTTCCTTAATAGAATTCTTTTCTACCCCAAACTACCACCCCGAATGCCATCTCCACCCATCAGCCCCATTTGGATTCTGCTGAACGGCCAGAAAACTTGTAATCGTCTAGGTTTCTTGTGGAACGGAAATCTTTGCATTTCACCAGTTTCTTAAATAAGAACAATTGGTTAGAAAGGGAACTGTGAACTTAAAACATTAAGAGTCTATGGCCTTTAATGAGCAAAGACCTCCTAGCACTGACCTATTAAACACATCTGTGTAGAGGCGAACATTGTTAGTGATTCCAGGCCAAGGAAGAGGCATGAGGACTACTGCTTTTTCTGTTTCTTCTATATGTGTCCTGAGAATTTCCCCCTCTCCCATCTCACCAATGCTGCTCCCCTTCCTTACTGACTACTAAGCTAGGGTTCTCTCCCTCAAAATGTAGGGATACTACAAAAATAAAACTGGGGCAGAATAGCAGGGACTTTACCCCAAGATGGGTAATTCATGGGGAACTGGAAATACCTTCTATAATTTACTTTTCCCCTTTGGTAGCCAAACTTTCAAAGGGGTAGAACTATTCCAGAGTGCCAGAGAACTTCCTATGGGTACACTACTGGTACTTCCTGCCACACTTGTCCCAGGTAAAAATTTCTGCTACTTACATCCATCTTAGGGGAGGGGGAAGGTTGTGACTCTTATGGTCCTACACCCTCAGTTGGGATGATGTCTCATTAGGTTACAGATGTAGAACTAAAGCAATCTTAAATCATCAAGTCCAGCTACTTATTTTACAGATGAGAAAATTGAGGCCCAGAGAGATTAGGTGATTTGCCCAAGGTCAATACATAATGAGCAGAGCTGGGATTTTTAATTCAGGTCTTGTGACTTCAATAGCACTCTTTCCACTGCACCAAATCCTTCAATCTATGAACTTTGAATCTTATAAGATTTTGAATTTCTGTTCTGCACTTGAAGTCAGTGCTTTATAAGTAATATCTCATTTGATCCTCTCAACAACCCTGGGAAGTTAATGTTACTCCAATTTTTATAGGTGGGGAAAATGAGGCAGATGATACCGATCATTGCACAGCTAAAGTCTTAGTCCAAATTTGTATTTAGATCTTCCTAAATCCTTCCAAATCCTTGATTCCCTAGCACTCTGTCTTACTATAACTACATGTACACATCTTCTATTTCCTTAGCTTCTCTTAAGGCAAAAACCATGCCTTCCTCATCCATGTCCTCATCTCTGGTTGAGACTTAAACCAGTGCCAGATCCAGGTTAGAGGGAATCTCAGCACACCTAATCCAATCATATCTGAATAGGAAAGCTCCCTGATCTTTCACAAAGCCTGTAGATTATTTTGAGTTATGCTTTCAATTATGTTCCAATAAAAACTAGCTTATATAGCATCATATCATTAATGATATAATGTGTCATTACAGAACTATAGTAGGATTTCAACCAACAGATTTTGGTTGGCTTCTATCATTCATTTTTCAAGAGGACCAAAATGACATCACTAACCATTAAATATAAAGCAAAGAAATGTAAAAGATAACATGCAAAGAATTATGTTGGAAAGAGATATACAGAGTATTATTTGGACGTATTCAACAGATTGAAGATATTAGAATTAGGAAAAATTGGGAAACATCTCCTATAGAAGGTAGGATATTAGCTGGAACTTGAAGGAAGTCAAGAAGTGAAGATGAAGAGGGAGAGAATTCTAGGCACTGAAAATGTCTGGAATTCCTATGTGGCCCTGGATAAGTCACTTAACCTTTCAGTATTCTAGGTAACTTTCTAAGATTCTAAGTTGGAGACAAAGTGTTGTCCCACTTTGGTAGAGGAGTTTCTTTATCAGGAGGAATTTCCTATATCAGGGGAATCCCAGGGTCTAGCTCCTAACTTTCTAGTCTTCTTATACCATATATTTCACCCACTTCAATTCAGTGACTATGCTCCTTGATGTCCCTTGAACATGACGCCCACCTCTCTGCTCTGGGCATCTCACTGAATGTCTCCCATGCCTGGAATATTCTCCCTTCTCAACCCTACCTACTGGCTTCCTTCAAGTCTTGGCTAAAATCTCACCTTCTACTTGGAATGAATTACAGGAACTGATGCTGAGCCAAAGGAGCAGAACCAAGAGAACATTGTACATGTGACCAACAACATTGTGAGTTGATCAAACCTGATGGATTCAGCTCCTCTCTGCAGTTCAGAGAGCTAGGACAGTCCTAAAAGTTGTACAGTTTTGAGCAATGCCATCCACATCCAGACAAAGAAAAACAAAACAAAACCAAAAAAACAGTACATAAGTTGAATGATCATTACATTCAGTTTTTAAAATTTTCTCTTATGTTTTTCTTTCTTTTCTCATGGTTTTCTTTCTTTTTCCTTAATCTTAATTCCTCATACAGAAAATGACTAATATGCAAACATGTTAAACACAATATTCATCAGACTGTTCACTACTGAGGAGAGGGGGTGAGAAGAGTGAGTGGAAGAAAAATATGTAACTTAAAATATACATATGTGGATAAATGCTGAAAAACTTTCATAACATTATTGGAAAAATAAAATATCAATTGAAAAAATAAAAAATAAATCCATCTTAAATAAAATAAAATCCACCTCCTAGAAGATCCCTTTCCCTTTTAATTCCAGGACCTTCCCTCTGTTGATCTTTTCCCCCTTTATCCTATACAAGATTTATTTGCATAGAGTTGTTTGTGCATGTTTCCCTCAATATATTGGGAGATCTGGTCAAATACAGGGACTATCTTTTTCCTTTGCAGGATTCTATTTGAGGATTTTGTCCGTTTCTATCAAAGGAGGAAGAGACAAAAGAAGAGGAAGAGAAGGAGGAAGAGGAAGAAGAAGAAGAGAAAGAAAAAGAAAAGGAAGAAAGTAAAAGATGAAAAAGAAAGGAAAGGAAGAAGAGGGGGAAAAAGAAAAGAAGAGGAGAAAGTAGAGAAGAAAAACTTCTGAAAAATCTGTTGCCTGAAACAGTGATTAAGTGACTTCCACATTTGGAAACCCTTCCCAACTCCAAACTCTTCAACACTGCATCCACTAAACTATACTTTCTTTTTGACCCTTTCCTAAAAATAAGAATCTAGGATTATGAGACTAGGTCAATGAATTCAGACAACAGTAAAACAAATATTAGAAACTTGCATGTTAAATAAATACTTGAAGCCAGTTTCTTATCTTCACTGACACAGTCAGAATGCTACACTCAATCTAATAGAATAGTTTTATCCCAGAATTTTTAAGCTTTGAATGTGTCATTTGTTCCAAAGGAGAAGAGAACAGAGAAGCTTTAGGAAGCAGGAAGCCCAGGTTCCCTTCTGTGATCTTCAGAACATTTCAAACAGTGGCTGACCTGATGAGGTTTTTCAGCACTCCAGCTAGAGAATGAGGATTAGAGAGGGGACTAATGACTAATCAATGAACAAGAATTATTTATTACTATGTCCTACCCACTGTGCTCTCTTCTTTATATCTTTCTTCCTTTGTCCCCTTCTTTTCTTTATCATAGCATCCTGGATCTAGAAGTAAACTCAAAGGTCTTCCAGTTCAACCCTTCATTTTTACCAATGAGAAATTGAATCCTAAGGAGGTTAAATGACTCATCTAAGGTCACACAGGTAGTATCAGAGTTAGCATTCAAATCCAGAGCATTTGCTTCCTGATTACTATTCTTTTCTCTCTATCATAGTGCCTCATATTTGCTCTTATTACTGTTTTTAGAGATATGTTGGGGGTAGGGAAGGGAGCTGATCAAATTGGAGGCCTTCATCAGATTAGGTCAAATAATCTAGAGAAGACTTCATAATGATTAGAGGTATCCAAAAGTGAAATGTATCATAATAACCCCCCCCCCCAATTGGAGGTATTGGAATGAAAGCTAGATAACCACTTTTCAGGAATGTTGTCTAAGTAATTTGCTTTTCAGTTTTTGGTTAAACAAGACTGTCACTGACTTCCCTTCTTAAAATGAAATTGTGGGGTCTGGTAAGGGTTAAAGAGAAAGCCTGGTGGAAGAAAATGCAAGAAATCAAACCCCAATTGTCTGAAACAGTGCAAAGATGTTTGCTACTATAACCTAAGAACCAACTGAAAATCAATGTCACCTGTTAGCTTAGGGCATTTCATTAAAAAATATCAGGTATTCATCTGCACACAGAAAATTTGTCTCTGCAATCAACAAGCTGCTGTGGCATATTCATTTCAGTACAAGAAATAATATTTTGTCATATGTGGTTGTGCAATTAAGCACGTTTTTGTAAAGCAAATGTCCTCATGTTCTTCACTTGACTGTACTACAAATAGACCCAGCACAGCACTCTGGATCTCCAATTAGAGAGGCGAAGCCATGAGCAACATTGCATGAAATATTTAAACCCTCTAAAACTCAAAACAAAATAAAATACACTAAAAAATTCTCATGAAGTTAGAATGTATTTCTGAAACAATTCAATTTCTCTTTTCTCCTCTGTCAAAAAACAAACCATAGGTAAGGAAGGAGTTTTCCCTCCTTATGAAGAACGGTTGGCCCTGTCCAGGGACAATGCTCAGCATGGGTCTGTCTCTTGTTATATTTATAGACTGAGACAAACAGCTGCCTCCATCCTCATAGACCTCACAGTCAAAATCAAGAAACTCAGGGGGAAACAGGTGAAGATTGTTCTTGTGACTACCATGGTGCCACCAGCTGCCATGGGGAGCCTCTCGATTCCAATCAGGTAGAATTCCCTACCACAGAGCCTAAGACAGATGAGCCAACTGATTGAGGCTTTGAATTAATCAACAGGTATTGCTCAGATAATTAGTGTCACCAACCCTCAAATGGCACATAAAACATGTGCCTGAGTGGTTTAGGGATAAGAATAAGAGGCACTTCTGGAGTTAACATGTTTGTTCTGTAGCAATAGGAAGAAAACAATTATAGGAAAGATGCCAAAAATACCTGCAAGGAAACTCAGGGTAGAATAGAACTATCAGCAGTATTTATCTTGTATGAACATATGAGACAGGAATGTCTCCAAATATGGAAATCTCATGTTACCTTTGTACTTCTGCATTTCTGTTTTGCTCATGAAATATTTTCTTTAATGCTGATATGTCTTCATGGGCAGTCTTTGCCAGTGTCTCCTATGTATCACAAGTCATACATTCCTTCAAGTTGTTCAGAGAACATGAAACTGTCCTTGTATCTTTTCTAGCCATTATGTGAGTTCTATATCAAATAGTCTTTTAGGGAAGTATGCATTTGACCTTTGGGCTATGTGACCAGCTGATCTCCACTGGTGTTCTCCACTTGTGTTCTCCACTGGTGAATGCTTGGCAGCCTTATGCCAATGTCTCCCATGTCTCCCAATTCATACTTTCCTTCAAGTTGTTCAGAGCAGTGAAACTGTCCCTGAAACTGCTTCTTCTGGTCATCATGTGAGAACTTGTCTTGTGGGAGTTCTTTATCAACTAGTCTTTTATGTTTGGCCTTGGGGCTGTGTGATCAGTCCATCAGATTTGGGCTCTCCAATGGTGAATGTCTGGCAGCTTGAGAGAGGAACTCAGTATTTACCTCCTGATCTAGCCAGGGTAATCTTCTGAATCTTCCTAGGACAATTCAGGTGGAAGCAGTTCAGTTTGGTGCATGGTGCTGATAGACAGTCCAGGACTCATAGGTATATACTAATGAAGTCAGGATAACAGCTCTCTAGATCTTCAGTTTGGTGAGCAACCTAATACCCTTTCTCTCCCACTTTTCTTTTGGAGCCTCCCAAATGCTGAGTTAGCTCAGGCATTGTGTGCATCAACCTCATTGTCTATATGAACTTCCCTGGGAAGCTTACTGCCAAGAGAAGTGAGCTTATCCATAGATTGAAAGTTTTTCCATTTATTGTAACCAATGATTCCACCAATGGTTCCATGTATGTATGGTACAACATTGACCAGTGGAGTTTTCTTGGTGTTGATGGTCAGAACAATAATAGCACAAGTGGTCAAAAACATCCACATCAGTCTCAGAGACTACATCAAATGTGCAATCATCTGTGAACAAAAAGTGACATACCAACTCTTCCTTTACTTTCATCCTGGCTTGTAGGCTTTTCAAATTAAATAGCTCATCACCAACGTGGTAGCTGACCTTGATGCGGTTTTCTCCCCTGCTAAAGGTGTCAGATAACATCACTGAAAACATCATGCTAAAAAGTATGGAAGCAAGCACTCTATCCTGCTTCACTCCAGTGATGATTGGAAATGTATTTGTCACACAACACTTAATAAAGGCTTTTTTAAATTGACTTGAACTAAACTGAACTGCAGTCCTTCAAGCCTTGGGTGCAAATTTAGAGAGATGGATCTCATCTTGTGATATACTTAAATTGATGTTTCTAGGAATCCTAGTGCAATTACACTCTTCCCGTTTTGTTGCTATTTATGGAAGAATCTAGTCCTTAGACCTTCTCTTTCTTAGAATAATGATAGATATGTGATGTATGCCAAAGGATATTGAGGGTAGGATCTGTAGTAGCTCCCCAATGGCATGACCCTAGCTAACATTCCCCTGAGCTCCCTAAGGAAGGTGAATTGCCAGGTTTTTCTCCTTCCCTTACAAAACAAATTGACCTCTCTAATTCTGGTGGATTTAGCCAAGTTCTCTGTACACCAACCAGGAGCTCACCAGTCTGTTTGCCTCTCCTGGCCAAACATGCTTTGTGTGAGCCCTGTAAATACTCAGGGTTTATCTACCCTTAGTTTCCAAACAGAGCACAGGTGTTGCCAAACACATACATTCATTACCGTCTCCTTCCAGGGTCTATGTTCTTATCAGAGTCTGGCTTTTGTCCAAGATTTGAGGGCAGAAAAACTTCAGCGCCATGGGGAGTGACCAACATAACCTCTGTCTGGGTCCCAAGTACTTTGACTTTGCCTGTCACTGTGGTCCTGCTATCAGCCACCTGCCCTTTGTCCCAGGGGACAGAGTTGTGTGTCTCATCTTCTTTCCAATCTAATCCAATCTTAAACAAGAATCTTTTTTATTTCAATGAAAGTTTGTGTTTAATATCACCATTTCCCAAGATAAGTCTCTCCTTTTCCTACCCTCACAACAAAAATTAAAAAAAAGAAAAATTCAATTCAGTAAAACTAACCTACCAATCAGTTTTCCATACCCACAGTATACCTCTGAAAAGGAAAGAGAAAAGTGACTTCCTCTCATTACTTCAGGGCCACACATAGGAACAAGTATTTATTAAAAACCCATTAAGACAGTGGACAAGGCATTATCTTAGACTCTGAGGATACAATGGCATAATCAAATGTTCTCCATCTTCAAGAAGCATATACCTTGTGGGAGAAGGGGAAGATAATATTTAAAGAGAGAAGCAGAATCATTTGAAGTAAACTAAGGGAAACAAGGAAGGCTTTCTGTAGGAGTTGGCACTTGAAAGTTCAGGAAAGATTCTAAAAGGAACAAGGAGATTCTAAGAAGTCTTGATGAGTATGGCACTATTCACACTTTCTCATGGGTTTGTTGGATGGCTTTCCATGTCCTGAGTGGTCCAGTAGCAAATTCCCCTCAGAATATGCAATATCTTATACTGGACATTATGGATGAATAGCCTCCTTCTGTGCCCTAGAGACTGAACTGAGTCCTTGGATAAGAAGGGAAGGAATCTAGAGAGGCCAATACTCCTCGTGCTGCCTAAGGCCCCATTCCTCAATCTTGCTTCCTGATTCTAGTAGACTGAACCCTCCTGTCTAGCTGTGATGACCTCTACTGGTTACAGCTCCTGGTTTCTCTGACTTGGAAAGAGTATTCCATGTATGCTGAGTGTCAGACTTGGAATCAAACAGGAGTTCAAATCCTGCCTCAAAAACTTACTAGCTATTGGCCTCCCTTGTCTCTAAGATGGGAAAAAGAACAATAACACCAACCTCACATGGCTATTGTGAAGCTCAAATGATGAAATATGCATCGTACACTTTGCAAACTCTAAGGCACACTCTAATACACACAACAAATGATCAACACCCTTATTATATCTGTGAGGAAACTGAGGTACCCACTCTTGTCAAAATATACAGTGCCTCTAGTAATACATAAATATATGAACATATATATATATATATATATATATATATGTTAGACAGAGGAAGTAGGCTGATCTATTTAAGAATTATGACTCCTTCTGGAGAAAAATTGAAGATATACAGAGGCAGGAATTACTAGTGATGGGCAGTAACCAACTTCTGACCAATTCTGGGTATGAATTTGGGAGAGGAAAGAGAAGAGGAAAAACGGACCTTTTTTCCCCCATAGCTCATCCCTTGGCTCCTTCTGCCTGACTGCCTGGCTCATGGGCTCCCACGGGGCTAATCCATCAGCCCAAACAGATGGAAAAGATGACTTAGAAGCCAGGTTAGAGACAAAGACAAGGGTAGTCCTGAAATACCCCTGCTGCAAGAAAGAATGTATTGTACCCGCTGCCTGGACAGCCAAAGGAAAATGTTCCTCCCACAGAAGAACAAACAGTTTTCTAGTTTTGACAGAGGTACAAGGGCTAGTGTGATAATGTTGGAGGCATATCTACAGCTGGATCTCATGACAAGGCCTCCAAGAAAAAGGATTTCACCTCTGAATACTACTTTCTTCTCCAGTAAGCTGAATGGCTAGCCTGGGCATCCCACTTCATGGTTCTCAATCTAGGGTACATGAACCTGGCTTAAAAAATGAAAACTATTTCAATAGAATTTGCTACTATTGCTATTCCATATATTTTATTTTATGCACTTATAAGCATTATTCTGAGGTGTTCATAAGCTTTATCAGCTTTCTAAAGGGATTCATAGCAACGTCAAACTTAAGAGGCCCATAGTTTCAGACTGTCAAAGCGGTACATGATGCTATAAAAGTTGAAGACTCCTGTCCTTCTTGGTAGTGCAAATTGTACATTATGTTATTGAAGGAAGAGGGGAGGGAAAAGCAGGAGGAGGAAAAGGGGGGAGATAAAAGGCTAGAAAGAATTGTACCACTCTCACTTTCTTTGGTGAACCAGTCACCTAAGAGTCATGAAACATACTTTTTTGCCCCATATCGAAGAGAATTCCACTTGAAAAACACATGAAATGTTGTGTTACTAAATAGTATTTTTTAGTTAGGTGAGCCACCTTCCACATAGGGTTTTCAGACTTCTAGATAAACTAGGTACACCATCCAACACAAGACCATAAAGTAGTGGGAAGACACTAGGGAGTCAAAGTGAGAAGTTCCTTAAGGACGGAACACTGTTCATTTTTGCCTCAATCCCAAGAGCAATCATCCCAATATGTTGAAGTTGAAAAAAAGAACATTTTTGACTTCTAACAATCAGAGGTAGAAAGGGCAACCTTGAGAGTTGGTAGGTTCCCCTTCCCTAGAGGCCTTAAACAAATGGTAGGGAATCACTTGTTCACTGAAGTGTAAGCTGCTTGAAAGTAGAAACTGTCTCTTTCTTGGGATTTTTATACCATAAATAATTATTTGTGGATTGACAGATGCTATAGTAGGGATTTCTTTTCTGTCTGGATTGGACTATATACCACAGAGGGTGGAGCCAGTAGCAATGAATGAAAGTTGCAAAAAAAAAATCCATTTAGACTTGTTGTGAGAAAAATCTTCTTATTAAATAGAACTGTCCAATAATAGATCCCTCCAGGGGTGAGAGTTACACGTGATAGCAGAGATTGGTTTGGGGGATATGCTGAAAAGTCATTCATGGAGGACCTTTCCAACTCTCAAATTTGGTGAGTCAGCACCTTGCTCACAATAGGGGCTTAATAAATGTTTTGTGGAAAGGAAGGGAGGGAAGAAGGGAAAAAAAGGGAGGAGGGAGGGAAGAAGGAGGGAGAAAGAGAGGAAAGAGGGAGGGAGGAAGGAAAAGGAAAGAACAGAGAGAAGGAAGAAAGACAAGGAAAGAAGGGAAACTGGGATTCAGTGTCTATGTCAACCTAGACAAGGCTGATTCTAGTCAGCAAGTAGAGGAAAACCCTGGGCAAGGGGTAGGGTGTGGATACAGAATAATCTTCCCCTTGGGTGAGGAAAAAAAAGCCAGGAGGAGAATGGAGGAGGCTGGGTCAGTCACTGAATTGCTTGGAGCAGAGCAAGGCAGTTCATTCTTCTTGGGTCAAGTGTGACTTTCCTTGGCACCCCTGGGAGGGGAGTAGGAGAATGGGGGCGGCACTGTGGAGAGGCGGCCAAGTATACCGTGCTGAGAGACAGATTAGCTTGGGCTGGGCTCCATCTTTTCAACAGAGAAACATTACAGAAGAGGAAGTTGAG
This sequence comes from Macrotis lagotis, assembly GCF_037893015.1. Classification (NCBI taxonomy): domain Eukaryota; kingdom Metazoa; phylum Chordata; class Mammalia; order Peramelemorphia; family Peramelidae; genus Macrotis; species Macrotis lagotis. The sequence goes on from NC_133660.1 coordinate 240,575,510, forward strand.
AGAATAGGAGGAAGAGATGGGAGAATGAAATGAAAAACACATGCCAATGCTGGCTCTCCCAATGAGCATGGATTGGAGGCCAAAAGAGAATGAAAGAAGAGTGATTCCAGTCCTCCTTGATGGCACTCTAAGGACCCTCAGTGCAGGCAAGGACATAATGTAGGAAAGAGAAATTGCCTCTTGAAGTCATGACAAACATCTTTTATAGCACTAGCTATTTCAGCCCCAACCACCAGCCACTGATCCCACTGTTCCCAGCAATTGGGTTTATTATAACTGTGGACATTTACACAAGGTACTTTAAAATTTGCAAAACACTTTAAATGAGTTATGTCATTTGATCCTCATGAAAGTCTCATAAAGTTGCTTTATGTATATCTTCTCATTTTATAGGTAAAGAAATCAAGATTCAAAAGATTAAGCAATTTGTCCAGGGTAAATGTCTGAGGCAGGATTTGAAACCAGGTCTTTCATACTCCAGGTCTACCATCTTTTGCTTGGTGGTCTCTTTTTTTTTCAGGTTTTTGCAAGGCAAATGGGGTTAAGTGGCTTGCCCAAGGCCACACAGACCAGATTTGAACCCAGGTACTCCTGACTCCAAGGCTGGTGCTTTATCCACTACACCACCTAGCCACCCCAAAATTACAGTCTTGGTGGTCTCTTAACTGTGGTTACAGAGGATCTGGGTAAAAGGACGACCAGGGAGAGATCCCTGGTCATACCCTAGTGATAAGACATGAAGTCATATCAAAGCCTAGATAATTGAGGCTTCCAGTTAGGCAAGGCTGGCACTAAATGAGATTTTCCTTTTTCTTCTCCATCCCCATGCTAACCAGGGCCCCTATGTTCCCCTGTGCCTCCTAACCAAATTTACATTGCATCTTAAATATCAAAAGGATGTGTCAGAAAAGACTCTGTAAGCCAGAAGGAAGATGGCATCCCAAGGTATTCTTCTGATTACATCATTTCTCTGCTCAATATGCTTCAGTCACTCCCTCTGGTTAACTGATGAATAAAATCCCAAGTCTTTACTTAGCCTGACCATCTGGCACCATCCTGCCCTTCCAGGGTTATCAAACATTACTCCCTTCCATGTTCTATGGTCCAGTCAAATTGGCCTATGTGGTAGCCCTTGTCCAAGCCTTGCCCTTTCCCACCCTAGGGGTTCTGTTCACATGCTGCTCTCTCCTCTCCTACACCCTTACCTGTTAAAATCATTCAAGGCTCAGTGAAAATGCCACTTCCCTCATCTTTCTCTTTTTCAAGCTTTCACACTGCACTAACACTTCTCTTTACACTTATCCCATCCTCTTCTGGGTTAGAGTTATTTGTGTCTTGATTCTTTTCTCCTGCTAGACTCACCTCATTGATCTTTGGTTCTCAGCAGATTGATTGCATGGTCCTCTGCACCCAAGGAGAGCTTACTAAAGATTTATTGAATTGATCTATGCATCTGAATGTCCCAAAAAATAGATATATTAACAAAGAGAATAAATAGGTCATAGTCCTGTTCCCTTTGGGGAGTTTATAATCTAGCTGGGGAAAATCCAACATACTCATGACCAAGGGTTCTCATGATACAAGAAAAAAGATCCCTAGTGCTGGAGACAAAGAATTTGCATTCAAATCCCACCTCAGACACTACCTTGTCTGACATTGGGCAAGTCATTTAATCTCTTTGGGCCTCAGTTTCTCCCTCTGTCAAATGAAGACATTAGAGGTGATGGCTTCTATGGTCCCTTTCAGGTCTGTAATCTTGTGAACTCTCAAAGTCCTATTTTCATAAGAACAAGGCATCAGAGCTGAATATGGAAGTAGTGGGGGAAGCAGAATCAAGGAGTAATTAGAGAGAGGGGGTGAGTCTTCCAAACTAATAGAAAAACCTCAGGGTATCCCAGGCAACAGGAATTCAAGGCTCTCTGGTTGAATTTCACCCTTGAAAAACTCCTCTCCAATGCTCACTATCTCTTGATGAGAAATACTCCCATGAGTCTTACCCTGTTATGCCCCCTTTCATCCTATCCTTCCCCCCTCCTTAGGAAATATATAACTTCTTAGACCTGCTTGATTGAAAGGAAATGGAAACTGCTGTCAAAGAAAATGCGATGACAAAGGTATGAGAGAGCTACTTAGCTTAATTTCATCTGAGGAAAACCCCTGGGTCCCAATCCGTATGAGTGGTTGGCCCAGAATATCCAAAAAAAGAAAAGGCAGTGTGGTTGAACATAATTGCTGAACTTAGGAGTCAGAAAGATCTGATTGAAATCCTACCTCAGAAAGCATGATGTGGAATATCCATTAACCACCCTGATCCTCCAAATCTTCAGCTAGAAAGTGGGATAGTAATATTTTAAGTTCTAGAATGTATATAGGGAATAATATAATATAATGAGTTCTATAAACTTTATACTTCTATACAAACATTAGCTATTATTGACCCCCAATTCTTCAATCATTATACTCTTGTCCTACAAAGATCTACTACTCCAACCTCTCCTTCTGGTCAAACTGAGGCAGCATTTCTCCACTTTGGAAGAAAACAGTAAGTAACATATAGAGTATCGCAAAAGCCTATACTATAACTTGATATACACCTTATTTTGAACATAAAGAATCTGTGAAATTAAGGGTGAGACCTCCTCTTCCCCACTGTTTCCCAAGGTGTGACATGCTCTTTAATCCATCGAATGCATTAATCCAAAGAATATAGCCTGACATTCCATAAGAATAAACAAGGCAGTAAATTTCCCTGAAAGGGGAAGTGGGTTGGAAATAAATTGTGAACTCTCATCTATTCCCAGTGCTATCACTGGGCAACTGGGTTTGACTTATATAAGTCTACTTTGGAGTATCATTTAATCTTTGACACGAAGTTCTTGCTTCTTGCCCTCTGCCCAATTTTTACCCTGTTCACCCTGTTCCTATTTTTTTGTTTCACCTTTTTATCCATTTCCAAAATACTCACAAGGCACAAGAGATGATATATAGTAGAGTCACCAAGTTTCAGAACCATAAGGGACACCAATGACCAATCCATATACAAAAAAGAATCCAACTCTAACACACCTAACAAGTTCTCATTCAATCTCTGTTTGAAAATATCCAAAAAAGGGAACACATTACTCCCCCAGGTAATACACTGCACTTGAGGACAGTTTTAGTTGTCAGAAAGTTTTTCCAGACAACAATCCTAATGAAACTTCTATCCACTGTCCTTAGTCCTTAGTTCAGGGCCTAAACAGCACAAAGCTAATTTCTCTTCATTTGGCAGCCTCCCAAATACTTGAAGAAATCAAATATGCCTCCACTCCACCTCTTATGTTTTCCCATCTCCAGCTAAACAGACCCATTTTCTTCAAATGATCCAAATGAAGAATAAACTCAAGCTCCTTCCCCATCCTGACTGCCCTCCTTCAGTCGCTTTCCAATTTACCAGCATCCTTCTTGAACTGTGGTATCCTGAATTGAACTCAATACTCATCATACCACTCAGATAAACTCTGGCTAAAGCAGAGTTCACTCCCTTTCTCTCAGAAGCTATACTTTCTTAATGTAGGTTAGGGTCCCGTTAGTTTTTCTGGTTGTCATATTATACTTTTCACTCACATTGAGTTTGCAGTTCATTAAAACCTCTGAATCTTTTATGGAATAACTTCCTACAGGCTCCCAATGTTTGCAAGGTTTACTTTTGGAACACAAGCATATCACTTTATATTTATCACTATTGTTTGATTTTATTACTGTCAAGATTTTTTGAGACCTTAACCTTATTATTCTAGGAGGTAACTCCTCCCTGGGTTTATATCACTTGGAAATTTAACAAATATACCATGGAGGCCTTTAACCAAATTAGTGACTTTTAAGAAGTCATTGAATTTTGACACCAAGTCAAGCATTGATCTCTGAGGCACTCTACTAGAGCCCTTATTCTAAAAGGACATGGGACTATGAATGACTGCTTTGAGTCCAAGAATTTAACCATTTTGAAATCTACTGGCTGAGCATTGTTGCTAAAATCCCTATGCTGGCTGAACTTTTCATAGAATCTCAGAATCCCCAAATTTGAGAGTGGGAAGGAATCTCAGTGACCAGAGAGTCCAACCAATATAAGAAAGAAATCCCTGTTAAAATATGCCCACCAAGTGGTCATGCAGGCTCTGATTGTAGGAAGGAGGGGAAACTTGTCCCTTCCAGAGGCATCCATTTCACTTTAAGGAACTTTCTCTTGATCTCTTTGCAGTGCTCATTCCTTGCTCCTGGTTCTGTCGTCTAGAGTCAATGATAACATATCCATTTCTCCTTCCATGTGACAAACTCAAATAAACAAAGGCAGCTCCATTGCCTTTCCTGAGTGTTTCCAGGCTAAATTTTCCAGTTCCTTCCACTCAATCCTCAGATTTCACAAACTCAAGGCCATTCATCATTTCACTATCCTAGCTCTCTGGACACTTTCCAGTTTATCAATATATTTCTTAAAACATACTGACTAGAAATGAATATAGTTACTCCAGATGAGGTGCGGCAAGAGCATAATACAATGGAATGTCACCTCCATTTTCTTGGAAGCTATGCCTTTCTTAAGGGAGCCCAAGGTCACCTAGCTAGTATACTACTATTGAGTTTGTGATTCATTAAAACTTCCAGGTCTTTTTTGGGAACAACTGCCATGTGTGCTTCATGTTATAATTGTGAAGATAATTTTTTTACCTTGGTGTAAAATTTGAATTTCATCTTATCAGATTCAACCAGTTCTAGCTTATCAAGATCCATTTGGATCCTACCCCTATTGTCCATCAGTGCTGAAAATTCCTCTAAGATCTCTGTCATCTGCAAACTTGATGAGTATAGAAACTATGCCTTTAAATTGATTAAATGTTGATTAAAATGTTAAGCAGCCTGGGGCAAGCACAGATCTCCAGGTTTCCTGAGACCTCTTGCCATATTGCCTTTATACTATTAACAACTATTCTCAGAGTGGCCAATAAACCAGTTCAAAATTCATCTAGAATATTATTACCTCACTAAAATATATTCACAAAATTTCTCTCATTTATTAGTCAGTAATCCTGTCAAAAAAAAAGAAAATTAGGCTAGTCTGTGACCTATTCTTGATAAAACTATGATGTTCTTTGTAATCACATTTCCCCTTCCCGATGCTCACCATCTATCACTTTAGAATTTTTCCAGAAATCACTCGTCCACAGTTTGCAAACTCTGTTCTCTGCCATTTAGAAAAATGGGCCATTTGCCCTTCTCCATTTTTGTGCCACCTCTTCTGTTTTTCATGTTCTTTCAAATATCACTTGTTGACCTCTAATGCTACTTTCAACTTTAACATTATATTAATCACTTGTGGCCCCAAGGCAATCAGAATGAAACACTAGCAACTTTGTGGGGAAAGGAATTTTTCTATTCCTCCTCAGACATATTTGCTGGTGACTTCTTTGGGTAGAACATGATTTGATTTATTTTTGTTTGTTCGTTTTCTTTGAGATATCAGGGCCCTACTGTCAGATGTTCAGAGGCTAAGGCTTAATTTGACCCAGATACCCCATAGTAACCACCAGAGGATGGCTGAATGGTCGCCATAATATATTATTACTGAGGACAGATAGAAAGATGTTAGCTCAGTAGGAAAATACATATTAACTAGCATGTATCTTTACTGGGGAGATCTGGTCACTCATAGGAAAGAGTACAATCAAGACCATGGAAGTCAAGAATCATTGTCACCACAAACAAAAACAATGATTGAGTCAAATGGAAAAATTAGAAACCAAAAAACTCTACACCAGAATCATGATGAGACTACAGAATGCCCAGGGGTCCTTATTGAGAAAATGTGATCTATTGATAGGGTTAGAAAATGTTTATACTTCTCTAGGTAGGCCACAGAGGCAATGTTGTATCCTGGGAAAAGCACTAGATTTGGAGTGAGGAGACTTGGGTTCAAATTCCAGCTCTAATACTTATAGCATTTATGCCATGAATCATTTGATATCTCAGAACTCGGGTGTTAAGGGATTTACTCAATTTCATAAAATGAGGGGTTGGACCGGATAGTCTCTATGGACTCATCTAGCTCTAAATCAATGATCCTGTGATATCTAAGGATAAACCCAAATCCAAGCAAACAACAAGTACTTATTAAACAATGTGCCAGATACCATGCCAATTACTAGGCATAAAAAGTCAAAAAATAAAGTAATCTTTGACCTCAAGGAACTTGCATTCTTGAGCAAAGGGAGAAGAACCAAGAAAACATTGTACACATTATCAACAACATTGTGAGTTGATCAACTTTGATGGAGGCAGCTCTCTCTCAACAAGTCAGAGAGCTAGGACAACCCTGGGCACCTATTATGGACAATGCCATCCACATTCAAAGGAAAAAAAAACTATAGAATCTGAATGAACACTATTGTTTACTTTTCAAAAATTTTCTCTCATGTTTTTCCTTCCTATCTCATGGTATTCTTTCTTTTGCTCAATCCTAATTCCTCATACAGAAAATGACTAATCTGTAAACATGTTAAACACAAATGTCCATGTACAATGCTCATTAGACTATTTCTTGCTGAGGGGTGGGAAGGAAGAGTGGCAGAAAATTGTGTAATTTATAAATATGCATGTGGATGAATGTTGAAACACTTTCATTACATATCATTGGAAAAATAAAATAATAATTAAAAAAAAAAGGAGCTTGCATTCTTGGAGAAGTAGAGGGGAGAAAAAGTTGTTCTGATTAACTTTTTTTGCCACATCTCTACCACCACATCTTTGCCATCAGAGTCCAGTCACTATGAGAAATCCATTTGACCTTCTTCAAGACCAATGGAGTACTTCATTCTAAAATCAGCAGCCATCTTAAACTTCCAGGCTTCCCCTGAGAAAGTTTCCCAGTAGGTGAGCATACTCACTTAGTGAGAGACACATGTAACATCCACAGACAGCATGAGAAGCATATTCATTCCAACCTAGGCATGGAACATTCACTGTGGGTGCCCAGGTAGACCTTTTGATACTCTCTCCTACACCACCACCACCTCCTCCTCCTCTATGACAGCTATTTATAATCCTCATTTCTGCCAATGACATGGAGTATATTCTGGGCTTTTTCATCACTTTATATACCTAAGTTATGGATGAAAGTGGACAGGGGAGGGGAATAAAAATACTGTCTGATCCCTCTCCTATTATGGTATCTTTCTGTGTCTCTGATGTCTTCTCCCTGCACCATTTACGAAAGACTTCTCTTTCTGCCTCATTATTCCCTGCCATATTTTGTATTCCTAAACAAAGATAATGCAGGTACACAATAATAGCTTGCTTACAACCAAAAAGCATTCTACTGAGCCGAACTGACAGATGCAGAGCAATAGCAAATAGGAAATTCACTGAGGGACAAGAGCAGCAAACAGCCCTGGGCTTTGAAGCACTTTTCTATGAGCCAAACTCAGTGAAGAAGGATGAAATCCAATGATCTGAGAGTTGGAATGGTCCTTGAAGGTGATTTGGTCCAAACCTTGCCCAGTACAAAAATCCTCTTAACACCTACCAATTTTCACAGGAATTCCAGGAAGGCCCCTAGTTGCCATTTTGTCTTTCATAATTGGCTTAAGTCTTCACAGAATCTCAGAACTGGTAAGGGCCTAAGCCAGTGTCTAGTTCAAGTTATAACCAAAAAGAAATTCCCACTACAAAATACTCAATATGGATCATACAGTGGTCATACATGCTACATTTCTTGTCCAGAAGACTTCTAATGAGAAGAAGCTACTATCTTGTAATAAAACCCATTCAACTCAAAGATGGTTCTGACTGGGAGAGTTTCCTGTTATCAGTCTGAAATTGTCTTTTTGCTTCTACTTGGCAAGTGTTATAGTTTGACCAGTTCAAATGCTGGAATTTGTACTTAGTTTCATTCCTACTCCTTCCCCCCAAATCACAGGCCTGCAGAATCCCAGGTTTAAAAGGAATATCAAACTCAACTCAAATATGAATGTTCTCTCCTACAACAATCAAAAAAAAAAGGCTCATAGAGCATTCTGGGAAATGCTCTAAGTGTTAGGAAATTTTCTGTACTTGAAGATCAATTTGCCTTTCCACAATTTTTATATGACTTCCCTTTGTTCTGCTCTCTGGGTTCAAATCCCAGGAATCAATCTAATTCTTCCCATCTGACATCCCTTCAAATTCATGAATATAGCTATTCTTGCATTCCCTAGTCTCTTCTCCAGGATCCGGAGTTACATTCTAATGCAACATGATCACAAGACCTTTCATCAACCTGGTTGCCCCCTTTTGAGATGTTTTCAGCTTATCAATGCCCATCATAAATGTGTTGTTCAGAATATAATACACCAGGTGTGGTCTGACCATAGCAGAATATAAGAGTCATCATTTTACTTGTTTGGAATATTGTGATTCTCTAATGAAAATTAAGACTATGATAACTATTTTGCTTATCATATCACATAGTAAACTCATGAAAAGTCCCAGAGAAGTCCAAATCTTTTTCAGACAAAATGTTATATAATCACACTTCTATCAACATATACTTTTGAAGTTGATTTTTTTTAAACCTAAGTATAAAACTTCATTTTCAACCCTATAAAATCCCTTTTCATTAGATTCTGTCCATTATTCTAATCTAAGAGCTTTTCATATTCTGACACTGTTTTATAATGTATTAAGTATTCTTCTGTCAGCTTTGAGTCATTGGAAAATTTGATAATTATATTATTTATATATTTAGTAAAATGATAAAAATGTTGAATAGTCAAACAAATCCCTGAATCACTTATTCCTCAGAAGACCTCCCAATCTGGCATCAAATCACTTATGACTATTTCTTTATTTCAGTTGTTCAACCAGTCCCAAATTCAACTAAATACACTATTATCTAGTCCCAATTTCTCCATTTTGTCCACAAAAATTGTCTGAGTTTCCAACTATTACTTTGATAAAAATCTAAGTTGCATATACATTATTTTCCTGATTTACCATGCTAGTAACTGTCAAATGTGGAAATGAAATTAATGTGACAAGCCTTGATCTTGGTGAAGCCATGCTGACTCTTTGTGATTGTTGTTACTCTTTCTAGGTATTCACTAACCATCCCTTCAATAATATATTCTAGAATTTTGCCAAGAATCTTAGAACATGGGGCAGCTAGGTGGCGCAGTGAGATAGAACACTAGCCCTGGAGTCAGGAGTACCTGAGTTCAAATCCAACCTCAGACACTTAATAATTACCTAGCTATGTGGCTTTGGGCCAGTGACTTAACCCCCTTGCCTTGCAAAAACTGAAAAAAAAATTTAAAAATTTTAAAAAAAGAATCTTAGAACATCTTTGATATTACTACTAGCATTTTTCTACTAGTCATTTTCCCCCCAACATGAAATATTATTAATGGGCTTTTTATCCTCATATATATATTCATGTAACAAAGAGTCAGCATCACCCTGACTGCTCAAATCACTTCCCAAGTGGCCATACCAATAGTGTGTGGTAATTTCCACTGAGGCAGAACTCAGTCAGCCTCTTTCTGCCAGGATCTATAGTATTTGCCAACTTTCTCACAACCTCAGACCATGCTCAAGCCCGGTCTCCTGCAATATAAGCCACCATCCCATTCATTCGGGACAAACTTAGCCAAATGTCCCCAGGTGCCCTATGAGGCATACATCTGCCTGTACACATGGTATGTAAAAGTTACCAGTTCCAGCCCTATTCTGCTTGTCTTGGCAACTTTCATATTTTCCCAACTCCTTTTTCTTTCCACTGGCATTTTTTTCACTTTTTAATTAGCAGACAAATAGTGAAAAGGAAATCATTTAGAGTTTCTTGATGTATCCTAAATGCAAACAGTGATGTCATTTTGGTCTTTTTTCACTGAAAAAGGACAAGAACCAATCCTAAATGCTGTATTTACAATATAACTGTAGACACAAATTATTCTTGCCACCCATCTTTAAAATACATGGGTGCCTTTTTTTTTGGTGAAATTTATTCACCTTAACTCCTTTCCTCTAGATTCTTCTCCAAGAATAGTATCATGGCAGGAGATGGGGGGGGGAACACATTTGTCCCCAGATCAAACCAAGATAGTTAGGAATGGACAGGAAAGGACTGCAAAAGAGAAAAAGGAAGGTGTTTCTTCCTTCTCTCTCTCTCTTTTCACTCTGAAAGAGCTGATAAGAAGCCCCTTTGGTCCTTCCAGTGATAGATGGCTCCTTTAATTACATCATGCCTCCTTCTAGAGTTGCCAACTTGATGAAAACGATCAGTTCTCTTAGCACCTCTGATGTTTTGAAGTGGAAATGGAGACAAGTAAAGAGTTATGTTCCTAGCTTATAAGTTAAGTAACTCGCAATTGTAACCCCACTGCAAAGAGGAAGCCTTCATGTGTTTGCTAATTAGACTTAGAGAAATCATATTCAGGAATAAACTGGAAGGTCAACCACCCACACAGGGCCTTCTTCTAGTACTCCATGCCTATTACTTATTTGAAAGGGAAAAACTCTAACATCAGGGATCATAGAACTATAAATTTCAGAGCTAGAAAGACCTTAGACCACCTTTCCTGATCTCTTACCCAACAGTGATTTCTTCCTTTGACATCATTTCCTCTATTTGAACCCACCTCCAGTAACAAAACTCACTACTTCATAAGGAAGTTGCAATTTATTTCCCTATAATCTTACTCACTACAAAATTCATCTATCACCTCTCTTTAAATTTCATCTTCTTTTAATTCCATCCTTTGGGGTCTGACTGTGTTCATATTCTGCCTTTAACATATTACTATAGGTAACCTCTCTGAGCCTCAGTTTCTTCATCTATAAAATGGTGTAATAAGATGGTTCATGGTAATTGCAAAACTAATGAAATAATGTAGGTAAAGCATTTTGCAGACCTTAAAGCACTGTTTATTTTATTATTATTATTATTATTATTATTATTATTATATAAATATTTTATTTCTTTTCCAATTACATACAGTGGTAGTTAATACCAATCATTTTTTGCAAGGTTTTGAATTTTACAATTTTTTTCACCCTCCCTCCCCCAACCTCAACAGAAGGCAATCTAAGGCTTTACATTTACATCCATGATAAAAACATAAATCAAAATTGAATGTTATGAGAGAAGAAGCAGATCCAAATGGAAGAAAGAGAACATTAGAGATAGCAAAATTATTAATACATAAGACAAATTTAAAAATTGAAGATAGTATGCCTTAGTCTTCGTTTATACTTCACAGTTCCTTCTCTGGATACAGATGGTATTCTCTGTTGCAGATAGCCTAAAATTGTCCCTGATTATTGCACTGATAGAATGAGCAAGACCATCAAGCTTGATCATCACTCTATTTTGTTATTATATATGATGTCCTTCTGGTTCTGCTCACTCAGCATCAACTCATGTAAGTCTTTCCAGGTAAAAGACTGTTTAAATAAATGTCAATTATTACTATTAGAGTGGTGCATCAAGTACAGCAGTTAGCATTGGGAAGACTTGGACATAAATCTCATCTTAGATATATATTGACTCCATGACCTAAGGTAAGGCACTTCTCTGTGCCTCAGTTTCCTCCTCTGTATAATAGGAGTCACAGTAGCATCTACTTCAGAGGGTTGTGTGAGGCTCAAATGAGATGCCATGTGCAAAGTGCTATATAAGCTTTAAATGGGTTCTATAAATGTGAGTTAAAGTGATTATAATAATTTTCTAAGACAGTCTTTCCAGCTCCTTGAAACAATTATCACATGTCCCCAATAAGTCTTTTCTTTGGCAGGCTAACTTATCTTCAACCAAGGACAAGGTTTTTAGTTCACAGCATCACAAAATTGTGATATAAGACAAGAAAGAGAGCATAAGGATGTGATACCTGTTTTGCATCATAAGGTTTCCTGATCCTAAAACAATCTGAGCCATTGAGTTCTAAAGATCTTTATTCCTGCTCATGGGTCTTGTCCTTGCCTTCTATCCATAAAGAAGATCAGAGGATTTAGCTCAATAAGGAGACCTCAGATAGCTTCTCATCCATCTCTCACATTTAATAGATGAGGAAACTGAGGTTTAGTTTAGTCAAGGGATTGCCTAGACTCATTCTGGCAGAAGTGGTAGAGGTAGGATTTGAATTCAGATTTTCAGGTGCCACAAGCAATTCCATTGTATCTGAATCTCTCTCCCTCATTCCTTGGGTGCCAGACTCTGGATCACTACCATGGCAACCTGAAACAACAGAGGCAGGAGGAAGTCATGAGGGCCAAGGGCTTATACTATCACTAAATCAAAGGCATCTAGAAAGCAGAGGAGAAAGGAATAAGAAAAGTGAGACTACAATCTAATGATGAAATGTAGAGATCCATAGGTGAGGGAAAACTATATATCTTGTCATACTTTTATGATATGTGATGAGTTTTGTTGATTTTTTTCTTTTTTCTTTAAAAAGTATCTGTTAGAGAAGATGATTCTCTGTAAAGTGGAGGGATAAAGATATGGGGGAAATTGAGGCAATGTGAAAACAAAAGATAGTAATAAAGTTATTTTTAAAAAATCTAGCAAGACACATGCAGGAAGCCATAGATAAGGCTCCCACCTACACAGATCTGGACTATGAGAAGAGTAAAAATTTAAACCCAAGAAGAGTTCACAAGTCACTAGCACATATTCCAATGAACTGTCCCCAAGAAATGCTGCTTATAAAACCAACTCTCCTGAGATGAAACCTATTTTCCCAATGACTTCCTTTATATATTCTGCTCTGAGAAATAAATAAAAGGTTCTTGATCCTAAAATCATTCCTAGTCTCAAAAGGGCAGTAAGAATTCCTCTAATACAAGAGTCATACCTTGGGTTAACAGATCCTGCAATGGAGTGATGAAGTGGGGATACCAATGCAACAACAGACCCAAGGTCCACATCCTCTTTGGAAAGACTCCATAGGATAAAGTTTCTATAAGGTAACCACAAGTTGTAATTCAACACCTAAAAAGCTGGAAACTCTCCAGTCTCCCAGGGGATATCCCAACAGGGGTGACTGCTCCTATTTCAACCCACTTGGAACTCCCTGATGATCTTCCATAATAAAGAAAGAAAACATTTGGAAGTTCTCTCTGGTTTTTATTTTCTTTGCACCAAGACTTTCCATTTTTTCTCCTGCTCTACTAAATGTGCGTGGAAGGGGACCCAAATTCTACAGCAGGAGAAAGAAAGTAAGGTTGTTGAATAAATAAATAAATGAGTTGAACAGTTCATTGATCTCAATGATGATGTTCATTTTTTTCTCTCGGTATGAGGCTTTCTGACTCAAAAACATCTTTCCTATGAAATAAAATAGTTCTAAAAGGTGGGTAAGATACAATCCTAGAACCCCAGAAACATCTTATTTTGCTTAGAATAGTATTGTCACCACCAATTAAGCACCTACTATGTATCAAGAACTGTACATTAGAAATTAAAAACATGGTCTCTTCCATCAGAAAGTTCAACCACCACCACAAAAAGAGCTCTCCCTCTTCTGCTCACTTGCTTTATCTGGTGATGTTGGCCTCCTGGTCTTTCCATAAACAAAATCTTCCATCAATTGGCTTTGGGCATTTTTGTTCTCCATGCCTGAAATGTTCTTTCCCTTCTACTCCAATTACTGACTTCTATGATTTTCTTCAAGTCCCAACTAAAAATCTTACCTTCAGAGGTTGTCTTCCCCAACCCATCTTCATTCCAAAATCTTCCTTCTGCCAATTATTTCTTCTTTATCTTATTCATATGATTTGCTTTGTATAAATTTACTTGCCTTTGTATAAATGTGCTTCTTCTCCATTAGATTGTAAGCCCCCTGAAGTTTCCTTGTCTTTGCTGTTTTCTCAATTCCCCTCACTTAGCCCAGTGTCTAGAACATAGTAGGCACTTAACAAAGGTTTGTTGATTAATTGATAGCAAATAAAATGACAGAATTGATGTCAGCAAGACCTGAATTCAAATTTGCCTCAGACACTTACTAGTCATTGGCCCTAAGCTAGTCATTTAATGTCACTTCATCTTCATTTCTTCATCTGTAAAATGGGGACAATAATCTTTGTCTCACAAGGCTGTCATATTATATATATATATATATATATATATATATATATATATATATATATATTTACATGTATAGATGTAGATGTATCACTTTGTAAACCTTTAAGTGACATATAAATGTTAACCATCATAGCTATTATTATTAGGAAATGTTCTGCACATGGGAGTATGCTGTAGAACTCTATATGGGTAGGTTTGCATTACTGAGGGCAGATGACTCAAGGTGGATGCTAAGTTGCATGACCCTTAATACATCATTAGAAATCTTTCTATGATTCAAGCAAATTTTGTCAACTCTGCTCTACAATAGTCCTTGATATTATCCCCTCTCTGCTTATAGACTATTACCCTAAGTCAGACTTCCTCATTCCTTACATGGACCATTTGTTTGCTTTCCAACATCTTTCTTGCATCTATCTCTCCAATTTCTAATCCAATCCTTCACATAGCTGACAAGTTGACATTCCTAAAGCACCAAACACTGCCTTTCTCCTATTCAAAAAATTTCAGTGGCTCCCTACTGCCCTGAGGATCAAGTACAAATTTCTTTGACATTCAAAGCCACCACATCTGCTCTAGCCTGTCTTTCCAGACTTATTTCCTATTATTGTCCCTCATGCACTCAATATTTCCTGACAGTTCCAATAAGTACATTGTGAGAAGACTCCAGGAGAGAGGAGAAGTTGCCAGAGCCCTGTCTGTTTTTTATGTTCTACAGTCTATTTACGACAAGCCCCTGGAGAGTTCCTGCCTGCCTATTCTTATACCTGACAGAGCACCGGGACACCAACTCCATTAAGGCTGCTCCCGAGGCAGACAGTGAAGGAGAAAGCTGATGTTTACAGTAACCTCTCAGTGGATCAGGTGCTGGAAGCAGCAAAGGCAAAGGTTTTATTTTTTAAAGTGGAAATCTAAGCAGCCCTGGAGAAATACCTTCCAGCCTCCTGCCTTCTTTCCTATTGTTATCAAGCTTTGTCTTTCTTCCTATTGCCCAATATTCTCTTAGAGAGATTGGACTATGAAGGACTAGAATTCAGAGGATGGAGAAAATGGAGGCTTGTTGGCCAGACCTTATGGTCTGAGACTCCCCAGCTGAGTTCATAGAGGCTGTGCCTCCACCTTCAGATAAGGGTGTCAAAGGTGTCAATGTGAGTAAGAAAGACCTTTCACTGATGGGAGAGCTTGGATTCCTCTGTAATGATCCTCATAAATAAGAAGTATCATCAAGGATGGGCTGGTGGTGCAGTGGATAGAGGACAAGTTTTAGAGGCAGGAAGACCTGAGTCCAAATGTGGCCTAGAAACTTACTAGCTGTGTGACCTTGAGAAGACACTTAACCCAGAGCCAACTCTAATCATCATGATTCACATCTGGCCACTGGACCCCAGTTGGCTCCAGACAGAATGAGGCTGGTGACTGAGCACAGCATCTCCTCACTCAAATCCAATTCTCTAGCCTGTCATAGCATCACCTCACTGATATCATGGTATTCTTCTAGAATGAAGGATAAACACAACAGGATTCTTCAAACTAGTCAGGGTCTCTTAAAACCCAGGAGAAAAAGTAGAATTCATCCAGAAGAACCAATTAAAGAAACAGTTTACCTGATGCTGTCCTTGATGCTGGAGTCCTATCCTGGTTCTCCTTCCCCATCACAAGCCCTCCTCAAGAAATCCTGCTAATTCAGGTCCATATGAGCACTGACAAGTTGAAGCACACTTAAATGTGGGAATGGCATGAAAGGAATCTTGTGATACTAGAAGCTTGTAGTATCTTGAAACTAAATCCTATTAATGAAGGAGAAATACTACGTGGTCTTGGTTGTTGTCTTAACTTCTCTGAAGGACTGTCACATGGAAGAACCAGGTTTGCTTTGCTTAGCCCCTGAGTACTGAAGTAAGAACAAGATTAATGGGTAAAAATTACAGAAAGGCAGATTGAAGCTCAAAGCAAGGGAAATCTTTCTAAATGGCTTTCTTGCTGATCCCTATAGACAATAGCCCATTATCTCTCATTTCCATACCCTTGACCTCCAAGTTTTGAATGTTCTTCTTCCTCATCTAGGTCTTATGAAAATCTTATCATCTTGAGGTCAAAGAACAGAGTCCCTCCATAAGACTTTTCTTGATGACCCTAATTATTATTACCCTATAGCAAAATTAATTTTTGCTTTGTATGTATTCTGAATTTACTTATCTGTATATAGCAGTGATTTATAAAAAGGAGTCAGTGTCAAACGGCCATAAAATTTCTCCTCCCACTTCAAAACATTCACATTCCCTGCCCCTCCTCACCAAAATTACAGTTTGTTGCCTGCTCTTTCCAATTTGGAATCAGAAGAGACACAATAGTCACTGGATCCATGGAGGTTTGTGTTATAAAGTAAAGGAAGAATTTTCAGAAATCCAATGCAAAAATGCTCCAAATGACTAATTAGTGAAATGCAAATTAAAGCAATTCTAAGTTTCTATCTCACAACCATCAGGTTAGCAATATTAGTTTTATAAAATGGAAAACTAACAAATGTTGGAGGGGCTATGGGAAAACTAGTACATCAATATGTACCATTAATTGTGAATTGATCTAGTCATTCTAGAAATCAACTTATAACTATGTCCCCAAATTTATTAAGCTATATCTTCCCCTTGACTCAGCAACAACACTACTGGCTCTATATCCCAAAAGATGTCAAAGAAAGAAGGGGAAAAAACCTCATGTACAAAAATATTTATAGTATCTCTCTGATGGCAAAGAAATAAAAACTAAGATGTCCATCAATTGGGTAATAGATTGACAAATTACAGAATATGAAATGGATAGTTTCAAGAGAAATCTAAGGAGACCTGTATGAGCAGATACAAATTGAAGCAAGCAGAACCAGGAAACCATTTTATATAATCACAATTATAAAGACAAACAGCCAAGAGACCTAAGATTGGAAATTACATCAGAATTCTTAATTCCAAAGGAATGATGAAAAGTGCTGCCTACTTGAGATGCTTATTTTGGGGACAGGAACAATATAGGAACTTATTTTTTGCTTAACTGTGCATATTTTTACAAGATTTTCCTTTTTCTTTTTTTCCAATGAAGTTGGGATTGGATTAAAAAACAGGGTTTTGTCCAGTGAAAAAAATTAAATTAAAAAACTAAATGCTGTTTTGTAGGGTTAGAAAAAAATCCTAAGACCTGTATAATAGATCTGAAGGCTCAAATGCTCACTATTTCTTCTCTGGTGATACTGGTCCTTTTTTAAAAGTTGAATGGAACTATTCCTCACAGCATGGGATTTTTGGCTTGTTTGAGAACTGCTAATATAGGAAAATGTGAACTCCTTGAGGACAGGGACTATTTTTGGTTTATTTTTTTTTTGTACCCCTAATCCTCTCAAGTGCCTGTCATTCAGTAGGTGCTTAATAAATTTGCTGAACTGAATTGATCTAACAATGATAAGCTGTTCAAAAATAGAATGGACTGCTTCAGGAGTAATAAATTTCCCTCCCCTTGGAGTAATTCAAGTAGATGCTAAGGAATCACTAGATGATATGATCTTTATGATAACTTTTAGATCTAAGCTTAAATTGTTCTGTGATTCTAACCCTTCTACTCTAATCTATGCAAGCCTCAGGTTGGACAGATTTATCTGTGATTTTGTCCTGTGTCACTTTGATATCTCCTAAATTCCTTCTTGTTAAATCTAAGTCCTAACTTGCTCCAAAACCTCAATTACTCAGTATTCTAGGGAATACTTGAAATACAATGGTTTCCAAAAAATTTAAAATCAATAATATACTCAATGAAGAGTCTAGGGTGTGTGTGTGAGCAGGCTGCAGCTTATTAACAACAAATGAGCTTCAAAGAACATGACTAAAGATGTCACCAAAGAAATAAACAATGGGCAGAAGAGATGGACTAATCCTGAAGTTGAGGATGAGGATTCAGAGATGGAAATCTAATGGTCCACTCATGATGTCATGAGAAACTAAAGGAAGGCTTCCACCATATTGGAAGGTGAATTGATAAATCTATTCCAGCATACTCACTAAATACAGAAAATTCTATTTCTTACTACTTCCTTGCTCACCACTTTATTCCTCCTTTCCCTCAATATTTTCAGTCTCCCACTCCCCTATTCTGCTGCTTACTCCCTCACTCTCCTTTATTAAAATCCCTTTTATTCTTCTTATCACCTACTTTTCTCAAGGCTCCTCTCTTCTCCTTCTCTCCCTGATTCTCCCTGACTCCTCTATTCTCCCCATTCCTCCTTCATATTCCTCCACTATTTGATAGAAGAGTAAGCTACAACACTCCTTACTAACTCCCCATATGACTTCCTCATTCTTTTACTTAGGCCCCTACTCTTCTGATTGTTCATTTACTTTCTCTAGGCCATGCCCCCTCTGGAGAGTGATGTTCTCACCAGCCCTTTTCTTTCATTCCTTCGGCAGTCTTCAAGGTACCTGAAGCTGCACATTCCCCAGACTTTCAAGGGCTATAAAGGGGCGTCCCCAGTCAAATGATAACTCCCATTATAGAAGCTGATGGGTAATCCGGCACTGACTGTTCTTATCCACCAGCAGACTGAATCCACAGGAGAAGGAGAACACAGCCGAAAAGCCCGGGGGCAGCAGACTGAGAGCACAAAGCCATATGCTGTGGATGTTTTAAAATAATGCTGTGTGGTCCTACTTCAAACATATGGAAAAACCTCCTCTGCTATTAAAAAAAAAAGTGGTTCATCATTTTTCAGACATGTCTAACTCTTCATGATTTCATTTGGGGTTTTCTTGGCACTAGAGAACTTTGCCATTTTCTTCTCCAGATCATTTTGCAGATGAGAAAATTGAGGCAAACAAGGTTAAGTGATTTACCCAGGACACATAGTTAATTAGTGTCTGAAGTCAGATTTGAACTTAAGAGGATGAGTCTTCCTGACTACAGACTTGGCACTCTATCCTCAGCTCTACCTAAATGACCATTTTTAAAAATTGAAATAGTGCCTATTCTTCCTTCCTTTTTACTCATTCCTTTCATTTCATCCTGTTTAGTGTCTTTTATATTGAGTACTGGGGGGGGGGTCATAGAGATGGAGGCACAAGGGACCTTTAAGGTTATCTAATCCCATCCCTTGTTTCACACTTGAGGAAACTGTGGTCAAGAGAGGAGAACTGTCCTGTCCCAGATCACACAGATAGTAATTAAGTGGCAGAGCTAAGAATCACCATCAGGTCCCACAATCCAAATTCATCGTTTTTCCCTTTTCACCACAAGTCTCACCCAATGTGAACATAATTCATTATTATGGAGGACTCCTACCTCAGGTAATCAGATCAATGCCTTCTCAGCTACTTAGTTTTAAAGACTTGCCTGGACCAAGTGACCTCTAAGCATTAATATTCTTTAGCTATGTCTCATACACACACACAAATACACAGATATGTATGCATATCCATACACACACACACACACACACACACACACACACACACATACACACACTTAGGCAATATTTGACAGCTTGACTCTTCAGCATGCAAACTGCTTGCAGGCACAGCCTCTGGCCCCTGAAATTTCTATAACATGCCCTAGAGATGTTAAATCATCATTTATTTTTGTTGTCCCCAAGGCAACCAGGAACTCAAGTGTAGCTAAGGATAGGACAAAAGTTCAGGCCAAGATCCTCAATAGTCTGTGGTCTGAGGTTTGTTGTTGTTTCAATGTGCTGGTTAAAGTGTTTGCACTAAGAAAGGAAAAGGATTAACAAAATGAAAAGCAGCAGCTTCTTTTTTAATTATCAGCTCCCATTAGAAACCTCAGGTTCATTGCAATTGCATTAGTGGCTCTGCCTTCACACAAAGGTTTGCCCACAATGAGATCCACCCTTGACCCTGAAACATGATTCCAGATTCTGTTCTCTCTACAATCTCTTTCCCTTCCCCTTTTCTAGAATTTCAGGATGATATTCTGTGACTTCTCAGATACCTCTTTTGCAAAGGATACTTGAATCCCAATCAACTTAATAAATGAATCTCTGTATGACATTAGGCAGGCCTACCTGAATTACTGTTATTAGTGATCTTTCTAATTTTATTTACCAGGAATAGTCAAACCAGGTACCTACTATTCTCCAATCATGCCCAAAGGTCTTCTACATCTGTGCCTTTGCTCATGCTGCATCCACTACTCCTGATGTCTTCTTCCACCCCTTTAACTCTTTGTTCTGCCTAGCTAATTTCTAAATTCATCCTTCATGATCTATACTACCCACTGCTGCCTCTTCTAAGAAACCTTCCCTAATTCCTCCAGACAGAAGTGATTTCTCTCTCCTGAACTTTCTTAGCCCTTTGACCCTCTTTCTGCACTTATGATGATCTACCTTATAGTATAGTTATTTCAGTGTGAATGTCATATTTCCACACATTAACTATAAGCTCCATAAAGACATGATATCTCCTGTAGCACCAAGCATATGATCTGAAAGAATAAAGCAATGAACCACATCAAATGGAAAAAAAAATGTGTCAGGAATTAGAGATGCTTCTAAACTAGCAGATTTCTGTAATTAATAGTCTATAGACACTGGTCCTTTATGTACAGAAAGGCAGCATTATAGAGTCTGAGCATTGAAGTCAAATGGTCTGTGAGTCCTCATTCCACTAACCACTAGCTGTGTAAATCAAAGCAGATAATTTCATTTCTCTAAGTATCAGTTTCTCCATCTTTAAAATGAGGTAATACTATTTTCATCAGTCCATCAGTTAGCATCATTTATTAAACATTCATCATATATTAGGAACTCTGCTAAATGCTAGGGGCACACACACACACACACAGTCTCTGCCCTTAAGCACTTGACATTCCAATGGGGAAAACAGCTGCAAATATACAAAATACATAGAAAAGAGATGGCAGTTCATCTCTAAGGGGAAGGCACTAATAATGGTGGAGACCAAGAAATACCTCTTGCAGAAAGCATTTGAGGTATTTCACCTGTACCAGGGAAGGAAGCCAGTGAAGCCAGGGGCAAGAGATGAGAAGGAATAGTCAAGAAATAGAATGTCAAGGAAAGGTCAACGTCCCTAGATCAAAGTTAAAGTAGAAGAGAATAAAGTATAAGCAAAGGGTTATTGTGACTGAAGTTATCTATAAAGCAACAGGGATAAGTATTGAATCTTTGGTTACATTTCTATAGGGAATTCTGTAGGATGGAACCTCTATCCCTGAAGGTAAGAGTTAAGGTGTTGGCATTACAAAAAAAAGGCTTAATTATGATGAAAAGCAACCATTTCCTTTTAAATTATCAGCTCCCATTAGAAATCTCAGGTTCTAATGGCTGCTCTGCCATAGAACTTATTATCTTTAAAGTTGACTGGGGCACTAGGGATATTAGATGCCTAGCCCAAGGCCAGACATTCTGTATATATCAGAGACAAAACTTGTAAGTAGCCTTTCCTGGCTCTGAGGCTGATTCTGTTTGACATTCAAAGCCCTCCATAATCTATCCCTCTTCTACCTTTCCAGTTTTCTTACCTCACTCCCCACCATATATTCTTTGATCCAGGGACACTGGCTTCCATGTTTCAAGAACAAGACCCTGCATCTCTTGGCTTTGGACATTCCTTCTAGCCATCCTCTATGCTTTCATCCTGATCTCTTTCGATTGACTTCAAATCCCAACTAAAATCCCATCTTTTTTCCCCAACCACTCTTAATTCTAATGCCTTTCTTACATTATTTTCCACCTATTTATACTGTATATAGTTCATTTTGTATATATTTGCTTACTTGCTCTACCCCCCCCCCATTTAATTGTGAGCTTTTTGAGGGGAGGGATTGTCTTATACCCTTTTTATATCATCAACACTAGGCATAGTATCTAACACATAGTAGGTATTTAATAAATGTTTATTGATTTATTGATTATCTGATGAGTAGGAAATATTGTTTCTACATATGCTGCCTAAACTGTAAAGCATTATGGAAGAATGAGATCATTATTACAGAAACTACTTGTAAAAATGTTGCTATGTTTCTTTTGTTTTTATTCATAATTGATCTATTGAAAGTAAAAACACAAGATTTTACTGAAAATTTGAAGATTCTACTCTTCTTTCATTGGATTTACAGGTGTGTTATTGACCAATTAGAAGCTAATGGCATGCTTTCTTATCTAATAATAACAGTTGCTGACATATAGTCCTTTAACATTTCCATTGGGCTTTCAAAGCATTTTAGATGGATATTACCTCAAAACAATCTTCTGAATTATGAGTATTATTACCCAAATTTTACATTTGTGGAAACAGAGGCACCAAAAGCTGAATGACTTGACCATGTTTCTAACAACTAGTAAGAGTCATTTCAGATTCAAGTCTTCCTATGACTTCAAGACTTCCTATGACAAGCTCACAGCTTTTTCTATGCTACAAGAATTCTTTTTTATAAAAATGCTGATTCTTTGGCAGCTGTCAGTACCATCAGGAAAAGATGTTAGTAACTTACTACCCTAGGTAGGGAAAAGAAAAACAGGAAGATAGGCAAGGAGAGATGAAAGTGCATGTCCATCAAACAGATGACTGAATAAATTGTGATTCATGAATGTGACAGAATATTTTTGTGCCATACAAACTGGAATATGAAAATTTCAGAGAAACTTGAGAAGAACTGTAAACTGATGCAAAGTCAAGTATGAAGAACCAGGAAAACAATTTAACTCAATAATTCTATAATTGTATTCATTTCTTGGACTGATCACAAACTAGTTCCAGTTTTAGATTGAAATATATTTATAGCTTTTCTTTAGAGAGATGGGAAGACTACATGTGTGGGATGAGGTGCACATTGTCAGGTGTGGGCAACATGTTGATTTATTTTGATTATTTGTAATTATGATTTAAAGAAGATTATCTTGATTATCTGTATTTTGGGTTTAGAGGCAGAGTTATTGAGAAATAACACCAATTATTTTTAAAGCATTAACAAAAGTTTGCTTGGTTTTTAATTTTTTTGTTTGATTGGTTTTTAATCTTCAATCTGCCAAGTTTTTCTTATCAATGAAGTGGCTTTCCCCATCCTGCCACTTATAGGAATAAGAAGCTTTGGCTAGCCAGCAGCAATTCCTATAATGGTTCTAGAACCTCCAAAGAACAAACAAAGGAAGCTATTTATGAATTAACTCCCACTCTGCTGACATATGAGAGACGCTAACCTCAGACCAGGAGTGCTTCTGATAATGGAAGAGGGACTGATCTTGACAGCAAAGGAATTTCAGATAATGGAAAAGGGGTCATTCTTCATCCCAGTGTTACCTCTGATAGAGCACTTGAAACTTAATGCAATTTAAGACTTAATTACCCAGCCAAGAAGCTATTTTCTCCAAAGCCAGAACATTACAATCTGGGGACTTTAACATTACTGACAATGACCAGCTTTTCCTGGTTCCCTGAAATTTCTCCTCATTTATGACTCATTGACCTTGGTTAATGCAAAGCATCAGATGTGTATTAGATCTTCACTGTATCCAACTGGAGCTAGGACCTTGTGAGTTTAGAGGAATGTGGTCTTAAAGGTAAAACCCAGGTTCTTTCTTTCCACCCTCACCAACTTCCTGAGAGGGAATTGCTTTCTTTGGAAGGATTATTCCTTGTTGATGGAGAACTGGGCATCTTAGCACACTCAAAACATGGAATTTATGTAATCCCACTCTCATCAGGAGTCTGTGGGGGCTGGAATTTAACAAAGGGCAAACCAAGGTAATTGTCCAAGAGAGATATCTTTTATTAGCAAAGGAATGAAACCTGGTAACAGAGGAGTCTTATTGACCTGCTTCCATCTTATGCCAAAAGATTCAGAGTGAGGACCAACTTGTACCATTTATACATAGGTGTGTTTTCCTTCTGACTGACCTAACAGTATATCATTTGGACCTCCCCTGGCAAACATAAGGCAACCCTGATTGATGGACATTTAAATGAGGAAGTGGACAAAGTGCTCACAGCTCCTTGTTATTCATCCTTTGGAGAGGGAAGATTGATCCTCAGGTCAATCTTCACCTAGGGAAAATGGCATTCAAATTCGGTTGACCTGCCCCTTTCTGGTATTTAAGGAATGGAATGTTAGTTTATGAAATCCAACTTGGCCTCAAAAATATTTGTCCAGGAAAAAAGATAAGCCATCTCAACTGACTTGCTCTCCCTTTTTAAAACTGGATTACTCTAAATCTAGATGAGGGGAATAGCAAAGATAAAAAGACATGTCCTTGGGGTTGGGGGTGGGGGGAGGACCTAAATCTACCACCACCCCTGCTTTTGTTTAAAAGGACAGCAAAAATAAGGGTCCCTGGCCAGGTAGATTCCTTCTGGAGCTGGGAGTAGATTATATATTATTCAGTTACATGCTTTAAAAATTGTCTGACCTTCAGAAGTTAGGGATCTGAGGAAACAGATGGAGGCATATAGAAATATTGGTAATAAATAATACATTCCAACATTAATTTTCCTCAAGCTGCCACCTCTAGTAATCTAACCAGTTCAAGTCAAATTCTCAAGAGCTTCCTGCCTTAACCTAAAATATTAATTTGTACCCCTGGGGATCCCCACTTTCCAGGACCATAAATTCCTACATGGCAAGTTCCTTGTGCCACTGCCTGAGCCTCTAACACAGGGAAGACACCTAAATTCACATTCAGGACCACTTAAATTTTTTTAAGAAATCTAAAATACCATAGACATCCTTAGGATATAAGATCCTTTAAAAGGAATCACAGCCCCTCTGCCAAAGGTAGCTACTGATGAGTGGATATAGTGGAGGATCTGTAATCTGAGTTTGAATCTGGAATCTGATACTTTTTAATAGCTGTGTGACTCTGGGCAAGTCACTTAACTTCTGTCTCAGTTTCCTCAACTGTAAAATGGGGGTAAGTTCAGCATTAGCCAATTAAAGGAGCCAAGATGATGAAAGAGAATAGGAACTTACCGGAACTTTCCCAAATTCTTCTCCAAACAACTTTAAAATAATGCCTCATATTGAATTCTGGAGAGGCAGAACCAATAAAAGTTCAGGTGAAACAATTTTCTAGCCCAAGACAAACTTAGGAGTGGGCAAGAGAAGTCTGTTACATTGGGGAGGAAGGTTGGTCTAGAGCCCCTTGTGGGCCATGCCATTGTGCCAGTTGCAGGCCTTGTAAGTGGGTACATCAGTGGCAGCAACAACCCTGGGAACTCTAAGTCCACAAATGGTGAGGAGTCAGAAACTGGTCAGAAAGAGCAAGAAACCCTCTGATAACACTGAATTTAGGACCCTGTTATATGACCATACACAGTTCTTGCTGGTACAGAGGAAAAGTGACCCTGGTCACAGTTGCAGAATATAGAAGAGTGCTTATGATTGTTCACAAGAAAGAAGGGACCCTGTTTCTAAATTACATGGGAGAAAGGATCAATGGTAATTGTGATGGCAGGAGAGCAGTGAACCTGGTCACAGTTTCAAGGCTAAGATGAGTGTTAGTACTTGTGGCTATAGGAAACAATGTTTCTTCCTGGTAAATACCATAGTACATCCCAGAAGAGCAGTGACTACCCCTCTTTTTGGATGCTACAAACCTTGAAAACATGGAAAACCTACAGAGCTCCAGAACTAGCTCTGAAAACACAAAAAATCTGAAACTTGGGACAATGCCCCTTCCACCATGGGAACAAACCCCACCTTTAACATAAAATAAAAAGTCAGGAAATAGTCTGGAAAAATTGAGTAAAGACACAAAAAGAACCTGACCTTTACTATGATGACAAATGAGATCAAGATAAACTAAGAAGACAATGTCAAAACTGCTACAGACAAAAAATTAAACAAAAATGTGAATTGGACTCAAGCCCAACAAAAATTTCTGGAAGAATTCAAAGGGATCTTAAAATAGTGAATAAAAGAGTAGAGGAAAATTTTGGGAAATAAATGAGAAAGATAAAAGAAAATTAATAAAAGAGTCAATAACTTGGTAAAAGAGACGCAAAAATACCATAGAAAATAACTTTTTAAAAAACAGAATTGACCATTTGATAAAAGAGGTACAAAAATCCAATGTCAAGAATGCTTTAAAAAGTAGATTGGTAAAATGGAAATTTGAATTGGGCAAGTGAATTCTAATGACCATGAAACATCAAGAAATAATAAAAACAAAATTAAAAGATTTTTTAAAAAAAGAAATAGAGGAAAATGTGAAATCTCTCATTGTAAAAAACAACTGATGTGAAAAATAGGTCAAAGAATTATTCAAGAATTATTGAATTAATGGAATTTGAATGCAGAGCAAAGCATACTATATTCACTTTTTCACATGATTCCCCCCATCTTAGTTCTAGATCTTCTTTCAGAACATGCCTAATATGGAAATATGCAAACCAGATTGTAAATGTACAATAAAATGGAAAGGTGGAGGGAAGAGAGGATGATAGAAAAACATGGAATTCAAAAGTTTACAAAAGGATGATTGTTGAAAACTATTTTTGCATGTAATTAGAAAAGAATTTAAAAAGAAAGAAAAAAAGAATTACTGGACTACTTGAAAGTCATGATCAAAAAAAACCTAGATATAAATTTTCAATTTTTACCTTCTAAACAAGAAGGTAAAATATAAATTGAAAGAATCCATCAATCATCTCCTGAAAGTGATCCCAAAATGAAAATTTCCAGAAATATTACAGCCACTAGAACCTCCAAACAAAGAGAAAATACTGCAAGCAACTAGGGAAAAAACAATTCAAATGTCAAGCAACCTTTACATTAAAGGATCAGAGGACTTGGAATAGGATATTTTAGAAGGCAAAGAAACTAGAATTATAATCAAGAATAACTTACCCAGCAAAACTGAGTAGAATGCTTAGGGAGAAAAATGGATATTTAATGAACTAGAGAACTTTCAAGCATTCTTGATGAAAAGACCGGAACTGAGTAGAAAATTTGACTTTCAAATACAAAACTCAAGAAAAGCTTAAAAAGATAAACAGGAAAGAGAAATCATGAGAGATTCAATAGATTTTTAACTGTCTACATTCCTATATGGGAAGATGATGATAATAGTTTCCAAGAACTTTATCATTGTTAAGACAGGAGGAGTCTACATAGCCAGAGGGCATGGGTATGAGTTGACTGTGATGGGATGACTTCAAAAATATAAAATTAAGTGATGAGAAAGAGGGTTATGATGGGAGGGAGGGGAAGGGAGAAGTAGAATGGAGAAAATTATTCCACATAAAAGCAATGCAAAAGGAAAAGTTTTATACTGGAGTAGAAGATTAGGGAGGGTGGAGGATAGCAGACAATGCCTGAATCTTACTCTTATCAGAATTGGCTCAAAGAGAATAATAAACACACCCAGGTATATAATGCTTAGGAAAAAATGACTACAATAATCTAGTTTACCAAATCCAAAAATCCAAATTTTGGGGCAAGAACTTGCTATATGTTAAAAATTACTAATCTATTTCACTGATTTATCATTCTATTTCTTAGCCATTAGTAAAATGCTTTATTGAATACCTTGTAACATGGTTTTGAAATCTGGTACTGTTAGGCCATTTTCCTTCACATTTTATTTCATTGATTACTTTGATATACTTTTAATAATCTTTTGTTTCTTTCAGATTAATTTTGTTATTTTTTTCTGGCTCTCTAAAATAAAGACCAATATTTCACACCAAATACAAGATAATGTCAAAATTGGTTCATGATATAAAGAGTGATATAAGCAATTAGAGGAACTTGAAAAAAATGTACCTGTCATATCTATGAAGAATTTATATATTTATATGCTATAAAGAGATTACATAATATAAAATATATTCTGATTATTTAAATTAAAGTTTTTACAGAAACAAAATCAATTCAGCCAAGATCAGAAGAAAAGCAGGAAACTGAGTGGAATGTAGAAGATAAGTTTCTCTGATAAAAACCTCATTTTTCAAATATATAGAGACTGAGTCAAATTTATAAGATATGTCATTCCTCAATCAAAAAAATAGTCAAAGGATATGAACAGGTAGTTTTCAAAAAGAAATAAAAGCTATTATAGTCTAAATAATAATTGATGAGAGAAATGTAAATTAAAACAGTTCTCAAATGCTTCCCCACATCTATCAGATTGTCTAGTAAGTAAGAAAAGGAAAATAACAAAAGTTGGAGGGAATATGGAAAAAATTGGGACACAAATGCATGAATGGTGGAATTGTGAACAGATTTGACCATTCCTAAGCGCAATTTGGAACTATGCCTAAAAGGACTATAAAACTCTGCATACGCTTTGACCAAGCAATACCACTATTAGGTCTATACCACAAAGGAATCAAAGGAAATTTCAAAAAATCTATATATATTTATAACAGCTCTTTTTTTGGAAGCAAAAAATTAGAAATTGAGGGGATATGGAGAATGACTGACCAAGATACTGTGTGTGATTGTGATGTAATACTATTGGTTTTAAGAAATGACAGGCAAGATACAGTCAGAAAAACCTGAAAACATCTACTTGAACTGATGAAAAGTGAGCAAAAAAAAAAACCTAGGAGAACAATGTATTTAGTAACAACAATGTTGTATGTCAATCAACTGTGAATATCTTAGCTATTTTCAACATAATGATCCAAGACAATTCTGAAGGGCTTATGATAAAAAAAAAATGCTATTCACCTCCAGTGAAAGAACAGATAGAGTTTGAATGCAGATTTGTAGCTTATGTTTTTATTTTATTTTACTTTGAGCTTTTATGGTCTGCATAGTCTTTTGCAGCATGGCTAAAACGGAAATGTTTTGCATGACTGCACATGTACAATCTATACTAATTCTTTGCCTTCTCAAAGAGAGTGGGGGGGGGAAGAGAAAGAATTCAGACTAAAATATTTTTAAATGAATGTCAACTTTTTTATATGTAATTAAGAAAAAATAAAAATAAATTAAAAAGTGAATAAAAAGAACCAGCACCTACTTTGCAGAATTGATGTAAGGACCAATGGAGATATATGTAAAGCCTTTATCACAGACCCTAGAACATCATAGGTGCTATCTAAAAACTTATTTTCTTCCCTTTGCCAATATTCTGTCTGAGGACAGGGTGAAGTGAAGGATAGAGGTCTAGGAGGTAGGTGGTAGTGATCTAATCACTAGCATCAGATCCTTCTTTCACATTGTCTTATATATAACTAACCTAATTATCTCTAGGTGGGTCCAATAGCTAATGGACAGCAAAAGCCCAGCTGTGCCCCATATAAAATAAGGAAGCAGTTGCTTGCCTGCACCTGGCAATGATCAGCTCATCAGCATTATAGACTTTCTTGATTATAGTTTACAGGAAAGGAAGAAAGGGAGGGAGGATTTATTATACACCTATTACATGCCAGACACCAAACTAAGTGCTTTCAAAATATTCTTTTATTTGATCCTCACAACAACTCTGGGAAAGAGATATTATTATTATTATCCCCATTTTACAGTTGAGAAAACTAAGGAAAACCTAGGTTTAGGGACATGCCCAGGGTCACACAAATATTAAATTCCTAGACAAGATTTGAACTTTTTTTAAATGTAATTTACTTTATTTTATTTTTTCAATTACATGCAAAGATAGTTTTCAACATTCATCTTCTTGTAGGCTTTTGAATTCCCCATCTTTTACCTCCCTACTCCACATAACACAACTAATCTGATATAAGCGACTCATGTACAATCATGTCAAACATATTTTCATATTAGTCAAGTTGTGAAAGAAGAATGAGAGCTAAAGGGTAAAAAACATGAGAAGAAGAAAAAAATGTATAAAAGAAGTTTTAAAAAGTGGAAATAGTATGCTTTGGTCTCCATTCAAATGTTGTAGTTCTTTCTCTGGATGTGGATGGCATTTTCCATCACAAGTCTTTTAGAAGGTGTTATTATTATCCCCATTTTACAAATGAGGAGACTGAGGCAAACTACTTAAGTGACTTGCCCAGGGTCACAAACCAATAACTGTTTGAGGTTCGAATTTGGATTTTCTTGACTCCAGATCCAGAGCTCCATCCACTGGGGTCACTGTGACTTTTCTTTGTTCCCTCCAGGTCTACCACAATGCCAGACACAAAAGAGAGGCTTAACAAATACTTGTTGATTGATTGACTGTGACTGAGGCTGAATTTACTGTTGAGGTTGGGAGAGAATGCCATTGTGACCTTTGTGGCACAAATCCATAGGTTAGGCAGCACAATGTGAGTGGAAGAAGACAGGTCATGAGGGATCATTGCACCATGGAGGATTTGCAATTTGGGAACTGGGCAAGGCAGCAAACCCACTGAGCAGCCAGGGCTGCAGTGGTACAGAGAAAACATGCCTTTCCTCCACAGAAGTAACTGGCTGACCCCCAATAGTTCAGTATCTGCCTTGTCCCCCCCATTTAACTTACTTTGGAGAGTAGTTAAATACATCCAATTTCATGTCTTAGAGAGAGGATGGGAATGTTGTGATGCTCCAATTCTCATTCCACTAGCAATACAAGGCAAGTCTGGTTTTTGGAATAAAAGACAGAGTGCTTCCATGCTGTCATCACAGCAGAAATGTGCTCCCTGTTCCCAGGGACCAGGAAATCAATTTTTATTAAGTTGGGAGAAATAATAAGGGGAGAATTATGCTGACTTTCTCTGTGATAGTGATTTCTGGGTTTGGACATGGGAAAGGGAATGGCATTTTAAAATTTTTCTTTCAGTTTTCAGAGGAATAGGCATTAGCCAAAGCCAAAAGAAACCTGAAGCCCTCAAGGAAGTAAATAGGGAAAAAGGTTACTGGTCTCCATAGCAGCACATCGTGAACATAGTGTAAGGGAATTCAGGCACCAATCTCAGAGTCCTCTTGAGAATTAGGGATTTTTGGAAATGGGAAAAACCTTAGAAATCATCTGGTTCATGCTCTTTATTTTACAGATGGGGAAACTGATGTTTTCAAGAGATAGGGGAAGTAGCCTCATCTGGAGGAGAGACTTCTAACCTCCCTTTAGAGAGTTGGTCCTCATCCTTGATAGAAACATTTTCTTCATTAGTTCTTTCTAACAAAGAAACTACTTTGCTACACTCTATTTCCACAGCACTGCTTTGATCACATCACTCATTTTTCTGTTCTGTTTTTTCCACTGGATGTCTCCTGTCCACTATAATTTACTTTTCTGTCTGTCTCTCTGTCTCTGTCTCTCTGCTTTTTCTCTTCTCTCACTCTCTCTCTTTCTCTGTCTCTCTGTTATTCTCCTCTGTCTCTCTCTCTCTCTCTCTCTCTCTCTCTCTCTCTCTCTCTCTGTCTCTGTGTGTTTATCTGTTTCTCCACCTCCTTTCCCTCCTTTCCCTCCTTTCCCCTCCTCTTCCCCTTCCCTCTTTCTCTCTTCTCTGGGATTCATTCTGTTGAAATGAAGCAATTCCATAACAAAGATGCGCTAGAGACTCAAGAATCCAGGTGCTAAAGCCCAGAGCATCAATGACCGGAGACATCACACCTAAGATGATTGTTGGAGAAACAAGAGCACAGATATGGAATTAGAATGGAGTACTTCATAGCCACTAGCTCCACTTAGATCCAATTGGATTATTTCTATTTTAGTTATGCAGCTGATAGAACCCCTGCCCTAGAATCAAGAAGACCTTAGTTTGAACTGACCCAACCATTCTGGAGAGCAATTTGGAACTATATCGAAAGGGCAATAAAAAATAAAAAAATAAAAGTCCAGCAATACCACTTCTAGATTTGCAACCCAAAGAGATCATTAAAAGGGGGAAAGGCACACATATATAAAAATATTTATAGCAACTCTTTTTGTTCCAGCAAAAAACTGGAAATTGAAGGGATGCTCATCAATTGGGAAATGGCTGAACAAATTATGGTATATGATGTGATGGAGTTCTATTGTTCTGTAAGAAACCATGAACAGGTGAACTTCAGAAAAGCCTAGAAAGACTTGAGGTTGAGTGAAGTGAGCAGGATTAGGAGAACACTGTGTTCTTTAACAGCAATATTGTGGTAACAACTGTGATGGACTTAGGAGGATCAAGAGATTAAAAATTGTGAATCACTTAGGATAGTGGCGGGCATACAGAAGGCACTATATAAAAATCAGTTAATATTTTTACTATATATTATTCAATGACCTTCCCTCCAATGAGAAGAGACAACACACACAAAAATATAGGTATAAATAGAAGTGAGAGGCAATATGGCATGATGGATAGAATGCTGGGCTTACATCAAGTAGAACTAGTTAGGGTCCTAGGATCAGGACTAGGGTCAGCACTATTGCCTTCTTAGATTCCTAAGATCATCTTTGGCCTCAATTCTTACCTAGTCTTTAATTGATGAATGAAAGTTAACTCAGATAAACTGAGACCTGAGAATGGCCTTAGCTTAAAAAGGTCAAGTCTCCCATTGCATTTTAGATCATCTCCAGTCATCCTGGCTTGTATCTTGCCACTGGACTTGAATGACTCTGGAGGAGAGAGGGAGACTTTGCCAGTTCTGCCTCATTTCAATTCAATTTGCAAGCAAGTTAAGACATCACCTCCTGATGACATTGGTCCTCTTCAAGATCAAAGGACAAACAGCAATAACGAGATGCCTAAGAGAGTTACTAAGTTCTACATTAAAATGTGTCTAAAACCTTTGAACAAGAGATTACAGATTTAAAGTTCACCTCCCTCTATGAGTACCTATGGATTTGAGCACTTGCAAAGAATAATAGGCAGAAAACATAATAAAATATGGTCACAAGGACTGTGTTTTCCAAATTAAAATCCCAGGAGGTAGGGTATGACAAAAAAAAATTTTTTTTGACCATTTGGATTGCAGGTCAACAGGAGAGAATATTTGACATTAGGGCAGAGGCCAGGTATTGGGTCAGGAGTGGGGAATGTTAGGCCCAGGGGCCATTTGTTCTGGTGCTGCCACAGCAACTACAGATGTGACTTGAAATTCAAGAAACCTAGAATCTTTTTAGGGTGAATTAATTAAATGTTTGGCCAAATATAGCAGGATAATGATGCTATAAATATCCAAGTGGTCCTTGGCAGGAAAGAACTTTCTATACTGCTGTATTAGGTGACCAGATAATAAAGCTAAAGGTATTTTTTGAAGGATACATGAGATCAAGTGGAATCAGCAGCCTTGGAGTCTAGTCCTCCAATCCTAAAATGGCAACTCCCTTTGGTAGAACCCCATTCAGTCCTCAGCTTCTATTTACTGTATTTTGTGGGATGCTTTGAACTTCATCAAAGTCAAATGGCAGTTATCTCCATGGAGGATACTGTCCCATACCTGGCTGACCTGTTTTCCTTTGTTGCCTATTCCCCTCATTATTGTAATAGCGGTTGGATTAGAGCATAAATGGTGATGAACCCATTCTACAACTGAGTCAGGGTCATTTTTCAGTTACCTTCTGAAGCAATTAGATGATTTACAGTACAGAGTATCATACAATAGTCACTAGTAGTCAGTAATTGGGGATAAGATTTGATGTCTGGTCTTGCTGACTCCAAGTCCCAAAATTTGGAGAGAAGAGTTCAAGTCCTAATATAACACTTACTAAATAGCTTATAATCTTGGGCAAATCACTTTCCCTCTCTGTAAAGTGGACACAGTGTCACAGGGGTATTTTAGGAAAAGTGCTTTGCAAAGTATTACATAAAAGGGAATTAGTTGTATTATGAAATAGATAATGGGCATAATCAACACACACATATTTATAACCTTTGGACCTATAATCCTCCAATACATACACATGTATGTAATGGATGTCTGGTCTTATTTGAATGCCCACTAATATGCACATATTTACTTTGTGCACATGCAAGGTAAAGATAGGGTACCCAAGCACACACACATGTTATGTACACCATGCAATAGCAAAGCTAAGCAAGAAAATGACCCAGAGCAAAGTCACCTTGCTGGCAGGCAGACCATCCTCAGCTGCCTGGGCCAGCAAAGCTGCAGGATGAAATAGCTAATGCTGAAAAGTGTTTTCCAATCAAAAAAGGTTTTAGCAGCCACTGTGGATGTGCAAAGGTCAGGCCCCTGCAGAGGGGCAGCCAACAGCAAATACTATGTGGGGACAAAGGAGAAAATTTGGGGAGGACAAGTTCAATGGATCCAAGGTATTTACCTTCTTTGCTGAAACACAGGACCCAGACGGGACAATGAATCAGAGATAAGGGCATCAGTTCTTTTGCAGTGAGTTTACTCTATGAGAGTATGAGAAAAACGATGGGAAGACATGGGTGAGCCACCATCTGCACCACCAAAGGGAGTGAGTGGAAAGTGGGTCAAGTACCAGACTCAGATCAGGTTCAAAATCTGCCTCAGACATTTATTAGTCATGTGTGACCCTTTGCAGGTCATCTTGCCTCCATCAGGTTTTCTTTCCTCAACTGTAAAATAGAAACCCTAAAATGCCATGTAAATATTAGCTATTGTTTTCTAAGAGATTCAATATCCATTG
The DNA here is from genome assembly GCF_037893015.1 of Macrotis lagotis. Taxonomy (NCBI): domain Eukaryota; kingdom Metazoa; phylum Chordata; class Mammalia; order Peramelemorphia; family Peramelidae; genus Macrotis; species Macrotis lagotis. Next base: position 240,610,087 of record NC_133660.1, read on the forward strand.
GATAACTGGAGTCCTTTTCCATCTCTGGGACAGTAATCCTATGCAGACACCTCATAAATCTGTGGAGAATCTAGTAGCTGCCATTAACTGAGCCAAAGTTTTAAGTCCATGGAGGAGGGCCTTTCAGCTTCATTGTTCCTGTGTGAATCCTAGAAAGACAGGGATAGAACTATTTCCTGAGTAACCAGGCTGCAATGGCAGCCAGGGATAGTCCAAACAGTAGAACACAGTAAGAAAACTCTCAAGACTGCAGGTTGACTCTTGGACTTGGTGGGGTGAAGGGCAAGAGGGAACCAGAAGCAGCTTCCTTCCAGTACCTTCAGGTAAGGTTGCAAGTTTGCCCCTAGAGCAGACTCTCAAGCCCCTTTTCATCACCACCACCATGAGCCTGGGCTCCTTAAAATGGGTGCATGAGGTCTTTGGTAGTGCCGAATGCTTTGTGCATCCCCACTGGCCAGACCCATGTGAGAGGGTTGGGCTGCTGCGAGAAACAAGGAGAACAGTGGTTGGTGTAGCTGCTACTCAGGGCTGGAGATCATTGTCCCCTTGATGCTCAGGATTTCCTAATTCTTTCTAAGACCATAAGTTATGGAGAAGGTGCCCATCTACACTGGAAAAAGAAGACTCCTCAATCAATAAATATTTAATAAGCTCTTTCTATGTGTCAGACTAATACAAATACATTGAATGAGACTACATATAGAAAACATATATAATACGCACACATATAAAACATATATAATACGCACACATATAAAACATATATAATACGCACACATATAAAACATATATAATATGTATATATGCATATATATATATATATATATATGTATATATACATGTATATATGCATATATATAATAGCAAGGAGCTGAGCTTCTAATGGGTACTCACATTCCCATCAGGAATTTCCATAGGAACAGACTCAAAGCTAGCAGACCGAAATGATAGCCCCTGCCATCCAACGTCTATAACTGACTCCAGGAAAAACACTTTTTGAGGGAAATAATATTACAGGGGCAGGTTCTCAGGAACATGAATGACATCCCAAAAGGGCTTGTGTCCTCAGAGTAGGACCTTGCAAAGTCAGCATGGCTGTTATGTTTTTGGGTGTATATATTCCTAAACATAGTTATATGGACATCATATATATAGACATTAGAGACATGTGCACATATACTCATGTGTATATAACTATATATATGTGTGTGTGTGTGTGTGTGTGTGTGTGTATAGGGCTAAATATAGATATGCTTATGTCACATACCTTTAGACATGCACATTTACATATGTGTGTGCACTGTGTGAATATGCATATATAAATATATGCATGTGTATTTGTTTGTTTTACCGAACCTATGATTTAATCTTAAGAAATTTGCTGTTGGTATAGACTACCATCTGCTTTAGAACTTCTAGTCTTAGAGAGTGGATTGGGACACAGAGAGGTGAAGTGACTTCATGGGAGTCACACAGCTCATAGACATCAAAGGCAGGCAGGACCTGAATATCCAGTTCTCATCTGGAAGTCATCTCTCTCTCTCTCTCTCTCTCTCTCTCTCTCTCTCTCTCTCTCTCTCTCTCTCTCTCTCTCTCTTTCTCTCTCTGGCTCTGGATCTCTCTCTCTCTTATCTCTGTTTCTGTCTCTCCATGTTTCTCTGTGTCTCTGTCTCGTTGTCTCTCTCTCTCTCTCTCTCTCTCTCTCTCCCCCTCTCTTTTCATAATTTCAAAAACTACCTTGGAGTCAGGAGGGTCTGAGTTTAAATCTGGGCTGATTACCTAGCTGTGTGACCTTGGGCAAGTCATTTAACCTCATTGCCTTAAATAAATAATTTTTAAAAAAAACCTAAGTAAGGGGGATATACCTATAACTTGTACTTGAAATTTCTTCCTAATGCAGCTGTGTTTAATTGTGACCTAGATCAAACAAGATGGGTGTGTGTGTAGGATTTCAGGGGGACAGAGTAGGGAATGGGAAAAATTGAAGAAGGGAGAGCATGAGAATGGAGACAGGGACCCTCTGGAAGAGAAATCTATCCTGGGAAATTTCAGTAATCAGTGAAATCAAGAAGGCTTTGTTGAATGCGCACTCTGTGCTAGACTCTAGAAGGTAAATCTAGGGGTGCCAAAATAAACAGACTGAACACTCCAATGGGAAAGGTGGTCTCTAGCCCATAGTCCCCCAAGTACCTGATGGAATCACTCTTCAAGGATTCTTACTTCCCTCCTCCTCCATGGATACAAGGATATGCACTCAGGATATGCACTGGATAATTAAAACCAGGTCCTAGTTAAAGGCTGCAATCAGACTGAGGCAGCCAGTGGATTCAGTTGGCTTCTTTTCCCTGAATCACTTTGTTCAGAGTTTCAGAGCTACAGAAAAGAATATCTCCCAAAAAAGTCAACCATTAATTATCCCTGTACCTATATGGACAGGCAGTCTGGCAGACAGACAGTAAGCCTTGGAACCTGGAATCCTGTGTCCCAGTGCCACCTGTGACACATATCAACTGTGTGACCCTGGGCTAGTCACTTATCCCAACAGGCAAGTTCTCTAAGATTATAAATTCTAAGTTATAAGAATAGTTGTGAATCTGCATTGGCAGAGGGAATTTCCTCACCTAGAAGTTTCTTATAACAATAGAATCACAGGTCCGTGTCATATCTTGATCCAGGATCCATATTTAGTATTGTTCATGCTAACAATTATCAACAATGTTTGATGATAGTATAAGGAAGTAGAAATATCACAGGACTTGGGAATTCTGGGGTTCTGGGTTTGAGTGTCACTTTTAAAACTTAACTAGCATGTGGTTATGGGCAAGGAATTCAGTCTCTCTGAACCTGAGTTTCCTTATCTGGCAAATGTATAAATTCATAACTATAGTGCCCACCCTACGAGCATGTTGGGAACATCAAATGAGAGGATCTATGTAAAGCACTTTGCAAACCTGAAAGTGATGTACATGACAGTAATGATTATCTTTTTTTTTTTTAGGACTTTGCAAGGCAATGGGGTTAAGTGGCTTGTCCAAGGAAGGCCACACAGCTAGGTAAGTGTCTGAGGCAGGATTTGAACTCAGGTACTCCTGACTCCAGGGCCAGCGCTCTATCCACTGCACCACCTAGCTGCCCCTTGATTATCATTTTTTAACTCCAATACTATAAAATGACCCATAGTTTTAAAGCCATCCTGGGGGGAGGGGGGGAAGAAGAGTTTATAAATTGCCTTTTTTTAAATACAAGAAATTTACTAAACCTTATAAATACACTCTCATTTTAGAGGGATCTAAGGGATTTTTCTCAAGAGAAGCCACCTTGGAGCCCTTATTCTAAAAGATGGACACATTCTTGGCTCACCTATTTAACTGACCCACGACTAAGGCAATTTAAGTTGTACAATGGATAGAACTCCAAGTCTGGAGTCAGGAAGATCTGAGTACAAATCTGATCACAGATACTTACTGGCTGTGAGATCCTGGGCAAGTGGCTTCACCCTGTTTGCCTCAGTTTCTTCCTCTGTAAAATGAGCTGGAGAAGAAAATGGAAACTGCTCCAGCATCAATGCCAAGAAAACCCCAAATGGGGGTCACAGTCAGACATGATTGAATAACAAAAAACCTCCACATGCCATCTCTTACCTCCTTGCCTTTGCCTAGGATGCCCCCTATTCTTGAAATGAAATCTGTCTTTACCTCTGCTTTACCAGCTTCCCTCAACAGAAGACCACTTTCTATGGTAAAATTTATCTCTCTCATTACAGAATTCTTAACTTTGTAATGTGTGCCCCAGATCCCCTTGGCAACCTGATATTCTCAGAATAATATTTTTAGCACAATCAGTTAAAATATAATCACAGTGGGACTTACATTGAAATATAGTGATCTGGGTGGGGGGAGGGAAGTAAGATTGGGGAAAAAATTGTAAAACTCAAATAAAGTCTTTAATTAATATAAATAAATACAATTAAAAAACAAATATAGTGATCAAGATATTTTTAAAAACCAGTTCATGGACCCCATGACCCCCCCACCTCTCTGTCTTTCTCCTGTCTTTCCCCTTTTGTTCTTCTGTCTCTTTCTCTGTGTCTTTCTGTCTCTGTTTCTCTTCTGGTTATTTGCATTTCCACTAGCCTGAAATATTCACTTTATTTCTCATTACAAATATTCATTATCTGCATCCTATTCATTAATAACTTGTCTCTTAACATGTTGCCTCCCCAGTCCAGTGGGAACCCTGTGAGTTCAGAGGCTGTTTCTACATTTTTGCCTGTGTTTTCTCCTCATCTGGCACACAGTAGGCCCTTAGCAATGCTTCTTGGATTAAATTCACCTCTGGTTTGGCCCCCTGGCTTCTCTCACGGTGATGGAGCAGATTCCTACTTATTGACATGTGCTTACTTTCTGTTTTCTCATGTTAGCTTTTTTACAAGGACAGAGCAGGGTGTGGGGGCTGAAGTCATCTGGCAGGGGGTTTGGACAATGAGGTTAGACAGTGAACTTGGGAACTGTGTGTGCATGCGTATGCGTGTGTGTGTGTGTGTGTGTGTGTGTGTACAGTTGGGTATGGATCTGAGTCTGTCTTTCACTTCTTTTTCCTCTTGAAACTGGTATCCACAGCACTCTCTTTCCATCTGGCCTGCCTTGGCAGATGGGTGGGGTTTTGGCTGGTAGAGGATGATGTTTTCTCTGAAGAGTTGACAGCAAACAGGCCTAAAGCCCATTTCCTTTGGCTGCTCTGAACTCACCATTGTGCCAGGGTCCTTGGGCAGAGGCAGAGAAAGGTGAAGGGCCTGGGGCTAGATCCTGCCTCTGGTTAGGAGAGAACTCTGTCACCTTGAGAGGAGAACTGATGAAAAGGAAAAATGGGCAGATCCTTAAAAGGACCCTTTAGAGCAGGACTGACCTCCCAGGTCCCCAGTGGCTCGTTATCTGCAATCGGGTTTGGAATTCTCTTCATTTCTTCTCTAAATTCATTGCTTGAGTTTTGGGTGTATTTATGTGAGGAAAATAGGGCAGAGGGATCTTAACGGAAACTGCCCCCCCCCATCTCCAATGCTTCAGAGAGAGGGAGGGAGGAAAGGAGGGAGAGAAGGAGAAGCAGATAGACAGAGACAGAGGAGAGAGGGAGACAGAGAGAGGTGAGACAGCAAAGACAGAGATAGAGAGACAGAGAGGAGAGATACACAGACTGAAGTCAAAGAGGTGAGAGAGAGAGAAAGGAAAGACAGAGACAGAGGAGAGAGACAGAGACATAGTAAGAGAGAGACAGAGGCAGAGAGAGAAAGGGACAAGCAGAGAGACAGAGGAGAGACATAGTAAGAGTTATAGAGAGAGAAAGACAGAGAGAGGAGAAAAAGAAAGGAAAGACAGAGAGGAGAGACAAAGACAGAGAGGAGAAAGAGGAAAGGAAAGAGACAGAAGAGAGAAACAAGACAGACAAGAGACATAGAGGAAAACCAGAGAGAGACAAAGAGGCAGAGACAGAGACATAGTAAGAGTTAGAAAGACAGACATAGAGACAGAGACAAACAGAGAGAGACAGAGACAAAGACAGAGTGTGAGAGGAGAGCCAGAGAAAAAGACAAAGATATGGAGAAAGAGCTAGAGACAGACAGGCAAAGAATCAGAGACAGAGAGACAGAGACAGAGACAAGAGTCAGAGACAAAGAGAGCCAGAGAGAGACAAAGAGATGGAGAAAGAGCTAGAGACAGAGGCAGAGAAGAGAGAGACAGAGAGACAGGAGAGAGACAGAGAACCAGAGAAAGATCTAGAGACAGAAAGATAGAAACAGAGAAGACAGAAATGCTCCTCTGTCCTCCCTCAGAAGACCAGGACGGTTAGGCTCTAATCCATCCAAAGATACAGCTTCCCTCTATGAGGATCCTAGATCTAAAATGTTCCTTTGCCTCTCTGATACCCACAGATGTCTGAAATGGTCAAGGATAAACCATCAAGGAATTTATCAATTTAAAAGACCACTGGACAGAGACCAAGCCTTACCTTTGTGTTCTGAGAGCTGTCGGTCACGCTGTCTGCTCGCAGAGGGGTGCAATGGATGACAGATGAAAATGTCAAGCTATAGGTCCAGCTTCCCAGAATGCTAAGCAGAATAAAGGGGCAGCCAGACCCTTCTTGGATCTGACAGGATGGTTGCCCGGACTCCAGCTGGGACACAAGTGTCTGCCTCTCAGACCTCAGGGAGGTCAAGGCTGACATCTAAAGAAAACCTTGTGGTCTCTCACAGATACAATTTTCTCTATAAGAATAGACCCCTCAAAGAACTGGAAATTGAGGGGATGCCCATCAATTGGGGAATGGCTGAACAAACTGTGCTTTATGAATATGATAGGACTCTATTTTTCAATAAGAAATCATGGGGGATGGGGGGGACTTAAAGAAAAGACTGGAAAGACTTGTATGAACTGAAGCTGAGTAAAGTAAGCAGAACCAGAACACTGTACCCACTGACAGCAATACGGGGTGATGATCAATTATGCTGGAATTGTCCATTTCAGCAACACAATAGTCAGAAACAATCCTAATAGGCTTGTGATGGAAAAACCATCTATATCCAGAGAAAGAATTTGTGGAGTTTTTAAATATAGAACAAAACTTACTGTCTTCAATATTTCAAAGTTTTCTTATGTATGTCTTTTTTTGTAATTTTTTTGGTCTGGATTTGATTCTTTCACAACATAATTAATATGGATTTATGTTTAGCATGGAATACATGTACAACCTATATGAGATTGCTTTCTGTCAGGGAGGAAAGAGGGAAAGAAGGAAGGAAGGAAGGAAGGAAGGAAGGAAGGAAGGAAGGAAGGAAGGAAGGAAGGAAGGAAGGGACAAAAGTGTAAATGACTGTGGAAAAAACGCAAAAAAAAAATTGTTGAAAACTACCTGGGAATGTAGTTGGAAAAATAAATGAATAAAATATTTAAATAAAATAAAAATAATTAGGTGAATGAGAATTTCAATAAATAAAAAAAGAATACATCTCTGAGTCTCTTAATTTAAAGATCACAGATTTAGTGCTGGAAGGGATTCTATGGATCTCTGAGCACATCTTCCCACCCCCCCCCACAATTCTACAGATAAGAAAACAGACAAGTGATGTGACTTGCCCCGGGTCACATAATTAGATGTGTCTGAGGTGAGACTTGAACCCAGATCTTTCTAAGTCCTTTGTACAATCCACTAAACACACTGCCTCACCTCTTCCCTGTGGGCAGGAGAAAAGGAACCAGTGGTTAACCTGGCTTTTCACAGACCAACAGCATTAAAATACAACATTATCTATCATTTATATGCTAATTTAGAGTTTACAAAAGTCTCACAATTACCTTCTTATTGAATCCTCAGAACCACCTAGCAAGATTAGCATTATTATCTCCATTATTATAGATAAGGAAACTGAGGCATGGGAAGATGAAATGATTACTGAGGGAGAGAAGTAAGATTGGGGGGAAAAATTGTAAAACTCAAATAAAATCTTTAATAAAAAAATAAAAATTTTAAAAATTAAAAAAGATGAAATGATTACTTAAATCTCAACTTCTGTAAAGAGTCTTACCCACTACCCTGTACCTCCTAGTACCTTCCCTCTCAGATTACTTTATGGATATATCTAGTATATGTAATTTTTTTATTTGCTATCTCCCCCAGTTACCTGAGAAGTTTTTAAAAGAAGAGATCATGTTTTTGACTTTCTCTGTATTCCCTATCCTCAGCACAGTGTTTTATGACTGACATGGCACTCTGGTAAAGATAGGGCAAGGAGCCAGGGCTCAATTCTTTAGAGCATGACACCATACCACCCAGTAAACATGGCTCAAGAGAGAAAAGAACCACTACCTAGGACAAGAGGACAGAGGAAAATGAAGGAGGGCATACTTCCTTCTCAGTGGACAACTACCAGCAAGTCCCCACATTCGTAAGGACCTCTGGTGACCCAGTTCTCAGTCACATCTTTGTACATCTTTGGAAAATGAAAAAAAGTTGAAACTAAATTTCCAATTGAGAGTTTTAAGAAAAATGTTTTAAAACCACCCTGCCTTCCCTGACCCCAAGTACTACCCCATCCCCCAGACACGCACACACATGTCATACACAAAAGTTAAGAAAAGAAAGCCTCCTTTGCTGGGGAAGCAAAGCTACTTCAATCAATCAATCAGTCAATCAATAATCAATGCAGCTTTGGAGAGAAGATGCTTAGTTGATTCCCCTGTGTCAAAATATCACTCCTGGACCAGTCAAATAGCTTCTATGATAGGTCTACATTGCTGATCAAGGTCCAACTGCCTTCACTTGTTAGTCAAGGTCCCCTACAACCAAGTTCCAACCGCACTCCCTTTTCCAACCTGATCTCATCTGACTTCCCTCCACAAACTCTATGCTTCAGCCACATGACTGGTCAAAACCCAACCTATATTTTCTCTCCTCCATGCATTTGCTCACCAGCTTTTATGCTTATAGCATCCTCTACTCAAACTGTCTTGAGATGAAGTCCTATCTACCTCAAGGTCCCTTGAAGCCCAGGTCCTTAGATACCTCCTCTCTGATATAGCATGCCCCCACCCCCCCCAACTGATGGTAATCTTCCCCTTTCTTAGACTCTCACAGTCATTACAAATCTCCCTTATACTTTCACACTCTATTTTCTATCTTATTTATTTGTGCAATGGATAGAGTACAAGTTCCCCAAAGGCAGGAAATATTGCTCATATATCTTTACATTCCATCCTCCAATCCCCCCCCATACCCCTTCTCCTCCTCCTTAGTAGAAAGTATGGGCTATAGATATATACATAGTAAGCAATCAAGAAATGTTTATTTAATTGAATTGAACTGATTTCCTCAGTTCCTTCACTGTGGGCTGCCTTACACCTGGTAGGTTGAACATCCTGCAAACTACTACAAACAGTCCTGTTGCCAAGGGATGATTAGATGTCACAATAGACCTTTTCCATCTCTAATTTCTAGAATTCTCTGAAATGTTCTTCATTATAAGCCGTCACACTGTACAGGGCGTGCTGTATCAACATTTATTTAAATATACCAGGCTCTGGCTTGTAATCTACATCTGTAAAGATTTTCATCACTAAGACTGCAAAAGAGAAAACAGCTCGACATTTCCAATTAACCTTTTTTTTTTTTTGCCCTCAATAACTGCAAGCCAACAAATACAACCAAATTGTGAAGACATAGAAGGAGTGTATGAGAGTGGAGCATAGATTAAATTGGTGATTTCAAGCTTTACTGTATGGGCTTATGAGTTAGTTCATTATGCTATCCTAGAAGCAAAGAAGGCATCATTTCAGAACTATAGATGAGTCCTGAGGATTCAGATGTTACCTTTGAAAATACAACCCTTTGAGGATATTGCCTTTTCTCTGAGTAGTCTCCCTCAGGATTAGAAGCAAATGAGGTCTCAGAAAGGTATTCTCAGACTTGAATCTAGCAAAACTACCTTGAGATCATTTCTCATTCTCAGCTGCCATCCCCTACTATGCTGGTCAAGCAGCTAGGTAACAATGGGCTACCAGGACCCCATCCATGGTCCCTCTTTCTGCCAAAGAAGATGAGATACTGATGATTTTTTTTAGTTTTTTTTTTTTTTGGAAGGCACTGGAGTTAAGTGACTTGCCCAAGTCAACTACACAGCTAGGTAATTATTAAGTGTCTGAGGCCAGATTTGAACTCAGGCCCTCCTGACTCCAGGGCCAATTCTCTATACACTGCACCATCTAGCTGCCCCTAATACTGATTATTGACTGATCATCAGACACTACTGGCTAAAATTTCTCAGAAGATCGTCATGCATGAGATGCCTTGCTCTTGTCCATGCAAAATTGTCTCTTTGCAGAAATTCCCCAATATAATTTGGAAGGAGTTATTCAGAATTCCCCACAAGTTTGAAATCCCTTGTTCTAGTCAGCCTCACTGCTTCTATAAAGAGGCAGAAGCTCTTCTAAAAGCTGAGCTATCACCAGACCATGTTAATCCGGAGCTTCTCATATAAAAATCTGGCATCACCTCGAAAGGCCCAGGGGTACTAATAAATCACATGGAAAACTGGGTGAAGAATAGGAAGCTTTGATGAAGAAGGGAGGAGTTCTACTCAATTTAAAGGCTCTCAGCATATCAAAATACTTTTTAAAGTAGCGTTAGAAACAAAAAAAACCAATCACATGCTTTAAATTTTAGTAGAATTATAATTACTCATTTTGGGCATGGAAACTCTAGTTTCTTCTCAAAGGCTCTGGTTCTAGCAGGCCATACCAAGCTGAAAAGGCTTCAAGTGTGGATCTGGAGATGGTTTGTGTCTGCTATCAGAGGAATCATTTCTCAGCAGAGCTCATCACAGCTTCTTTCAAGTTCAATGCACCTCATTTTGATGTTCTAAAAAGGTCCTTATAAAGATAGTGACCATCAGTTACATAGACAGAGCATTCAGTGGAGAACAGCATATTACTGATCAATGATCAACATTATCCACAACAAATTCCTGTATCCTCGACACAGAATAAAAAGATGACTAAAATCAAACCCCAGGCCCCAGGCAAAACTATAAAATCAGCCTTTACTCCTTATGCCACCAATTTTAAATGTGTTTTCATTTATTTGAAAAGTTATTAAATGCACTTAACTGATATGGTAACCTAGAAAATCATGGTTGGAAGTAATGAAGCCATTTTCCTATGTGTGCAATAATGACTGGTGGCCATCAGCAACAAGTTATACTCAAATACTTCATATGGCATATACTCCATGCAGTCTCACGTGAAAGAGTAGCTTGAAAAAATCTTAGAGGTTATGTGCTCAAATATAGCAGCAGAGAAAGGGAAACAAACTGAAGGCCCATCAGTTGAGGAAAGTATGAATACATATTGCTACAGTAATGGGATGGAATCTTATTGCTATCAATCAATCTTAAGTGTCTGCCACTGAGAATACAAAAAGAGGGAAAAAACAGTCCCTGCCATCAGGGAGTTTACAATCTAATATCTATTGTACTAGGAGATGATAAAGGTTATTGACTCAGACACAGCTCAGAAGGCAAAGAAAGCTAGGATCATGGATTTAGAGGTGGAGGGATCATTGGAGTCACAGAGACCAACTTTCCTATTTTACAGATGAGAAAATGTGGGCCAATGGAAGTTAAGAGACTAGGTCAGAGTCACAATTTAAGTATGAGATATGGGATTTGAACCCAGGTCTTCCTGAATTTAAGTTAACTGAAGAAGGAAGTCAACAATTATATGCATCTAATTACTCAATTTTGATCTAGGGATACAGAGAAAGGAAAAAAAGTCCCTGCCCTCTAGGAGCATATGTCTAATGGCAGAGACAACATGTCAATTAACAAAGTACATACAAAATATAGAACAGAGAAAGTAATCTGAAAGAGGAAGTCACCAGGATCTGGAGAGGCCATCCTGCAAAAAGTCAGCTTTGAACTGTGTCTTGAAGCCAGATAAACTAAGAAGTAGAAGTGGGGTGGGGGGAGAGCATTCTAGGCTGAATGGGAGAAACAGTCAATGTAAAATAATGGAGACTTGAAATTGCATGTTCCATTCAAGGGAAATGGAATATCATGTTGTAGAAACAGCAAATAGGTCAATGCAACCTAATAGATCATAGAGTTTAAAGGCAAAAAGTATAAGAATATTAGAAAAGTATGAAGGGCCAGGTTATGAAAGACTTTAAATATCCAATGGAGGGCTTTAAACAAGCAATTTACCACATGACCACTAACATATAAAGAAAAATAAAATTAAACAACTTCAGACCTTTGTCCAAAGCAGTGACTAATCATGATTTTGGAACAATGATGATGAAGGACATCTCCCATCTCTTGGCAGAAAAGCGATGGAACAGAAAGAGGTACAGAAAGAGAGATGTGTGTTTTCAGATGTGACCAATGTGTTGATTTATCTTTCTTGACTATATTTATTTATTATAAAGGCAACAAGTATTTGAGGAAAAAAGAGAAAATAGGGTGAGTCATAAAAATGTGTTAAAAAAAAGAATAGCAGAATGTCAATGAAACATTTAGAATATACACAGAAGAGAGAAGCAGGAAGTTCAGAAAAGTAAATAGATTCCTGGGGAAGTTTTCTTGCTAATATACTAAATAAAATAACAGTATGTAACAAAAACTGCATTTAGGAACTCTTATTGAGCTATTTTTCTTAGAACTAGTTCTGCTGGGTAAATCTGGGACCTTGGCCATTCATGTTGAGGGAGGAGCTTTCCCTACCGCACAAGCAATGAATAGAAGATGGACGTTGCTTTGAAGACTCCAATCAATATCTTCTCATGTGGAAAAGGAAACTGGTAGGGAGCCACAATTGGAGAGGGGACTCAAAAACCATAACCTCTTCTTAGTGATTTTTCAAAAGGGATCAAAATCCAACTTCTCCAGAGAAATCTGTACAAGGTGGTGGGGGAAGGGGGCAAAGCTCATTCCCTGCTAAGATGCAGGAAAATGGATTCAGGATGGATTAGAACATCAAATTCAGAAGGGAAAATGGCCTCTCTCCATCCCCTGAAGGGTTTAGGGTAAAGGTCAGAAGGAAGCTGCTTTGATTTCCAATTAGTACAAATACCTCTTAGGCTCACCTTTGACCGGTTAGAACAGAGAACCTTAGAGATACTGTCAAAGAGATATTGAATGGTTTTGGGAAAATGATTCTCTAAGACTGTGCTAAAAATTTAAATCATTTTGTTTGATGAAGCAAACTGTTAACTCATCTTTTATCTTATTCAGAGATCCATAACTATGTTTTCTCATATTATAAAATTTTCCTTGTTTGAGAATTACTTCAAGCTGACCCATGTAGACAGATGTCCAAGAACCTGTGGGGACTCTCTCGGTTTGGACATTTTTCTCTCTAAGCAGAAAGATGCCTAAATTAGAATAATTTAATATTAATTTTTCAAATTGCTTCTATGAGACTTCTTCCTGAAATTCAAAGCACAAAATGTGAAAAAAATGACATACTGATATCCTTTATCCATCATTTGTCATAATTAGATGGTAAATGGTGGGGAGTGGGTTCACCATGGAATCAGGAAGACCTGAGTTCAAATTCTGCCTCAGGCATTACTTAACTATATCACCATGGTCAATCAAGTTTTTATTTATAGATTGTCTAAAATCATTCTGATTTTGAACACCCTCTGCTTCCACATCTTTTCCCAGGATACTGTCACCAACCCTGTAAAGTTGCAGGGGACTTTTTTTTTTGGCTTTTGCAAGACAGCGGGGTTAAGTGACTTGGCCAAGGTCACACAGGTAATTATCAAGTATCTGAGGCAGGATTTGAACTCAAGTCAAATCAAGTGCTCTATCCACTGTGCCAGCTAGCTGCCCCTGCAAAGGGCTTCTGCATAGAACTGAGCACCATCTTGGAATTGTCTTCAAATTATGGGTTGCCATGGACAAAATATTCATCCCCTACTAGTCAGTCTTTTGAGTCTCTCCAAACTTAGTATGGTCTTCAGAGAGTCAGAGGTAACAGTAAGTTACCAGGACTGGCTGGCAGTCTTTCCAATGTAATAGAACTCGTCAGAACCCCCAAAACCCAGGGTCACCTCTTAGCCATGTATGATGGTCAAACCATTAAAGGACTTTTTACAGCTTTAAGTCATTAGCTATCTAAGTTATCTTGTCACCATGGAAGAGGTGTGAGCTATAAAAAGTCTATAAGAGGGGAAAGCATAAAAGGGACAATTTGCCATTCCACTTGCAGTATTGTTCAGAGGAGAGATGACACTGGACTACAGAATTGATCTCTTTGGGGGGAGGGGGGAAGTCTGATAGCCTAGAGTATTAAGAGCCAAATCCAATGAAATGAATGCAATAAGGATAAATGTAAAGTCCTTTTACACAGGCACAAAAATCATTTGCAAATATAGGATGGAGCAGGAATGGTTCAGCAACTGTAAACTGAAAAGTAGTCAACTGGGGTGGCTAGGTGGTGCAGCAGATAAAGCACCAGCCCTGGAGTCAGGAGTGCCTGGGTTCAAATCCGGTCTCAGACACTTAATAATTACCTAGCTGTGTGGCCTTGGGCAAGCCACTTAACCCCATTTGCCTTGCAAAAACCTAAAAAAAAATAGTCAACAAAGTAATGTCAAAATTGATTTCATCTTAGATGCAATGGCAAAAATATAAGATTCAGAATAAGGGAGACACTAGTCCCACTGTATTCTCCTCTGGTGGTATATAAGATGGTCTAGTGGATAGAGTTCTGGATCTGAAGTCAGGAGGACATGAATTCAAATTCTACTCAGAACTTACTAGCTGTATGACCTTGGACAAGTCACTTAATCCTGATTGCTTCCCATTCAGGGCCATCTCCAGTCATCCTGATTTATATCTGGCCACTGTACCCAAAGGGTTCCAGAAAAGAAAGTGAGGCTGGTGACTTACCACAGCCCCCCTCAACTCAAATCCAATTCACATGTATGTCATAGCATCACCTCTCTGATGTCAGCATCTTCTTAGAAACAGAAAAGGACAAATATCATCAACATTCTCCCTGGACGTACTACATATGAATTACTGTTTCAAATCTCTCTACAATGTTTTAGAAATACCATAAAGTAGTTTTTCTTATAATTTTAGGAATGAACATGAAAAGCTGACAAGGATGATGAGGAGATCTGAAACTATGACATACAAAGATCAACTAAAGAAATAGGATGCTTTTAAATTATAGAAGAGGAAACCTAGTATTGGGGAAAGGGCATAACCACCATCTTTAATTAGGAGAATAAATGCTTTGTTTTATGGTACAGAGGTAACCTAAAAGACCAATTTAGCTAAGTTTGGAAAGGCTCCTCACCAAAAAATTAGACACCAGACATTAATGTTTGTGTCATCAGAGCAATACAATAACTAAACAAAATATTTACAAGTCTATAGAGAATATTACAGAAACCAAAATCTTAATTCTGGAAAGAGTGAAACAACAAAATCACAGGGTTTTTTTTTTTTTAATATTAACAAGCCTTGTAGAAAATGAATTAATTTTGCTTTTCTTCATCCCAGAAAACAGAACAAGGCTCAGTAGGTGAGACACATTTTGATTTAACAGAAGGGAAAAAAATCTGAACAATTTAAGCTTTCTAGACATGGAATGGGCTTCCTAATTAAGAAGTGAGTTCCCTGTCACTAGTGATCTTCGAATGAAGGCCAGACGGCCATAGTTGATGTCATAGGGAATATTCATGCTTCAGGTCTAACTAGACAACCTTTGATGTCCCTTCTATAGAAACATCCATTTGATATCACTGTGTGAAACATTGGGCAGACAAAGACAAAAAAAAAATGAAACAATTCCGACTCTCAAGGATCTTATATTCTATCCAGGGATCATAGAGGTAAGACAAGAGATTTCAAAAATCATCCAGACATTTTACAAATGAGGAAACTAAGCCCCATGGAGATTAAGCGATTTGTCCAAGGACATGAATGTGGCAAATATCAGAGAAAGGGCATTATTGTATTCTACTCTATTGTTATTCTAGGGGCAGTTGGGTGACACAAAGCACCAAGCCTGGAGTCTTGAAGATTCACTTTCCTGGGTTCAGATCTGGCTTCAGGTTCTTTTTAACTGTGTGACCCTAGGCAAGTCCCTACCCTGTTTGCCTCAGTCTTCTCATCTGTCAAAAGAATTGGAAAAGGAAATAGCAAACAATTCCAGCATCTCTGCCAAGAAAATCCCAAATGGGGTTACAAAGAGTTAGAAAAGGCTAAACAACAACAAATTGCTATGCTATTCTATTACATACATTGTGTTCCATTCTCTTTTGTTCTAGTTTTTAAGAAGCTATGATTCTACTGATAGGTACCCATTGACTGGAGAATGGCTAATTGCACAGGAATATAATAAACATAACTATGTTGTAAAAATCATAAATAGATGGATACAGAGAAGTAGGGGAATTCTTACATGAACAGATGCAGAATGAATTAAGTAGCGTCAAGAAAACAATATACACAATAGCAATGTATATTAAAAACAACAACCACAAAACAATTTAAACTGACTATAGTAAAGAATACACATGGCCCCAAATAAGAGACGAGAGAAAACACCTACACTCACTCCTTTGCAGAGGCAGGAGGTCTGTCTATAGCGACAGAACACTATATATTTTCAGATTTTTTTGATGTATTGCTTTATATTGCTGATTTTTTCTCCATTTATTCTTTTTTATCTTAAAAATTATTTGTTTTAGGGATAGCTCTTTAAGAGGGGAGAGGAAGAATGATTCCAAGAGAAATTTAGGCAATGTAAAAATAAATTATCAATAATTTTTTAAAGATTCTATGAATCTTTTTTGAGGGTACACTGATAAGCCAATATGAGAATTCTGAGATACTTGGCAAGTCTATCCCTCCAGTGGTTGTAAGTCCATTAAACTGTCAGGGATTTGGAGACAATACCCTTTCAAATCATTAAATTTGCTTTATACAATTTAACCTTCTCCAAGGGAATGAATTGGACTAAATGATCACTTCTGGTTCCTGTCAGCTTTTAGATTCCTTGATTCTCTAAGTACATTTCCAGATTATAGCTTTGCCTTACATTAGGATTCCTTCCCAATATTTCCTCAGATGGATTTCCCAGAGTGGCCAAGTTTGAATAATGTGTACCTATTCCTCCATTCAGTGGAACAGAAATCATTTCTAGGCTGGCCAAAGCCTCAAGGACAGCAAAAAAAGAGAGAATGGTAAAAACCTGTGCAGAGGGACGACTAGGTGGTATAGTAGATAGAGCACTGGCCCTGGAGTCAGGAGGACCTGAGTTCAAATCCGACCTCAGACACTTAATGATTACCTAGCTGTGTGGCCTTGGGCAAGCCACTTAACCCCACTGCCTGGCCAAAAAAACCCACAACAAAACCCTAAAAATAACCTGTGCAGAAGACCCTACGTGCCATATTGCCCCATGTATAAAATGCTCCTGTGTATAAGATACAACTTAATTTTGGGGCCCAAAATTTGAAAAAAAAATATATACTACATAAAGTTATTGAATTCATTTACTCATCAGCAAATTCATACAGCTCCTCATCGCTGTCAAAACCCCGATCCATGAGCTCAGCCTCATCTATGTTGAGGCAGCTCTGACCCACTCTCCTGCTGTGCTCTGGTCTGGGGTTTATCACAAGCACTCCCTCAGTAAGTCTGGCCTAGTCCATTCCTTTCCATGAACCTGAAGCACCCATTGTGCCCTCCTTGGAAATCAGTCACTTCTCTTTCATCAGCAAGTCTTCTGGTCTCCTGCTGAGCCATCTTTGTGGACACAGGAATTCCACTGGCCCTTGGCTCTTCAATCCATCTTTTCAATTCCCTTTTTACCTCAGGCCATTTGGCTGACCCGCCTCTCTCATGGCCTTCTTCCTCCGTGGCATTTTCAGTCAGGTTTCTTCTTCCTGTAGCCAGTCTTGGATTGTTTTCTCAGTTGGAGAAGGCCCAGACTGCCTTTCAACAGCACATTTTCCATTCACTTTTGCAAACTGGATCACTTTGAATTTGAATTCAGCACTGGATGAAAATTTTTTCTGAGCCATTTCTGAGCAGAGCATGGCAAAACATCACCTAATATACTGGTAACCAATGCAAAACAAAGAGCACAAAGATAACAAGTGCGAAAAAGCAGGAAATGCAAGTAAAAAAAAATCTACAACCACTGTATAAGATGCTCCCAGTTTTTAGACCTTAAATTTTTCCAAAAAGGGAGCATTTTATACACAGGGAAATATGGTAACATTGGGAAAAGACTAGGGAGGGTTGGAGGGCCCTAAATGGCAGAGGAACAGTGATTTTTTCCCCTAAGAGCCCAAGAGTCATTCCGTTCCTCACCACTGCCCCCAGCTGCCCTCTGGGAGACTGCCCACATTCACTCCACATGCTTTCCGCCCTACCCTGTCCCTGGAGAGAAGACATTGTTAACTAACCAGCCTCAGTTCTCAGAGCAAAGACTCTTTCTCAGCAGTCTCCTTCTAAAGAGTGATCCTTTTAAGGTTCACATTCTGCTGAGCTGCAATTGCTAGCTGTCGGATGCCCAAGGTTGCCTGCCATGTCCCTTATTTCAAGTCCTCGAATGTGGTCCAGAAATCCATTTAACTCCGAGCAACCGTATTAGCAAGCCATGATGGAGCACTGGAGAATTCCGCCACACAATGCCGAAGACGGTTTCCGGCTCTCGCTGTCTGATACTTTTATAATTATAAATTGATTGCCACTCTCTCTCTCTCCATTACTGGGCATAGCTCAGCACTTAATAACTACAAAGGGATTTTGCCTGTTCCACACCAGCAGAATCAATCTCCTGTTTAGTGATCCCTCTTCCACTTTGGCCCCCCATCTCCTTGGTCCAGAACACCCAGTGCTGCTGCCTCCTCCTAATCACAAACAACTGGGGTCCAGGGTCCTTGGAATCAGGACCTAGTGAACATCACCAGCTATTGGGGCTTTGGATTCTCTTTCCTTTTTCTCTCTTGAGAGAAGTCCCATAAAGCAAAGAGATGGAGGATGAGATACCTGGAGCAACCAGTGGGAGTCAGGAATTATAGAAAATCTCCATTGAGCAGAAAGAAGAGACTTGCCCCACTCCCTCATCCATATCATCCACCTTCTTAGTCTTCTTCCCACCCCCATCCTGTTCTATACCACCTTCCCCAGATGCCATAGTTGTATGTTATTTACTATTTCTAGCCCTTTTTCTTTTGTAAAACTTGTTTGATTTTTATAGAAAGGAGGTATGAGATGTGAAGGAGGCAGGGATGAAGGTGACATGGACATGGAGGAATGACAAGAGATGATATGAAACACAGAGGATGGAAAAGGGTATGAGGCAGCAACATGGGAGTAGAGGGATTCAAGGGATTCAGAAACAATAGGGTCCAGAATATAACCGAAGTCTATCCCAGGGCTGGGATCCTGGTACTCTATTAATGATCATAGTACTTCACATCTATGGAACAATTTATGGACACAAAATGTTTTCTTTATAGGATCTTTTAAAATTTTTTTTGCTTTTGCAAGACAATGGAAGTGACTTGCCTGAGATCATACAGCTAAGTAATTATCACTACGTGTCAGGGGCTGGATTTGAACTCAGGTCCTCCTGCCTGCAGGACCAGTGCTCTATCTGCTGTGCCACCTAGCTGCCCTTTCTTTATAGGATTTTATTTGATCCTCAAAGTATTCCTGTCCAGCTATTCTTGTGCCCATTTTGCAGATGAAAAGACTGATATTTAGAGTCATACTCAGAATAGACAATTAACCTTTGTTGGGTGATTGGATAGTCAAATGAATGAATGAATGAATGAAGTAGAAACATTCCTGTGAGGTGGGAAGTGCAGCTATTCTTGTGCCCATTATGCAGATGAAGAAATTGAGATTTAGAGTAGACAATTAACCTTTGTTGAATGGATGATTTAATGATTAAGTGTATGAATATATGAATGAATGAATGCAGTAACAACATTCCTCTAAAGTAGGTAGTACAGCTATAATTGTGCCACTTTGCAGATAAAGAAACTAAGGTTCAGAATCTATGAACACACAGCAGGTAGGCGTCAAATATAGGATTTTAACCTAGATCTTCTGACTTGAAGAATATAAACATTTATATACACAGAATAGGATAAGATTGATCTTGTCCATTTGGAAGTTCCCTCCAATGAGACTGCTAGGCCATTCTGTGTCACTCTCATCCATATTCTCTCTTCTAGGATCTGTGTGTACAAAGAGAAAATGGGTCTAATTCTAATGGGGTCATGATCAAGGTAGGATTTTCTGAATTGTAAAATCAAAGACTTTACACTAAAGCATAGTTAAATGAACTTCAGGAATGGCATCGAGGCCTAGAATTGTAAGCCACTGAGGTGTGATTGGGGACCTTCCGCTTGGACACAGGTGGCCCCAAATGAGGCCTTGTCATGACACAGGTAGGTTCAGTTAGTCCCGGCCTCTCAGTGTGGCAGAATCTGCATAGGTGAGACTACTAATTATGCTCAACATCTATATGTCTCCTTTCTCCATCTCCTTCAGAGGATAAAGGAGGCTCAGTTATGAAGAATCCTAAGAGGGAGGCAGGGAAAGACCTCCACTTCCTATACTGGGAGAGCAAAGCTAACGGAACCTGATAGCAAGTGCTTGTCAACAGCTGGGGATGTCTGTCAGCACTAGCTCCAGCCCCCCCACACACACACGCTCACACACACAAACACGCTCACACACTCCAGCCCACTCACACACCTTTGATTACTCAAACTAAAGTCTAGATCAAGCCAGCAGCCAAGGTGTGGGAGCTGTCCATTATCAGATCCCATCCAGGGCCACTTGCTTGACACGGTGTAAACATTTGCCAGGAACAGAGTAGCTTTCCAAAGCCCCAGTTTAATGTAGGTTCACTGATTCAGAGAGTCAAACTTGATAACATCAACTTGAAAATACATGTAGTTTGTATGAGTGCTTCAGACACTCTGAATAAAATGAGCTTGCCCTGAAAAACAGGCCCAGCCTAGGTTGCTGTTTTCAATTTGCTCGATGTTTTCGTTTTGTTTTGTTGAGTTTTTTCAGAAAAAAAGTTATCATTTCTCTACAAAGCAGTTCCATGAACCCTCCAATTTCAGGTAGATTTAGTTTCTTAAGTGGGAAGAACACCAAGAAGCTTCCTCATTTATTCCAGCCCCTAGATTTAGTGCTGGGGATTTCTTGGAGGACATTTGATACAACCCCCTCAGGAGGATATGGAAATTCAGAGCTCAAGGTCAGATAAAGATGATGATGATGAGAATACAATTCTAAGGTCAGAAGAGAACTCAGTAGCTGCCTAGTTGAACCCGCAGTCCCTCACAGGTTCAGAGAGTTAAATGACTGCCTATAGTTGCATAGGTAGACAGTAGCAGACCTAGGACTCCTCACTCTACAACAAGGTTTGCTTGGCATTTCTTGGCACCATCCTAACAGAAATAAAAGAATTGGACAAGGAGGTTTTCTAAGATCTGACTAGCTCTTGCCCCAAAGAGGAGACCTCCACTCTTCTGGCAAAAGTCAGACCTGGCAGGACTGACAGAGAAGCCACTCATTGGTATTTTCTTGGTAAAGTATTAGAGTGGTTTGCCATTTCCTTCTCTAACTCATTTTACAGATGAAGAAACTGAGGCAAATGAAGTTAAGTGATTTGTCCAAGGTCACACAGCTAGGAAATGTTTGAGGCCAGATTTGAATCAGGAAGATGAGTCTTCCTGACTACAGGCCCATCACTTCATTATCTAGTCCTGGGCTGTTTAAGATCAACTCTGCATTACAACCCAAATTAATGGTAATAATAGCTAGCTTTTACATTTACTTTAAGTTTTGCAAAACATTATACATACTGATTGTCAGACAAACCTACAAGGGAAGTGCTATTATCTTCGTTTTATAGTTGAAGAAACTGAGGCAAACACTGATGAAGTGACTTTCCCAGGGTGACACCACTAGTAAATGTCTGAGGCTGATTTGGGAAAAATAAAACTGGGACAGTGAGAGAGGTCCTCTTCCCTAGCAGCTCTCACTTGGCTTTAGACAGAGAAGGCCTCAGAGCCTCCCCTCAGACAGAAGTCTAACAAACTTTTCCCTCTTTTGCCCTCACTTCCACATTCACTTAGTCAGCAAGTTCTTTCTAGCCTCCCTCCCATGTCCATCTTTTCTCCAATCCAACTGCCAACAATTAGTTACTCTCATTTCTAAGAATAAAAGTACCATAAGCTCCTTCTAATTGGTCTCCTTGCCTCTGTGCTCTCTCTTCTCCAATCCATCCTATACAGGATGTCAGAATTATCCTCCTAATGCACAACTCTGGATGTTACTCTACCACTCAAAAGCCTTCAATAGCTCCCCATAGCCTAATAAAGTCCAAACCACTTAGCCAGGCTATAACCTACCTTTCTAGCCTTATCTTAATATTATTTCCCTTCCTACTTTGGGCAAACTTGCCTAGTATTGATTCCTGTGTTCTCCTGCCTTTTTCCCTATCTCTTCCAATGCCTTTCCTTTCCCACTTCTATCTCTGGATAATCAACCCATCCTTACATAGACCTATCCTTTCTTCCATGAAGACTTCTCTTATCATACTATGAGTTGGCTTCTCCTAATCTGAATTCCTGAATTTTGTATCCTTTCCTTATACCAGATTTCATTCTGCCCTGAATTATAGTTATTTGATACACATATGGTTTTCCTACCTGACTCTAAGTCCTTTTGAAGGCAGGAACCAGTTTTGTATTTTCAGGGCTCAGCATGGGGGCCTGAACAGAGTAGACAATTAACCCCTGTTGGATGAATAGATATTGATTGAATGAATAAATGAATGAATGAATGGATGAATGGATGAATGAATGAATGAATGAATGAATGGATAGATGAATGAGATACTAAATTTAAATACAGTCAAAGCTGGACAATCACAGTTGCAATTTCCCTTGGTGACCTTTAAGTGATAGACAGCCTAAGAGAGGAAAAAGCTCACCCAGGCAGATTTATTTTGAGAAGGAAAAGGATCTTACTTGCTGATGCAGGCCCATCTCCCTGCCCCAGAGAGTGAAGGACAGAGCAGTCATGAGGAGATATTGCTATTTAAGAAGGGTTGTCCAGGAACAGATGGAACAGAGACCACCTGATAACAGGACACTCCATGTCCCTCTGTTATTTTCCTTCTTTCTCCCTCTGTCATATCTCTTTCTGTCTCTGAGAATTATTTATACTCTGGAAGATCTTTGTGAAAGGATCAGCCATACCATGGATCAGAATTGAATGATTTCCAAATCCAATGGAACCCAGGAGACTGAGAAGAAGGATGGCAAACCTAGAAATAGTATACTGGGATTTGGAATCAGGAAGACCTGTTAGAGTGGTTTGCCAAATCCCATGTTGAATATGAGGTTCTACTCTCCATGATTCCGTTCTCTGTTTGTAAGGAACTACTCATAGAGCTACATGCTGCCTCTGCCAGGGTCTAGCTTTGTTTTCTGGATAAAGGTACAGGGAAAAGAATTCTTCACTGAATGGTAAGTATAGAGAAACTCCAGGCAGCCAACCATTAATCTGCCTTGTTTTCTAATGTTTCCTCACAGCTCTCTCATGAAGGCCAAGAATAGATCACAACCAGAATAACCAGGTCTTCATTAGGTAGGATAGAGGAAAACAGTCATAAATGACAATACAATCAATAGAGGGTAAGAAGAACCAAGAGGCAGCATGGTAAAATGGAAATGATGTTGGCATCTTCTTATTCCAGTTTGATCAGACACTGAGATGTGCTAATTCTTCATCTGAGGCCATGACATTCTTTGCCCTCCTTGTATAAGGGGAAAGAGTCATATCACTCTTGGTTAGTTGGCATAGCTATTTTTCAAACATACTGAAAGAGTTAATATTTTAGTGAAAAATTCTTTGATGTGCCTAGTGTCACACAGGTAAGGTCTGATCATCAAAAAGCTGCTCAGTGACTGATGGAACTCTCCCAGGCAGACATCCATCCCTGGAGAAGGAAATGGGTCAATTGAGTTTGGCCTGGACAGCAAGAGAAAAGGGAAGGAGGACTTCAGTTCTGGCCCTTGAGCTCTCAGGGATGAGCTCATGATATAAGCAAACTCTCAGTATCTCCATAAGCAAATAAAGATGGACAGCTTTGAAAGGGGCAGTTTCATATAACCTGGCCTGGCCATCCAGTGTAATTTCTCATATACACAAGCAGTTCCTTCTGCAATTCTGTGCTATGGTGATCCAACCTTCCCTTTGTAGGGGTCTCACTACCTACCTCCCAAGGTAGTCCACCATAGTTTTAGAACAAAACTCATTATTAGAAATATCTTCTTTTAAATGAAAGGAATTCTTTTACCCTCACTCATCTCTTCATTGCTCGTTGTTCTGTTTTCTAGGGCCAAGTAGTTCAAATCTATTTTTCTAGATGATGACCCTTCAAATATATGAAAATAATAATTATTTACTCATTCATCTTTCATTCAGTAGTGTCAGGTACAGAAAAGATAAAGACAAAAACAAACCAGGGAACCTCTCTTCAAATAATGTGTATTCTATGTCATATTCCCCACCACCACACCTTTTATATTCTCTTCTCCAGATTCGAGCCCCCCTCATTCTGCTCTAGATGTGCACTGGTCTGCCAATGTCCATTACAATATGTAGTGCCCAGGCACAAACAAATCCTTCAGCTATATTTTGACCAGGAAAGATAAAAATAAGATTATCATCTCCTTAAATTTCTCTACTACACTGGCATTACTGCACCAAAGAGTCACCTTTGCTTTCCTGGCTGCCCCACCACCACTGAATCACCTTGAGTTTTGTTATAGCCAAAGATTTCTAGAGTGTTTTTATGGGAAGGGGGATCCCCCAACTCCTATTTAAGAGTTAGTTCACTTAAAAAACTCTTCAGATTTGACAATCATCAACAGAGCACTTTAAGAAAAGATTGAACCTCAGCATATCACTCACACACAGGTTTCCTTGACAAACAGTGGGTTGTTTATAGATTACACAGCAGTAAGATGCAGAAGGACTATTTTGGGGAAATTTTAATTTAATGCAAACATGCTAGTTTATCCAAAACTGCTTCTGAAGATGAAAGTCTACTTTTCAATACTAAATTCTAAAGATTCAGCACAGCACATGTCCTTGCAAGGAAGATAGAGATGGATTATAAATAGATACCTTTCCAAGGCCCCATTGGGCTAGGCTGACACATGGGCCAGCTGCTTAGCAGCATCTAGCCCCAAGCCCTGAGAGTGAAAAGATGGCAAGAGAAAGAAATAAGAGATAAGAAAGAGGGGAACAAAGAACAAAGAAAGAGCAAAAAAGAAAAGGAAGGAAGGATGGAAAGAAGGAAAGGAGGATGGGTGGAAAGGAGAGAGAAAGGAAATGAGGAAGAGAGAGAGGAAAGAAGGAAGGAGGAAAAAGAAAGAAAAAAGAGATGGAGGGAGAAAGAATGAAAAAGAGAGGGAAGAGAGAGAGATAGGGAGACAAAGACTGTGTGTGTATGGGTGTGTGGGTGTGCACGTGCATGTGTATGTGTGTGAGAGAGAGAGAAGAAAGAGAGAGAGAAAAGATGAGACTTTCAAAAAAGAAGTGAAGAGAAATGAGTTGTTTAGTTTTGTAGAGCTTCTTTCTTTTTTCTTTTTATTATAAGGGTTATTTCTTTGGGTAGAGGAGAAGGAACATACTGGGAAATGAAAGTGATATAAAAATAAAAGCTATCAATGAAAATATTAAAAGGAAAAGTTCCTCCTTATATTGATTCAAACCTTGGATCCTTAACACACAGCCATCTTATAACTTGTAGCCAACTAAACCCCAGAATTCTTTTCATATAAAATGCTACCGACTAGCCAGGTCTCTACTATCTTATTCTTCTTCCCTTAATTTTTTCCAGCCATGCATGGTTCTGAAAAGCAATAGGGAGCTAATAAAGTTGATTGAATAGAAAAATGACATGATTATATCTGCATTCAAGAAAGGGGACTTTGGTCATTGGGTATATAGATTGGAGTCATGAGAGACTTGAAGCAGGAAAATCAATCAGGAAGCTGCTTTGAGAATCCAGGAAAAGAGACGAGGACTTGAATGAAGGTCACCAGACTGCAGGTTTGTAAGAAGGGGACATTATCCAAGCAATATTGTGAAGGTAGAAATGATTGGATGCAAGAGGGGAAGGAGAATGAGGAATCCTAGACAATGACAAGATCACAGACCTGAGATACTAGAATGATGAAGGTGCTTGCTATTCAGAAGAAATATTGAAATTTGAAGGATTGGAGGATTGGGGGGGAAGATGAGTTCAGCCTATCACGTTGAGTTTAAGATGCTTCTCCAAGAGATCTCATTTGAGATATCTAGGTGACAATAACTAATTTGGAACCACATTTCAGGGGGATACTAAGATTGGATATGCATATCTGAGACTCATCTACATAGGAATGATAGTTAAACCCAAAGGAGCTTATGCTGAGAGTAGCTTTGACCAGGCTAGACCAAAAAGACCCAAGGGAAAATAGAGTACTCTGCTTCAGGCATATGGCCACCAAATACACTTGAATTTATCACATCTTTTGATGCATGTAAAAGAGTCAGTTATCACAGAATCTCACCAATAATTAGCACTTAATATATGTTTGTTGAATTGAACTGAATTCATAAAATCCCAACTGTGATAGATAGATAGATAAAGATAGAGCATGTATTAAACATGATAAATACCATGCATTTCCAAAGATCAGTAGTGTAGTCATTCTTGGACCTTTTCAACCAGAAACTTTAAATCATACATCAGAGTTTAAGTCATCATGGAATAGTAGATAGACTGAAAAGACCTGAGTTCAAATTCTGCTTCTGACATATACTGGTTCTGTGACCCTAGACCACCCTCTAAAACCATAATTTCCTACTGCATTGGCAGAGGGCGTTTCTTCATCTGGGAGCTTTCTATCCCTGGCATTGTACCTCTCTCAATCATAACTGGTAGGCACATTAGATTCCACCTGATCCAATGTCCTTCTTTTTTTTTTTTAGGGTTTTGCAAGGCAAACAGGGTTAAGTGGCTTGCCCAAGGCCACACAGCTAGGTAATTATTAAGTGTCTGAGACCAGATTTGAACCCAGGTACTCCTGACTCCAAGGCCAGTGCTTTATCCACTACACCACCCAGCCACCCCACCAATGTCCTTCTTTCACAGAAGTTTGGGCCAGAGAAAGGAGCTGCTCAAGATCACCGACCATGTCCATGATGGAGCAAGTCCCCCAATTCCTTCCTCATTGCATCACACTGCCCCTTGAGACTTCTCTGTAATCACTATCCCTGCTAGGAGGCAAGTCTTTCCCTTTTTCAGTTTGTTGGCATATCCTGACACAATCCCACTCCTAGAGATTAGAGAAGAGCCAAGGCTTGTGACATAGTTGTTCTCCCCTCCCTCCTCCAAGATGTATCCTCTGCTCCCCCATGCC